>NC_090933.1:240523916-241148916 GCF_040938575.1 Ambystoma mexicanum
AAGAGAGAGAGAAAGAGGAAGAGAATAGGAAGGTCTTGAGGAGTTTCTCGAAACTTAAGGAGGTCCGGCTCAAAACGGAGATAGGCAGGGAGGCTGTTCCAGACTGAGGCACCTGCAGAGGATAAGGATCTACCGCTCTCCTGCAATTACTCTTGTGGGCATTTTCGCAATGGCTGGAGCTGTCTGGGTTAGAGGGGCAGCTGTGGTGATGACTGCAGAGGATGCCTGCATTGGAGGGGCAGCTGTGGTGATGACTTCAGGGGCTTCCTGGGTTGGAGGGGCAGCTGTGGTGATGACTGCACCGGCTGCCTGAGTTGGGGGGGCAGCTGTGGTGATGACTGCAGGAGCTGCCTGGGTTGGAGGGGCAGTAGTGACAGTCACAGTGTGTGTGGACGTCTCCTGGTTAGTGGTGGTGCATGGAGTCAACCACTTTCCATGTTCGGTGCCCCTTGAGGTTGCTGGTTGGTTGTCAGATGATGTGCCTGAGGGTGGAAGAAAGGCATGATGTTAGGAACCAGTGTGCCTTCAAAAGACCCGTGATGCTCGCAATGTGTTGGCCGAGGTGCAGGCTGTTGAGAGGACATGCCATGGCACATGGCATGGTGCACTCATGCTTGTGTTGTGCAGCCTCAGCTGCAGGTTGTGGGATGTTGGGACATGCCACACAGATGTACTGTGACTACTGGCGTGGTGACCTGCCATTTGCTGTGGATGGTAGTATGGGGCTCGGTCGTGGTGTGAGCTGTTGTGATGTGAAGGAGGGAGTGTTGAGGCAGGAGGGGTTGGAAGTTGCAAGGCAGGAGTTGATGGCTTACCCAGTTGCAGGCCCAGTATGTGTATTGGTGGTTTGTGGTCAGTCTGGAAGGGACGTGGAAGGCCCATACTATTGCCATTGGATGGGGGTGGGCATGTGTGGGTGCAGGTGAGGGCTGGAATTGTCGTGTTGTGGTGGCACGGCAGGCACGCATGCGGTAAGCAGTGGCAGGGTGCCTGTGCAGTGTCCCTCATGGATTTCAGGCATGGGTCATTGTGTGTGAGTGTGCCTGCAGGGTTTGATTTGGGGGAAGAGGTCTGCGCAATTGCCATTTCAGTGCAGTAGTGGTACAGTGGTGAGGGCAGGGGGGGGTGATGCTCATATTGGGCTTCATGTACTCACCGGGCTTGACGAGTGTCCCAGCTCCGGCCTCCAAGGCACACACTCCTTCAATGGCCTCCATGTGCAGCACGCTGCTGCTTTTCTCCTCCCAGGGCATGAGGCGGATTGGGGAGGAGGGTCCACCACTGGTGCCCATGCATTGTCTACAGTGTGCAGACAGGAGGTTCTGGATCCTCAGGCGGAGTTTGTGCCAGCCACTGCTTGCGGCAGTCTTGCACCGTGTATGGGGTCATCCCCACTGCTTACACCTTCTGTGCCACCACCTCACAGATCTTCTTTGTCGTCTGCTCCTCAGCATGCTGGACTATGGTCTCTGCCAGCATGTGCAACTCTGCCTATGAAAAGCGAAGCTTGTGCTGCCGGGCCACACGGATGCATGATGTCATAGCCAAGTTTGGATTTCAGCAGTCAGGAGGGGTGGATGTCTACTGGATCCTGCAGATTGCAATAGATTGTGTTTTAATGATGGGCGCCGGCCTGTTTCCTGTCCTGGCGATCACTTTGTGTCTGGTTACGGTATTTCCGGTTCTGCTGTTTCCGTTACCAATGCATCTAGCACCGTCATGCCGGAACCGGGGGGACCGGCACCCATTGTGACGGTGCGGCCGCATTTTTCCGTTTTCCACAGTGTTTACGTGGCATGCCGGAATTCACTCGGCTGAAAACCCATGATAGTTCGTTGTTTCTGGCATAGAGGGTTGCCGGAAAAGGTGGGGCCGGGATCACCGAAAAGATTTTTTACCACTACACTCGAAATGACCCCCCATATGTCTCGTTTCAACCCCAGACACCACTACTTCCTTACTTCAATACATGCATGGGTCTCTGGCTTCTTTGGGATAGATGGCCATAAGCGACGGACAGCTGAGCTCATGTGGTAATACTGCAATACCTTTCTGGAGTTGTTCCCATGTTCATTTGTGAATTCCAATAGTGTCATGAACCACACTTCAGGGAATATATCACCAGCTACCAAACAATCGTTCCTCCATATCCCAGGATTTCTGCACCTCACCATCAAAAGAAGGGGGAATGTCAGGGCAGCTGCATAGTGGGGCCCCTCCGTTATACAGGACTGTCAATCCCAACCTACGAAATAACCTTGCCCATGCATTCACTGTGGGGAACACTGGATAGAAAGTACAGGAGTCGACATATCTATTGCTAAATATGACAGTTTTCAAGATGCTGCCCCATCTCTCTCTAATGGCAGATGCACAGCCTTATATTTGCTAGCGTACCAATATCCTGCAAACTTTGCCTCTGCCACTAAATAAGATAACTCACAGTCTGACACAGCAATTCCCCCATGCTCATAAGGTTCCGCCAATTTTTCCCAACTGATCCTGGCCACTCTGGACCCCCAAATGAACTCTAATGCTAAAGGCCTCGGTGTTGTGAAAAAAGCTCTTCCAGGCCAGATGGGAATATTACCAAAGAAATATAGTAATTTAGGAAGCACAATCATTTTCAATAAAGAGTTTTCAATATATAGAAATTGGGAGTTCAGCCCATATGTTCAGTTTTATGGTGAGCTGAAGCAAGTATCCTGCATGGTTATCAGCACTTATCGATTATTGTGTTCTGGAGACCATAAAGCCAAGATATCTAAACTGAGAAGGAACTAATCTAAATCCCAGCAAATCAACAGGCTGGGTGTGGTGTATCCTTGGATGTCGTCCCTTCTCCCAATGGAGAGAACCCTTCTCATGTGGCCAGGGTGGAGCGGCCACAATCCAAAAATCTCCCTGAAGGTGGTGCAATGCAGAAGTATCACAGGGGGACGGAACAGCCTCATGGGATGAGGGGTGACAGCCTAGTATTGACGCATTATATTTCTACCAAGTCCCATCTTCCTCAGCCTCTTACCCTCTCCAGAGTTCTAGAATCCTCCATACTTCTATGTATACCAGAAAAGTAGAGGTTTGTCCTCCCTTTAATCATACTGAGATGAAGAAAAATTCATGACATCCTAAAGAATAGTATTAAGAAGATGCGCTGAGTGCAGAAGAGCACCCCACGGAACCGCAGTGAGCAGACCAGCCTATTCAATTTAGCCGAACGCAGTGATCAAATAAAAAGGAAAAAAGGACTTTTGACGAAGACCAGTCCTCCCTGGAGGTGCGGTGAGGAAAGCCACTGTGTCAGCCAGACACGGGAAGAAAGTCGGAACGCCCAGGAAGAAGCTGAGAGCTCCAGAGCTGGTCCTGAGATGCAGGAAGTGATGGCAGGCTGACAGAAGCAGGCGATAGGCGCTCCTGAAGCTTTGGAAGTGCAACAGCATCCTGAAGGACAATTGGTGCTGTGCAGCCTCCACAGGCCAATCAAAGCCGTCTAAGCACCACAAGTCCTGCGACTGATGGAGGAAGGTGGGAGAAGGCAGGGGCTCTCGCAAACCGAGCAAACAAGAACGCAAAGGGGCAGGTAAATGCTGGGAGTGCAATGTTCAGAACTCAGGATCTGAGACCCTGAAAGACAGAGAAAGTTGTGGCAATCAGAATAGGGAGATAAATATCCCAAACCCAGGGTCTGGGACCCTGACAACCAGAAGAAGTGGTGGCTGTTAGGCAAAGATTGTATCCAGTACCCTTTGGGTGCACTACAACAACCCTGACCTCCTGGCAATAGGATCCCAAACTTTGGTATAAGCTTGTACTACACAGCTTGGTAGCGTGTTGAGCAGCCATGCTTATCTCAAGAGGGGTCAATGTCAGCTGTAGGGGAGTTACACAGAGATTCACAGTGACAAGTATGCAAATAAGCACTTACACACAATATTTCTTAAATAAACAATTTTTAATGTATTTATCAGTCAGTTACAATAAGCCTTCTTCAGAAGGGACCAATATGACAGTAATACTCAAATACACTTCAAAACTACACACTCTTAGTTTCCAAATAAGTAAAGACCCTTTTGGGGTGGCCCACAGTCACAACCTACACCCTCAGGTGACTTCAATAGCTAGGGTGCTGGGGACATTAATATCTTACTGTTGTATTTAGAATAATTTTAGAACTTGTTTAAAGGAAAAGGTTACTAGAACAAACAAGAGACCACAAATGTTCTTAAGCAGGCATATACTTTTCGATCCCTTCAGTATAACAGGTTAAGCCAAAGTCAATGGTCAAAGGTTTTATATGGCCTGAAGCACTTCTGGCAGGTAAGTAAGAAAAGTAATTGCACAATGTTTTAGAAGTCTTTGAAAAAAAAGAAGAATCAATGCAGGGCCACACGCTGTTTAGACTTGTGAGTAGTAGAAGATGCAAGCAACTCTACAAGAAGAGGTAAGTTCTCTCAGACTTTACAGTACCTTTGTATTGAAGAAAAAGTGCAGCAGATTACTTCTGTTCCTGTGCAACTCTGCTGGTCTCACTGTTCCTGGGCCTCAGTCGTGGGGACAATAGGGAGGACTTCTGGGGACTCCTGAACTGCAACGGGATGGCCACTGCTCGCAACCGGCAATCTGTCCAACAAGTGGAACTTCAGTGTTTCATCTCCGTGCGAATACTGCAAATAGCAACACCGCGGTTTCTGGCTGGCGAGATGGACTTTCCTTGCTTCTGGGGTCTTGCACTCTGTTGAGAGGGCTCAGGCTAGGTCAGTCATGCTTCCTGGGAGTCCGGAGGATCTTCCTGGTGCTCTTGGCCAACTTAAAAGCAACGCACACATTCTGGTGGTCCACTCCCTGGCATTTCGGTTTCCAGCAGCAACTTTGTGGAAATGCAACCAGCTCTGAGGGAATGTCCAGGTGGCTTACTTTGGAGTTGATTGGTCCCACCAACTCAAGGGGAGAAGTCGTCCTTGCAGGGGCTTCTCTGTCAATCCAAATTTGGAGTTTCAGCACAGCAGCAAGGCTTCACCGGGCAAACCAACGGTCCAGGAGTTGCAGCAGGCGTCCTCTTCAAGTTCTTCTTCGGTTCCTTCGTGCAGTGGTCTACTCTGCCTTCCAAGCCAAAAGCTTCGCCCTTTATTGAGTTCTCTCCCATTCATTACAGCCTACCTGTCAGTCACCCAGCAGGGTGGCTGTCCATGCCGGACAGTCAGCTGGCCAATCACTGCAGAGTGCATTTGGGTCTGCTAGGAGACTAAGCACAGGGAGTTTTGGGCACCTCCCTCACTTCCTGCCCACCCCAGACACCCTGGAGCCAGAGGCGGGCTTCACTCATGAATCCAGCCAAAGGCAAAGTGAACAAAGGGACCAAACCTGGTTTGGCGCACAGAGTAAATCTCAAAAAGGACCTTTCCCCAAAGAAATGGCAAAAACATAAGACCGGGCCATTTTGATAAAAATGGCACCATTGGGTGCTTCACTGCAGCTGCGAACACAGCCTGCAGTTAATGCACACCACGGTAGTTACAAGTAAACCACTGCCACCAGCCAATCAGTGAGGAAAGTGTAACATAAAAATGATACATGAGAAGCTAGACAAAGGGGATACTAAGTAACCCCTCCAGTACCCTATTGTAAGATAGGGTGTGCTGGGTCTCCAAAGTTACAAATGTAAGTAAAGTCAATTTCACTTTACTGCTCTGGGAAACAGTAGTTTATCCTAGAGAAGGTATTTAAACATTTGGGAAATCTGAAAGACTTCCCTGTGTCACTGTACTGAAGGTGCTGTGTGATACAATGTAAAAGATGATGCCTATGGAGTTTGTCAGACTCCACAACCAAAAGGAACTGAAAGTAATATTGAAGTAACTTTTACAGCCTTGATCATATATGGTAATGCTTGGCAGGAGAGTGAACCAACTCTACCCAGAAAGAGAAATACCAAACACAAGCCAGTCTGGGGCTTGCGCCCATAACAGAAATACATTAGCTAGGATATTATCTGTACAAGTGTCTGTGCCTCTGCGGATAAGGCATGGAAGGCAACAGCAGAACGGTCTATGACAACATCCAGGATAGTATTAAAAGCACCCCCATCCAGATAAAGTGGTGTCTGCTACTCTCACCAATATATCAGGCAATTGTCTGTAAAAGTCAGGGTCATCGATATTGGGCTTGTATGTGTTGACCAACCCGACCATTTTCAGCTTCCCCATACAATTAAATACTGCCCCATAGGGCAAGCACAGCTTCTGGTGACTTGAAATGTAGCAGAGGGATGAATGAGGGTGAGCATGCCACTCATTTCTGATGAGTAACTTGTATAATATTGCTGCCGGGCACACTTGGGGGCAGCCTCATGAACCTTACCCACCGCATGCGTTTCCTATAGCATTAGGATCTTGGGACAATGTTGTGCCAAGTATGCTAACATCTTTCTGGCTTTGATTGGGTTGTTCAACCCCTCTATATTACATGTTAGCAGGATAACAGTTTCCTCCATCTTATTAGTGTTTGAATCGGCCATCATTGCATGGCCTCACCCAATGTATCCCTATCGTTAAATCTGCATGCATCAGGTGCACGTACAGTGTGTCTGTCAAACTTTTACAATTAACCCCTCCCTGCCACACAGAACCCCCTAGCCTCACCATCCAGCCCAACTCAATAGTGTATCCCCCAAACAACTTCCCATAAAAAATCAAAGAGTGCAGTGTGAGCAACGACTTTACATATATTTCCCGCAGGAACCCAGTAATAAACAAATATTTGGGCCATGAGCTATTATGTGTCATAGGCCATCAACCGCTCCCTGTGGGAGCCATTTATGTCACTCGCCCGAGGTCGGTGGTCCCAAGGATAGAATACTACCTTGTTGACCGCTGCCAGGTCTGCCTCTCCGTGGGAGTGGGATTGATGCCTCGATGTAAGCTCTGGCATCGCCAGGAGAATTAAAAAATTGTGCGCTGCCCCCATATTTTATTCAGAACTTCGACGGGAACATAATTTCATAGAGAATCGGATGCTCTCATAACAGGCGTTTGATAGCGTCATAGGACCGACTAGCAGCCTGAACACCTGCTGAGAAGTCCTTACTTGATTCCCATTGCAGGGTTCTGCGTTCTCTGGCAAATTTCAGTATGCAATCTCTGTCTCTGTAGTTAAAGAGCCTCGCTATTATCGTACATAGTGGTGTATCGGGCTTCAGGTGTGGAGCAAGTGCACAGTGAGCTCTTTCAACCAGGAATTGTGCGGAGAAATGCGCTTCCTCAAGCAAGGATTTTAAGAGTTCCTCCACAAATTGTTCCACTGGGCCTTTGACAGCATTTTCCCAGATCCCAACAATACGCACATTGTTACGTCATGAACATGACTTTCACAGTGGCCAATTCCTTCTTAACACCATCATCTTGTGATCATGATGGTTCACTTTATCGTCTAAATCACTGATCCGTGTCTCTGCTTCGGTTATGCACCCGCTCCTTTGTCGATCTAGGGCTGCAGCGAGTTGATATTGGCTACTATATCTTCTCATTTAGAATCAATTGAGGCAAATCACTCTGCATAGCGGACATGATGGGTTACATCTGAGTAGGGGCTGCTGGGACACCCACTGGGATTTCACATGGCACTGCCTCCATTATAACTTCTTTGGCTGGCGTGTTTGTGTACGTATCCATAGGGCCACGTTTTTCCCAGCCCCTCCCATCATGGCCACAAACAGCTGTTGCGCCCACTGCACCTCTAGCATGGCAATATGTACTCTAACGATGCAATTGTGGAGTTCGGATGTAGCTGGGGGGCAACAATGTTGTGTGAGCAGCGATTAACAGTTAAACACTGGAAGTTGGTCTAACGTTTCCATCTGCTGGTGGTAAGAAGGGAGATGGCATACATTTTGTTTACGAGGGACGCCTCATTGGAGTTAAATAATGATTTGGGACATTTCACACTTCAGTCCCTTCATAAAATAAGGGCCCTAGGACTCGAAAAATCTATGGAGGCAAACAGCCATGAACGCCAGGGATTTGACAATGTTTCACTTAAAGCGGCTCTATTAAATGTGAGGTCTGCAGTAAGTCACTTACATGAAATACATGATTTCATTGAGGGACATGATTTAGATATCATGTTCCTCACTGAAACGTGGTTTACTGATTCCTCCCAGGCACTTATTCACTGGCTAGTGCCAGAAGATTATGTAATTCGATGTATTAATAGGAACAATAAAAGAGGTGGAGTTGGCAGTAATTTCGAGAGCCTCTGTAAAGATTTCTCACTTAGAGGCTCTTGATTGGGATCCCTCGACTCTGATTGGGCATTTTATTGTGTGGAAGTCACCCACTAGCTCCATTAAAATTATATTGGGCTATCGTCCTCCTGGACCAGCCACAACCTTTCAGGAACATTTGGACCAGTTCATGATAGAATCAGGCACTAGGCACAGGGAATTGATGTGTCTTGGAGACTTTACTATCAGGATGGACGATTGATCAGTTCTGGATGCGAAGGAGCTCTGGGACATTGCAATCAATCATGACATGAAACCCTTGGAAGTGTCTGCATCAGATATCCGGGAACACTGTCTTTATGTTCTTCTTTGTAGAGGGGCGAGCACTAAAGCAACTGACACTCTACGCATCTCTTAGTACGACCATTTTGCGCAGATGTTCACCCTTGGACACCCCGTGAAAGGAGCTGTACCTACCGGGACATCTTTGTTCCTGTATTACAGTAGATCCAAAGATTTGGATAAAATGTCAAGTAAAGAGCTAAATAATGCCTTGAAAGCCATAGATACGTCACAGGACTGTGAAGAGTTCTTGTTCAAGGGAACAGAGAATGATTGATTGATTGATTGATTGATTTGGTATTTATAATGTGCTTATACACAAGTGTTTCAAGGCACAACAAGATAAGGGAGGGGAACAATAGGAGGACAAGACACACGATTCTACTAGTCCTTGTGTCATTCGGATCATGCAAGTGTGCAGTGATAAGTTCAGGGAGAATGTGATGGGCTGGGGGTGCAACAGGGTAGCAAGGCTTTGATTAAGTGCAAGGAAGGCAGGGACACCATGGTGCAGTCCCAGCCAGGATGTGTAGGTAGGCCAGGCAGTAGTGCAGGGGGACCAGGCGGCAGTGCAAGGATGGCCAGGAGGCAGTGTAGGTGGACTGGACAGGGAGAGTGCCGGTTACCCTGTATGACTCAGAGGGCACGAGCTGCCAGTCTAGTGGAGTAGGCAGTGCAGGGGAGGATGAGTGAGAAGGCAGAGGAGAAAAGGAAGGTCTTGAGAAGCTTCCGGAACTTGAGGTCTGACTCAAGTCTGAGAGTGGCAGGGAGGCCATTGAAGTGGGAGGCCCCTCGCTCTCTGCCTGGCGAAGCATCTGAACCACAGAGAGTTAGAGAAAGCCGAGCAGAGGGCTCTAGAAGGAAGGTATTTAAAAAGAGAGAGTTGAATATAATGTGAACCACTGCCCGAGAAAGCCTTGTGGACGATGCAGAGGGTCTTGAACTTGATGCTGGCAGCCACCAGGAGCCAGTGGAGGGATTTCAGGGCTGGAGAGATGCAGTCCCTGGGCTTGCAGCCAACGTCAAGTCTTGCTGTCCTGTTCTGGATTAGCTGAAGCGGGCGGAGAGTAGAGTTAGGAAAATTGAGACAGAGGAGCCAGATTGACATTAAAGAGCCAGGTTGAGAGGATAGATCCCTGTGGGACACCACATGTGCAGAGAGAGGTGGTATGAAGAAAGAACCCGAGCTGGAAGTGGCGGGGGGTCGGTCCAAGAGAAAGGAGGTCAGCAATGCCAGGGCTTGATCCGTGAATCCCAGATTCTTGTGGAGTTGATTAATCAGGATGGCATGATTGACTGTGCCAAAAGCAGAGGAGATGTCCAGAAGGCTGAGGACAGAAGGAGAGCTGGTGTGAAGGTTAAAGGGTATATCTTCACAGGTGTTCAGGAGAGCAGTTTCCGCTCTGAAGCCAGGCTGATGGTCATGGGGACAAACAATAGATTCAGAGTGGAGGGTTAGCTGGGAGATAGTCTTGGTATACCTTGTTGAAAGCAGAAGAGATGTCCAGGAGGATGAGGACAGAAGGAGAGCTGGAGTCCAGGTTAAAGAGCACATCTTCACAGGTGTTCAGGAGAGCAGTTTCCGTGCCTCTGGATGCTCTGAAGTCAGACTAATGGTCATGAAGACAACCAACAGATTCAGAGTGGAGGGTTAGCTGGGAGATAGCCAGCTTCTTTAGGAAGCCCAGGAATGGAGTGATGGAGATTGGGCGATAGTTTGCTGGATGGAAGGGGTCGGCAGAATGCTTTTTTAGGAGAGGGTGCACAAGGGAGTGCTTGAGAAGAACGGTGAAAGGCAAAGGAGTGATTACAGAAATCAGCCAAGCGAGAGAAACAATGTTGTCCTTAATGGTTCTGCAGGAGCTGGGGAGCACCTGTTTAAATGAAGCTTTCATAGATCGGACTTGTTTAGAAACTTCATCAGGTGTTATAGGCGGAGGAGAGGAGGAGAGTAGAGGGGTGGCCAAAGAGGGCCTAGGGCAGTAGAGGGAGAGAGATATGGGGAAGAGGAAAGTGAGGACAGAATGTCCTGGGTTTCAGTTGTGAACTGAGCAGCCAGGGCCGTACCGGGGGCCTGGGTGAGTGTAGAAGAGGTGGAAACTGCAAAAGGATTGGCCAGCTCCTTTCAGATTTTGAAACGTTTGGCCGTATTGTTAGTAGCCGCAGAGACACAGTTTGTCAAAGGGTGTGCCCGAAGTCCCTCACTTCTGCTCAGATACTCTGCACCTTTGTTTCAGAATGGCATGGTCGGAGTCATACTGATGTATCCTGCCTCCTGCAGGATCTACCCTGAGCCAGTAATGACAAGGAGCAGGAACCAGGCTGACTCAGGCATGTAGAAAATAGGAAACATGCTTTATTCTCTTGGTTACAGGTTCAGTATAGAATATAGGAGAGAGAGATCATTAGTAGCTTCTTCCCTGGTTCCCTGCCCAGCTCCAAGTTCTTAACCGTCTCCCTTGGAATCCCCAGGTGCCCCAACACTCCAAGCTCCCTTAGCATTCCAACACAGCTCTTACACTGACTCAGACCTCATTCATACATATGCAGGATACAACACATCCCCCCCTTTTTCAATCAAAAGAAAACACACAAACTCACAACCATGCTAGGACTAACAACCACAACATCTCTACTACTCCTGCAGGAGGCAGGATACATCACATACCAAGAGTTCCACTTTGCGGCAGGCTTCAGGTGGATCGGTATTACCCAAATTGTTCGTTTACAATTGTTCGAATGAACAATTGACCGAATTTAAAGGGTCACAATTGACCTTTTCACAATTGACCGTATATATATATATATGTATATATCGGTTTGGTTATATATATATATATACATATATATATAGGGGTTTTGGGGGGTTTGGCATTGGGTGGGGGGTTATGGGGGGTTTCCCCCCACATATATGTTACAATTGACCTTCACAATTTGGTCAATTGTGAAAAAGTCAATTGTAATTCGAACAGTTGTAAAACAAACAATTTGTATACAACCGGTGGATCCTCATGACAGGGGCAAGGATATCAAGGGTGTTGTAGATAGAAAGATGGAGTTTGGAAAGGGCTGCGTGAGAGTGGGAGTCAGCCACAGGGGTAGGGGGGAGAGAAGGTGAAGACACAGGCAGCCACTGACACTCGCTTCATAGGTCGAATGACCGTGAAGGAAGGTGGCAGTGCTGGGTGAGGCTTTCTCAGGGTGTGGGGGGAAGGAATCTTCGAGTGAGATTAAAGGAGAAAGTGGTCAGTATGGGAAAATGGAGTAGTAAGACGGTTAGAAAGGGGGATGTCAGAGGAGATGAGAACATCCAAGGTGTGGCCGGCTGAGTGAGTTGAACCAGAGGGTAGAATGGTGAGGGAAAGAGAGTCGCATGAGTTGCAGAAACACCCAGAGGAGGGGTTAGGGGAGTCCAGGTGGATGATGTTGAGATCCCAGAGGAGGAGAAGCTGAGAGGTAGAGGTAAGGAGAGAGGAGGTAAGGTCAGCCCATTCAGAGAGAAAGATGGTCACCTGGCCAAGTGGCCTGTAGATGGTGGCCAAAGTCAGAGAGAAGCCAGAAGAGATAGAGAGTCTGCAGATCAGGTATTCAAAGAAGGAATAGGCCTGAGTGGGAATGATAGAAGCAGGGATCTACTCAGGAAAGATCAGGGCACTCCACCTCTGGGCCTGTTGGGCCTGGGCTCAGAGAGGATTTTGTAGCCCTCAGGGAGGAGGTGTCAAAACTCAGTACAGAGCTGGCCTTGAACCATTTCTCAGTGAGAGTGAGGATATCTAGGTCCTGTTGTTCCAGGAAGTGGCAGATGTCAGAGGAGTGTTTAACGCAGAGCGAGAATTGAGAGTAGCCACTTGGAGCAGGTTGCCACTTTTGAAAGACTTCCGGGGGGCAGGGGTACAAGAGAGAGGTGTCCCCATTGGAAGTTGTAGAGGAGCAAGAGGGGTGGTGGCCATAGGTAGCAGAGGAGCCAGTGAGGTGGAAGGAGGGGGTGGCAGAGGAGACAGAGGGGTGTTAGAGGAGGTGGCAGGGCAGGGGAGGAAGTTGATGAAATATGGGAGATGCCTATCAAAGAGGAGGAGATTGGGCTGAGGGCCTGGACCATGACAGTGACGATTAGATAGACATTAATGATGACTCTGGAGTACAGGAAGGAGGCCATGAGGACCTTTCACTGGGTGCCACCATTAATGGGAGAGTCAGGAGAAGGAGAGAGAACTGCGACCATGTGAAGGGTCCATAGGTCGGGAAAAGGAACGACAAAGAAGATGTCGATGAGAGTATGTCTGGAGGAGGCATTGACATAGGTGTCAGTGATGGGAAGTCCTGGGTTGGAGACCAGGCCGAGACGTCATTTAGGGGTCGCCAGCGGTCGCAAGTGCGACCTCTGAGGTCTCCCTTGCAACCTCTGTGGTCTCCCTTGCGACCTCTAAAAAAACAAAACAAAGTTTTTATTTTATTTTATTTTTTTGGTAATGCAAGCTCCTGGGCTGTGGCCAGCACCACATGGCTCTTTACTTCTGGACTAGCTGGCTTTATTGTTCAGGCCCATTAAAAAAAATAAAAACAGGAGTGCCACAAGTCTAACCTAACACTTTCAGCACTGACCCTCAATAAGAAAGAATAGGAATACCAAATAATGTGTCTTTCTGGAATTCTATACAATAATTACTAGACTCATTAAAGGTTTATTTCAGGCACAATTCAGGGGGTGAGTCACTGATTTAGTCTGTTCTTAAACGCCTCAACTCACCCTTTCATCCTTCCAAGGTCGATAAATGAGTACCCACACAGGTTGGGTGATATTGGGTGTATATTTTTTCTATATAAAGCGCTTAAGCGTAAGTGCTATATAATAACACATCATTATCATTTGGTCATGGACGTCTGCTTGCATTCATAGTAATTTGGTAATATGGGCCTATACACACTGATCTTAACGATACATATGTCAATCCATTCTTGTATGAAATGTACATCACATTATAGTGATATCGTAACAATATTTTTCGTAGTGTACAATGCTATGTGATGCAACTTCCTGTTTTGTCAACAGGTGAAAGGTCGTGTTCCCGGGATATCACTTTGGGGTGGGGTCAAATGAGATCACCTCCTGTGATGTCATCAGGGGGGTCAAGGGTGGTGTGATGTCACTTCCGCTACCCCTGGCATTTTGGTGCTATGACATCCCTGAGACCAGGGTGTCCTTCTTGAGCTTTTCTGTTCCAGCCTTAGTGAGAGGAATAGGATAGGAGATGGAATAGCAATTAGAGAAGATGAAAGATATCGAGAGCACCATAGAGTGTGCAGAAGAAGAAGAGAGTCAGGGAGAGAGAAGATGAATAGAAGCACAGCACAGAGCTACGCCAGACAGGATGCACAGGGTGGGGATATGAGGGAGACTGGGGTGCAAGGCAAGGCAACAAGGCAGCAATAGGGGAAGCAAGCATAGGCAACAAGCACAGCAGGGGCACAACAACTATGAAACAATGGATGGGAACACAGACAGCAGTGAAAAGGAACAGAGGGTAGAGGGCAAGGCAACAGCCGGGGTAACAGGCAGCAGCATAGGCAACAGGGACTACAGGGGCGCAACAGATACGGAACAATGGATGGGATCACAGAGAGCAGAGAAAAGGACCAGCAGAAGACAACAGAGCAGGACCTTGAGAGGGGGAAAACCTAGTGGGCACAGCAATAACAAGGCTTGAGTGGACAGCTCCCAGAACAACCTAGAAGGGGGCAGAAAGCCAAGTAGACACAACAATAAACAAGTGGAGAGTGAACAATGATCAGAAACACCTAGAAAAGGGTGAGAGCGGTACAGTCGATACAACAATATGTAGTGTGGCAGATAAGGGGAGGAACAACTCACCTAGATGGGAGATGCAAAGAGACAGCAACAGAACCACAGCACACAAAGGTATGGCTCCCCCAAATAGGGGAAAACCTAATGATGCACAGAGACAATGCAAGATACAACACACTTAACGAAATGAGAACGCGCAAGGAAAGGCAGTTTACAAAGGAGCAGTAGTAGCTGCTCCCACTGCTCGCACTTTTCTTACCTTGCAGGTGCTGCTGATCGATGGCTGCGCTGCACACTGGCACTCTCGGTCTCTCCCGCTTCATCGCCAAACACCTGCGTCACACAAAACAGCGCCCTTAGCCTATGCAGGCATTGACATGCAGGGTTCGGTCCTCAGTTCTTAAAGGATCCGCTGCATGCTGGTAGCGTAACATGCTATGAATCAATCGGCCAGCGTCTCTGCTGGACCTGCATAGCACAAGACCACGCCCTTAGCTGACGCAGGCTTTGCAACAGAGGGTCCGGTCCTCAGTTCTTAAAGGATCCGCTGTGTGCGTGTAGCACAACGTACAACTTATCAATTGGCCAGCATCTCCTGCGGACCTGCATTGCGCAACACCATGCCCTTAGCCTACATGGGCTTTGCCACCGAGAGTCTTCAGTTCTTAAAGGATCTGCCTGGTAGGCGTAGCACAGCGTGCTATGTTTCAATCGTCCAGTGTCTGACCTGCGTTGCGTAACACTGCACCCTTAGCCTACACAGGCTTTGCCACAATCCTGTGTCAAATCTGCTCCAGATTGGTCGTGTTTAGACATGAAAAGATGAAAATAATCTCTAAACCATGGTTCACACAAGATTTTCTCCCACGACGTAAGCACTTGAGAGCCACAGAAAAAAAAAAAAGCAGGAAACATAGAATCTCAACTCATGCAGATATAGTAAAGCAGGCCTGAAAAGAATATAAAAATGCCATATTTAGAGCCAAGACTGATTTTTTTGGCACAATAAGTGAGGTCTCAAAAAATTGATTGAGAGAATTATTCTCAATCATTAACAACGTTGTGCAGCCAAAGTGTTTATTTTCATGCACGGAAAGTTCTGTGGAACAGACCAATGCGTTCAATTCCTTTTTTTATATATAAGGATTGAGCTGATTCAGGAAAATATTGCACTTAGGGGTCCACCTCGCTCTAATGGTTTAATTTGTTCTAATGATGCCCCCAGAGTGAAGGAAGTACGACCTGCCCCAAAAGGGTAGCCTTTCTCCTTTTCACCAGTCACAGAAGATACAGTACTGGCACGATTAGGAAATTTGAAACCTACCAAAGACTCACTTTTTGCCATTCCGGCAAGTGTAGCAAAAAGACTAGCACTAGGGAACGCTCCCTTTGTGATGCAGTTTGTAAATATATCTTTGTCCGCTGGGCCTGTACCCTCAGTGTTAAAAAAGGCCATTGTTACGTCCCCTCTTAAAAAGTCTAACTTAGACCGTGGCAAAAAGAGGGGGTAATCTGGAAAGTTTTCTTCGCAAAAGAGAAGCCTTTTGGATATGGTCTATGGACACAATTTATACGGGCCTAAATGTTGACCAGGAGCTCCATCACTTTCTTTAATATGATTAAGCATTGTGTGATGGATATGATTTGCATTTTTGTGTAGCCATATATGGCCATATTGAAACGAGCCTGTAGAATGACGTGTACTTTTTTTCTTTGTACTTTTACTCCTTTTCTTTACACCTAACTAATTTATTTAGCTCATCTTTTTAATTTCAGTATGGATGCGGGTTCTGGCAGTGTTTCAAAAACTTTGTTTTGTTTTGTTTTGGTACAATACAGTGCAATTTTAACATTGTAAATTGATTTGAGTACATATGGGGTATTTATTAGCCCTGTAGGACCGCCTCTGTTTGTCATCAAAAAACGAAATCCTGGTTTTCTCACGTGTATCTTAGCCTATAACATGGAAGAATACTATATATAAGGATCTCCACGACAGGCTGTGGTTCTATTAGGTGAACTCGCACATTGTAGATACTGTTTTCAATTGAAGTATTTTTTTTTTTTTACATAATTTGAGACCGACATGAGCTTCAATTTCCTATCAATACATTTTCAAATACATATTGTAACACAAATCACATATGAGACAGATACCAGAACACCCCAATCCAACATGGTGCGCTCCATACGATAACACGTAATACGATCATGTGACATACAGGCTTCAAATTAACTGTATTGAACATCTGGTTTTGACACAACAGCGCTGTTTACACTGCCAACGGAATCGCACCGCGTGTACCATTACACGCCAAATAAGATGAACAACATCCGACTAAAGGTAAGCCCAGTGTACCTATGCTCACAACTTGCTTTAGATTAACACTAGACTGTGCCCTGTTTTTTTAGAACCATGTTGTAATAACTGGCCAACGGACTACTCACACCCATTTACTGTTTCCAATTAGTGCCACCATCTATATGATTCAGGAGGCAAATTTGCCAGTTCTCAGCTCTGAAAACTTTTTTCTACAAATCCCAAAGCATGTTGAACATGTAAGTTGAAACTATGTGAATTAGTAAGCAACACTAACACATGACCCATAAAACCTGTCTTGAAGATCCTAATACAAATATGTAAATACTTTTCCAACTTTTATTTTCTTTCTTTGTTTCAATAGGATGATAATGTTTCATTTACGACCACAAAAAAGAGAATTATCTGCTTTACTTTTGAACTATATACTAGCCACTAAACCTCTGAGGAACCGCCAAATCATAGGTGGGGAAACACGTGTCGGGTTTAGGCTGGACATAACGAAGTTTAATTAAGAGAAACTAACCTTTGAAATGGTGATGATGTAATAATTGGAATGACAGCACAATTCAAATTAAGATACTATACAAGACTATACAAGACAACAACTGGAATAAATTGAGGCTAAGACAACTATACCAATTGCTTTCTTCTTGAGTGAATTGTTTATTCTTTTGAAAGATCATTTTGACTGTGATAGCTTTTTCTTTGTACAAGCGCGGACTATACTAGAAGGTCTAGTTCGCTCATTTCTTTACTTAGACCATGGTAATCTACAGAATTACCGACCGGTGGCAGGTCTGGCAAAAATATTGGAGAGGATTGTCGCATCCCAACTTCAAGAATATGTAGATGGGGAATCCATATTGGACCCCCTGCAATCTGGTTTCCGACCAGGGTTTGGGACTGAGACCGCACTGATGGTTGTGTGGGATGATCTCCTTGAGGTGCAAAGAAAGAAACGGACACCAAAAGCACACCCTTTGTCAGATATTAGTGTGATGTAAGTAGTATATTCAAATGGGATAATGTTTTTGAGAATAAGTTAAAGGTGCAGGGGAGAGAGATGGAACCTTGACACCTAGGTTGCGTTGAGTACAGAAAATACAAACAAGTTCCCAGTTCGGGAACTCACGTCCCCTGCACACTATCTTTTGTGAAAATTATTTCAAGTCAAAACATGAAGTTTAACTAGACTTCTATATGAAACAACCTTAATTTCATCTTTTAAGTAGCAGACCTCTGGTTTTACATTTTTAGGCTTCCAATTGTGTTATAATACATACTTTACTCGGATCCCAATGCATTAGGAAACATAATTTAAGATATTCATAAGTTCCTAAGACATATTGTGTCAACTGTAGCTGAGAAATGGAGTTTTAAGAAGAAGAGCCTGGAAAATTAGCTTGCCATAATGATCCCTCTTTCGGTCTAAAAGGCTATATTATGAATATGACATCTAGGCCTCTGCAAATACAAAAATACGAAATATGAAAAGAAGATGAATCATTAGTGAGGGTAGTGGTAGCATTCCCTGTGCAAAGGCAAACAGGTGAATTGGTAGGAAAAGATTGGAAGCACAATAAGCGTAGTTTTAGTTGTGCAAGAACCACAAAAGTCTGTCAATGACGACTGCCCTGGGTCATGATAAGTATTAAATATGACATCACTATCGTTGTCCAAATAAACGCGAGGAAAGGTAAAATAAATGAAATAGAAGGTTTCTTGTTATGTTATTGCACTTCATGTTTTATGATACAATTGTGATGTCTGTTCCCACAATGAGCCCAAGTGCTTTTTATTTGTCTTTAAATCCAAGCAGAAATTGATTGAGGGTATTCCCTGAACTCTTGGCAAATGCTAGTTTTAAGAAAGCTGATGTGAGTACTTTCGCTCTGTGGTGCTGAGTAGAGGTCAAGGATCAGCACTTTGGAGATGTTTAGGAGCAACAGATGAAGGACACCCAGTCACCATCTTTAGATTGTACTGGTTGTAACCAGTCAGGACAATGAAGCCTTCAGTACAAGGAGATATACGTAAGTGGGCTGTGGAGTAACACCCCTCGCCTGAGGATGACTGGGCCGTATGTTATCAACAACTCCAAGATGTACCAGGTGTGAACGGACAGGTGATGATTATAGGTTACTAAGAATGGATGGACTGTATGCGAAGAGAGAAAACCAGTTGAGCGTTGCATAGGATGGTGAGAGGACGAGCCTCTGAGGGAACTATAAGGGGGATTTGCTGGGGGATGGATCCGGTTGGGCTGGGTAGCGAGTGTGATGATATGCTGTCCTATACTTTCAAGTTGTGGAATAAAGTTTTTAAGCTATTTTCTGTGTCCATTGACAATGTCTTTCGTACTGTCAGAAAGGTCAGGCACATACTACACCAACCACATACTCCTAAGAAGAGATAACAGCTTTTTATGAGTTGAATCCAGCGTGAAACCAAATTATTAAGATATTCCTCATTTTCTTTTTGATTGGTTTTAGGGTTGGGTACCCCAGTCATTAAAACATATTTCTTGTTAATTGTCTGTGTATATCAAGCTGCAGGGAAGAGAAGCGTTGGGATCATCTAAAGAAGCAATGAGGAAGTTGGCTTCAGATGGAACTACCACAAGTAATTTTGACATTAGGAACTGGGATAGCAGGTCGTTTAAAAGGGTTTTCACTTTATGATTTAACATTATGGCTTGCCATTAAAGTTATTTTACAGTTCATATTTGGTTTGAAGGGCCAGAGTTGCACACACAACTAGGTCTTTCATCATTCTCAATAGTTCTTTAAAAGTAGAATGTGATCTAGCACCTTGAAGCGTCTATTGTGCTAGATGGAATTACCAATAAAAATCTCAGACCGAATAACCAGACAGACTCACAAAATATGGTAAAATACTACTTTATTCTCAGTTCAATAAAGCAGGGCGAAGTAACGAACAACAGATTGATGCTTGCACACTCAATAACAAACTTGATTATACAAAGGTTATGTACCCCGAATATGCGTTATCTATGGCAAACTACAAAACCTATTGATGGGAAGGATTGGTTAGGGGAACATATGTACCTAAGTCATGCATAGGGGTTAGTACTTAATTGGCTACCCCTTATCTGTAAGGCATGCCTTGAACTACCTCTAAATACAAATAATACTGATAATAGCAGAGTAAATGGCAACGGATGGGTCTATGCAACATTGTATAGCACATAGCCCCATAGACCCTCTGACTGGTTGAGATGCTCACCTAACCATGGACTTTTGACTCGTTAACAGCACGTAAGCAAAGCAAAACCCAGATGATTGAGTGATGTCAGATTACTCCCTAGTTTCCCTATCAGTCCATCATCTCTCATAAATCCAACCATAAGCCAAAGTTTCCCGTCTGGAGTTGACCTTGTAGTATCCTCTCTGTCCTGGGACATTCGATGGAGTGTAAGCACATCACTATCCTTAGCCAAGGCTATAGCCCTTGTTTTCAACTTCTGACTCATGTGTGAAGACACCACAAATGTGTCCCTTCGACCTCTTATTTACTGCTATTTGATTTACTTATGCTGGGTATTCTTACTCCTCTTGTCCTCTAGGGACTTGCTCACTCCATCTTGTAGGAGCTGTATCCATTGTTAATTGTCCAATACTTGGCTCTTGCAAATGTTTTTCTCTTCTTTAATCTAATAGAAATATGTGTTGTGTACAGGGCTTATCCGTCTGCCTCCCTTTGTGCTTTGCAATTATTCCTTAAAATTGCATCCTTAATCCAAGACCAAAATAGAATCCTCTTTATCCTACACATGAAACTGTTTCTCTAACGTCTCCTGACTCTGCATCCCTAGTCTGTTTCTGAGGTAGCTGGATTGAACCTTTAAATGAGCCGACGTCCATTTTCCTATCATGGCCGTCCTTGCCACGTTATATTTTCCTCTATAGAAATCTTCTACATGTCTCATCTACCTTGCATTACTGTGGATTTACACTGTCAGCAAGTTACTTTATCTACTTTGTATATGATCACTTTACCATTTCGTACATTTTTCTCTTGTTACTGCATTTACATCATTACTCAAGTATTTTCACATTGTTTCAGTGTGTCCTCATATATATTCTTCATCATATCACTATGTCATTTTACCACAAAAGAACAGAACTTGGAGAGGTATTTTCAGAGAGATAATACTCATATCTAACTACACAAAACACACACATTCAGACTGCCCTTACTGAGAAGAACACCCTGACCATATCGGGCGACGCGCTCCCTAGGGAGTTGGTTGTGCGCCGCCTAACTAATAGGGATAGCGAGAAAACTCTCCCTCGTCAGAAAGTATATACATCTACCTTTCGTATTACCTTAAAAGGCCAGAAACAAGTATGGGTAGAGACAGTGAACATTAGATCTTATCTCATCCGTGTGTCTGTGACAAGAAGCTCCTACTATCTAAAATGTCTGTGCTTGTTGCCAGGGGCTGCCAGGCTGTCAGGTGAGTGTCTGTGTGTGTTTGGCTGGGTGAGTGTTTTTGGGAGCGTATGTGTGCGGATGTGGTGTGTGTTGTGCTGGGAAGTGGGTGGGTGGGTGGGTGTGAAAAGGAGGGGATGGCGGCTGAAACCCCCCGTTTAACATAAAAAACTGTTGGGAGAGGGTCGGGGTAGGGAAGGGGTCATATATTCGTATGTCATATTGCCGCATTTAAAAGCCAACACAAAAACCCCTGGAAAAGAACTGAATTTTGAAAATATGTGGGTCCCTATACAATTCCACACCATTTCACCACTCTGCACCAAATTTTTCACAGTCACCTGATAGGACCCTCCAGACATAACCGGCTACATGACATCTGGAAACCCCACCCCTTTCCCTGGATTTCAGCAAAAGTGCAAATGTGGATGTGGATTTGTGGCTTTGCGTATGTTCCCTATACAATTACATGACGTTTCACCGATCTGCACCAAATTTTGCACAGTCACCTTTTAGGATCCTCCGGACATTACTGGTTACTGGCTACATTACATCTAGACACCCAGCCTCTTTCCCTGGACTTCAGCAAAAGTGAAAATGTGATTGTGGGTTTCTGGCTTTGCGTATGTTCCCTATACAGTTTCACACCATTTCACCAATTTGCACCGAATTCTGCACAGTCACCTGTTAGGACCCTCTGGACATTACTGGCTACATGACATTTGGACACCCCACTACTTTCACAGATTTCAGCAAAAGTCAAAATGTGTTTGTGGGTTTGTGGCTTGACGAAGCGTTGTTCCTTATACAATTCCACATTGTTTCACCAATCTGCATCAAATTTTGCACAGGTACCTGTACCTATGAGGGAATGAAAGCCCCCAGAGTGAAGGAAGTACGACCTGCCCCAAAAGGGTAGCCTTTCTCCTTTTCACCAGTCACAGAAGATACAGTACTGGCACGATTAGGAAATTTGAAACCTACCAAAGACTCACTTTTTGCCATTCCGGCAGGTGTAGCAAAAAGACTAGCACTAGGGAATGCTCCCTTTGTGATGCAGTTTGTAAATATATCTTTGTCCGCTGGGCCTGTACCCTCAGTGTTAAAAAAGGCCATTGTTACGTCCCCTCTTAAAAAGTCTAACTTAGACCGTGGTAAAAAGAGGGGGTAATCTGGAAAGTTTTCTTCGCAAAAGAGAAGCCTTTTGGATATGGTCTATGGACACAATTTATACGGGCCTAAATGTTGACCAGGAGCTCCATCACTTTCTTTAATATGATTAAGTATTGTGTGATGGATATGATTTGCATTTTTGTGTAGCCATACATGGCCATATTGAAACGAGCCTGTAGAATGACGTGTACTTTTTTTCTTTGTACTTTTACTCCTTTTCTTTACACCTAACTAATTTATTCAGCTCATCTTTTTAATTTCAGTATGTATGCGGGTTCTGGCAGTGTTTCAAAAACTTTGTTTTGTTTTGTTTTGGTACAATACAGTGCAATTTTAACATTGTAAATTGATTTGAGTACATATGGGGTATTTATTAGCCCTGTAGGACCGCCTCCGTTTGTCATCAAAAAACGAAATCCTGGTTTTCTAACGTGTATCTTAGCCTATAACATGGAAGAATACTATATATAAGGATCTCCAGGACAGGCTGTGGGTCTATTAGGTGAACTTGCACATTGTAGATACTGTTTTCAATTGAAGTATTTTTTTCTTTGTTTACATAATTTGAGACCGACATGAGCTTCAATTTCCTATCAATACATTTTCAAATACATATTGTAACACAAATCACATATGAGACAGATACCAGAACACCCCAATCCAACATGGTGCGCTCCATACGATAACACGTAATACGATCATGTGACATACAGGCTTCAAATTAACTGTATTGAACATCTGGTTTTGACACAACAGCGCTGTTTACACTGCCAACGGAATCGCACCGCGTGTACCATTACACGCCAAATAAGATGAACAACATCCGACTAAAGGTAAGCCCAGTGTACCTATGCTCACAACTTGCTTTAGATTAACACTAGACTGTGCCCTGTTTTTTTAGAACCATGTTGTAATAACTGGCCAACGGACTACTCACACCCATTTACTGTTTCCAATTAGTGCCACCATCTATATGATTCAGGAGGCAAATTTGCCAGTTCTCAGCTCTGAAAACTTTTTTCTACAAATCCCAAAGCATGTTGAACATGTAAGTTGAAACTATGTGAATTAGTAAGCAACACTAACACATGACCCATAAAACCTGTCTTGAAGATCCTAATACAAATATGTAAATACTTTTCCAACTTTTATTTTCTTTCTTTGTTTCAATAGGATGATAATGTTTCATTTACGACCACAAAAAAGAGAATTATCTGCTTTACTTTTGAACTATATACTAGCCACTAAACCTCTGAGGAACCGCCAAATCATAGGTGGGGAAACACGTGTCGGGATTAGGCTGGACATAACGAAGTTTAATTAAGAGAAACTAACCTTTGAAATGGTGATGATGTAATAATTGGAATGACAGCACAATTCAAATTAAGATACTATACAAGACTATACAAGACAACAACTGGAATAAATTGAGGCTAAGACAACTATACCAATTGCTTTCTTCTTGAGTGAATTGTTTATTCTTTTGAAAGATCATGTTGACTGTGATAGCTTTTTCTTTGTACAAGCGCGGACTATACTAGAAGGTCTAGTTCGCTCATTTCTTTACTTAGACCATGGTAATCTACAGAATTACCGACCGGTGGCAGGTCTGGCAAAATATTGGAGAGGATTGTCGCATCCCAACTTCAAGAATATGTAGATGGGGAATCCATATTGGACCCCCTCCAATCTGGTTTCCGACCAGGGTTTGGGACTGAGACCGCACTGATGGTTGTGTGGGATGATCTCCTTGAGGTGCAAAGAAAGAAACGGACACCAAAAGCACACCCTTTGTCAGATATTAGTGTGATGTAAGTAGTATATTCAAATGGGATAATGTTTTTGAGAATAAGTTAAAGGTGCAGGGGAGAGAGATGCAACCTTGACACCTAGGTTGCGTTGAGTACAGAAAATACAAACAAGTTCCCAATTCGGGAACTCACGTCCCCTGCACAATATCTTTTGTGAAAATTATTTCAAGTCAAAACATGAAGTTTAACTAGACTTCTATATGAAACAACCTTAATTTCATCTTTTAAGTAGCAGACCTCTGGTTTTACATTTTTAGGCTTCCAATTGTGTTATAATACATACTTTACTCGGATCCCAATGCATTAGGAAACATAACTTAAGATATTCATAAGTTCCTAAGACATATTGTGTCAACTGTAGCTGAGAAATGGAGTTTTAAGAAGAAGAGCCTGGAAAATTAGCCTGCCATAATGATCCCTCTTTTGGTCTAAAAGGCTATATTATGAATATGACATCTAGGCCTCTGCAAATACAAAAAATACGAAATACGAAAAGAAGATGAATCATTAGTGAGGGTAGTGGTAGCATTCCCTGTGCAAAGGCAAACAGGTGAATTGGTAGGAAAAGATTGGAAGCACAATAAGTGTAGTTTTAGTTGTGCAAGAACCACAAAAGTCTGTCAATGACGACTGCCCTGGGTCATGATAAGTATTAAATATGACATCACTATCGTTGTCCAAATAAACGTGAGGAAAGGTAAAATAAATGAAATAGAAGGTTTCTTGTTATGTTATTGCACTTCATGTTTTATGATACAATTGTGATGTCTGTTCCCACAATGAGCCCAAGTGCTTTTTATTTGTCTTTAAATCCAAGCAGAAATTGATTGAGGGTATCCCCTGAACTCTTGGCAAATGCTAGTTTTAAGAAAGCTGATGTGAGTACTTTCGCTCTGTGGTGCTGAGTAGAGGTCAAGGATCAGCACTTTGGAGATGTTTAGGAGCAACAGATGAAGGACACCCAGTCACCATCTTTAGATTGTACTGGTTGTAACCAGTCAGGACAATGAAGCCTTCAGTACAAGGAGATGCTTGCACACTCAATAACAAACTTGATTATACAAAGGTTATGTACCCCGAATATGCGTTATCTATGGCAAACTACAAAACCTATTGATGGGAAGGATTGGTTAGGGGAACATATGTACCTATGTCATGCATAGGGGTTAGTACTTAATTGGCTACCCCTTATCTGTAAGGCATGCCTTGAACTACCTCTAAATACAGGTAATACTGATAATAGCAGAGTAAATGGCAACGGATGGGTCTATGCAACATTGTATAGCACGTAGCCCCATAGACCCTCTGACTGGTTGAGATGCTCACCTAACCATGGACTTTTGACTCGTTAACAGCACGTAAGCAAAGCAAAACCCAGATGATTGAGTCATGTCAGATTTCTCCCTAGTTTCCCAATCAGTCCATCATCTCTCATAAATCCATCCATAAGCCAAAGTTTCCCGTCTGGAGTTGACCTTGTAGTATCCTCTCTCTTCTGGGACATTCGATGGAGTGTAAGCACATCACTATCCTTATCCAAGGCTATAGCCCTTGTTTTCAACTTCTGAATCATGTGTGAAGACACCACAAATGTGTCCATTTCGACCTCTTATTTACTGCTATTTGATTTACTTATGCTGGTTATTCTTACTCCTCTTGTCCTCTATGGACTTGCTCACTCCATCTTGTAGGAGCTGTATCCATTGTTAATTGTCCAATACTTGGCTCTTGCAAATGTTTTTCTCTTCTTTAATCTAATAGAAATATGTGTTGTGTACAGGGCTTATCCATCTGCCTCCCTTTGTGCTTTGCAATTATTCCTTAAAATTGCATCCTTGATCCAAGACCAAAATAGAATCCTCTTTATCCTACACATGAAACTGTTTCTCTAACGTCTCCTGACTCTGCATCCCTAGTCTGTTTCTGAGGTAGCTGGATTGAACCTTTAAATGAGCCGACGTCCATTTTTCTATCATGGCCGTCCTTGCCACGTTATATTTTCCTCTATAGAAATCTTCTACATGTCTCATCTACCTTGCATTACTGTGGATTTACACTGTCAGCAAGTTACTTTATCTACTTTGTATATGATCACTTTGCCATTTCGTACATTTTTCTCTTGTTACTGCATTTACATCGTTACTCAAGTATTTTCACATTGTTTCAGTGTGTCCTCATATATATTCTTCATCATATCACTATGTCCTTTTACCACAAAAGAACAGAACTTGGAGAGGTATTTTCAGAGAGATAATACTCATATCTAACTACACAAAACACACACATTCAGACTGCCCCTACTGAGAAGAACACCCTGAGCATATCGGGTGACGCGCTCCCTAGGGAGTTGGTTGTGCGCGCCTATCTAATAGGGATAGCGAGAAAACTCTCCCTCGTCAGAAAGTATATACATCTACCTTTCGTATTACCTTAAAAGACCAGAAACAAGTATGGGTAGAGACAGTGAACATTAGATCTTATCTCATCCGTGTGTCTGTGACAAGAAGCTCCTACTATCTAAAATGTCTGTGCTTGTTGCCAGGGGCTGCCAGGCTGTCAGGTGAGTGTCTGTGTGTGTGTGGCTGGGTGAGTGTTTTTGGGAGCGTATGTGTGCGGATGTGGTGTGTGTTGTGCTGGGAAGGGGGTGGGTGGGTGGGAAAAGGAGGGGTTGGCGGCTGAAACCCCCCGTTTAACATAAAAAACTGTTGGGAGAGGGTCGGGGTAGGGAAGGGGTCATATATTCGTATGTCATATTGCCGCATTTAAAAGCCAACACAAAAACCCCTGGAAAAGAACTGAATTTTGAAAATATGTGGGTCCCTATACAATTCCACACCATTTCACCACTCTGCACCAAATTTTGCACAGTCACCTGTTAGGACCCTCCAGACATAACCGGCTACATGACATCTGGAAACCCCACCCCTTTCCCTGGATTTCAGCAGAAGTGCAAATGTGGATGTGGATTTGTGGCTTTGCGTATGTTCCCTATACAATTCCATGCTGTTTCACCAATCTGCAACAAATTTTGCACAGTCACCTGTTAGGATCCTCCGGACATTACTGGTTACTGGCTACGTTACATCTAGACACCCAGCCTCTTTCCCTGGACTTCAGCAAAAGTGAAAATGTGATTGTGGGCTTCTGGCTTTGCGTATGTTCCCTATACAGTTTCACACCATTTCACCAATTTGCACCAAATTCTGCACAGTCACCTGTTAGGACCCTCTGGACATTACTGGCTACATGACATTTGGACACCCCACTACTTTCCCAGATTTCAGCAAAAGTCAAAATGTGTTTGTGGGTTTGTGGCTTGACGAAGCGCTGTTCCTTATACACACTGTTTCACCAATCTGCATCAAATTTTGCACAGGTACCTGTACCTATGAGGGAATGAAAGCCCGGGCAATGCTGGGTTTATCAGCTAGTAATCCAATATAATCAAAGGAACAAATATAAAATACTTAAAAATCAGGCATCACAAAAGTCTGTGGTCACCCAGCCACAATAGCTTATGCCACTGATGGTGTGGATACCCAGTTCTGTGGGCTCTGTTTAGTGTATTCAAGAGGTTATCACCATGTTGTTTTGTCAAGCTGTGTGTAGTGGCAGCCAGTAGTCAAATAAAGGGTCTTCACCTTAGAGAATTATATTCAATAAATGTATCTGAAAGCCTTGTCTTAGAATGTTCTTAATTAATTAAGAGTGGAGCTGAGTGACAACTCTCTTTGGGCTCAACAAGCAGCCTGTTGAGCTCTGTTCTATGTGTCCTCTTGCAAGATCGAGCCCGGGGACGTGAGTTCTCATGATACTGTGATCCACAGACCTCTATTTCTTGAACAAAGTGGTCTATGCTACCCCAAAACCTCATACTTTGATGGGTTCTTCTTTGTTTGACATAGCCGAGATTGAAAATTTGTCTCAGGAGTCGGTGTCACTTCACGCTCCGATTCTCAGGTATCCATGTTCACTGATTCTTTGGGTTCTGGTGAAAGGTTCAGGGGAGAAGCTTCGATCAGGCCATTTGTCGTTCTCCAGCTAGCTGGTTCATGGTTTTCTTTACATGGACTCAGCAGTTTTCAGGTTCTATGTTTTGTTCATTTTCCCTTGCTCATAATTCCTTTATATTGGCTACTTGGAGCTTTCTTATCAAATTTAGTTACTCTTTCCAGGCACCACTTCATTTCTATGGACTACTCAGTGTTTGCCGTACCATGTCTTCATTGTACGTTTATCTTTCTTCATTCTCCATTAATGTTTTTTGCATGCCTAATGCTTCATCCACACATATTCTGGACAGCCAGGGAGGTACTAGCATGGACCCTGCTCTCCTTCAACATGTGAAAAGTTGAAAGTGGAGTGATGACATTTGGGGTTAATATGTGTGCTGGTATTGCTTCTTGTATTGAGAGGGTCAACACCAGACACTGTAGCTAGTTGGAATGCTCCCTTTATGAAGCTATCTGATCTCTCGACCAATCCATTTGTTTGTGGGTGATGTAAGACTGCTTGTATTGCCTTGATATTGAGCATGTCCAGGAATTTGGTCATTTCCACTGAGCTTATTTGTACCTCATTGTCAGGTACCATTTCTCTGGGCAACTATTCCCCCAGAAACAATGTTTTTAAAGTACTGATTGCTGTTTTCGTTGCTATATCATGTACAAAAATGCCTTCCATCCATTGAGATAGGTAATCCACAATTACAATGCCATGCCTGTACTCTGGCTACATGGTATCCAGTGGACCCATGAAGCAAAGTCGTATCTTTTCCAATACTGCCTTTGAAATTTCATTGGGTGTTAATAGAGCTTGCCTCACTCTCTTGCTGTTGTTCAATACTTAAGACATCTTTTGATAGTGTTCTATACCTCACTGTCCATGCACAGCCACCAGGGTTCTATGTTTATTCATACCCAGGTTTTTCTTCACAGAGCTTTTTTGCCAAGATATTTTGGCTGAAATAAAATAATTATTTTGGTATTTTTTTATTTGGGGGATCCACCCAAATCCACACTCCCCAATTATTTATTCCCTATGCCCACATTCCCATTATATGCCCTTACCCCCCCTATATTTGTCAATGGTTTTTGTCTGCAAAACACATACAGCAAAAAATGCCATGAAAAAAAGGGCGATAAATGAACGTTGTACTGGCCACCAGTGTGACGCTCTTATTTTCCGTCTAGTCATGTTGTTGCCTAGATGACCAGAATTAGCTCATTCTATTACAAAGTTCTCATTGTTTGTGGGGCTACCACCCTGTCGTTTATGAGCAGTTCATTATCATAATATAGTTCATGAGATATTTTCCGGAATGGACATAGTCTCTCAGAGACTGCTCGCTCATTAGGCCATCCATTTCATATTCAATCTATCATATTGGGTATGCTAGCACTTTGTGCTATCTCCTTTATCCAATGCTATTCACTCATTTAAATAAAGTCTCCTTCTCCTAGGTCTGCTGCTCATGCTACTATACATTTATCTTTTAAAAATGTGCTGTTTTCTTTCTCAATTAGAAGCAATCTGGACATGCTGTCTTCTTGAGAGTTTTCCATCCTGGTATGTGTAATATGTTGAATATTTATTCTTGTAACTTTGCTTCAGTGTAAGCCAAACGTGGCGTGGAGGTTCTTCTGCCTCTTGGACTAAGCATGTGTATCAGCATTTTGTGATCCGTTACTGGGCAGAACTTCATTCCCCACACATGCATCTGAAAGTATTCTACATACAGCACATGCACATGCCGACATTTCCTTCTCAATGGTCAAATATATATTTGCTGACTCTGATAGAACTTTTGGAAGCCAATGCAACTACATGTTCAACTTCTCTTTCTTCTGTATCCATGTGGCCCCAATTTCATATGCGCTGGTATTTTGGGTGACATATGTCTTCCACTATGGATGAAATAGTTTTAGGCATGGAGCTTCTATTATCATTCTCTTCACTCCTCCAAGTTATTTTTTTATCTGCATCAGTCCATGTATAGTAAACAGCTTTCTCTAGCAGATTTCTGATTTTTGCAGTCATTTCTGATAACTGTGGCACAAATGTGGCATAATATTCTGTGAATCCCTAGAACGACCTTAGTTCCTCCTTGTTGCGAGGAGTTGGGTTATCTACTATGACCTGCGTTGGATTCTTTTTAGGTTTGATGCTGCTTGGCGATATCGTGCAAGATATTCAACGTCTTGTGTTCTCATTTTGCACCTGCCAAACTTAAGTTGTATTCCTGCACTTTCTAGTTTCTCTAGCACTTCTCTAAGCACGCTGGGGGTTCCACGTTTCATGAATCCATTTGTAATCCTACTCTAGACCTTAGATGCCAATTGGCCCCATGCCATGGCATTCTGTGGTTGTGACTTTTTATCCAACAGCACTTGGAATTATGGGGCTTGTAGTTTCACTTATCCCATCAGAAATACATGCCTACAAGTTGTAGCATACATAGGGCCTCATTCTGGTAAAAAAGTGCTGATATCCGTGGATACCGGCACTTTACTGGACCCCCCGACTATAGGAGTACTGGTGGGGCACCTGGGTTACCTCCAGCTGGAGGTAAGCCAGGTGTCCTACCGGCCAAAAAAGCCCTTGCTACGTTAATGATGGAAAATCCACTCATGGACTCCATGAATGGGGATTTACACTGTACAGCTGGCACCCGTAATCTGGCAGCAATGCCGCCAGACCGAGGGCTGGTAAAGGTAAGTACCAAATGCTGGCATCCTGGCGGCTCTACCGCCAGGATAATGGAATAGACGGAATGAGGCCCAAAGTGCTGAAAAACTGGACTTGCTAATGATTACCCCTGTGACATGGACCTAGTTGATAGTTACGTTAAACACTAGGGGGGTGCTCTTGGTGTAAAAATAAAGTATTTATGTTTGTAACGTGCTTTTTTTCATTATTTTGATATGTCCCAATTAATGGAGTTAGGTAGAGAGACAGTTAAAACCTCACTGTGTTGCAAATGTGTTTTGTTCAACCTATTGTGCAACTTATAATGTATCTAAAACAATGATCTTGCTATTTGGGAGTGGCAATCTCATCCAGCTGTCTGTGGCCTGGACTCCCTTGACTGGTCCACCCCCACATCCTAATCCATTTTTGTAATTTGGAAGTCCCTTTCAATGCTGAGTTATGATTTCTGCTACAGGTTAGAAACTCAGTACCTCAGTGCCTCCTCTGCGATAGTCTTCTACCCTTGAATGCACACCCTACAGAATTTCTGTGGTCCTTTTTACGTGCAGGGTTTTATGATATTGTAGCTGGCGCTGCTGCATTCTCGTGATGCAGTATGATTCTGGAATCTTATTAGATTCGAGAGTCATACGATCGTGGAAGGCCCCCGGTGCAAGCAGCAACCTCCTGGGGCGGGGACCTCATTAATATAATAGGTATAAATAAACATACCTTCCTTAAGCATGCAATTGAAGTGAATAATATTTAATTACGACACAGGGATTACTGCACTAGGATTTATAATGCCAGCCTGAAAACACTACATTGGTTGCAGACAAGAGCACGGAATTTAAGTCTATGGGCCCCAGGACACGCGTCTCCATGTAGTTACTTTATTTTTGGTGGTAATTCTGTTACTGGCTCTTATTTCGGTACTAACGAAATGTACTGCCAGTTGTACTGCACCCTAGAATCCTGACTTTGGAGAAGTTTAGGAATTACCTCCAGCAAGTTGCTAATGTAACGTCATCACTTTTAGAGTTGCCAAGCGATCTCCCACAAACACTGACAAAGACTTCAGGTGCAATGGCTCCTTAAGAACTTGGCAAGGGGGTGCTTCATAATTGTCAATGAGCAATATGTTGATATCAGGGAAGTGGAGGCAAGAAGGAGACAGAAGCAAAAAAACACCTGCTAAGTACCGGACAAATACATGTCTGTTTTTTAGTACACAATGTTATTGGTCATAGTAAGGAATCAGAATTTGAGTCTTGCAACAATAAGTGCACTGCCATTACCAGGCCCTGCCAATTAACCACAGAGGACTGACATTCTCCCGCAAGATCCATAATGGCAATTGGAAACATGGCATGTCATCTTTGGCTTCTCTTATAAAGAGAGTGCTCGTTGCGAGCCTACATTCAGAGCCCCTCAAAGGCAGAACGTCCTGGTTTATACGCCGAGTTATATAACCTTAACGCTGCCATCTAATCTGAGACCTGTAATATAACCACAGCTGTGAGGCATCCATACTCTCAACCACCATGTGCGCTCCAAATACTATTTTTGTTGTTTGTATTAACTAGATGTCATTTAAACGGCTGTCTTGACTTGAGTTTGGTTGATTCAGCTGAAGTACAGCACAGCTGTGCCATTTTGTGATCTATCTCCACCTCACATAACCCCACAATTCTCGGTTTAATTGTTCATACATCTCTTCCCAGAGGTGGCACCAAGGCGCAAGGAGGCATTGCTTCTCTCATAACCATACGGTCTTTAATGGGAGGATGCCGCAGATGCTGTGTCTGTGGACTGTGGCGCAGCCCGCCATTCGCCACAAAGCAGGGAATCCCCATAACATTTGAGGCTGCTGCTCTTGGTGGCCACATCAAGAGAAAGAGACAACTGCTTGATTCTGACAAAACTGGAAGCCAGTCTGCGGAAGAAGGGAGCAATAAAGACTAAACTTGTTTGTTTAGGCAAGTCTAGGTAATCAGGAGCAGAAGGCCAGGGATCTGTGTGATGTCAAAGGGGGACTTGGTGGTACATCCTCTAGGGCATTGGTGTTCAAACTGGGGGGCTAGCCTCCATAAGAGTGGACCGAAGGAGGTCCAGGGGAGGCAGAGTGGGGGTAGATTCTTTAAAAAGGGATTAAGATGACTGTTTGTAATATAAGAAAATGATTCATGTGACTGCTATTAATAGGGAATATAAGCAGTAGAAAATCTGCTTATATTTTAAAGAGATTGTGGGCCTCCTAGACATTCTGTGGGCCCCCTAGGGCTTGTGTCGACCCCAGTTGAGGGGGGGGGGGGGGTGAGAAACAATATTTTTACTGAAGGGGTGGGAGGGTGCTCGGTAGCTCGGTATAGAAAAGTTTGAGTAACACTGCCGACACGCCCATGTCGTCTCCATAAGAGACTGTCTCCTTAAGAGATTGTGGCCGTGTCACGTGGGCATAGCCACGTGACATGAGTGACGTAGGTGGGAGGAGGTGAAAGTTTGTTTAACTTTTGGAGTGTACTTTGAATAAAGAAGACGTACTCCTCCACCGGCGTGTCTGTCCTTATTAAGTAGGCCCCCACTGGGCCTAACAACTGGCGACGAGGTGTCTCCCGGACCACCGCTTCCTCCTCCTCCTTCCAACCTTCCGCCAGCGATACCGCTCGGCAGCGCAACTTCGGCGCTCCCAGCCTGCAATGGCCCGCGCTTGATCCCAGGCCCGCCTCCACCTCCTCCTGCCTCCGACGAAACCAGCGCGCGTGATCCCACGCCCGCCCTCCTCGTACACCAGCACGGCGCCCCGATCCCAGGCCCGTTTCCTCCTCCACAAGCTCACGGACACTTGAAGTCTAACACGTGCGCCACGGACACGAGCCGGCCTCCACGGGCACACGTGCTAACCACGTGCATTACAAAGATTGCCACAGCAGCACGCCTGATCCTAGGCCTTCACATAGAGGCCTACACGCCTGATCCCAGGCCCATCCGCCTCCGCCAGCGCCGGCAGCAGCACGCCTGGACCCAGGCCCCCGCAAGCACCAGCACACCTGACCCCAGGCCCACCCACTCACTCCTGTGAAACCAACCCCCTCCTGGGCCCACACGAAGCACCCAGGCATCGACGGCGTAGCATTTCACCAGCGGTCGCATCGGAATCTCTACAGCCTCCAGATTAAGGTGGGTGACACCCGCGCTGCTGCCCAGCCTACAACGCCCATTTGCCACCACCATTATGAGCGCGCCCCAAGATCAACAAGCGCCCCAAGATCAACAAGCGCCAGCCCCCCCTGTTCAAAGCACAACAACCACAACATGGCACATGCCTCCCCCCTTCTCCATGATGCCGCAAGCAGATAAGGGCCCGAGGTGGGTTGAGTGGATGGAGGATTTTAACACCTTCATTGACGCTGCAGGGTAAGAAAAGTCACCAAGGCTACGCAGCATGTTTCTGAACCTAGCAGGAAATGACATTAAGGTCTTACTAAAAACCATCCCGCCGGCTGAGCAAGCTGACTTCACAGGAATGATTGCAGCACTCAACAGATGGCTAGTAATTGAGCCCAATAGAGACTATGAAAGGTATATATTTAATCAATGCACGCAAAGGATAGACGAAACAGTTGACGAATGTATCACCCGCCTGCGAATAAAAGGCGCGAACTGCCAGTTCAATGCCTTCTCACTCGACGAAGCCATACGGTTGAGGGTAATCGAAGGATGTGTGTCCCAGACCCTGAAGAAAAAACTTCTCAAAAAACCTGTCACCATTGAAGAAGTAAGCCAAATGGCAAGAATTCTAGAAAGAGTCGAAAAACAGGTGACGCAGATAACAGCCACCACCTCCACCAAACAGGACAAGAATGAAACTATAGCAGCGATGCAATCCAACACTGCCAGAACAATGGAAAGAGGCCCCAGCTCCAACTACACAATGACACCAAGAACCCAGCGCCAATGTTACCGCTTTGGAATGGCATTTCCCCACGCAGGAACCTGCCCCGCACTGTCCTAAAGATGTGGCAACTGTGGCCGAAAAGGACATTTCCAGTCGGTCTGCAGGGAGGGCGGACCATTTCCGACGCAAAGACCACCGGTCGCTCCCCAGTTCAAAATCCCCAATAGGAACCCACAAACATAAGCCTACCAGCCAAGACCACATCAACAAAACCCGAGAAGATACATCATAGTGATTGAAGATGTCTACCCCCCCAGAAGAAACACAAGGAAGTGAAGGATACAAACAAGTATCACACATAAGGGACGAATACGACGGACCCCCTGAGCCACCTGGACACTACGAAGTTGATCACCAAAACCTCGAATATGAGGGAGAGCAATACAGCCACTACGTGCATGACGAATATGTCAACCTTATTATGGACGAAGGACAAGCAAGGGAAGCACCCAAGATACCTGTGGATATAGGAGGGAAGCAATTCTGTTTTCTAGTGGACTCAGGGGCCATTGTCAATATAATGGGCGAAAAAGAGTTCCACCAGATGCCCAACAGACCGGCTCTGACACCATCCGACTCAAAGATATACCAATGGGGCGCTACCACCCCCCCGCAAACAGCTGGCTCGTTTGGCCGTCGCCTCATTCATGGCAACTACACCACCACAACAAGCATCCACGTCGTTCGCAGCCCGACCAGGGAAAAGTGCCTCCTCAGTTACAGAACAGCATCCTGTCTAGGACTCATAGACATACACGTACAAGAAGGCGACAAATTCCTGTCGACAGAACCAACACCTGAGATGAAAGAATACGTGTCTAACGTCCAGTCTGGCCCCACAGAGGCAGAGACGATGTCAAAGGAAACCATCATGAGTGAATTCCCCCTCATCTGCAGAGGCCTAGGAAAACTAAGAGGGCCCCCAGTGAAACTTCACATTGACCCCACAGTTCGTCCCGTCCCGCAACACCCACGAAGAGTAGGGTTTCATCGGCAGGCGGCAGTCTCAGCTGAACTCAGTCAACCCCTAGAGGATGGAATAATCGAGCCTGCGACGGGCCTGACCCCGTGGGTCTCTCCACTAGTAATCGTACCAAAAGAAGGAGGACGCCTCCGGCTCTGTGTGGACATGCGAGTCGCCAACACGGCGATTCAGCGTGAACGACACCCAGGTCCCAGGATCGAAGACATGATTGTCCAAATAAATAAGTCGACCCTGTTCTCAAAACTGGACCTGAACCAAGGATACCACCAGATGGTGCTCCATCCTGACTCTAGAGGCATTACCACCTTCGCCACGCACGACGGATTATTCCGTTACAAGCGCCTAAACTTTGGCATATCATCTGCCGCAGAAATTTTCACGAGGCCATCAGGCAGATCATAAGGCGAATCCGAGGAGCATTGAACTTCAGTGACGACATCCTTGTATATGGGAAGTCCAAGGAGGAACATGATGTCGCCCTCCGTGCTACATGCAAAGCCATCCAGGAGGCTGGTCTAACGTTGAACGTCAACAAATGTCGATTCAGTAAAGCCAAGCTAAAATTTTTTGCCCACATATTCTCTGCTGACGGAATGACCCCAGACCCGGACAAAGTTACAACAATTTTCAACCTGCAGGAACCACGGCAAATCGCCGACGTATGATCATTCCTGGGCATGGCAGGATACTGCGCAAGATATATCCCGCATTACGCCACGATCACTGAACCACTCAGAAAGCTCCTCCAGAAAGACATACTATTCGCCTGGACTGCGGAGTCTCAGGAAGCTTTTGACACTATCAAACAGTCACTAGCAGAAGCCAGGAAACTAGCCTACTTTGACCCGAAGTGGCACACTGAAATCGTCGTTGACGCCAGCCCAGTGGGCCTGGGTGCCATTCTTGCACAGACAAACAGAGTTGACACCCACCCGAGGCATGTAGTGGCCTATGCTAGCAGGGCTCTGGCACCCCCCGAGTCCGCATACTCTCAAGCTGAAAAAGAGAGCCTAGCGGCAGTCTGGGCGTGTGAACATTTTCACAACTTCATAATAGGAAAGAAATTCACGCTAATCACGGACCATCAAGCCCTGCTGTCATTGTTCGGGAACCCACAGACGAAAATTCCCCCCAGGATCGAGCGATGGGGCATTCGCTTACAAGAGTACGATTACCAGATCATACATCACCCGGGTGGTGAACATAACCCAGCAGACTACCTGTCTCGACATCCAACAGGCAGGCCCACACCAAGACAAGGCGACATAGAGTACATAAGCTACGTCACCATGAATGCTCTGCCCCCAGCAATCTCACTAGAAACCATCGCACTAGCCTCAGCAGCCGACCCGTCGATGGCCCTGGCGATTGACCTCACTGAACATAACCAATGGAAGGACTACAAGAGGTCACTACTCACACACCCAGATGCAAATCGAGATGAAGTAGACAGACTGGCGAAGATCCATACAGAATTGGCCTTCAAAGACAAAGCCATTCTTCTCAGAGGATGCAGGATAATGATCCCGGCGCCCCTGAGGTCGGATATGATAAAGACAGCCCACGAGGGACACCGAGGAGCGGACAACACAAAACGACAACTCCGCTGCCACATGTGGTTCCCGTTCCTCGACGGGCTAGTAGATCGCTGGGTAAGGAACTGCATGGCATGCCAATGCAGGCCAGAGCTGAAGCGCCGATACCTTTACAACCAACCCAGATGCCAGAACACCCGTGGGAAAGGGTGGCAGTGGACTTTTATGGACCGCTTGAATCAGGAGAATACATGCTCTTGTTCATTGATGAACATTCAAGATTTCCTATCGTAAAGAGATCGTCATCGACAGCCTTTGCTCAAGTAGCTGCCGTCTTCGATGAAGTCGTGAGTGAATGGGGGATTCCTGATGTCATTAAGTCAGACAACAGACCGCCGTTCTGTGGTCACGACTTTGCAACCTTTGCCAAACACCTAGGGTTCAAACACCAGAAAATAACACCCAGGTGGCTAAAGGCCAACGGGATGGGCGAGAGATTTATGTCGTCCATCAAAAAGACATTGCAAAGGGCGAATCTAGAAAACGTTGACCCTCACCAGGCTTTGTGCAGGATGCTGCGAGACTACCGGAAAACACACCACACGAGGCCACAAACAGAACTCCGGCTGAACTCATGATAAAGTACCATGTGCGTACACAAATCATTCGGCATCCCAGCAATAAACCCGAAGCAGATCCAGAATTCCTAGAGAGGGATGCGAATTGGAAAGAACGAACTCGCATCCAGACAGATGAAAGAAGGGGAGCACACCCAAAAGACATTCAAGTGGGAGATGAAGTACTAGTGCAACAAGCGACAGTTAAGAAGACTGACCCAAGTTTCGCTCCACAGCCCCTCCAAGTCACTGCCATCAGAGGAACCATGGTGACTGCCGAAAATGAAGAACGAGAGATAACCAGGAACTACTCCCAGTTCAAACTAATGACAGCTCAGGGAAATGAGAGACTGGAACCCCCAGATCCTGAGCCCATGACACTGGACCCTAGAGACACACTATGGACACCTCCAAGATTCTCGCCTCGGCCAGGAACAAAGAGGACAGAGAGGCCAGAAGAGGACCCAGGAGAAGCCATCCGCAGTCGGCCCCAATGAGCCGTGAAGAAGCCAGCTAGGCTGGTTGAAGAATGTTGAGAGTGTTGTAAGGACATTTGTCCGGGGGTGATGTCACGCCCATGTCGTCTCCATAAGATGCTGTCTCCTTAAGAGATTGTGGCCTTGTCACGTGGGCATAGCCATGTGACACGAGTGACGTAGGTGGGAGGAGGGGAAAGTTTGTTTCACTTTCGGAGTGTACTTTGAATAAAGAAGACGTACACCTCCACCGGCGTGTCTGTCCTTATTAAGTAGGCCCTCACTGGGCCTAACAACTGCTTTAGGGCCTGACTAAATGTATTCCTCGTTTTTGACAACATATCAATTTGATCTCTCACACCCAAAACCTACACAAGACTTTCGCCTTCATTATAAATGATGCAGTAAGAGTGAAACAGGTGCTATTTCTGATTACCTGATTGTTTCACTGCTCCCCATGTTTATGGATTTTAGTTATCCATAAAATCAGAGACCCCCTGCTTTCATATGGATTTAATACCTTACAGGAAAGCGGCAGTCACGGCACTGGTATCATTTTCATATGCCGTCATTCTGCTGTTCACCAATGAAATCCTGTGGGAAGCCATATATGCAAACTCTAAATTACATTACGACGTAAATTACCATTACAACTTGCGGTAACAGTCATTCAGTTTGGTGGTATTGGCACAGGCCCTTTGTCCATTAAATTATGGCAGAGTCTAGTTCAGAGGTCATGCTGCGCTTCCCTGCGACGTAAAACAAGAATTGCGTAAATAGTCCATCATTGACCAATGAGGACAGGCCCAGCATAGCAAAAGTTAGCTCATCACAGTAAACTATTCTAACATGAAATGTTGTATCTGTTTTTGTTAAAACTAAAGCTCTGCGTGATTTTAAAACTGTGACACCCATGAAGCAATGTCTTTGATGAATAAATAGTAATACCTGGAGAAGAGGGGCTGGGGGGAGATGCCATGTCACTCTGCTTTATGTAATATTGTGTGTAAAACGCAATTTTGCTCACATCGCTAAGTGATCTGTGACTGATAAGGGTGGGCACGATGTTCCAGAATCCAAAAAGCACTTACTGTGAAAAATGTATCGTATTTGTATATTGCACTTGGTTAAGTTACAGCGGGTGAAGGAAGATGCCATTACTGCAAACTTGTGTGTCTAGACAAGAGGTGGGTATGCCCAGGAATGGTCTGGGAACCCAAAAGGATTTTTCTCAAAGTGGCTCCATATGACAGCCTGCATGCGCACATAGCATCTTAATTGTGTGTTACATTTTGAGACTGCCCTCACAGAAGAGGGCCACTGCATGTAGTCCCGCGGGAAACCCCAGACTTCCCTGTAGGCTGGTTCGCCATTGCAAACTAAACCTGTGCTGCAGAGCACTCTGCACGATTGCACAACTATACTGTTCTGAAGAGTAAATGTTACTCTTGAACTGCTCCCATATCACTCTGTCATTTGCTTGTCTCGCATTTATTTCACTGAAACTTCATACTCTCGTTAAAAGACACTTTAGGCCGATATAAAAAAGGATCGTTAGTCTAAAAAATGTCCCTCTGGTTGCAACGTGACATGAACTTATGTTTTCTCTTATCCCCGGACAGGCCCAGTGACTGTATTGCTGACATTTCACAGTATAAACTGGCAGCACGCCAGGTCCTTGGAAAGGCCAATGCACCAGGGCATCCTGCTTAAAGACGGGAAAGACCATCACATCTGGCCATGCTAGCCAACCGCGCCCACCTCTTTCCGGCACACTGCTTATAGACTGGCTGTGCGTCAAGTCCTGGGAAAGGACGTCACATCTGGCCATGCTAGCCAGCCGCGCCCCCCACTTCCCAATACACTCCTCTTTCCAGCACACTGCTTATAGACTGGCTGTGCGTCAAGTCTTGGGAAAGGACATCACACCTGATCATGCTAGCCAACCGCGCCCCCCACTTCCCAACACACTCTACTTTCCAGCACACTGCTTATAGACTGGCTGTGTGTCAAGTCCTGGGAAAGGACATCACATCTGGCCATGCTAGCCAACCGTGCCCACCTCTTTCCAGCATATTGCTTATAGACTGGCTGTGCGTCAAGTCCTGTGAAAGGACACCACATTTGGCCATGCTAGTCAACCGCGCCCACCTCTTTCTAGCACACTGCTTATAGACTGGCTGTGCGTCAAGTCCTGGGAAAGGACGTCACATCTGTCCATGCTAGCCAACCGCGCCCCCCACTTCCCAACACACTCCTCTTTCCAGCACACTGCTTATAGACTGGCTGTGCGTCAAGTCCTGGGAAAGGACATCACATCTGGCCATGCTAGCCAACCGCGCCCACCTCTTTCCAGCACACTGCTTATAGACTGGCTGTGCGTCAAGTCCTGGGAAAGGACGTCACATCTGTCCATGCTAGCCAACCGCGCCCCCCCACTTCCCAACACACTCTTCTTTCCAGCACACTGCTTATAGACTGGCTGTGCGTCAAGTCTTGGGAAAGGACATCACATCTGTCCTTGCTAGCCAACTGCGCCCTCCTCTTTCCAGCACACTGCTTCTAGACTGGCTGTGTGTCAAGTCCTGGGAAAGGACATCAAATCTGGCCATGCTAGCCAACCATGCCCACCTCTTTCCAGCATATTGCTTATAGACTGGCTGTGCGTCAAGTCCTGTGAAAGGACACCACATTTGGCCATGCTAGTCAACCGCACCCACGTCTTTCCAGCACACTGCTTATAGACTGGCTGTGCGTCAAGTCCTGGGAAAGGACGTCACATCTGGCCATGCTAGCCAACCATGCCCCCCCACTTCCCAGCACACTCCTCTTTCCAGCACACTGCTTATAGACTGGCTGTGCGTCAAGTCCTGGGAAAGAACATCACATCTGACCATGCTAGCCAACCGTGCCCACCTCTTTCCAGCACACTGCTTATAGACTGGCTGTGCGTCAAGTGCTGGGAAAGGACATCACACCTGATTATGCTAGCCAACCGTGCCCACCTCTTTCCAGCACACTGCTTATTGACTGGTTGTGCGTCACGTCCTATGCACCAGGGCACTTACAGCCAACTGTGCGCCCACCTCTTTCCAGCAAATTGCTCCTATATTAAGCAAAGCGCTCTCTGCTACGCAAGCTCGCAATCAAAACACAAATGATTATATACTTTTGAAAAGCGATTCATCTTTTCCCTTCAGGATCTGTTATTACAAAATTGCAACAGAAACATGCTGACTTGGGAAAATAAATTGTTAGTTTCAATGTGGCCCGACAATTAAAGCCATGTGTTTCTAGGTAACGTAAATGGTTGATGCCAGGACAGTTTGTCTGTGCTCTGTGTTCAGGGGGTGAGAATCACTGAACTCAGGGGCAGGCTACAGGGTTTCCTGCAAGCTTTCCCCTGCTTAACACTGGCTGAGGAACCACGGTAAACTATTATCAGGGCGCTGGAGGGCTTTCAATATACTTTATATAATTATGAACATTAAATAACAGTGTCCACAATGTCATGTTAATAAAATAATTGTGTATCTTCTGTATAGGTAAGTAAATAATGTGCAGTTTACACCTAAGTAGACCTTGTTTAGAAAGAGTCCTTACTGACTCTATTCACAAGTGTCAGTCCATGATCAAAGTCAGATAGATCCTTCGGGTATCAAGGTCGGCTTGCAAAACCCAAGGGGCACTTGGGGACATGAATGGTCTCAAAGTGGAGTTAGTCTCTCATAAGAATCAAAGGGAGAGGGGGACTGGCTTCTGATTGGCAAAGCAGGATACTGGTTCTAACATTATGGAAGCCGTTATGTTAAGTATAGGTCCAATGTTAAAGATAGGGCCACCATTCTAAATTATCCAGAAGCTTTTCTGAAGGAACTGGAACACAGACGAACTCCTTGGCCGGAAATCTTTGCGAGTTTACAGCCACTACCCATCAGCATTTTCAATCTTCCCAAGAATGGAGGCCAATTATGCTGGTTCCTGGTCTTGGGTGGTTCAGAGACAGTCCTGGTGGTGATAAAAAGGATCTTTGGTCAAGTTGCTCTGTGGAAGAGCCACTGGTAACGGTGCTGCATCGGAGCAAAGGTAAACTGCAGATGCTGAGGAGTGGTGAAGCTTGTCTGGAGGCACAGGTTGCATCTCTGGTGACAAAAAGTGCATTCAGAGTCCACTTAAGACCAGCGCTTTTTGGATCCCCAAAATGTGTTCCACCTGCCAATGGGCCTCGAGCTCTGTAGGGTGCTTTCCCTCCAGTTGAATCATCAATAAAGACATCAGTCTCTTTATGTCAGGTCCACACAGGGATAAGTAGAAAAGACATTTGCAAAGAGCAACTGGTTGCTAATGTTTGTGCCCGATGGCCCAAGAGGAAAGAGCTATGGGTCCTTGGGTCCCTCTGGTCAGATGAGAAGATGGTGTCTGGAAACACAGACATCACCCCTTCGTCAGCTCGGTCCGGAAAGATGAAGTCTGGCAGAGGTTCTGCTTGGTCCCCCTTTGTTCAGTAGCTTCTTCTACCAGCGAACTGGCCCAAAGCTCAATGTCTGTTGTTTCACAGAAAGTACAGATTCACACTGGTTACACCGGGATTTCAGGATCTACGTGAACACTCGGATCCTAATCAGGCGTATGCACCCTTTCAAACTTTCAGCTGCCACCCAATCACTTGCACTCTAATGTGGATTATGGCCTGGAACCCAGACCCCACATATTCAAGATACGTCCTGATGTGGATTTAGCATTGAAGCCTTTGTACTTTCGACGCAGCTATGGCCATAAATTACCAAATGTCGTTCCCTTCGCTATCACAGGAGCAAATGATAGCTTCTGACCTTAGCACTAGATTTGGACAAGGGTTCCCAGGAGGGCATACCAGCATGCTGTACACCACTAAAGTCATACACAACAGCGCTCGAATGATAGCAATTAGTTTGGCCCTACATCTGACAATGCATGGTTAACTGCACTGGGGAATGGGCGGTGAAAGATGAGCTGCTGTAGCAGCCAATTGACTGGTATTACTGCCACATACATTCTGAGGCTTCAAAAAGCCCAAAATGCGGCTATTAGGTTGATTTGTAAGTGGGGAAAAACTGCCCATGTCTCTCCATCTCGCCGTGCTTTACATTGGCTTGAGGTTGGAGACTGTATCAGATTTAAGGTGGCCTGCCTCCTTTTTAAATGGATAAATGGGCTGGACCCAGCATATCTGAGTGAATTGATTCAGCCCTATCAATGCACGAGTTATTGAATGGCCCCTTTTGAAATTCTCTTGGGCATTGCACTTTGAGGGGTTTGTTTTGTGCCCCTTGTTTGGTTCCTTGGCATCTGTGTCATGATCCCCTGACCCCCCTTCTACTTGATTGATGGGGCACGTTGGATGTGGACTGTGGGTTCCAGCTGAATTTCACTGTGGCCCCATGTTTTTGCGATCTGCCTCTGGGCCTCGTGGCGTGGTCTGGTCTTGGTGGATTCTGTGCTGACGAGGATGGTTGGCCCTGGCTATACTTGCTTTCCGATTCTCCATCTGAGGATGGGACCTTCGGTGGTATTCACCCTCTTGCGAATTCTGAGGTTTTCTTTGCTGTGGGTGCAGCCGTGCCTTGGTGACGGCAGTGGTGGTACTGCCAGATCTTCGAATGTTATGCTGGCATGTTGGTTGCATGTGTGGTGAGGCCAGGCCCTCAATGCCCTATTGCATTTAGGTCTACGGCGATATGGGGATTGCCACGATGGATAACAAAATGCCTAAAGGGGCAAGTGCGAAGACATGTTGACCCTGATGCAGAACCAGGATAGGTCCAAAAGGGAGGGGCTACAGGTCGAGGCCTATGTCTATCTCAGCTCGGAGTGGGGAGAGGGACATCTCAGTGCTTGCCACAAAGTCTGATCTTCTGTAGATTCTCTCAGAACTCAAGAAGGGAATACAAAACATGGTGGGAGAACTCACACAAAAAGTGGACTCTGTTGATAAGTGTGTGAGCTCTGCGGAGCGACGCAGAAATGATTTGGAAAACACTATTTGCGAGGCTTTGTACAAGGTGTCTCATCTACCTTCAAGAGTGGGGGAATTGGAGGCTCAACAGGCTACATTTCCACTGAGACAGGAAGACTCAGAAAACAGGAATACGATTCACCTCCGAGGTTTGCCTTCACGATCCTCGACTCTAATCTGAGAGGCTATGTTGAGGACTTGTTTAAATCTATGCTCAAGTGGCCTGTAAATAAGGATGTGGAACTGGATAGGACCCACACTGTGTATTCCACCGTCAAGCTGCGTAACATGTGGCTTCCTGATTAGGGCTGATTATGGCTGGTCGAAATTGTGAAATTTTGTCCTGCCAGCCACGGAAGCGAAATCTGTAAGCGCAATCCATGGTTCTGTAGCCCCTGTGTAGTGAAACGAGCAGCGTGAAGATTCTCGTGCCACCTTGCAAAACAAAACGGGCAACACAATGTTTCTTGTGCCACTGCACGAATTTTGCATGTATCAAAAAGATCGGCACAAAGTTTCTGGTGCCGCTGCGCGAACCTAGCATGAATCAAAAGAGCGGCACAAAGTTTCTAGTGCTGTTATGCAAGCCTAGTACGAATCAAAGAAAAGGCTGTGCAAAGTTTATCATGCCGCTGCGTGAACCTAGCACAAACCAAAAAGAACGGCACAAAGTTTCTCATGCCGCTGCACGGACCTAGCATGAATCGAAAAGAACAGCACAAAGTTTCTCATGCTGCTGTGCAACCCTACCTTGAATCAAACAAAAAGCTGTGCAAGGTTTCTTGTGCCGCTGCACGTACCTAGCACAGTACGAAAAAAGCGTGCAAAGTTTCTTCTGCCGCAACTCAAAACTAGTACAGATCTAAAATAAGCAAGCGCAAAGTTTCTTGTGTTACTGCACAAAACTAGCACAGAACATGGAAAACCACACAAAGATTCTCATGCCGCTGCATGAAACTACCATGGATCGAAAAAGACCCGCACAAAGTTTCTCGTGATGTTGTGCAGACCTATCACGAATCGAAAAAACATGAAAACTTTCTCATGGCACTGCGCGAAACTAGCACGGTTCGTAAAACCCGTACAAAGTTTCTTGTATTGCTGCACGAAACAAACACGGATCGAAAAAGAAGACCTGTGCAAAGTTTGTTGTCGCCCTACATGAAACCAACATGGGAACGAAACACTGTGCTGCACGCGAAACCACACAAAACCAGGCAAATTTTCAGTGGTGATCGGTACCATAATGCTGATTTCGCAGATCGTGCAGAAGCGGATTCCAGTGCGGATTCCGTAATGTTCGTTTTTCACCCCTTTTCCTGATGTGCTGACCTGAGTCTACTATTATGGAGTGAATGGAGATATTATGGTTGCGACCAGGGCAAGCAAGGAAAACGTCTTCTACTCTTGCTGCAGGACCTTGAAACATCGATGTTGGCTCAGAGAGGGACACCTTGTGATTTCACATCCTGGCTGCGGGAGAAGGGTGTTCGGTATCGGTGGGGCTTTCCCTGCACAGCAATTTGTGAACTTGATAGTGAACTGAATATGGTTACATCTTTGCAGGAAGCAAACATACTTATGAACCGGCTTCAAGGCCCTTCTCACTTACCGAATCAGCCAGGGATCAGTCTGCAGATTGTCCGTCCCGAGGGTGGGCTTGGACTAAGGTCACAATATGTCATGGTCATAGGAAGCTGACTTTTGCTGAAGCAGTGTTTGCCCCCCTCGTTTGACGGTTCCTTGATGCCAATACTACTGACTTTGCTTTGTGTTGAGTGGATTGGGGGTCCGATAAGGGGGCCATTCAGTGTCAAGCTGGGGAGTTGCTGTTCTTTTTCTTCCATGGTGTCGGGAGTGATTTGGCTAGATTTAGATAGCTCACAGATGGGCTGCGGTGTGGGGTGGATGCTCTTGTGTATGGATGGGTGTGGAGAGGTTGCAGGGTTGGCCCAGCCCACGTCCTGAGGATGGAGTTGGCAAATGGGCACTGGGATTGGGTGGGTGCTTGCTGGCATGGTTTTTGAGGCATTGTGGTTTGGTCTTCGTTCATGTTTTTTCAAGTTGTGCAGGGTGTGTGTTCATCACAGGAACACTGTTATTTGGGGGCTGGTGGTGATATGCTTGGGCTGGGGTGACCCTTTTACTGTATGCTGATGTGTGCTTTTCTCTCTGCCCTCTAAGTTGGAGTGACAATTATGGACAGTTATAAACTAGTAACCCTGAATGTTCATGGTTTAAACTCCCCGGTAGAGAGGAGGTCGATATTGAGGAGGCTGCAAGGGTTTGACGTTGACATAGCTATGATTCAGAAGACTCATTGGGTGAAAGAAAATGTGCACAGGATGTGGGGCAGGGCTTATCCCCTCCAGTACTTCAGCTGTCTCTAAAAAAGGGGTATCTCAATTCTAATAACGAAAGGCATTCCTTTAATTAAAGAGGGGTCCTAAGGCATCATGGGGAATCGTATCTCCTTTGGAAGGGAACCTTGCTGGGGCATACTATTACATTGGCCTCCAAGTATTTCCCGAATGAAATCCAGCATAATTTCTTGGTGGCGCCCCCACCCTTTCAGTATTTGCAGAGGGTGGCCCTGTACTTAGGGGTGATTTTTGTAATTGTTGTTGATGTATGGCGATTTCTTCATGGGAACGATAGGGAATATACGCATTACTTGCCTGTACATAGGGGTTCTTCTCCTATCGATCTCCTCTTGTTCTCTGCTTCCCTCATTCATTTCATATCAGGTTCCAACATTGGTTCTCGGATCACTCTATGGTATCAGCTGTGATACGCATAAGTAGGGTTCGCCCAACACCGTTGCAGGACTGGGAGCTCTATCATCCGCTCCTTCAAGATCGGGTAATTCGCAAAGAAACTGCGATGGGCCATAGGTAATTATTTTGGTGATAACGATGTGGAGGGGACCCCAACAGGAGTGCTTTGGGATGCTATGAAAGCCATTTTAGACGGGCTATATATTAGCTACTCTACAGCCTATATTAAACCTACAAAGCAGGATAGGGAGCGCCTGAAGGGACAGGTTTGCGAATGGGAAAGGGCCCATACCCAGGCAAAATCCCAAAGCATATAAAGGGAATTGAGGCTAGCTAGGTCTAGTTTGGAGACGTTGATGTCGACAGATGCAGACACATCTTTACTGCGCATGAAACAGTGCTTTTATATGCATAGAATATGCTGTTGGCATACAAATTGAGGGCGTTGAGATCCAGGAATCATGTCACTAGTATTAGGGATGCCTCCAGGACCCTACACTTGTCTGATGAGTAGCTTGCAGTGTTCCTGACATTCCACGAGCATCTGACTCCTAGCCCATAGTCCCCTTTCCTCCATCCTGTATGGGCGTCCCTTGCTAGGGTCGGAAACGGAACCTTTTTTCACCAGACAAATAACACTTTCCCTTAAAATGTATACGCAGACAGGGGCATTGCCCTGGGAGCATGCACTCCCCTAACCCCGCCCACAGGTGCCACACCTCAGTCCCCTTTGACTCATCGGCTGTATTGAACGGTTCAATCTCGCTGCTTCTTTTTTTAGGAGGAAGGATGGTGGGAGGTATGGAGGAAAGAGGACTATGGACTTGGAGTATGTTAGTCATTCCGGTGAGAACCACTTCATTATTCCTATGTTCCGTTCCCTTTCCTCCAGCCTGTATGGGTGACTACAACTGATATAACTAATCTCGGGAGGAGAGCTGGACACTCTTGGCAAACAGATTACGTAGGACAGCCTGGCCAAATGCTGCATCAGCCCTGGTACTGGTATCCAAACAGTTGTGTTTGCAGAAGGACGATGGAGGGGCCCTTGTTGCTGCCCTGCTGATCACTTGCCATGGTACTTGACGTTGGAAGGCAAGCCGCTGCCTTGGCCCTGATGGCTTGAGCGTGCATGCCCTTTGGTGATTCTTTGCACTGAGCCTTGTATGCCTCCTGAATGACAGCAGTCATCCATCTGGCTACTGAAGCTTTGGACGCTTGCTGTCCAGGCCTTGAGCCTCCAAATGTGACCCCATGATGTGAACTGCTGACAAGTCTGGTTGCTCTCGGTCGCAAACAGACATGTGACGAGGTACCCCACCTGCTGAAAATCTCCTAAAGGACTCTCTCGTTTAGTTGCCACTCGTAGTTGTCGGAATCAATCCGACTGAGTCTGTCTGCCTCGAGGTTTGATTCCCCCAGCAGATGCACCCCTGAGATCCAGATGTCCTGTGCTATCGCCCACTCCCAGACGCTGAGGGCCAGCCTGCATAGGAATGGGGATCTGGTGTCCCCCTGCTTGTTTAGGTATTACATGCAGGTAGAGTTGTCCGTCCGAATGCAAACAGCAGTGCTCCTGATAAATGTGAGGAATGCCTTGAGTGCGAGCCAAATGGACATCATTTCCAGCAAGTAGATGTGATTTTGTTGGTTGGTCTTGGACCACAGACCATGTACTGAATGTGCCTGTAGTCAAAGTGTGATCTGCAGGAGGCGGTCTGAACGATCTGCCCACCATGAGGTTCACATCCTGCTCCCACCATGTGAGGTCCTGCTGTAGCTGCGCAGGTATAGTGACCGGGGCTCCTTGATGACCCGACTCCTGGTCCGAGGAAGCCGAAATATGGAGCTGCAGCCTCTTCATTCGCAGCCTGGTGTAAGGGATAGCCAGGAGGCATGCTGCCAGTACTCCTAGCAAGTGCTAGCACCACCCGGCCATAGTTACTGTTCTGCTGAGGAAGTGACCAACAGAAGATTTGATTGCTGCCACCTTCTCCCCGTGGGAAGCACCTTCTGCTTCTGTGTATCCCACTGCAGCCCCAGAAACACCAGTGTTTGTGTAGGGTAGAGCTGAGACTTCTGCTAGTTGATTGAGAACCACAGTTCATAGAGTGTAATCATGAGTCTGGCCGCTGAGTACCTGACCTGCTCTGGAACCCCCCTCAGACTAACACATCCAGTCCCACCCACACAGCGTCTCCGCTATAACCGCTGGCATTACCATTTTGTACTTCTGCAGAGGTAGATACAGATTTGGGAAGGAAAGATCTAGGACCACTCGCGGGCCCGCCTGGTTCTTCTTTTGAATGGCAAAGATGTGGGAGTAGAAGCGCTGCCCCTGCTGAGGGATGGGAACCTCCTCCACCGCCTCACTCTCCATAAGGTAACATATCTCTGCTAAGAGTGAAGGAGTCCTGATCTGTGGGAGCCAGAGGGAGGTGAACTGAGGTTCTCCCAGCCCTTTAAGATGGGTTAGCAATACCTTAGGGATGGACGGTAGATGCAGAGTTTACTCAAACATCAACAATAAAGACAACTCAGGTAGTTGGCAAAAACTACTGTTTTAATATCAATTATCTAAAACAGGGAGTACAACGGTCATCAACAGACGCCCCTCATCACAATCTCTCTCAAGATTTCTCAAAGCATTTCATAAAAATTCCCTTCTTATAGTAAAAACCTGTAATTGGTGACGTTTAAACTACGTATCACTAACGTCATCCTATGTGGCAAACTACAAAAACCCAATTGTGAGTGTGATAGGTTCTACAAGGATCATCTAGGTATACGATCCATACTCGTTTAGGGCAGTGAAACAAAGTGACTGGCTTCTTAACATCATGTGGAGTAACTAAGCCCTTCCCCAAAATATGTCACTATAAACGTCACTAAATATACAACGTCTAATTGGCTACACAACTATAGGACCCTTGATCATGCAGTGCTCTATCATTGGTTACTTTCTAACCTCTGTCAGTACCTTCCCAACCTATGTTAGCAGCATGCAGGCTGAAAGTCCAGGTGCAGATGAGCTAGTCTTAACCATAGCTTCCCACCAGTTAGCATATCCATCCATCATCACCTCAGTGGTCCACTGTCAATTAGGTCTTTGACCTCGGCCTTGAACATGTTCTTTGCTCTGGAGAATTAAGGGGAGTGAAGGCACACTCTGCCTTCGTGCGTAGGTGTGACCATCATGCTCATCCAACTTCTTCTCCCCATGTGACTGAAGACCACGAAATTGAGCTTTCAGTGTATTAAATTACTATTCTTTAATAGACCGCTGATGTCTTCTTGTTTTTGTCCATGCCTTCTAAACAGGAGCTTCGTTCTTTCACACAATTTGTATCCAATGTCAGCTCAACCCAGTCTGATATGGACATGGCTTCTTGGCTCATCCAACCTCGCCTTTCTGAGTTTTCGGCTGTAATTCATTTGTTTTCTAACGGCGCCACACTTGAAAACTGAGAAAAGTGGCCTTTCTACTTTTGCTCAGCACTGTTTCTCGCACGTAGTGGGAACATCCATCTTTTACTGACTTCAATATATATATATATGTATATGTTGGTGCATGTCACACTCCATTCACTACAAAACTAGACTTAAGAATACTACGTCTGCTTGCGTTTCTTTGCATGTGTACACCTGTGAAAAAGCTTGACATCTTCATTATTACTGTAAGCATACGTTTCTTCATCTTGATTCCAAGATTTCATGTATCTCGATACTTTCTTGATGCCTTATAGAATTGTCTGCATTCTCTAGTATCTGCATCTCTTCTCTATACGTCAGCTTTGCTCTGTATGACGTCACCATTCTTCTTCATCATTCATTCGCTCTGTTTCTTCAGCGATTTCATTCAAATGCCCACCATACTGTCTCGTATGTAAGTATGGTTTCCTCAATGTGAACCTTGCTTCCCAGATTCTTCTAGGTATCAGTATTTTCACTGGTACTGCATGTGTCTCACACTCTGGCATCCAACATATAGGTACTGTAGGCGAGATGGATGAGGTGGGGGTACTTAGCTTCTCTACAGAGGAGACAGCAGGGGAAGCCGGAAGCCTGAGGAGACTACCGAAATCACCCATGCGCCCGTAAACCGTGAGCACCAAGCTTGACTGTCCAGGCCCAGCCTGTCCCCGACTGGGGTGCTGTGGACCTGAGAAGAGCTGTCATTGCTTTTTTGCGTGGCGGCAGATGCCTGGGATGGGGACTGAAAAAAGCCCTTGTACGAAGACATCTGGTGCTTTTGCCTATGTTGGCTGTGTGACCGGTCCGGTTGCCTGGCCCGGCGGTCCTGGAAACCGCGGAAACCGCCAAAGAATCGCCCTCTGTCTGATTAAAAGTGGCCTTGTGTGAAGGTTTTGGCTGCTGGCTTGGTGAGGATGGCCAGGGATTTGCCCGTCTGTGAGCTGTTCTTCTTTTTATCGAGCTCCTAGTCCGTGGTGGAGTGAAACAATTCATGACCTTCGAAAGGTAGGTCTAAGATTCTGTCCTAAACATCAGGGTTGAATCTGGTCACCTTGACCCATGCCATCCTTCTCATATCAGTCGCCACACAGATTGCCCTGCTGGTGGTCTCTATATGTGCCTCAGTGGCTTCCATGATGTCCTGTGCCACGGGTTTCGCTTCCACAAGTCCTGCCTTGAACGAGGCTTGTTTGTCGGCTGGAATATCTGGGTGGAAGTCTGCGTTGCCGTTGGTTAGCTGCTGCCAGGATGGCATCAGCGTTGGCTTGCCTGAGGTGAAGCCCTGCATTCAAGTACACCTTCTTCCTGTAGGCCTTGAGCATTTTTCCTTCTTTGCCCAGCAGTGCTGAGGTTGAAGTGCTGGTAGTGGAGGTCTGGGGATTGGCATCCATAGATGCCACCACAATGACTTAAGACAGTGACTGGGGGTGCACTGACAGTAGCAGAGAGTCATCCTCCACCTGCCTATATTTTGCATCCAGCCTCTTATTTGTTGGCTGAGTGTAGTGGAACTTGAGCCATTCCTTCTTCGCCACAGCCTCCACGTCCTTCTGTAACGGGATGCCAGATCTGGATTTTGGTTTTATGGTGAGTACATCTGTGAGTGCCCCTGACTCCAGTAGCTCCTTCTGGGGTTGAGGTATGCCCAGGTAATCAGCTAGCCCAGCAATCCTATCATGCAATGCCCTTGCTGAAGAAGGCCCAGGCCCTGGAACCGGAGATGTAGGCCGTGCAGCCGGAAGTACGGGAGGTATGGGCAACAGTTGTGGTGGAGGTACAGGCTGCACAGACACTGGCTGAGGTGGTGGTGTGGGAGCCAGTATCTCCTGCATTATGCCCTTAAGGATGTTGCCCATCTGCGGAGACCGCATAGGGGTCAAGAATTTATCAAAAAAGTGATCTTCGCAAGCAGGCTGGGTGTGGCCTTGCACCGGTGCCGAGTGCGGTGGAGTAAAGGCTTGTTGTCTACTCCCACCTTGCGAGTACATGCCCTCATGGTACTGTGTCTGACCCATGAATGTCGGGCATGAAGTGGTCCACATGACCAGAGTTATAGGACCCCAATCTGACCTGGCCATAGGCTTGCACCTTTGTGGTTCACCTTGTTGTTGGGCTTCTGTCCTGGGCGCCATCTTGTCTTTGTGCGCCGTCATTTTGTCCATGCCATCCGCACGTGGAACTGTGGACGATGTGGGCCTGGGCTTGGTCTGCATGCCTGAACACATCAGCTCCACCCCACCCTACACTTTAGGTGTAGGCCTGGTAGGCAATTGGCCCTCAGCCATGTGGCCAGTAGTGCTGTCTGTGCTGCCTGGAGGCTCCCCCTCAGGCGTGTGCCCGGTCGCAGAGCTGAGCCCATCGGGATGTGTTCCCATACCAGTGCCAGAAGACTCCTTGGCGGCGGAACAGGCAGGGCCCTTAGACCCCTCGGCCGTTAAGCCAGTAGCTACAAGAGCCTTGGTGTCCTTGCTGCTGGTGCGACTGACCCCTCCCATCAGTAGGCTTGCCCAGGAAGGAATTGCTCCTGTGGGGTGCTTTTGAGAAGAGTACACTCACCTTCTTGGTATTCTTGCGTACGTATTATTTAATGCTGTCTGGTGGAGTCCTGGAGAAAAACTCTCTCCACCGTGGCAACCTGTTTTTGAGGGATCAGTGTGTGAGAGCCTCACACACTGAGCCTGTAATCTTCCCCAAGGCACCAGAGGTAGAGCGCATACGGATCCAAGGTGGGAAAGGAACCATTGCACGACAGGCACCTGATGAAGCCAGCCGTGGTTGCCGGGGACGGACTAGGGCTCCGGTGGACAGTGTTCCCAAATACCTGGAATTAGAAAAAATTAAAAGCTTAGAGAAAGCACATAGAATTGTGAGGCTTGAGGCCTCACCCAGGAGCGCTGATGAAACCGTTCCTTTCCCGTCAACGTAGAAAAGAGGACTGATGTCTGTGGACTCAGAAAACCCACCGGAAGTCATCACCAGGTTCCACTTCTACACCACGAAACAGCTGATCCTGACGGTGGGCTGCAGGGACATCATTTCACCAAAATGCCAGGGGTAGCGGAAGTGACATCACACGACCCTTGACCCCCTGATAGACATCACAGGAAGTGATGTCATTTGACCCCACCCCAAAGTGATATCGCGGGGAGTGATGGAAGACGACCTTTTACCCATTCCATTCACAAAACAGGGAGTGGCATCACATAGCATTGTATACTACGAAAAATATGGTTACGATATCACTATAATGTGATGTACATTTCATAAAAGAATGGATCGATCGCTATATGTATCATTAACATCAGTGTGTATAGGCCCATATTACCAAATTACTGTGAATGCAAGCAGACGTCCATGACCAAATGATCATGATGTGTTATTATATAGCACTAACTGTTAAGCGCTTTACATAGAAGAAATATACACCCAATATCACCCAACCTGTGTTGATTCCCATTTATCGACCTCAGAAGGATGAAAGGCTGAGTTGAGGCGTTTAAGAACAGACTAAATCAGTGACTCACCCCCTGAAGTGTGCCTGAAATAAACCTTTAATGAGTCTAGCAATTATTGTATAGAATTCCAGAAAGACACATTTTTTGGCGTTCCTATTTTTTCTTATTTAGTTTCATTGCTGAAAGTGTTAGACTTGTGGCACTCCTGTTCTTATTTTTCTTCTTTTTTTTTTTAAGGGGCCTGAACAAGAAAGCCAGCCACTCCAGAATTAAAGAGCCACATGGTGCTGGCCACAGCCCACGAGCTTGCATTGCAAAAAAAAAAAAAAAACTTGTTTTCTTTTTTTTTAGAGGTCGCAAGGGAGACCACAGAGGTCGCAAGGGAGACCTCAGAGGTCGCACTTGCAACCTCTGGTGACCCCCAAATGACGTCCCTGGTGGGCCGTACCCAGGATGAACTATCGTTCCAGGGTTCACCCCTACAGATCTTCCAGGACCTTGCGGCTGCCACAAAGCAGAAACGGAGATCCCTTTGACCCTTTACTCTCTTCCTTCGGGACCAGAAGATAAGGTATCGCTGGCTATTCCCTATGGAAAAATCCTGAAGGTGTCCTCAACAAAAGAAAGGGGAATTTCCCTGCGGGACACTCTCACAGACACAGAAGACCCTCCACCGAAAGCAAGGTGGCCGGCATAGTCCAAAGTCCAAACAGGTTGCAATCCAAACAAACTAACCTCACACACCTGAAAGGCAGGAACCAAGTGGTACTTGACCCCAATACCTAGACACCAAAGACTGTGGCATCTAAAAACCTCAAAGAATGGAAACCGAAACGGTGAGATGGGCTTCACACAGTCTAAGTCTAACCTCAAGGCGGATGACACCTAAGAACCCTTGGTGTGTTCTGCTAACAGTTCTTGGCACTTGGACAGTTTGGAATCCATGGTTGGGACTCAGTCCTTTAAGTTCAAAGTTGCTGTTGGGTTACACACTTAAAATTTCGGTTGGAGCCCAATCACAGGAAGTTACAAGCTTGGGATGGCAGCCTCCACCCACCTGATTCCCCCCGGACCCCCACTTCCTTGGAGGAGGGGGTAAACCCACAAATACCCCACCAAATGCTACCATGAAACAAAAATCCTTCTTGAAGCATCTGAAGGATCTAGAAGGATCAGTGGCATTCCTACAGGAGACTGATCTTCTCCCGGAGGACTTCTCTCGCCTCCGAAGAAGAGACTTTCCCAGACAGTTTTTGGCCTTAGGAGGCTCTAAAAGAGGGGGTTTGGCATTTCTAATGGCAAGGGGCGTCCAGTTTGAGGTGCTAGATACGATCAAAGACCCAGGAGGCTGAATCATTGGAATAACGGGCATGCTATCAGGCCAGCTATACTCCCGGGTATCGATCTATGCCCCGAATGAGGGCCAAGAGCTCTTCTTTGGAGTCTGTAAACTTCTCTTTGCTCCTTTCTGGAGGGCCATACCGTAATTGGGGGGATTTCAATGGAGTCCCCGACCCGGATAAGGATAGAACTAACACTCCATCTCCCAGGGATTTCAGAATTTCTCTGAGCATTCTTCACTTGTTTAGATCGCTGCGGGTGGTAGATCCCTGGAGAGTCCTGCACCCAGAGGAAAAGGACTTCACCTTCTTTTCACAGGTTCACCGCGCCTCTTCCTGAATAGACTTAATCCTGGCCTCCCCTCAGCTTATGTCCTTCACAAATGAGGTGACATCACCCCAAAGACCATGCCCCTGTACGATTACAGATTAGGGCCTGTAATCCGGATCTTGGGCCCAAACCATTACGGCAATTGTACGACCCGATTCTGAATGATTTGTTTTTAAGGGATGAGGTAGCAAAGGCAATTAGCAACTCCTTTCAAGAGAACTCTACGCAGCTCACGTCCCCAGCTATAACATGGGATGCCATGAAGGCAGTCATTAGGGGTATATTGATTTCTCACCCTGCAGCTTACCACAGACGAAAGAAACAAGCTAGGGTGCTTCTAGAATAAGAAATTTCAGAGATTAAAAGTAAATATAAACAAGGTTGGTCTCCAAAAAAACTTACACCGCCCTGAGCATTGCTTGGAACAAACTAGAGGCCATATATGCTGAGGAGACAGCACATTCCTTGGCATCGGATGAACAGGGTTACTACGGGAAAATCAATAAAGCCAACCGACTCCTAGCTAGGAAACTGGCACAGGCCAAAAAAACAGAACTTTATCATAGGCCTTAAAGACCATCACAGGGGAAAGGGATAATAGTCACTTGGCACAAACACACTTCTTAGAGGCTATATTGAACCCTGGGAGGTCGGCCTCAGCACAAAGGAACTACATTGCAGAAGGGGCCCTACCATGTCTAACCCGGGAAGAGATGGAGGCACTAGAGGCCCGCATCCAACAAGAGGAAGTGGAGACGGTTATTAAATCTCTGAAACCCTGGGCCGGATGGGTTCTCGCCCAAATTTTATAAACTTTTTAGTGCTCAGCTGCTACCCCCTTAACTGCCCTCTTTAACTCTTTTGGTGAAGTAGGTAGTGTGACTCCATCCATGCAGACCTCAACCACGATTTGGCTGCTGAAACCTGGCAAAGACCCCAAAGAATGTGCCTCCCACAGGCCAATCTCTCTCCTGAATATTGATGCAAATATGTATTTGAAGGTATTAGCAAATTGCCTAGCCCCGCTCCTCCCTATGCTAATTAATGCCGATCAAACAGGGTTTATCATGGGGAGACATTATTAGACGGGCACTAAACCTAATTGAAGCCACCAAGTTGAGGAATGGGAAAATGGCCCTTTTAGCACTAGATGCGACCAAAGCCTTCGATAAGGTGGACTGGTCCTTTTTGCATCTATCCCTGAAAGCTTTCGATTTCAGACCCCAATTTAGGAGAATGATAACTTCCAACTATTTCTCCCCAAATACTTTACTTCAGGTTAACCAGATGCGTTCACCTCCGATTCACCTCACATGCGGCACTCAGCAGGGATGCACCATCTACCTCTTTTGTTCGCCCTCATTATGGAACCATTGGCCCAACATATACAAAGGAACAGCTTGATTCAGGGAGTGGGGACACATGATACTTCACATAAGGTTTCTCTCTACCCTGACGATGTGCTTCTCACCATCTCTGACGTCCGGTCTTCTCTTCAAGCAGCCTTACAAGAACTTGAGGCCTTTGGTAGCGTGGCGGGTTTCGAAATCAACTATGGGAAATCAGTGGCTCTGGGGGTGGGATTGACACCGCAAGACATTAGCTCTCTCCAAACTTTGAGCCCGATCCACTGGGACACTAGGGCTATTGAATAGTTGGGGGTCCAGCTTACAGTCTCACCAGTTGACCTCTATATGGCCAATTTCCCCCCTCTTTAAATTGCTTCAGAAGGACTTAGACCAATGGGCAAACCAAGAGATTTCTTTAATGGGTCGAATTACATCTGTAAAGATGAACCTGCTCCCTCGCTTACTCTACTGTTGTCCATCCCTCCCGGTGGTTATCCCAAAAACACCATTGGACCTGCTCCAACTTAAAGTCCTTAGAATGATATGGCAGGGCAAGAAACCTAGAATCCCCAAGAAAGTAATGATGGGTGGTTCGCGCTTCGGGGGCCTGGGTGTCCCAAACATATGGAAATACGCAGTGGCAGCTCAGCTCACACACATTAACGTGGACTTCCAAAGCTCCAATTCCAAAATGGATGGAGATTTAGCAAACTCAATGCTCTCTCCACCTCCGATTTTTGCCGTTTATCCCCCACACAACGCGAAAACAATGGCCGCTCCTACTCTCATCGACTAAGGCTACCCTGAAACTCTGGGACGAAGCGTTAAAATGAAAGACGATTCCTAGGGGGATGGGCCCACTCTCCCTGGTCTTTGGCAACCCCTCCTTTACACCGGGTATGCCCTTGGGGGCTTTTGGCAGTGGGAAGCGGGGGTCCTAATCACACTGGCACAACTATGTGAGGGAGCCAACACTCCACTTTTGAAGATGGCAAAAGGGAATTCCACCTGTCAGAAGCAGATAGGTTCTCCTACTCTGAAGTGCATCACTGTATCACACACCTGATCACAAAACAAAAAGCTACGCGCACTTTAAGCCCTCTTGAACTAACAATCTGGGAGGGTGTGAGCAAGGGTGGAATCTCGACAAGACTATACAAACTTTTGAGGGATGATTTGTTAACCCCCCCCCCGTAGACCAGGCTTTATGTCCCAATGGGAAACATACTTGGACCACCAACTCGATGATACAGAATGGCTAGACATCTGGTCTGGAGCGCACACATCATCCAGGTGTGTGGCGAACAATGAATGTGCCTTAAAACTATTGTTACGATGATACTATCCTCCAACACAGAAACACCACTTCCAGGCCTCAATTCCTTCTACCTGTTGGTGAAACTGTGGGGAACAAGGTTCACATTTCCACATGTGGTGGAGCTGCCCCCGGATCCGTTAGTTCTGGGAGGCCATTGTGGAAACCACAGAAGCCATTATTGGGAGCAAACTCCCGGTTTGTCCTAAGACCCTACTGCTGGGGACCCTGGTGGAGGACATATACCCAAAAACCGGGACCCGCACCAACTGCTGACACATTTGCTTCTGGCGGCACGTATCACCATCGCCCGATGCTGGAAAGCTCTGGAAGGCCCAGACATGATCCTATGGTGGATTAAGGTTTGGGACATGCTGTGTCGGAGAAAGTGACCGCGGTAAGGGATGGAAAACTTCACCAATTTCAAGTGACTTGGTCTGCACTATTGGAATACGACTGTAAATACCCAGCCCTAACCTACAAGCCCCGCCTGGCACGACTATACTTGGGCCCGGGAGTGAGCGGGTGACGGGGGCAGCGCTGGGGGCATGTACCTTCTAGATGGGTTGCAGGGAGGCCGGGGACAGAAATTGGGAAATAAGGAGGTTTTTCCCAGCTGTGTTTGAACTGAGGGATGCGTGGGATCTTTAGCATTTGATTCACTTGTAATGATTGCCTTCTCATGTTATGAAGCTGTTATGATATGCTCCAACCGTTTTAAAAACAATAAAAATATGTTTTAGAAAAAAAGAAACTACATGTTTACTGGTGGGGGTTATCGGATTTACCTTAAGCCAAGAGCTGCAGGTAACTAGGGCCCCCATCGGCAAAAAACAACCAGTATTTCTGGCACCGGTTTTACCGGTGCCGGTAATACCAGCAATTCCCCCCATGGAGTTCTATGGGACTCCATGGAATGGGGAATGACTACCGTTGCTGGCACCTGGAATATCCTGGTATTTCGAGTATATCAGGCTCTGTTTCCTCGGATACTGCCGGCAGAATTACTGGCAGGATCCCAGGAAACCTATAATGAGGGCTATAGATAGATCTGGGTGGCTAACTGGTGCTTTGTGTTTGCTTTCAGAATAAAAAATGCCCCTTTTTCAATTCTTACCACCAAAATGTTAAAGCACTCTTGTCAAAAATAATGGTTACTTAATTAAGTGATCACTAATAACTAACTTCCACTTTAAATGTTCTGCCAAAACAAAGGGGTTCCTTCAGAGTTTCCCAGTATCCCTGTAATTCTGGTGGGATACTGGGAAACGGACCTATCATTACCAGCGCCTGATATCCCAGTAATTCCAGGTTATTCTGGGTACCAGCAATAGCGGTCATTCCCCATTCCATGGAAGGGCTCCATGCGGGGAATTGCTGGTATTTCTGGCACTGGTAATACCGGTGCTGGAACTACCAGCTGTTTGTTGCTGATGGGGACCTAATTTACCTCCAGCTCTTGGCTGGAGGTAAATCAGGTAACCTCCACCTACAAAGTATAGTTTTGTGGTGTGGGAAAAGTGGCGGTCACAGAATTACCACCACTTTTTCCTACACCACAAAACTTAAAATGAGGGCCAAGGAGTGATAAGGAGCCAAGTATTTATGAAGCATGGGGCCCTGTGCTACAGTACAGATTGCCCATGCCCAGGGACGGCAATGAGTGGCAATACTGATTTGTGGACTCCTGCTCAGTCCCAAGCAAGTGATTTTCATTGATCATTATTACTGGCATAAACAGAATGTGGCTACAGCCTCATTTAAGTGATTTACAGTCACCATTATTACTGGCATGGATAGGTTGTGGCCGAAAGCTCATGCAAAGATTGTAAAATACTTACATGAACGGTTGGTACTCTGCATTAACTAGATTTCTTTCATGTTACCCAAGACAAACAATTGTAAATTATATATATTTTTATCACCCTTTTCTCATAAATTGGACAGCAAAATGCACCATTTCAACTCATTGGGTCTCATTTCAAGTCCGGCGGTAACCCGGCGGGTTGCTGCCGGACTGTAACACCATTTCCACCGCCTGAGATCCCATTGCCACTGGGACATTACAAGTCTCGGCGGCCCAGGATATCAGGGGCAGAAAATGTTAGTCCCCATTCCCATGGAGTCTCATAGGACTCCATGGGAATGGGGACTAGGAAGCACCAGCACCATTAGTAATGGTGCCGGTGTTTCCATGGCAACTGTGCCTACCAGGGCCATTGCGCACGGCAGGCTAGACCTGCCTCACGCAACGGCACCAGTAGGCACAGTTGTAGTCTGCCGGTCCGGAAAGGGTGCTTGTAATGACCCCATTTTGAACATTTACTGGTGGGCGAGCCCTGCTACATTAGATCCTTCACTGCGCTAACGCTAATTTTGGGAAATATATAGGCCCCACCACTGAGCTAGTCGGCAGCTGTGACTAACTGTAAATCTTGGCATTTATTGCATTTTGTCATGTTTTACTTTAGAAAGTTAATTGTAAATTGTATGGATTTTTACCGCTTTTTTTCTCAAAAATTGTGCTTAAAATGCACCATTTTAACACGCTACTAGTGAAGAGATGGTCCCAGGAATGGCCCTTATGACCCCAATGTGACTGTCAACCCACAGAATGAAGAATGAAAAGTGTAACTCGCTCTGTGGCCAGTCACTGACTGCACCAATGTATCACAGATATGACAAGTGATATTCTCTCAGACAGCCATTAAAACCATAACCAGTAGATGGTTTCGAGGAGACAGAGGTCTCATCCATGGACCAGGTCGACTGGCAATAAAGCCAGGTATCGATGACGTCATTAGGGACATCACGACATTGCTGCGTAAGCCATAAAGCAAATATGCATCCATTCATGAAGCTACACAAACATGCACTAGTTTATTGCTTGTAGACATGAAAAAAATGCATATAACACCTGTAGGTAGAGGACAGATACATTTACATAATGATAAGAATCTTTCCTTGCTTTCGCCAAAGCGAAAACCGCAAGATGCAGTATATACGTGGACCAAGTTTGCATATGCTTTATGCAACTAACCACAAGAAGCCATGAAGGCACATAGGGAACCTATAGGGTGACTGAAGTGAATCAGGTTGGAAACACCGGCCTCAGATACATGGAAGGGGAGACATGAACCCTGCAGCACGAGGCACAGAGCTGGTGTTCACAGCCAAGGACAAGGGCAGGCAGAAAATTCCTGGTTCCCGATGCAGCAAGCCTCCTGCAAGGAGTCAGAATAAAATCCTCGTAATTGCAGACAGAAGAGCTTCGGTTTGCGGTCCTCTCATACGTGACCCAGCAGAACAGGACAATGCTCATTTACTTGTGGTGGGAAGAGAAGCTGTTCCCAGCAAGATGGAGTGGAATGATACAAGTGTTGCCCAACAAAACTACAACCTGCAGGCACTCTCTCAGGCTTAGGTGATCAGACAGTGGTAACAATATGGAACACACAGCTAGCCATGTGCTTTCCCATCCCCTTGAACAGGTACACTCAGCTCTGTGACCAGACAGGGTCCAAGGCCTAGGAGGATCTGCTCTAGCCAATGCAGAAGTTCCATTAGTGGGGTGTTATAAAATGGTATGCAGTGTTTATATCAAAAATGTTATAGTAAAAAAAACCATATATCGAGTATTTTATAATGATTTTTTAAGGGTGGTAAATAGTTAGCCCAAAATGAACAATGAGGACACCCCGTAGGTTTTTGGGAGGGACCCGATTTTGTGACGTCCAACTTGCATAAAACCGCCTGACACAGGTTCAGAAGCTGAGAATGCTGGAGAATTGTTTTTCCTGTGTGATCTCTGTCTGATTTGGATAATAAAGACAGTGGGGGTCATTACGAGTTTGGAGGTAGCCATGGTGCTATTAGCCCCATGGCTGCCTCCAAACTCGTGTCCGGGTCTGGGTTCCTTGAATGGGGACTCACCGGGTCATTCCAACCTTGGAGGACCCGGTAGGTCCCCATTCAAAATACCCATCCCCATTCCCATTCGAGCCCCCATAGGGCTCAATGGGAATGGAGAGGGAGCTAATAACGGGCCCATTATTCGCTCCCTGGTCCTTTAGCGGCTCCCACTAAGGGAGCACGTAATGTGGCGGTAAGGGGTTAACGGCACCAGCATCCTTACCGGCCCCGTTAACCGCTTACCGCCGCACTCGTAATGAGGCCCAGTATATTTAGCCCCATGGCTGAGTCTTCTGTTCTTGCGGTGGGGAGTCTTTGATGGGCCAAAGTTTCCCTGCTAAATATGTGGACGAATGCTGTGAGGTCCCATCCGCAAGCCCTTAACCCTTGTTTAGGGAAATATATAATCCTCTCCAGTAAAAAAAAAAAAACACTTGCTGTGACTGACCTTGGGGATAAAAATGTAAAGTGCAAGCTACTAACCATGCCTAAGAAGTCATTCACCCTCTCAAATTCTCCACAAGCACACATTACCCCATTTCTTCCTCGCCAGGAGTCAGTTATTACTCGTGGACTGCTAGTGGCGCGTGCACATTTTGGGGTCTAACCAACAGTGAATCATTTATAGTCCTGGTGCCCCTCAGGAGGCATCCACCATGCCAGGCACCAAAAGCTGCCTGCACAACGATCGGTTGATTGTCATGTAAGGGAAAGATGCCTGCACGTTTGCATCTATTGGGTGGGAGTTAGGATGAGAATTTGGTGAGTAGTAATTAGGGTACTGGGCGGGAGCATCAAGTGAATGCGGGTGACTTGTTAATTATGAGGGGCTTTGGAGATGGGATGTGTATACTGTGCAATGTTCAGCTGCTTATCTCCGGAACTTGAGTGTGTAAACAAGTGAATAATGTCTTCTCTCTCACTGCCCTCTTACTGTAGACAAGTTTCCTAAGCTGTGATATATATGATAATGATATGATAAGGCATTTATAACGCGCATATACACAAGTGTAATGACAGTTCGGCCACCTCCCCACAAGTGTCAGGCCCCGATTCTTAATGACCCGGGTAAACGAGTTTGCAGCTTTAATCCTTGCAGCTCAGTGTGTGATAGGAACCCCGGGCTATGCGCAAGGGTGTGAGAGACAAGCGTATGTTAATCACCCACTTGGTGAGTCACACTGCGGGCACAACTGCTTTCAAAAATCTGGAGCCTGAAGCAGCGAGTCATCCTCGGAAGGGAGTGCACCATGCAAGCAAAATAAAACCCTAATGATGCCAGCTGCACCTGGCGCGGATTTGTCCGACTACATTAATATTCGGATAATACGTTGCAAATGTGTGATCCAAAAGCATTTTCTGAAGAAAACATCTCCACCCATCATCAAAACATGCCTTTTTCAAGAGGTTCAAGCTGCGAGCTCCACATACCACTTGCAAGGCAGAGTCAAGCCAAGGCGGTGAAGATGAAAATATTGAACCCAGATGCTTCCAGGCAACGTAGGAATTACACACAGGGCGATCCTTGGCCACACAATAACTCACTGCCAATTTCCTTCGAAGCTCGAGATGACCTAGCCATGGATCAGTGGGAAGAAATGCAATACCTTGCAAATGCAGGAACAGATGGAGGGAACGGATCGGATTTGGTGCATGGAGTCCTGCCAAATGTATTTGAATGTCACATCTTGAGTAATGCGTTGGAACCCCATTTTATAGCACACCATAACATTTAACGTAAGAGCGGCGTAACTTTCCAAGGAAGGCTTTGGAATTAGCATGAAAATGTTGCCTAATGCTCGTAAAGCGTCTCGAGAACAAAACCCTCTTGGGCGTGTGTAAGGCTTGCGTTGCACTCGCGCTCCTGTCGTGCTCTGCGCACAGAGCGGGTACGAATGAACTTGAATGTTGGCGGTTGGTGGCCCCGGGCCCTCTTCGCTCCGTTCCCTGACGTTTCTCACACACTGCATGCCTCAAAGGAACTCAGTTGAAACCAAGCGTCAGACGGATGCTCTATTTCTTTGCGTGCGAGTGGTTCTTACAACAACACACGTAAAGGAAAGAGTATCTCATCACGATGGGCCGATGTCAGCCAGGGGGCAAAAGCACATACAGTGATAGCTGTATTTAGGCACTTGACAATTGCATTTGCTTTTCCCTGATCTTTTTTGTCTGACTGATAACGTATTTAAAAGGTGTATTCATGCGATGAAGAGGCAATCCTCCAAAGTGCTAAAAATAACCGCCTTGCATTGCCACTAGGCACTTTAACATCAATCTTGACAAAATAAGCTGTCAGTACAGGAGCTGGGTGGATGACTTCACAGCGGAGGCATCCTTTAAAATATACAACAACCTGAAAAGAAATTGGTAAAAAGGCATGCAATTTATAATCAGTTCTGTAGGGGAACACTTGAAAATCTCCTACGGTTGCCAGGTCACCAGCAGTACACAGGAGCGTTTTGCAACGCATGTTTTAATATGGCTGTGTCCAGTAGTAAATATTGGCGAATGTCCCAACAATACATGTCAGCATAGACACTATGAAAACATGTTCGTGCTGCCTCTGCCCAAAATATACACCAGCATTGCCACTGTAAACATTTTCATGCTGCATTGGACTAGCAATATATGCCAGCATTGCCAATGTGAAAATCATGTTCATGCTACATCTTGAAACATATCGCCTGGCAACAAAATATGGAAACTGGGGTAATTGAAACAAAACAGAGGTGGATCAACCGGTCGGGAACTTTGTAAGACTACTGTTTATCAGAAATCAAAATGTACGTAATGAATTCTTTAATGGTTATCAATGTATGAAATTATTTCTGTTGTAGAATCACATTAATTGCATTTTTTTCAGCATCCATAAATATTTACTAGATAGGAGGACAATATATAAACAACACATACAACTAATACATGAAAACAATTTTCAAAAGACATTTCAGAGAGATAAAGTTTGAACTAAGTGAACGTGCTGTACAAAAAGTGCTCAGCAGTGGGTCAAGTGCAAGTCCAAAGTCATGCCAAATTTAAATCAATGAACTATTATTTATCTGCATAGTTCATTCTGGCAGGGTCGAGGTAGTTACGTTTCGGCATTCATTCATTTACCCGCCTTCCTCAGGACCAAGAACAGTTGTGATGGACCCTGTAATGTATTAAACCAAAGATAACAATGTCACTACTAATAACTTCGTCATATCGAATTTCTGATGGCCAGTATTAAAAAGTTGGCATAAAGCTCACTGCCCAATCCAAACAAGATGACACATTTCAGCTATGTTAAGGATTTTCATTAGTGATGGCTGTATGTTTCCAAAGGTTCCTGTTATGGGTTAATTATATTAATTCAGAAAAGCCTGTGAGATGATAGCATGAACATAGTAAGTATCTTTCTTTTGAGCCCTCTCTAGTATTTCTCAGTGGCATATGCCCATGTTTAAATTTACAAACCTTGCATCAGGATATGCACCATTAGATTAGGGTTTGTTTATGAGTCTCACAGGTAGGTAAGGAAAACGGCTGTGTCTGTAGAAAGAGCATAGGACTGCTTGGCTGGTTATGTCCCCTTAGTTGTGATTGTATCCATGATGACTAAAGTGGAGTATCTTTTTGGGAGATTCTCTTCACTAGAGGTTTTTAAAGGTTTGTTTTATTTATTTTATTTATAACCAGGAGGAGCAATGCTTGTTTGATCAAAAAAGAATGTAAAATAGACAAGAAGTCAGATTTGATGGGAAGCAGTGAGCTTATTACAATGGGATGAGTTTGAGGGGCATTCTGACTGGGTTGTGGAGGGGAGTAAATGAAACAGTTACCAGGGATAATACATAAGTGGACATACATAGATTAAGGACAACCAACATTGGACATTTTTAAATGCAGGTAGGCGGTACGGTCAGCTGTGCTAGGGATGTGACAATGATGGGTTTAGTGCTAGAGTGGAGGCAGAGAAAGGGAGGGACAGAGGCAGGTTAGCGGTGAGGGGGAAATGTTATCTAGTAGGCCAGGAGAGGAAGGTTAAAAGGGTAATGTGGAGATGAGGAAGTAGGAAATCCGTGTGGAGTGTTTCTCTAAGGTCTGGGGGAAGAGAATGTCATGCAAGTGGAGTAAGTAGTGAGAAAGAAAGGAAGAGAGAGGAAGCACAGGGAGGGTGAGGAGCCACAAGGGTAATCAAGGAGGCAGAGCAGAGATTACGAGAAGGCTTGTAGAGTTGGACAGAGAAGGATAGATACACAGGTGCCTTTCCATGGATACATTTGTGAACCAGGAGAAGACATTTCAATCTGCCCCTGTTTTTCATCGTCAGTAATCCAGCCTGATGGCGGTATGAGGAAATAGGTGTGAAGTGAGGGAGTTCCAAGACAGTCCTGGTAGCTAAGCTAATGATCTTGTTGAGAAGATAGAAAGCATTGAAGATGGAATCGGGCTCCTGGGACCTCCCTACCCCCCCCCCCGATCAGGTTCATGACAAGGCGGAAGGCACGAAGAGAACGCAAACACCCATTCTATTTCGGAGGAATCCCAAATGCACCTATGATCGACGAATACACTGAGAGGTACCCTTCAGCCAGCCATACAGACCAGGTGCCGTACAAATCTATCCATGCACAAGTGAACAGCCGAAGACCATGGTCCGAGACACCTATATGGACTGCCTGGACTAAGCACCAAGAAGCCATGCTGTCATCATTAGAGACACCACAACAGAGCAGTGGTAGATATGAAGTACACTTGCAGTCCACACTGCACCACACAAACACACACTCGAATACATGAAGAACATGAATGCACAGTTCTACCGATAGAGCTCAGATACATAAACATACTGTAATTGCTTTTATTATTTTGTCATTAGCCAAATGCAGTAACGCAGAAACAGCAAGGCACAAGAGATCCTGAGTGAGCTTGCTAATGCTTAAAGCCAATAATCGCCTGGATACACAGAAGTATATATGGAACCTGATCTAAACACATATAGCTAACACATAGGGAATGTAGTATAACACAGACAATGTAGAAACTGCAGCATTATAAGGTTTAGGAAAATTACAGCAGGCTTCAAATCATCGAGCAGGAGATGAGCTGACCCGATTCAGGCTGGACAGAGAGCAAGACGCATGAGACAAGGCCCACAGCCAAGGTCAAGAGATTCGAAGACATGTCAATCCGAAGGAAAACTGAATAAATCCTCAAAATTAGGAGTTGCAGAGCTCAAACATGTGATACAGCCAAATGGAACAATGGAGAGTCTTCCAGGGTGGGAAGAAGGTACCAGTCCCAGCAGCCAGCCGCAGATTGCTACAAGTTGCTACGGTAGGGAGAATATTCTCATAAGCAAAAGGTGGTGTACACAAGTTACAATACAGACACATAATCATTCACAGTACCTTGAAACGGTACATTGTGAGCTGAGAACTCTATCGAGTCCCAGGCCTGGGGGAATCACAATCACAGCTTAGCGCTACACGGATGGGTAGCAACGAGCGAGAAACAATGGTAGGCCCCACTACTCTGCAACAATGTATTAGTTAGTAAATTGGGGATGGGACAGGCTAGCCACCTGACATGCAAGAACCAGTAGAATAACACATTTTGGTGACCATATATGTTATTAGACTCCTGACTGCCAATTCCACACATCGATAGGTTTTTGGAGAGCGGCCCAAGTAAAAGTAGTGACGTAATTTTACACTAAAAGTGGCCTTCGAGCCAGTAGAAAATGAGACGTACCGGAATCCACTTTCATTCTTGTATCGATCCCTGTTAGTTTTATTTGTAATAAACTGAAGTTTGAACTTGCCGTTGACTGAGTCCTCTGTGTATACTAGGGAGGGAGTTGGGCTCTCCAAGTCTGCAGACTTCCAGGATCGCTCTGCCATACCTGGGAGTATGTCCCCAACAAGTTGGTAGCAGGGTTGATGGTTCACTGCGTCAGCCCAGCACAAGGTCATCTCCTCTGCCGCAGAACCGAAAGGCTGCAGGACCCTTGCATATTTTGAGAAGACAGGGACTCATAACCATGGAAGGGCCGTCAGGAGCCAGCTTGGAAATCATCCTGCCCTCACTCAGCGAGGAGTGCAGACAGACCAGGACGGGGGAAGTGAGCATCTTCTGGGGGACACGGCAGGCGAGCAGCGCCAGCAGACCACGGAGTGTAAGTATTCACCCAGTCAAACGGCAACTGTGGGTGTGAGGGTGGGTATTAAATATTATGGAGTAGTGTTTAGTATCGTCGAATATTGTCAAAGTATTGTTTAGCGGTGTCGAAGTTAGTAGGGACAGGAGCAGAGGTAGATGTCCTTTTTCTATGTCTAGGGCACATTCAAGTTTAGAGGTAAACCATTCTGGTGAATAACCCAGACTGTTGACTCGAGGACACGGCTAGCAGATGTTATGTAAATAGTGGATTTCCCATGGGTTGGGCATTTTAGCTCGGGTAATAGATGACAGTATCCCCGTAACGGTTCGCAAGGGAAGCTGGCCTAGATTGCGGAATGTGAGTTGACTGGTTAAGTCTCCTGGAGTGAGACGTTTTGCACGCTAGATGACACAGTGGGTACGCTTTGATCACAAGAGCATATTGGTATACTCTGCCAGGAGGCAGGAAGACAGCTGTGGGGTTTTGTGTATGTTGGGAGTAATGGGCTATAATAGTGTGAGCGCATTATTTGATTTTGTCAGCACTACCTTGGTTAGTAACTTGGTGGCATCACCCATAGGTTTGCACATAGGACACATAGAGCATGAGACAGTGAGGAGGTAGCATTGGAAACTTGGGATTCGGGAACCAGTGCAGTGCGCGGAAGGTGTGTACGCTGGAGACCCCCAGCCGGCCCATAGAGCCGAGGTTTGCTCCGAAGTACTTTAAGACGAGATAGCTGCACCTTTGAGGTGGATGGGGGGTGCAGATTTATTAATACAACACCAATCAATAAGGACAACTCAATGGTTTGGCAAAGGGAGTCAGTTTAATGACAAGTACAAAAAACGGGGAGTCATGGAAATCAGCAGTGATGCAATAGTCCGTCTTGCTTCAACTCCATTGAACTTCATACAAGCAGTGACATTTATACTCAAAACTCGTCATAATTGACGTGTAACACTCAAAAGTTAACATGCAATTCTATTGGTTAGGAAAAGGTAACTTTGATATAGGTACTATATCTGTATATGGTAACGGAGTGAGGGGATTGGGTAAACACTGTCAGGTGGGCGTCTACGCCCTTCCTTCAAATAAGACTACTGTAGACGTCACTAAAAGTACGACGTCCCATTGGTTCTACTAACTATAGGACCCTAGATAATTTGGTCCATTATGATTGGCTTGGCACCAACTTCATGCATGTATTTCCACTTTTCTTAGCAGCACGCAGAAAGGTCAGCCAGGTGCAGGGTGTCCCCTAGTTACCAGGCCTTCCTCAAATTCAGGTTACAATCAATCATCGCTTCAGCAACTATGTGTCAATTATTTTACTGTGGTTGGCCTCCAAACTGCATCTTCTGTCTGGAAAAGTTCTGATATCTCTGCCTGGGCGTGTGCCAAGCATAGGTGTGAACCTGTGCTCCTTCTTGCTCGGCTGGTCACGTGCTACCCACACCGTGAATTTGTCTAGTTTCTCTCAATTTGTGCATTTAATTCTTATTCAGCTTGCCACCTGCCTACGCCTCCTTATCTCGACCCTTCGAAGACAGGATATTCTGTTCTTAAGTTTCAATTATATGTAGCTTCTGTTAATTCATTCTATTGGTATGACCTTGGCTCTCCTGGCACGAGTTGCATCTGCTGAGTTTCGATTCAGCCGTCTCTTCTCGTTTTGCTTAGAATATGAAACTTGTCTTCTTTGGCCTCTAGTAACCTGAGTTGATTCTGCTTTTCGTGCAAAGTGGAATTGCACTTATAACATTGTGCTTCGTTTTGAGGTAGATTATGTATAATGGTGCTTGCTGCGCTATTCTTCTACTTAGCATAGCAAGCCGCACTGTTTTTTTAGCTTTCTTGCGGTTCCAAGCATATTTACAGGTGTTAGCTGGTCAAATATCTCCATCCTGCTCACAGTTTACGCTTCTTTGTATTTCAACCTCGTTCTCTCCTTTTGGGTTCACAATATCTTTATTCATGGCGTTTCGTCTATGTGTGTCATTTTTTGGTTGTCATTTCTTCCATCTGTGAGTCTGTCTGGGCCCTTGTGACGTTACCATTCGTCTTCCATTAAGGCTTTTTTGGTTTCTTCCGGGACGGTACTTAAGCAATCTTCATTTCGTCTCATATGCTGGCAGGGTTTTCTTAATGGATACCTTACTGTCCATGGTTTTCTGGGTACTGGGACTTCAATAGGCGTTGTTCTTCTTATAGGTACTGGGCAGAGCCCTACTGCGGCTCTCTGCTGGTTTATTTGATCATCGTACGTCACATATCTCGGTGTGAACGCTCCTGGTACTTCAAAATGGGCGACAGGAGTGCAGGCTTTATTCGGGACCTCCTCTACACTCCTCCTTCTGGGCGATTCATCGACCACTTTCACCTCTGTCTTCGGATTCAACGTACTCGATTCTTCTGTGTTTATTTTTACTCCATCGCCTGGGTTCATTCCTTCTTCATCTTCTGGATCTATACATAATGGTTTGAAGAAGTGTCTCTTTGGAGTCCATATCTTTATTACTCCTTTCAGGCTTCCTGCCGTTCTTACATGTTCATCTTTATTACATGTCATTAATTGACATTGTCCATTTGGGCTACAGTAAACCCATCTTCCCACATAATTTCTTTGCTTTCTGGGATAGAGAAACTTTGTTCCTTCTGGTGCGTGAATGCTAGCCTTCACAAAGTCTCTTATTTCTTCATCAGACAGGTCTTTGGGCTTCCATCCTGGCTTGATATCAATCATGGTCTTCATCCCTAAGGCTTTCTTCGCAGTTTTCTGGCATTGCGAGATTATTATCTTGATAACACGAAATCCTAGTAATATCATTACTAGCAGGGCTCCTAAGAACTTGAATGCATCTGCCATCATTGTGGAACCCATGAAAACAGTGATCCAAACCAGCTGTCATCATCAACTTCGTCGGTTTCATTGATCATCTGGTTCTGCAGGTTTGTCAGCATACGAATAGCTTCTGTTAAAGTTCCATTTTCCTCATCGTGAGAAGGTATAAATGTGCAACATGATTCTCCAATTTTTGCACAAATTCCTCCATCCATAGCTGTGATCATGTCAAGGACATATCTGTTCTGGAGTGTCATCAGTCGGATGGCTCTTAACTCTTCCTTAATCACATTGAATCCTTTTATGGTCATGTTGATCGTCTGCAGTAACTCCCATCTGGTTATCTGAAACTATTTAGTATTTACTCCAACTTGGATTCTTGGCATAAACATCATTGTGAACACTGATGAGGTGAGGCTGAACAACCTGTGTTCATATGGGATTGCATGAAATGCTTCTTCTGATTTAGCAGAGAAATAATTTTCTCTCTTCATTTGCGTCAGTAGTTCCACAGATCTTTTCTTCCTCAGGTGAGCATATGCTTTCGGGAAACTGTCAATTTTCAGGTCACTTTTTGGGATCACCAATGCTGGAACGTGAACCTTCACTATCGTTCATATGCCTCCCCAGTCTCTTGGCAGTCTGATGTATGCCTTGGATCCGCATGCCCAATAATGATCCATAATTACTGCAGTTTCATGCACCATCCCTGGAGCATCAAAGACTTGTCCACAGTTCTAATTCCCTCCCATCTTTCTTGTGCCATTATTTCTGAAACAGAACCTTGGGCTTTCCAGTGGGACTATCTGCAAGGATCCTCCTCTGTCTTCGACCCATGTTAGTGGTTTTGCAAGTTTTGGCCATAATGGCTTGCAGCCATTCTGCACAATATCAACAGTTTCTTTGTAGAGTCCAGTGATCACCCATGCTCTGAAAATCACCACTCCTTTTCCCATCCGTCTGGTGAAAGCACTGTTCCCCAAATCTGCATTTGGGCTATGTTCTTCCACTTTCGAGCTTCCTCTGGAGTTTTTCCTTGGACATTTAGTCTCGGGTTCACTTCACATCTTATTCCTGCTCCTTTAACTCCAGGGTTCTCATACCTGATCACATGATTCCTAGTATGAGGTCTGGTTCTTTTCTTAATGTCTAGAACATAATCATCTTCGTCGAGATAGGTTGTTTCAGTTGCCCATATTAGAGAAGTGAAACTTCCCATGAACTGGCCTCTAGTTTTGCACATGGCTACGTGTGAAAGACAGTGTGCTGTCTGGACATCAATTTCTACAGCTACAAAGATTTTGGATTTTCCCATGCTGTATGGTAGGAGTGCACAAACAAAGCATTCCCCTTCTGAATCCGTCTTCCAAATTCATTCATGTGCTGGTACCAAATGTTGTTTCCCAGATGTGCTGTGCTGTCCAGGTAATCGTTCAGTTCATTGTCATCTCCATGCATGCTTCTCTTGATTCTTAGTGTTTTCCTCTAGTTGGCTAGGACTACATCTCTGAATGTGTCTTGATGGCTCTTTATTGCTGGAGGATTCTCAGGTATCCTGGTCCATGGTGCAGGCCTCCTCATCTGCGCCATTTGAGTTGACCAAATTCTGGCAGCTCTCTCTTGTTCCTCATGTAGTTCCTTTTTTCTGGCTAGGAATGTTCGTATCCATACTGGCATTGGTCTAGTATATGGTTGTACTGTGGAACTGGTACTTGTCCCTTGTGTTGGATTATATATGCTTGGCAATACAGTCTCTGTGGTTTTGTTCTTTAGTTCCTCTTGTATTTTCATTGCTCTGGCTATGAACGGAAATAATGAGTCTACTATCAGTTGTGTCCGTGCAGAGAGTTTCTCTGAGTTGGTTCTTAATTTCTTGAGGGTTTCAGATACACCTGCTTCTGTTGGCTTTCGATTTAACTCTTCTTGTTTTCTCACAACATCTGCTGTGGAGTTTCTTATGGCAGGCAGTCTCTTCTTTTCTACTGTTTTGGTTTGTGGTTCTGCAGTCATTGTCACTAGGCCTGTTTCATGTGCATTCAGTGTTTGCGTGCGTGTGGTTGTCAAAAATCCTTCTCCATTCACTCCTTTCTGACCCTGTCTCCGGCTTTTCTTTTTGTTTGTTACCACAAGTGTGTGTGTATCATTGCTAATCACATCCATATCAAGTTCATTCATTCCTCCATCAGATCTTCTAGGGACTGGAATGACTATATAAGGTCTGGGTGCTTTTGTGAGTTTCATGCGTGCATCATTAGGGGGGTGCACTAGAATTGGAACGCTTTGTGCACCAATGAAAAATGCAGTGCTGATCATTAATGACAGTAAAACAATAATGAATATGATACACAGATACATTATTCCCCTGCATGTCAGGCGCCAGCATTTACTTCCAGATAAGCGTGGGCGCCTCTCCTCCTGCGGGAGGACTAGATTGCTGCTCTGGACCCCCATCTCGATCATTCGCCAAATGTCAAATTTATTGTATTCCCTTAACCAATATCGTCTTTCGAGTTCTGTGTTTAAGAGTGTCAGGTGCTCCACAAGTGTCCTCCCTTTTGCGGGTGATGGATTGTTTCTTATTTCAGGATACAGTTCCTTTGCCAGACTATGGAAAAAATCAAATTAAATAACACTTCTGTAAGTCCTTTTACTGTGCATGTTCAAAGTAAGTAAGCTCCCAGTCCACTGCTCAGATTTGCTTCAGCCCTGAGGACATATTATGTGCTGATCCGTATGAAGAAATAAGGACAAAATAATAACAAATGTAATAAGTGAATTCTTGACACTGCTTCCTCGATCTGTCCCTCGGCGGAAGGTTTTTAGAATCTCCTCAGATAGCTCTGTTGATGGTTCGAGAGCTCTATCTGCAACACGATTCCATGCAGGAGCATGCCCATCTGTGCAACATTAGCTGGATCTCGGATGAATGAGAGGACGTCAACATCGATCGGTCTCCCCACTAGCTCTGGAAAGTCAGCAACTAGACGAAAAAGGACATTGGGAGCCAATCTGCTGTCTTCTAGTGACAGGGACATCCATCCTGTCTTGCTGAGGTTCTGGATTGCATGCTTTCTCTTTAATGTAAACAATGTCTGCACTGTCCGGTCGCCTGGAGTGCGACTAGGATCACTATTTTATTTAAAAGTTGGCTTAAATGTTCTGTATTTGCTGGGTCTCGAAGAAACGTGAGTGGATCTGTTGTTCTTCCGATAAGAGTTGGACAATCTTCGATTAAACGAAAGAACAATGTGTTGATAAGCTCATTGATTTCCGACTGTGTTTGAGACATTTGGTTTCTCCTCACTGTACTCAGGAAGTAGGAGAAATTGTTCGGCAATGACAGTGAGCAGTTGTCTTATTGTCTTTTCGTTTTCAGGATCTTGAAGAAAGTCAGTGACATTGGTGAGCCTCCCTACCAATGACGGGTATGATCTTAGCACTAGATCAAAATAGGTGACCACATCCTTGACGATGTCACTACTGCGGGACACCATAAGTGATTCCGAATAGGGTCTCGGTATGTAATCAGTCAGGATATTGTATTTGCTTCCAATGTAAGTGTCCTCAGTCAAAATTTGGCATTTTCTTTTCTCATCAAGGCTTAAGTGGGCCTCAGTCCAAAGTTCAGCAGTCAACAGACTGTGTTGTGGCTTATATGTGCAATTTTTCTTCTTCACTCTGCAACTAGGATGCACAGAGTGTCTATTTTCTTAGAAGATGTGTCCAATTTAAGCTACAACTTGCAAAAAGTTCTTTGTCTTTGTCTAGCTGGTCATGCGTCCTTCTTCCTTGTCATGGATCTCGTCTGCACGTGCTGTGGTTCTTCCCCCTCGCTCATCAATTCCTCTCGTTGGGGTGCAGGCAGGGGTCCTTCTCCGATGTAGGGTTTGATATCACCGAGAAAAATCCATGCTCTCCTGCCTTGTAGTTTCACTGCGGATGAAGTGCTTTCCTCCACTGTGAAAGGACCATTGAATCTTGGCTCGTCCCACTTTTTCCTTGTATGATTCCTCACAAGGAAGGCGTCTCCAGGGAAGACAGATGGAACACGTAAACCTTGAACTTGGTCTGTTGTAGTATCTCCTTCTGTGTTCTGTGCTGCCCTACACCCTTTACGTCATCGCTGTAGCTGGTCTGAAATTACAGTAAGGCAAGATGTCGTGCAGCTCAGATAATTTTGCATTTCAGACCCTAACATTTCTCCTGTTGACTGGGAATCACATCTAGCTCTATCTCGGGGTGTCAAAGGAGTTCTCATTCTTCTTCCTGTGGCTATCTCGTGTGGCGTAAGATGATGGCTGGAACCGGGTTGGTTCCGAAGTGCATACAGTGCCAAAGGAAGGCATTGCAACCATCCCTTCTTTAGAGTAAACTCCAACTTGGTTATCCTTTCCTTTAACAAGCCATTGAGCTTCGCACAGGTCCCGTTACCTTGTGGATAATACGCCGATGAGAACTTGTGCTTTATACCAAGCAGCACGCTAATCTGTTCAAATATCGTATTAACAAAGTGAGGGCCATTATCGAATCTCATGACCTCACACACCCGCCACCTGAGGAATACTTCCCTCACTAAAAAATGTGGCCGCACAGGTAGAGTCTGGGTGTGTACATGGACCTGCCTTAATCCATCTAGAGAATGGGCACACCACAACAATTAAGTATCTGTACCCGTTACATACTTGAATCATGTCGACGTAGTCGACACGCAAGTGCTGAAAAGGCCCATTTGGGCTTGGGATGACTCCTCATTACTTTTAATGTGTGCCCAGCCGTGAATTGCTGGCAAATTATACAGTTCACTATGAAGAATGCAACGTGCTAAGCTAAATTCGCTATGAAGCAGTCTTCAGCGAGCGTTGCTGCTAGATTCTCTTTTGTCATGTGCGCCAGTTAATGTAACTGCTCCAGCGCTATCTTTAATAGGGCTACAGGCATCACTGGTTTATCGGTGATGTCTTGTCGCCACAAGCTGTCCGAGGGATTTAAAGAACACCCTCAACGTTTCCAAATATTCTTTTCTTCCTGTGGTGCCTCCCCTTGGAGTTCCATTAGCTGTGTTTGCCCCAAATTACTGTAACTGTGCAGTTCGTGTAACCATCAGTCGCTCGTTGGCATGGATAACTTCCACTGCCATGATCGTCTCACTTTTGGATGCCATACGCTAGGCTTCCGTGTCTGCTGCTTGATTTCCGCGTGAGATAAGATCTGTCCCTTTCGTGTGGGTGGAGCATTTCACGACCGCTATGCCCACTGGGAGCTGTAGTGCCTTTATCAGCCTATCCAAAAAGGCTGCATGCTACAATGGCGTGCCATCCGCTCGGAGGTAGCCCCTCCTTTTCCAGCGCGCTAAGCCTGCGTGCACTGTTGACGTCACATAGGCACTGTACACCGTTACTTCCTGGTCTGCGTGATTCTCAATGGCGAGTATCAACGCCAATAATTCTGCAGTCTGTGCTGAATAATGAGATGGTATTCATGCACTAAGAAGCACTCGAAATTCTCCATTTGTGGTGTGTTTCATCACAGCAACGCCAGTACATCTTTGTTCATCACCTTGATCGATTCTTGAAGACCTGTCAATGAAGACAATCTCTCCTTCTGCCACGACATTTTCTTTCACCCTGGGAATTTCATCATAGAATTCTTCATAATTTGCACAGTCGTGTATCAGCTCTCCTTCAGTGACTGGCTCTGCTATAAACATAGCTGGGTTCACTATCTTACATCGGACTATTTTAATCGATGGATTTGATACTCTCACTTCATAAGCAGAAGCTCTCTGAGATGTCAGTGTGCCCTTTGGTTTCTCTAGAATGGCAAACAGTGAGTTCTCGACGTACAACGTCATTGAGCAACCCATCACAAAGGTTGTAGCCTTCTCTATGGCGAACGCTGCGGCAGCTAAACTTTGTTCGCAAGGAAAATGACCTCTCATTACTGGGTCCAAATTCCCACTGTAGTATGCCAGGGGCTTGTATACCAACGTGGTTCTCTGTGTGAGTACTTCTGTCATGATGCTGCCATTTGGTGCGAAAACAGGTAAAATTTCTCAGCATAATTAGGGATCCCTAGAACTGGTGCTGTGCAAATGGCTTTTTTGAGTTCAGCAAATCCTTTCTCCATGGTCTCAGACGATTCAATCTTTTTCTTTCGTCACTTGGGCCTTTTTCAGGGCCTGAAGTAAAGGCTTAGTGTAAGAGCTATAGTCAAAGACCCATGCCCTAACGTAGTTGCATAGGCCTAAAAAGCTCTGCATCTGTTTTATCGTGTGTGGCTTAGCTGTGTTCAGTATGGCTTCAGCCCTTTCTGGGGTCACTCTCTTTCCCTCATGTGAGATCAGCTGGCCTATGTACAGCACTTCTTATTGACAGTATTGTAACTTTTCCTTGTCAACTTTATATCCTTTCTCAGCCAGTATAGTCAATAGCTGAACAGAATCGTGCCTGCATTGCTCTTCTGTGGTGCTGCAGATTAAGATGTCATCCACGTATTGCAGGACGACACTTTCTAATGCATTATTGCTCAAGTCCATCTGCAGGACTCAATTGAAAATAGAAGGAGACGAACAGTACCCCTGTGGCAGCCTCGTGCTTTTCAGATGCATTTGTCTGAACGTGAATGACGTCAGATCCTGGGAGTCACGGTGCAACGGGATTGAGAAAAATGAATTTTTCAAGTCAATCACTGTGAAATATTTTGCCTCAACGGGTATGTTACATAGAATTGTAGACGGGTTAGGAACTATAGGGTACTCAGCCTCAACAATATTGTTTATCGGGCGTAAATCCTGGATTAGCCTCCAAGACCCCCCTTTACTTTTTTTCACAGGGTACACTGACCTATTGCATGGCGACTCTGACGTCACTAAGATGCCTTGCTCTATCATAGCCGAAATTATCTTCAAAATCCCTTCATCTGCCTCTCTGGACATGGTATATTGCAGTGCTCTTGGGAGGATTGCTCCTGGTTTCAGTTTAATCTTCACTTCTCCAACCCCCTTCAAGAGGCCTACGTCATAGGGTCCTGTAGTCCATATTGAGACAGGCACTTGGGCCATGTCATCATCAAACTATTCAGGACGGTTTCATTCCAACATCATTCTCTGAGGCACTTCTCTTTTAATCATTCTTACCCAAAAGGTGAGACTCCCTTCCACAATTGTCTCTCCCATATCTGTTTGTTCTTTAAACAGATCGTCATCGGTGACGTCAGTCACTCGATATACTTCTTTAATTGCAATTATTGCGAACCATTGTCGGCCCTCATTGTCATAACCGTCAATCAAGGCCACTCTCCCTCGCACTGCAGCTGTGTGTATCATGAAGGGAAATACTTGTCCCTCCTCCTCGTGCATCGGTATTCTTGGTCTAAATAAGAACTCATCAGGGGTTCTCATGATTCTGTCTGCAAGGCCTGGCAATCCTGCCATAAGCACACGCATACCATATGTGAATATTTCTGGCTCTAATGGTATAACACTCATGGCTGTGTGACCTGCGTATGCTCTGATCATTTCGCAATACATTTGAATAGTGCATTCCTGGAGTTGAACATATTATGCCCTCCTCCATAAACGAGATTGTCATGTTTAACTTTTAAATCTCGACCCAAAATGTTTACTTGGACCTGACGTGAATATAGTAAAGGCACATTCATTTCACATTCTCCTATGGAGACTGGAAGTGCATTTGTGAAGGGAACACGACTGGTAGCTCCTGTAAAACTCTGAGTATCTATGGCCTCGCCGGACAAGAAAAACTTGCCTTCACGTATGCACAAGCGTGTTGCACCCGTGTCAACTAGGAAGGAATATTCTTTATCCCCCATAACGACATCCACCCTAGGTTCCCTGTGAGGCTCTGGTGTCACTGATAGGATAGAACACATCAGGTTTCCCAGTGGGCTGTCCTATTCCATATACAATCTTGGCCCACTGTGCGCTGATTGATTTCCCCCATTCCTATTGTTATCTCCCATTCCAAGATTCGGGGTCTGCCCTGTGCTCATCGTCTTCGCTAATTGCAACAGTGCCTATTGGGATTGTCCTTGTGGAACATTTTCCATGCTCTGAGGTTGCATGTCTTGTTGCACTCCTGGCGCTTGTTGTTGCACTTTGTGATTCTGCGCAACACCCTATTGTAAAATTGCATGTGGGTTCGCCCTGCCTGCTCCTGTGCCTTGGCCTTGGTTTCTGCATGTGCGAGCTAAGTGCCCTGTCATTCCACCCATCCAACATACTGGCGGTGGTCGGATCATTTGCCTGTTTGACATACCTTGATGACCATTTTGCAAATTTTGAAAACCTCCTTGATTACTCTGCCATCCTCTTCCCCTAAATCCTCTTTCCCTGGGATAAAAACCAGTACTGTTCTGATTATTCTGCAGTGGATTAGTCACCTGCTGCATGCTCGATTCAGCTGCGCCCATTATCATGGCTCCCTCAAGAGCATATTTTGCCAATTTCTTTTGCACTAATTTCACTTCCTCACCTTTACGTGCAGCTTCTTTTTTGTGATTCTTTTCTTGCAGCAGTCTGCAATAATGTGCGATGGACAACTGTATTTCAGCCGAAGGCATGGCCTCAATTCCCACCAATTTCTTGAGTTGTTTCTGCACCGGCTGTGGCAGCCCTTGGCACAATATATGGTAAAACACAGGTATAGATTTCGCCAAGATTCATGCGTCTCGAGCACCCAAGCGTCTTGGAAATTCTGTATATAAATTAACGGCTCCTCGGGCTCCTTCATTTTCCGTGTCATTATAGCTTCCATATCGGAAGTATCTGGGTACAGCACTCATAGCGCTTTCCATACTGCGGCTCTACAATTGTTAAATGGAGCTTCGTCATGTGAGGTATTAATTATGGTTACACCAGGGTAGCCTGCTCGTGCCCAAACATCGTCTGCTCTCTCACCAAGTATGGCAATTAGGAGACCTTTGATGTCCCCTATAGCTAACGTGTTTCCTCCTGTCATTTTTTCTAACTCATGTATCCACTTTCCGGCTCCCAATGTCAGCATTGGAAGCTTGTTTTTCAAATGTTCTCGTTCCATGTGTGGCCATGGAATATATTGCGGTCTCACTCCCCCTTTCTCGAGCAACGGAAATTGGGATGCATAGCCCTCTCTTTCTTCTCTCATTGTTCCCCTGTCTATTGCAGGGGTAATATTCCCACATCGCCGTCTTCTTGGCAATGTCCTGAGCCTGTCTACATAGGGTGGTGAAGACACCCCCCTCTGACCATGAGATACTTCTTCATGTCGGTCAGACTGCGTGGCTGACTCTGATGCCCTCGGTGCAAACTTGCTAGTGTCTGACCGTCTTATTCCTTTTTCGCTGGGGAGTCGTCTTTCGCTCCGTCTCTCTTCCTCATATTCTTCGTGCTCATCCGTTTATGAGTCGGACATTGTCTGTCCCCAACTAATGCCACTTCTTGTGTCCGCCTTACTCCTACTTATTTCTAGTCTATCCAGGGATAGGTCTCTATTCCCAGTACTTTGGGAGACATCCTCAGTGTTGTACAGCTGAGTGCTCTCAAGGCGCTCGTTGTTACGCTCACCTGGCTCCCACAGGGGCGTCGGTCGGACCCGGACGGCTGCGGTCTCCACCAACGTGCTGCGTAGTGCAGAGATGACTGACTGGACTAGCCCTCCTAAGCTTGTCTGCTTGACCCGTAGAAGTATTCTCCTGCAAGTGGAGAGATGGATTTAGCCACCCGTGGATTCAAGTGATGGCACCCCCCACAGTCCTCCCCACTAATCACCTCCGAAGTGCCCTCTCAGCAATCTCACCTTATACTCTTGAAAGATGAGCTCTCCATCCTGCATGGATTGCAGGGGTGCGTTGATGCCATTTACTTCACGGTTTGAAGGCATGGGAGACTTCCGGAGAGTATTGACTCTGAGGTTCCTGGCGAGGACCAGTAAGTATCAAGTTCATAGAGTTCAATATGTCTGATGTTCACTCTTGTTCCCCCCTTCCTTCCTTGTCTTGCAGCTGAGTTTGTGAGAAGATGCTGTTGTGGTAGCTGGTGGCGCTCAGGTAAGAGTCTGTATTACCTGACGCTGTCCGGTAAATGTTGCACATGTTTAACGTGTTGTTTTTCTCTCTCTTTGCAGGTGCGGCACATGAAGATGTGGAAAGTTATAGAATAATGCCTCCGGTGGTAAATCAGGTAAGTCTATGGTGATAAGAGTTATATTTGTTAGTTTTCTCGGCTCACCTTGTTGTTTTCTTTTGTCCCCCAGGTGCCGGAGTTCAGCGAAGAAATGATGGAGGCAGTGCTGAATCGAAAGATGCTGCGAGGACTGGTGAGTATGGCGCGGCGCTGCAGCTGGAGATGCGACGCATACTGAAATGATGTTCTTTCCAGGTCCGGAGGCGCGATGGATCCGGAATCAGGTGAGGAATTTGAAAATAGTTTGTTTTCTAACCTTGTCCTTTTCTTTCCTCTTTGTTTTAGGAGCTCCAGATTCGAGGCGGGCGTGGCAGAAGACTGGATGCTGACTGCAGGCACGGTGAGCGTTACGCTGCTGGATGCAGAATAACATGAAGCGTGTGCTGCTGTTCGGGTGTGGTTTAAATAGCCTCCAAAGTAGTTCCAGGTAAGAAGTTCCCCAGAACCAAGTAAAAAATAATCCCTGTAATAAAATAGTCCCATCCAGGCCTCACGTTGGCTTGGACTCACTTGCAACATGGTCTGCATCAGGTAAGTAAAGTCTATGAGCCTGGCGCCTGTGGCGCCAGGACTGATTTCTATGATGAGCCTGGCGCCTATGGCACCAGGACTGAACCCAAACAGCCCCCAGCTGGGGCTGTTGGGGTTTTAATAAGTATCTGGATGCCTGCTCCCAGAGCTGATGGGCTTGGTCCTGAATCCCGGGGGTAGGCATCATGACACTCGTCTTCCCCCTCCCCTTGGGGTGTTTGTTCTAACCCCATTTCATCATATATTCTATCGATCGTTTCTTCAATGCTTCAGTTGTTGAAGTCATCTTCCATATTTGCCCTAGACGTGCCTGGTACTGAATCGTACGCAGGAAATAATTCTTCTATATCTTCCCAATCTACTACTGGAGCAGGTTTTCTAACCTCTCTCTTCAGATATTCAAGATTGCATGCTCTCTGTCTCTGCTTACTTTCTATGTCATCATCAAATTCTCTGCGCTTCCTCACCTCTTCTCTTACTCTTTCTTCTTCCTTTTTCTTTTCATTTCTACATTCATCTGCCCTTTGAATTTCCTCATCTCTTCGTCTCTTTATTCTTTTCTCACATATCCTTCGCTCTTCCTCTAAACTTTGTTGTTCCTGCCTGTCTTGATTATTGTCTGCTTTGGGTTTGCGATCGAGCTGTCTCTCTTGCTCTTCGCGATACAGCTGTTCTTGCCTTTGTCTGTCTTTCTTTCTTATTCTTTCGGCTCTTAATTCCTTCTCTTTTCCCTTTCCCTGTACATCCTCTATCCTTTCTTTTTGTTTCGCATCATCAATGCATTTGCCATCAAGTTTTAATAAAATGTGTCCTCCCATCCATTCGTTTTTTGCAAATGCTATCTCATCAGTTCTGTCTTTGTTTCCCTTTCATCTCTTCCCTTCTCTCTCCTTGTCGAGAGATGCACTTGTCTGTGCCTGATCTCTTCTTTCATCATCGCGTCTGCCCTTGTCCCGTGGGACTGTGGAGGTAATATTCTTATCTTTACCTTTCCCTTGATTTTCGTCACTACTTGGTGTAGGTGACTCATGCCGGGTTGCTGTACCCCGTGGCTGCTTTAAGCTCTCTCAGCGGGTATACTCCCTCGTCCTTACTTTCTTCAACTTTTGTTTAGGATGGGGTGGGTGGCGCAGTAGGCATCTCACCCCCCTCTGTGCATACATTAAGTATCCAATCTACTGGCGGCTCCTCTTCCTTTCCCTGTTCATACATTTTCCAAAGCTCCAGAACAGCGAGGCGTTTGTCTAACTTTTTGCCCGTGTATGTGGCATGCAAATATGTCATCATGTGTTGCAAGACGGCTCTAGATAAGGACCAACCTTGTGGCCATGGCATAAACATTTTGTGGGCGGTTCCCTTAACCCATTCTGTGCTGTATTTCTTCAGTTTGGGTGCGTGTTTTGGCAACTGCTTGCATAAGTGTGTCAATGGAATTATGTCCTCCATACTTAAATCTGTTCCCTTTCCTCTTATATAACACTGGTCAATACTTTTGTGTGACCTAAACAGTTCCAACAATATGATCTAGCACCAAACACTGCAAGCTCCACTCCAAATTTTTCACAAAATGTTATACCTTCTAATTAACTCAAAAAACATCAATTCGTATGCGATTTTATCTCAGCTGTTAAATCATGTAAAATTGAAATCAGTTTTTGCAAAGAAAATTTTCAATATATGACGTCACAACAAAAAACATATAAGACAGACGCTTGACAGACTAGACGAACACCAGCTGGTCACAGTTATCTCTGCCTCTAATCATTATCGCTTCATGGAGTCTAAACGTACCCCTTTCACGACGTCTTTAACCGTTGTGGTAGTCTAATCGTTCCCCCTTTAGCTGGGACTCTGGGTACACGTTTCTTCTAGCCGCTTGTATTAAAAGCGTAGTAATAAGGTGAATCCTCTCACTTCTCGGGTGTCTTCCCCGGTAACCTCTCACTTCTCGGGTGTCCTCCCGGTAACCTTTATTTACTGAATTGTTCTTGAGTCATTATCCCCGGTTTATAGAGATAATTTCGAAAAAAAGTTTTGATAAAGAAAAGTGTCAAAAACAAAGTTTCGAAAAACAAAGCTGTGCCAGCCTATATTTAACCTGCAAAGTGCATTTCTTTCAAAACCAATCCGTCAACAATAGTCATGGACTGGTTTCAATTGAAATGCACTTTTACATGTTAAAAGTAGCATTTCAATGCTTTTTTGTTGTTGTAACTTTGCAGTGTTAGATGCAGCTGTCAAGTGCTGAAATTACAGCACTGGACAGCTACATGTAACGTTTCAAAGTTTAAAAAAAATAAATTAAAATGCCAATATACACAAAAACTTTGAAACGTTACATGGAGCTGTCCAGTTCTCTAATTTCAGCACTGGACAGCTCCATGTAACGTTTCAAGGTTTTAGTGTATAATGGGGGGCGTTCCCCCTATGCCCCCAAACCCCACGCCACCCTCCCACCCAAGCACCAACCCTAACCCTAACCCATGTCGACGGCACTTTCGAATTTCTTTCAAAGAAACTGTTATTCGAAAGAATGGCATTTCGACAAAAAGAATTCGAAAGTTTGCCATTCGAAAGTTTTACGTTCGAAAAATTGACAGGACACCATTATCCCCTTATATATATATGTACAGTCTTCTATACTTCTAACTATATTTTGTTTTTTCCCACCTCCTTCCTTTACCTTTGCCCTTTACTTGTTCTAAAGCATGCACTTTTGCCAGAACATTTAGTCTTTTTCACTCACCGTTCGCATGGTTCCTCTCTGGATCGTCGGGATCACCGCCTTCGTTACCGCCTTCTTCGACTTTTCACCCGCTCACCTGCCCGTAGGAATGGGAAGGGATAACATGGGAAACACGGGTCCCTTCAGGCCCTGTCTGCAGTCTTTCTTGTACTACCACTGTCTACAGGGAGCTTCACGGTCTACTCAGCCGAATGACAAAGGACCTGTGATATTGTGGAAGATCTAGAGTTACTTTATGTTGATGGTCAATAGGTGTCTTATTCTAATCAATAATCGATAAACGATAACCATCAAATCTCTGCTACCAAGTGTACTCCATAGACCCCCGGCTGGTTCATAGAGCCGAGGTTTGCTCCGAAGTACTTTAAGACGAGATAGCTGCACCTTTGAGATGGATGGGGGTGCAGATTTATTACTCCAACACCAATCAATAAGGACAACTCAATGGTTTGGCAAAGTGAGTCCGTTTAATGACAAGTACAAAAAACGGGGAGTAATGGAAATCAGCAGTGATGCGATAGTCCGTCTCGCTTCAACTCGAACAAACTTCAGTGACATTTATACTCAAAACTCGTCAAAATTGACGTGTAACACTCAAAAGTTAACATGCAATTCTATTGGTTGGGAAAAGGTAACTTTAATATAGGTAATATATCTGTATATGGTAACAGAGTGAGGGGATTGGGTAAACACTGTCAGGTGGGCGTCTAAGCCCTTCCTTCAAATAAGACTACTGTAGACATCACTAAAAGTATGATGTCCCATTGGTTCTACTAACTATAGGACCCTAGATTATTTGGTCCATTATGATTGGGTTGGCACCAACCCCATGCATAAATTTCCACTTTGCTTAGCAGCACGCAGAACGGTCAACCAGGTGCAGGGTGCCTCCTAGTTACTCGGCCTTCCTCCAGTTAAGGTTACAATCAATCATCACTTCAGCAACTATGTGTCAATTATTTTACTGTGGTTGGCCTCGAAACTGCATCTTCTGTCTGGAAAAGTTCTGATATCTTTGCCTGGGCGTGTGCCAAGCGTAGGTGTGAACCTGTGCTCCTTCTCGCTCGGCTGATCACGTGCTACCCACACCGTGAATTTGTCTAGTTTCTCTCAATTTGTGCATTTAATTCTTATTCAGCTTGCCACCTGCCTACGCCTCCCTATCTCGACCCTTCGAAGACAGGATATTCTGTTCTTAAGTTTCAATTATATGTAGCTACTGTTCGTTCCTTCTATTGGTATGACCTTGGCTCTCCTGGCACGAGTTGTATCTGCTGAGTTTCATTTCAGCCGTCTCTTCTCGTTTTGCTTAGAATATGAATCCTGTCTTGTTTGGCCTCTAGTAACCTGAGTTGATTCTGCTTTTCGTGCAAAGTTGAATCGCACTTATAACAGTGTGCTTCATTTTGAGGTAGATTTGTATAATGGCACTTGCCACACTATTCTTCTACTTAGCATAGCAAGCCGCACTGTTTTCTTAGCTTTCTTGCAGTTCCAAGCATAGTTACAGGTGTTAGCTGGTTGAATATCTCCATCCGGCTCACAGCTTAAGCTTCTTTGTATTTCAACCTCGTTCTCTCCTTTTGGGTTCACAATATCTTTATTCAAGGCATTTCGTCTCTGTGTGTCATTTTTTGGTTGTCATTTCTTCCATCTGTGAGTCTGTCCGGGCCCTCGTGACGTCACCATTCGTCTTCCATTAAGGCTTTTTTGGTTTCTTCCGGGACGGTACTTAAGCAATCTTCATTTCGTCTCATATGCTGGTAGGGTTTTCTTAATGGATACCTTACTGTTCATGGTTTCTGGGTACTGGGACTTCAATAGGCCTTGGTCTTCTTATAGGTACTGGGTAGAGCCCTACTGCGGCTCTCTGCTAGTTTATTTGCTCATCATACGTCACATATCTCGGTGTGAACGTTCCTGGTACTTCAAGATGGGCGACTGGAGTGCCGGCTTTTTCGGGACCTCCTCTACAGGTGCATGCGCAAGATTGTGGGCTTGACTGAGGAGGCAGTGTTGGCGAGGTTGTAAAGGGATAGTGCGCAGAGCACGCCTGATACTTTGTGGAGCCAGAGAGGCTTGTAGTAACCTGAAAAGTATTGTTATTACATCGTACCTTTCTACCTAAACAGTGGATTGTCGAAACCCTCAACTTGAGGTAGGTAAAGGAGGAAAATCTATCAGGGGAAGTGCAGGGTTGATACTCCCCTACAGTACCTGTGTAAGAAACTCCCACCCTACAGAGAAAAGATATGTAAATATAGCATAGAATGGTCCAGAAGCACAGAGGGAAAGTTAACTAAACCATGGCCACCTTGCAGAAGTTTCTCCAAAGACGTGCAGCAATCACTACTGACACACATACAGGGTGCCTATCAGGGGAAGACGTTAGCAAGCTGCATGGCCATATTCGAGTTGTGGTGCATGTTTCGGGATGGTGAGGGGGATGCAGCAAGGTATCAGTGGATGCTGAGCCAGCAGGAGGTTCCGGGTCTGCAACCTCGCCTTCCGCTCCCACACATGTCCCTCCAAGTGTAGCATCAGATGACACAGACGACGAGCAAGGGATGTATCGGTACAAGAAGTAAGAGCCTTACTGGATTTGAGAGCAGCAGAGGGGTATTCAAATCTGACATATAAGCCACCACCATGTACAAACGAGGAGGGGTGGAGGGGTGCAGGACAGCCATCTACTGAACGGCGGATGAGCAGCAAGGCACAGAAAGGCACGAAGGAGGGGCTCAGGAGCATAGCCATGATCGAGAGGGTAGGAGGACAGATACTACTGAAGCTGGAAGGAAAATCAGACGGGGAGTCAGAGGGGATGGCTAAGGCAAAGGAAGGTCTGAAGGGGAGCACCAAAGCATCAGACTGGGCTGAGATAATGGATGAGATTGGAGAAAGCTGGAACGAGAGGAAAAACTAGTAGAAGAGAAGAGAAGAGAAGAGAAGAGAAGAGAAGAGAAGAGAAGAGAAGAGAAGAGAAGAGAAGAGAAGAGAAGAACAGGAGCAGTGGGACAGAAAGACAAGGTAAGTAGAAGAGCTCGAGAGGTGGAGGGAAGTAGCAGAGCGGGAGAAACGCAAGTTGCTTCAGATGGAACAGAGGAAGTTACAGATAGACAGACTGGCAAGGGAACACACACTCAAGGAGGAGGACGAGCGAGCAATAAGAGTGGTAAAGACACAAGGGACAAAGACAGGGGAAACAACAGACTTGAGGAGGACAGACAAACAGAACCAGATAGCACAAGCTTACAGAGCAGGAGCACAACGGAAAGAGACAGAGCTGGCCTCGGTACGTGTGGGGGAGGAAGCAGATATGAATTCAGGGCTATTGACCACAGCATGAAACCTAACACAGACTTGACATCTAGGAGACTGAATTTTGCAGAGGATTTTTGCAGTTACATGGACTCTGGGTCCGACAATGACGACACGAACAGTGGGGATGAGAGGGGGTAGCAATATCGGTCCCAGTACACGGGGACAGGGACAAACAAGCAGGTGATATGGGAGCACGGGACGCACAGAGAAGGAGCAGGAGGGGCAGCTCAGATGAGCAGGCATGGCTGGGACCGGCGTGCACACCATAGATGATGGCGCTACATATGTGGACAGGCTTAGGAAGATGAAGGAAGGGGGGAGACAGCCATAGCTTACTCATGGGGAATGTTAACGAGGAAATATGACGACAGTGTCTGGGTACGCATAGTAGAATTGATAGATGTGTACACAGGCATCGAGAGCGTGAGCAGACAGGTCAGATTAAGATGAAGCACGCATGAGGAGGAGGGGTTCACACAGGTGCCCTTATTGGAGAGGGGCGGGGGTGTGACCTAAGTATATACCATGGAAACACACTGATGAAGAGAACTTGAGGTGTAGGCTGCCCTCATTAAGCGCGGGTGCTGGGAAGTGGATTTCCGAAATGGAGAAGATGACAACAGGAAATAGGTTAGCAGTGGGAGATGTAAAAGGACTTCTAGTGGTGATCCTCAAGGACGCTGCTGATGACGAATGGAAGAGGGAGGGGTTCCCAGGGGTGACAACACAAAACACGGAGCACAATGGTTTGCCGTTTGCAAACTGCAGAACTGCCGTATGGCGAGCATAAAGACACAATACCCAGACAAATCAGATATTGGGGCAAGTACGTCCCCGAAAATGAGGGAAGATGACCCTATGCAGTATATTCAGGAGATTCATAAGCTTTTGCATCTTGAAACTTGAAAACTGTGGGATAAAACAGTAGCAATATTCTATCATATACTATACATAGGGCTGCCAGAGCCCGTTCAGAAACAATTAAGGAAGTTGGTAGGCATGGAAGCAAAAGGATGGCCAGAAATACAGCTCACGATAGTTCACCATTGTAGGCTATGCAGGAGAAGCTCAATAATACGGCAGTGGAAAGGAAGCTAGTACAGAAGAAATTAATGAAGTATGCAATGGAAGGGGTAGTAGTTACCAGCCCAACCCCACAGGAGCAGCATGTCATGACCCTTGCCCCTGGCCCTCACTGGCAAGTCAGCCTTCCAGTTAGGGCCAGGTCAAAGGCCTTAAAACCTCATCCAAGACTCTCTTGGAGTCAGTCCTGGCGCCTTTGACACCAGCCTCATAACCATCATGAAGACCAACATTAGAATGGGACTATTTACTTTGGACTATTTAACTTGGGGGGGTTCAGCCAACCTGGAGGCACACACACAGCTCAGTTACAAGGAACTGAGCTATGTGGTCTAGTCTTTTGGGTGTGGCAGGCATGGGACTACTTTACCTGGACTACTTTGGGTGTGGCAGGCCTGGGACTATTTTACCTGGCCTAATTTACCTGGGACTGTTTAAACCACACCCAAACAGCAGAACATGCTTTGCGTTATTCTGCTGTGGACAGCGTAACGCTCACTGTGTCCAGTTCTTTGATGCCAGCTTACCTGAAACCAAGGACCTGCAGAGAGAGAAAGAACACTACGAAACTTACCTGGAACAGCCTGTCTTCAATCCATCGCTGGCTTCAGTTCCACTCACCTGAAGGTATGAACTCCATCATCCGGCACTGCATGCATCCTGGAATACCATAACCTGGAAAGAGGAGAAAGAACGACAGCATTAGTAAGCGTTTACTAAAGTTTCCTCACCAAATGAAGAAAGCCACACAATTCTTACCTGGGTAGTCATCTCCTGGTCAGTATCATTGCTGGAACATTCCGGCACTCGGCTAGGAACATCGCAACCTGCAAGGAGAAAAAAGACACAGGTTAGTAATATAAAAGGCGCATTACTCACCGGACAGCATCGCGCACACCGCGCTTTCGCCTACCGGCCCATGCTCATCTTTAAACTGCATGACAACACCAAAATACCTTTCCATACCTAAAAGGAAAGAAGCAAGGCATTATTATTTAAACTAAGAGGAACATAAGAACTGCATATAAAGACTGTAAAGCAGCAAACCTACGGAGTCGCAGCAGGCCTGGATTCCCACAGAGGGGCTTACACCAGTGAAGTAACTTGGTCGCTGCTCGCCCCCACATCTACGCACCCCTGCCACGAGGAGCAGGACGGAGATTCCACCCTTACAATATTAAGGTGAGGAGAAGGCCCAAGGGGGAGGAAGGAGTTGAGGCAAAGGGAGGTGGGAAAACATGAAGACAATCTGGTATTGAATCCAACTCTCCTATATTGCAGACCCATCTTTAACAAGAGGCCTTACGAAGGGACCAGGAGAGGGTTTGAGAGTGCAAATCATCCAACCAGGGCTGGGTGGCATCCCCGTGGATACCAGGTGAGCGTAACACAGCAGCAACAACCACAGCAGTTCACACCACCCATGGGTGGAGGGTTCATGGGGCAGGTTCAGTAGGGCACAGGGGACTTTTCAGGGGGTTGCTAAGTGCAAGGGAGGGTGCCACCATAGTGTTGGATGTGTCGGCAAATAGGACACATTTCAAGAGTGCGTAGGAGCAGGGAGATACAGCAGAACTGGGGAGCACAGGGCCAGCAGCCATATCAAGGGGACCACGACAACTACTATACACACAACCAACAGCAGCAAGGACAGATACAGGGCACGCACCAGCAGATGCCACAAGCGCAATTACACACACCACAAATGCAACGGCAGGTACCATAGATGCAAGCCCAAGTACCACAGTATTTGCAATCACCACAGGCTTGCGAGAGCACAAGCAATTGGCACAGATACAGGGCAAAGACACAGCAGCACACGTGGACTCCATGGCAATGGTTCCATTAGATAATTGGGACGAGTTACCATGGTGGGGACCAACCCCTTTACAGGGAATGGGTCCTTATTCCCTCAATAGGACAGCCCACAGATTAACTTGATGTGTACCATCCTGTCGATCACACCCAACCTTGCGGAGGAACCTCGCATGGGGCGACAAAACGTTTTCCTTTCTTGTAGACACAGGGGTGACTAGGTCCTGCATTCAGGAAGGAGCATTTAAATCAGGCGATGCAATGAACACCCAAGGATTCTCTGGGGCTCAGGAAGTGGTTCCTTTCACAGACGATATCTTCCTTTCTATAGGAGATCACGATCTATCTCTGCCTTTACTTTACTCTCGACAGACACCTGTAAATATACTGGGACGAGATATTATGAGTAGACTGAACATGACAATTTCATTCAGATGCAAGGGGATAATGTGTTCCACACCTGGAATACACATGCAAATGTAAAAGAGATCATTAAAGCTTATTGTGGATGCAGGGTACAGAGGGGGGTGGACAAGGAGATGTTGCAGTACAGGACTGATGTTGCTATTGCATGGCTCCCAGGATTTGCAGGGAAAATGTGGCGGGTTCAAAACGAGTACCTATTCAGGCCAGAGACACCATTGGACGAGGAAGAGGGAACCATAGTGTCAATAGAAATTGAGGCAGTGATAGCGAGAGAGGACTGGATAGTGGTGCATGGGATGGACGACACAGGTCGAGCACGGAGAGCAGTGATCGCATGGGCAGAGAGGTGCAGTTTGACCACAGTGACAGACAAAGAGCTATTCATTCTGCCGCATTCGCAGTGGAGAAGTCAGCAGCAATTACCATGGGGTGCACTACCACTCTGTACGTGGAGCATGCCCTCTTTGCAATACTGCAGAAGCGCAATATAAATAAAATATCAATATCAATATCACTGCCAGAAACACAGATCATGGAATTGCAGGGAGCTGCACCCAGGAAAGAGAAGGAGTTGTAGATTAAAAGGGGATGTACAATGTCTCCAACAGATGCCCTATTGCGGCAGAATAACACAGGGAAAGTGGTCATGCCACTAGCATTACTGAACACTGTACTGACAGAATTGCACCACCCACCACACAGGAAAAGAGGTCATTGATACCTACACTAGAGAAACATGGTTTTGTCCTAATTTGGCAGAACACGTGGCTGAATTTATAAGTAACTGTTTGACGTGTAAGCAATTTACAGCAGGGCATACCTTGAGCGTTGTGAGAGGAGCCATACCTCGGCCAGTAGGCCCATTCCAGCTTTACACGTCGACGATGTTGACATGATCCATGTGTGCCAAGGATATCGCTACATGATTGTGGTTGTGTGTCCATTCTGCAGGTGGTTTGGGGCAGGTCCCTGCTATATGCTGACACCCTCAGAGCAGCCAAACTTTTCGTCAGGGAATTGTTCCCAAGATGGGGTGTATGTGAGGTCCTACGGTCTGACAATGGCCCTCACTTCGCCAATAAGATGTTCCAGCACATCGACACGTTAATAAGCATTCAACACAAATTTGCATGTGCATACCACTTACAAGCAAACAGAATGTGTGAACGCCTGAATGGCTTCCTAAAGGAAGTCATAGCTAAAACACAGCAGATCACAAAGAAAAGTTGACTGCACTTCTTACCTCTTGCTTTGTTTGCATTGCACAATAAGCCTGGGTCCGCCCACCATTTAACACCCCATGAGGTGGTGACAGGATACGCATGCATCTCCCACTGGCTCCTCCCACAAGAGCACTGAAAGACTGTGAGAATAGTGCAGATGTATTAGGACAAGAGACATGTGAATACACTACTTCCTTGATTGCTAGTGCCTCTTTTATCTCTCACTGCTTTTTAATCTGTACATTCACCCTCTTTTGGACCTCTTAAACAAACTTGGTGTTCAGTATACCAACTACACAGACGACACACCGGTGGTCATACAGCTTAGTGGTCAGTACAGAAATGATGTTGAGGCCATCAATAACATCTACAAAGCCATCCAGGATTGGATGACTTGTAACTCCAGCCTTAAACAACAATAAAACCAAACTAATGATAGTATCCTCCAAGAAAACCCGGAGCAAACTAGATACTGATTACTTCATCTTCCTTATTGCAGGCAACATCATCACAGTCAAGAGGAAGGTACAAACTCTGGGAGTTGTCTTAGACGACGAATTATCCATGAAGCCGCATGTCTCTTACATCAGGTCTAGCTGCGGACATAAGCGAATCAATTACATCCGTCCATTTCTAACAGCCGAAAACAGTGCTCCTCTATCCACGGTGTTGATAAACTCCAGACAGGGCTATTGCAATAGCCTATTGTCTGGTACTACTGCCGCAAATATCCAATCCTTACAAGTGGCCCAGAACAATGATGTGCGGACCATCTTCACTCAATCTCGTCGCTCCCATATCTCCATCTTCAGCAAGAAGCTTCATTGGCTACCAGTCAAACATCGTATTACACATAAAATGCTCACTACAACACATAAATGTCTCTTTTTCAGCAGTCCCATCTACTTGTCTGAACGCATGAACATCAAGAGCAATGGAAGAAATCTTCGTTCATCCTCTGCCACAGTCCTTGCTTCCCCCAGATTTAAGACCGCAAAATTTGGAGCCACCACACTTGACGTTCAGGGCCCTCTACTTTGGAATGCTCTGCCGGCAGGGCTATGACAAATCAAAAACTACCTTCTATTTAAAAAAGCCATTAAAACCTACCTTTTTAACATGGAGTAATCCTTATGACCCCTTTCTGATCCTGCTTGCTCTCTCTTGTTGTCCTGTCTATGTCTCTATTTTTTGTGCGCCCTGAGGCCTACGGGCATACAGTGCGTTATAAGAATTAAAATAAATTAATAAATAAAATACAATGACCCTGGGAGGGCCCAGAAAACAGTGGAGAGAGCAACTGTGACAATGCACCAAGGGACTCAGAACTCCATAGACAACTGAATATGGGGGCTTAGTGCTGTTGCAGAATTTTATCCGCGGGTGCATCAAGATTCACTGGCCCTCACATTGTGGAACAGGTGGCAGACCGTGCTGTCAGGCTTGAGGAGAAGACAGTCTGGAACCACCTCTCAGATATAAAGCCCTACAAAGCAGCGGCCTCACCTGGCAATGTGTTCAACAGGGCCAATGATCATCAGCAAGGAGAGCAACAAGCAGAATCTGAACTTACACTGCTGAGTGGAGGACACCCAATGGTTACTTGTTCACAGGCAGCAGAGTTAGGGACTGGACTGCTCATTGATTTATAGTAAGGAGACACTGGGCTTCATTACAAGGGTGGGTCTCCCGTAATGAAGGGTGCCGGTACGGGACCAGCACCCTTCATTGGGTGAAACCAGACATCCTTTCCGGGTCCCGCGAGGGGAAGAGGGAGCTAATAACGGGCCATTCATAATGTGCCCATTATTACCTCCCTCCCCATTCCCATTTGAGCCCCTATAGGGGCTCAAATGGGAATGGGGATGGGTTCCTGCAAGGAGGAATTACCAGGTCCTCCAATGTCGGAATGACCCGGTAATTCCTCATTGCAGGAACCCGATATTGGAGCCCGGTATGGAGGCAGCCATGGCGCTAATAGCACCATGGCTACCTCCATACTCGTAATGAGGACCACTGTCTGTTATTTTATCCTCTACACATCTTCAACAAGAAAGCTGATGTAATTGTTGATGATTGTTCAGTTTACCCACTGCTCACCACCCTGATACTTTCTCAAACCAGTTTTTCCACACTATGAAAAGACCCAGTAGGTTCCGGGCACGATCCCCATAGTATATTGCTTTGCCTTTATAGAATATTTGGCTCAAACATATTCACAACTTGAACACAGCGATCCCCCTATCCTCTCTACACGGAGAGACCCATCGGTAAAGGCATTGTGGGAAGATGTGTTTGTGTTCACCATAAATGATTATTTGTTTCCCGGGGCTTAAAGAGTTACTTACAATACTAAAACAATAGCGCATTTCTTTGCAAATTTCAGGAGGGCAACTATATCTTCAGGCTGCACAAGGATCAGCAGAACAGGTAAAGATGAGTGAAATAATAAAGAATGTAGCTATCCTATTGTTTCTTATTATTCCTAGCGGAATTGGGGTGTTTAAATTTTGGAGGAGCTCCTTTGTTGCCAGTGCTACCGCTGTAACCTCTACTAACATATCCCCAACCCAAGCAGGTGGAACAACCATCTCAGGTGGACAGGAGAACACTGCAGACACAGTACGGAGAGGTAAGCCCAGTGCTGACACAGACATGAAAGGGGTAGACATGTATCTCACCTGCACTGCTCGGGTGTCTAATAACATAGGGTAAAAACACATGACCAAAGTAGGTAAGGAAACCACCAGGGAGAGCTGTCTCTTATGTCTGCTCACTAATCCCCTATGCCATTAGTGCCTCAGAACGTTCATAGCAACTGAAATACTAGCAGCCAGAGCACAATGCTTGATATATCTCTTGATGATGACAACCAGAGGAAAGTTTCAAGGGAAAACAGCATCATTGAGATGGATGTCTCGAGCAACATTCATGTATGAAGATAATTGCATATAGACACTAGACATGATGAACAATTATTGGCAGTTAGATGAAGTGATGCAGTACGTAACAGATGGGCCGGAGAAGGGAGAAATTAAGACTATAACACTGAAGGAATAGCCATGTCCTTGGACACGAGTGAAAGAGACAGGAGGAGAACCTGGATACTGGGAAAGACCACAGATATTTGTATATGGCCAAGTATACACAGAAGATGGATGGAAGGATGGAGTGGTGAGTAGCAAGGCACTGACACTGGTGCAATCACCATTGAACAAGGTACAGGAAGAAAATGACAAGTGCTTGAAGAAATGGGAGTGGTGAGCAGCAAGGCACTGACACTGGTGCAATCACCAGTGAACAAAGTACAGGAAGAAAATGACAAGTGCTTGAAGAAATGGGATGTGAGTGCAAAGTTACTGACGTGGATGGAGAATGAAGCTGGACCAATGCAAAAATACCCCTGACTACACCCGCACTGTGTTATCAGAATAACAGTAAAGTGGAAATTGGCAAGAATGTCAGATGCAGAAGCATAGAAAAGCATGCAGCAATGAAGACAGGCACAGCGGTACTAATGCACCACTACTGGGCGTGCGTATCGGAGGCATACGAGAAGCTGCCACTCAACGGGGGAGGAGTTTGCTCATTGGTGCAGATCACCATGCCGTCATTGTTTGTGCCTCGAAAAGATATGAAGCTCAATGAGTTCCTGAAGATAGACACTAACAAAAGGAAGAAAAGATCTGAGGAAGGGGAACACACAGCCAAGACAGAGAAGCTCACTGAATTGAGCAGGGTAAAGAGAGGAGGAAATATCTTCTCAGAAGTATCAGAGATAGCACTAGATGAAATTCCGGTGGAACACAGACTGTTCAGCAGGACACAAATGTTCTGTGCAGCAATCATACCATCTGTACAGGCATACACAAATGCAAAGTGGCTGCAGATTACTCATTGGGAGCTGATCATGATGATCAACTCCACAGTGAATGGGTTCAGCGCAATAAAGGAAGAGCTCAGAGCAGTGAGGTTGTTGGCACTCCAGAATAGATACGTCCTGGATCTGCTCACCGCGATGGAAGGAGGAGTTTGCAAAAAAGTTGGGAGTGCCTGTTGCCCGTTGACACCCACCAATGACGAAGACAACGGTACCCTGTCAGAAGCGGTATTTTAGCTATCTCAGATGCATTCCAAAATGGAAGAAGAAGCAAAGGGGACTGGAAAGCACCATAGTTGGATAGCGTACGTATGGTCATGGATGCCATCATGGCTGTCCGATGAACTGAAAGTGATAATGGGAGCACTAGTACTGGCAGGAGTGTCAATGTGCGGGATAAAGATCTGCCTCACCAAGTGTAAGAAGACGGCAGAGGAGGCTATCGGAATGCAGGTCCTGATGGATGTGAACATAGAAGGAGCAAATGATGAAATTGAGGCAGAAAGAAACAAGCTGAGAAAGAGAGTAGCGACATGTGAATTGTTCCCGTTGGGACGATGAAGTTGGACAACCCATTCGATGCAAAGTATTATGAAGGGAAATGGGTGTGGTGCAACCCCGAAGGAGTGTGCTGTTATTTGAAGTGGACTTTAGATGATCATGTGAATTACTATGGACACCTCGGAGAAATAGCGAAGATGTGGCAACCAAGAGCAAAAGGATTGATGTATAAGGATGTGGTCGCCAGGTCGACCAGAGGGGGCATTGAAGAGGGAATTGGAATCCTGGGACCACCCCTGCCTCCCATCAAGTTCATGACTAGGCGGAAGGTCTGAAGAGAACGCAACCACCCATTCTATTTTGGATGAATCCCAAATGCACCAATGATCGACAAATACACTGAGAGGTACCCTGTCAGCCAGCCATACAGACCATGTGTGGTACAAATCTATCCATGCATGAGTGAAGAGCCTAAGACCATGGTCAGTCATACCTATATGGACAGCTTGGACTAAGCATCAAGAAGCCATGTTGCTGACATCATTAGAGACACCATGACACAGCAGTATTAGACATGAAGTACACATGCAGTCCGCACTGCACCACACAAACACACACTTGAATACATGAAGAACATGAATGCACAGTTCTATAGTTGGAGGACAGATACATATACATACTGTCATTGCTTTCATTATTTTGTCATTCGCCAAATGCAGTACTGCAGAAACCACAAGAGCGAGCTTGCTAAAGCTTAAAGCCAATAATTGCATGGCTATACAGGAGTATATATGGAACCTGATCGAACCATGTATAGCTAACCCATAGGGAATGTAGTATAACACAGACAATGTAGAAACCGCATTATGAGGTTTAGGAAAATTACAGCAGGCCTCAATTAATTGAGCGGGAGACGAACTGAGCCAATTCAGCCTGGACAGAGAGCAAGATGCATTAGACAGAGCCCGAAGTCAAGGTCAAGAGATACAAAAACATTCCAATCCCCAGATGACAAAGGGACCAGCTGCAGGAAAACAGAATAAATCCTTATAATTAGGAGTTGCAGAGCTCGATTTTGTGGCCTCTACAGCCGAATGGAACAATGAACAGTTTTCTAGGGGGGAGTATACTAAATGACCTTTTCATAATTAATCGTGGAAGAATTGACCTTCTGCACAATTGATCGTGAAATGAAGTTCAATTAGGACAAATATGCGGGGGGACACCCCACGCAACTCCCTACTCAATCCAAAAAACCCCACAGTCCCCTACCCAATCCCATTATATTATTTATTACCCCAAACCCACCCTACACATACATATTAAAAGTAAAATAAAGGTAAAGGTCAATTGTGCAGAAGGTCAGTTAGGACCACTATTATTAGGTCAATTAGGACAAAAGGTCAATTGTAAAAGGTCAATATGGGTAATACCTTCTAGGGTGGGAAGAAGAAGCCAGTCCCAGCAGCCAGCCGCAGATTGGTCCAAGTGTTGCTACCGTGGGGAGAATATTCTCAAAAGGCAAAAGTGGTGTACACAAGTTACAATACAGACACATAATGGTTCACATTACCTTGAAAAGGTACACTGTGAGTTGAGAACTCGATCGAGTCCATGGCCTGGGGGAATCAGCTCTAGCCAATCACAGTTTAGCATTACAGGGGTGAGATAGCAACGGGCGAGAACCAATGATAGGCCCACTACTCTGTAACAATGTATTAGTTAATAAATTGGGGATGGGGCAGGCCAGCCTCCTGACATGCAAGAGCCAGTAGAATAACACATATAGGTGACCATATAGGGTATTGGACTCCTGATGGCCAATCCCATACATCGATAGCTTTTTGGAGAGCGGCCCAAGTAATGAAGAAGTAGTGATGTAATTTTACACTAAAACTGTCCTGCAAGCCAGGAGAAGTGGTGATGTACTGGAATCCACCTACGTTCTTGTATCGATCCCTGTTGGTTTTATTTGTAATAAACCGCAGTTTGAACTTGCCGTTGACTGAGTCCTCCGTGTATAATGGAGGAGGGAGTTGGGCTCTCCAAGTCCGCAGACTTCCAGCATCACTGTGGCATAGCTGGGAGTCTGTCCCCAACAGCATAGTCCAGTTTGGAGAAGACAAGAGTGTTTAACACTTGGCAGTGTTGAAAGGAAGAAGGTGCCTCATTCTAATATTTTGGAGGTCGAGACTAGGTACTGTTCCAGTTTTGGAGATGAAAGTAGAGAAGGTGTGAGAAGGGTCATAGATGACGCTCAGGTTTCTAGCTGAAGAACAGTAGTGGAGAGTGTCAGGTGGGAACTGGATGGGCTGAGGAAGAGTTGAGCGAAAGCTTTTTACCTGGAAGAACAGCATCAGAGAGTGCAAAGTCATACAAGATTTAATGACAGAAACCCAGTTGGAAATTTTGATAGAGAGACCAGAGGAGAGTTCAGGTAAAGAGAAGATTTGGGTGTTGTCTGTGAAGAGTTGGTACGAGAACTCAAAGGAGGATATTAGTGCCCCAAGAGCAGAGGTGTAGAGTGTAAAGAGGAGCAGACCCAAGGCATAGCCTTGGGGAACACCATCAGTTAGAGGAGTGAGTTGAGAGATGTTGTTCCAGGAGACAGAGCATTGTCAAGATGCAAGGTAGGATTCAATCGAGGCAGGAGCTCTGTCATGAATCCCAAGAAGAGAGTATTAAGGAGAGCAGAGTGATTGACAGTGTCAAAGGCAGCAAACAGGCCAAGGAGAGTTAGGATAGAGGATAGGTTGGAGTGCTTAGCAGATGTTAAGAAGGAATCTCACCTCAAAGTATGTCTGTCAGTGTCAGGATTCTGGCACCATCTATTAGGGAGTTCTTGGCTTTCCGTTAATAAAGATGACATCACAAGCAAATGAAATTGTTCTACTTTTTATTGTGTGCAAGCAGAATTTTTGTAGTTTTTAGTTATTTTAAACAGGCAACATTGTAAAAGAAACAAAATAGTAAAACTATATACATCATCAGGTCAACGTGAGGAAACCCTTTTTCCTGCAGAAAGCTAAGTGCCTCTTGACTTCTTGACAACAACCTCTTTAGTTGTGTAGAAGTTACCTCATGCTGCTAATTGGTTGTTCTTCCAGATCATGCAGGTGCATGGGCAGCAAATGTGGGGTTGTTGTTAACAATCCTTTATTTAATTTCCTTCTGGCAATCTCTATGGCGTTGTTAGATATGGCTCGCCGCCATTCACTTCTTGGGAGCATTTCTGATACAAAGATTTCTGTCGGTCTAAATAATTGTGCAATGCTTGATAATGCTGTGCACATGTCGTAATTTAGTTGTTTTCTTCCCAGTTTTACAAAGGCATTGCCCCCCAGATTTAATACCATAAACTCTGGGGGGTCTGTGAAACCCAATATGTCTGACAGCCTGTCATGGATGTCTTCTCATAACATGCCTCACCAGGATGTGATCGGCTTCCTGAACTGAAGACCTTCCATTGCGTCTTCCAGTTACCTGCCAGTTTCGGGACACAAAGAAGTGTCCTAGAATCCAGGCCGACCTATAGGGTTTTTCACCTGTTAAGAACATGGTTTTCTGATTACATCATGTTTTCTCTTATACAACTTTTCTACCAGTTTGATGTCCAACACCCAACCCTTATCACCTGTCGGGGGCCTAGTCCCCCCATTCATGCTGTTGTTGCTGCCCTAATGCAAAATGAATCAGTGCCATGTTTTGTTGGATCCCACCCTGCCGCTGCAATACCTTTTTTCATTACAGCCTGAAACTGAAATCAGCTGAGGGCCGTACCATTTTTATGGATCAGAAATTGTCCCCCCAATGCGGGCCGGACTTTAAGAAAACCCTGTGTGATGCATATCGGACAGTATCTCCTACCATCTATGCAGTATAGATTGATTATTCTCCTTTTCCTTTGTTGGTCTGTCTTGGACATCCCAAACCAAATTGCCATGTTGACTTTTCTCATGCGCACATCTGTCATGGCCAAGCCATCATCTGCTGCCCCACTTCTAGTGATAAATTCGCTAACTCTGAAGGTGCCAAAATAGCCATTGTGAAAGCAGTTTTGAACAGTATTACTTCATAACTGTCTGCGCATATGCCCTTAAGGGTGAATAGCAGTACCAACAGCTTGTTAAAATTCAGGGGCACCTCGTATCTATCCTAGCCCCTTGCAAATGGGCCCATCATTTTAGGGTGTATTTTATCAATTCACTTTGGGCTGGGTTCACACCTTCTGCTAATTTAATATGGTATGCCACTGCTGTGAGGTGTGCCACTGCCTATGATTTCTTTTTATTTTGTATAAATGCCCATTCCACAAAGTTGCCCACATCATTTTCTGTGATCACATTGTTATTTTTATTTTCTATTATTTGTTTGATATGATATCATAGGTTATTTATAACGTGCTTAATAACCAGAGGTTTCTAAGCATGGACCCGGGGATTGAGTCTTGCTTTCAAAGCAAGCACATTGCTGCTGAGCTATCCTCCCGAGACTCTAAATCTGGCAAATAGTTTTTTGTATTGCCTTGCTGTTTTAGGGGCCAAGGCTCTATTTGCCAGCTCCAAATGTTCCCCTTTGTTTTCTCTAATGTCTCAATTTTTGGAGTCTCTATTTATGGCACCTGTTACTGGCGCGTATCAGCTGTTATGTTGTTCTTAATGAACCCCTACTGTGTGGTGGGGTAGTTTCATTTTCTTTTCTTGCTCCACACCCATCTCGCTAATAGTGGAGAGAGGGTACAAGGAATGGCCCTTATGACCCCTATGCGACTGTCAACCCACAGAATGAAGAATGAAAGGTGTAACTCGCTCTTTGGCCAGTCACCTACTGCACCAATGTATCACAAATATGACAAGAGACATTCTCTCAGACAGCCATTTAAACCATATCCAGTTGATGGTTTCGAGGAGACAGAGGTCTCATCAATGGACCAGGTTGACTGACAATAAAGCCAGGTATTGATGACGTCATTAGGGACATCCCAACATAGCCGCGTTAGCCATGAAGCAAATATGCATCCATACTGCTTGTAGACATGAAAAACATGCTTATAACTCCTGTAGGCAGAGGACAGATACATCTTCATAATGCTAAGAACCTTTCCTTGCTATCACCAGAGCGAAACCGCAAGATACAGAATATACGTGGACCAAGCTAACACTGTGGTAACCGCATCCGGTCTCAGCTGCCTGAATGTGTCCAGCTGAAAGCGAGACAAAGCATCAGCCACATCATTATTTTGCCGACAATATGGTTTTCCTTTATTTCAATGTTGTTTTTCAGAGCTTTAAGTGTTATTGCCATCAGAGGTTCTAATACTAACTGGCATTCTGGGGCCCCCTTGTTTAATATTTGTAACAGAGCCCTTTTGCCTGACCATAATGCCAGTTCGTGTTGTTCAGCTCATTTCCCTACATGCATGTGGCAATCCAAGAGGGAAGGATTTCCAGTAGTGTGATGTTCCTGGTCCAATCGTCATGCCTGTTGCCAATGACCTGTACACCATTTGCTGTTCAAAACAGTCCCAAAACCCTTGTTCCCTGTCGCATCCGTGAATAATTCTCTCCTATTTCGCCTGTTCAAAGGCGTTCGCTATTGAAACTTTGCAAGAATTCCACCCATATTGTTAGGTCTTTTTATACGTTCCTATCTAACCAAATGTGGTGGTGCCCTTTTGTTGCCCCTCTCGTTTTTAATTCAATGCTTCTCGCAAGATATGTTCCTGTGGGATTACCCTAGCTGTGAAGTTGAGCTTTCCTGCAAGGGATTGGTGCTCCTTCACCGTTGCTTTTTCCTTCTGACATAGGGCCTTGTTTGCTGTTAATAGATCCTCCGTTTTCTCACTAGGGTTGCAGCATTCCCCTTCCTCAGTGTCTATTTCTATACCCAAAAGAAGGCATTGGGCCTCATTACACGGTAGGCAGTAACCATGGCGCTATTAGCGCCATGGTTGCCGCCAGTATTTTACCGTGTCCGCCTTGGTGGATGGCAGAATTACCGCCCTACTCCAAGGCGAGCGGGGGCGGTAATTCCCCATTCACCAAGGCACTTCCCCATTCCCATTTTTGTCCCCATAGGGCATAATGGGAATGGGGAAGACGCTAATTACGGTACCGTAATTAGCTCCAAGTTCCCTTTGCGGCACCCTACTTTAACGGCTGGTAAAACCTGCCGTTAAGGTCGGGTCCCGCAAAGGGAACTCGTAGTAAGGCGGTAAGGGTTTACCGGTACCGGTGCCCTTACCGGTACCGGTAAACCCTTACCGCCTAACATGTAATGAGGCCCATTGTTTGGAATGGGCCTGCAGTCTATTCCTGTACCAATGGCATGCCCCACTCTTCTCTGATCTCTTTGAATTTGTTCAATGTTTTTACTCATAGGTCAGGCTCTTTTGGGCCTGTGAATAAAAAATCATCCAGGTAATGAACTATCAGACCGTCTGGTACTGCTGTCTGTACGGCCCATTGCAGAAAACATCTAACTTTCTAAAAAAAATGCACATGAAATGGCGCAGCTCATTGGTAAGCATTTGTCCACATAGAATTTATCATCAAACTGCAAACACAACCAGGGCTGTGAGCTCCTGTGCACTGGCAGTAGTATGAAGGCCGACTGCACGTCAGTCTTTGCTAACATTGCCCCCTTTTCTGTTTTCTTAACAACCTCTATTGCTTCCTGGAAGCTGGTATAGGATATTGCAGCTTGTCCTGCTGATATACCATCATTGACTGATCTGCCTGGTGGAGGGTAGGAAAGATGGTGTATTAATTGAAATTCTCCTTCCGATTTTTGGTACTAACCTAGAGGGGAACAGATGTATTCTGGGAAAGGTGTTTTTTCCCATGGTCCACTCAGCCTGCCTAGGTCGATTTCTTTTGGGATTTTCTTCCTTGCTATTTCTTTTTTTTAAATCTTTTACTGACTTAAGGTTTTGGGTGATTTTGTAGCATCCCTTGCCCCGGAATGGAATGGCAAAATCTTGTCTAAAGCCTTGCCAAATGTATTGGTGTGTAGGTTTGTTTCTGAATTGGTCTGGCCCTCAATACATTGGGCAGCAATACATTTGCCTCCTGCTCGTCCCACCCTAAATCAGGGTAACTGTCCATTGCCATCCTGAATTCCCTGTCGTAGTTGAGACAAGTATTTCCCTCATGTTTTTTGGACCTCATGCACTGTGTCCTGATAAGTTAAAAATGGTACCACTTAAAAGCTGGGCTGCTTATAATTTCTGTTGTTTTTTAATTTCCTGTGTGGGCTGCAAAGGCCAATTGTCGTGCCTGCAGTAAACTCCCAGTTACTGCATCAATAAATGTAACAGTTTTCCTTGTCTCAGCTTTTCTGCACAGAGCTTTTGCTCACACATCGGTCACGCTGGGCTCCCCGAAAATGGCACAGAGGCAGATGTGAAATTGACTCGATCTCTTTTCCACAACCTGCCATCTACGTAGTTTATGCTCCCACTTCAGATTGTGCTGGGCTCCCCAGCAACCACAGGACAGCAGCTGTTCTGTCCACACGCTCTCTCTTGCCGAAAAGTATCCTGCGTCACCTACAGCCGGAAAGCTCTCTCCTCACGAAGCCTGGCACAAGCGTTCGCCACATACCACACTGCAGCTCCAGGATATTTACCTCACTTAAAGTTAAAGTTCAGGTTTTCCAACCCTCGCTGCTTCCCGACCCCATGCAGAGTTTGGGACACATGTAGGCCGGCAAAAGAAAGAAGTGCTCCATGTGGAAAGACACATTTCTTTCGTTTTGGGTCGTGCACTGTACGTTGCAGGACCGCTGTGGCTCTCTCTCTGCCACAGCCCCTGTATGTATGGGGCAAGAAAGTGTTGGCAAGGGGGCAGCCCCGTTCCACCCCCCCTAAGCGCTTTAGAGAGAGGCGAGGTGCATTCAAAGCACTATGATGGGCCAGAGGGAATGGTGAAAGAACCTCCTCCCAATACAAAGGACCCCACTTCAATATAATCAAATATAATTAACCCACATAGTGCAGCGCAGGGAGTGAGCAGCATTGCTATTTTGTTTACATATTAGTAATCATAGGTAGAAGGGAGAGCATGCACAGCGAATGCGGCATTGCATGCTCTAGGCCAAAATTATGAGACAAGGTTAATCTCGAGTCATGCCCGAGCTCCCATGAGGAAAGCCCACACCTCCAACCACCACAATGCCTATTCATTGTTCTAACAGTGTCGCAAAGATGTGTTTTTTGCTCAAGAGGAATGTTCCCTACAAGGCCGTGATCACAGACCGGCGCCTGGTGTGCATGTTATCTCACACCAGCCAAAGCATGACCCAGCCCATCCGCAGGTGGCCGCAAGTTATAGCCCATATAACTGACTAAACCTTAAGATCCCTGAATTCCATGGCACCAGGTGCCCTTTGACCACCAACCCCAAAGTAACAAGTCCTGTAATGTTCGAAGAGGACGGACAGGGCACATCGTTTAGCGACAATTGTGGGATTTGTATTGCGAGGTGCTAGGAGGGATAAATTATAGTTCAAAAGGAGGGTGGAGACCTTGGAGCCGGATGGCACGGAAGGGAGTGAGTGAAATGTGTGTGATGTGAGAGTGCCCCAGAGCCTCCTTTGTGCCCCTCTTAAGGCCTGCCAGGTGCATAGTATAGTGATAAAGTAGCTTTATGTTAGGAGTACAGTTAATTTGTTCTTTGACCTTCGACATGAGAAGAAGATGATCACTGCAGCACCCACATAATGGAAGACGGGCGGACTGGGCTGGAACCAATGACATGGCATCTCTTATGGAGCAGGCGGATCATGTATAAGCGCACACCAACCAGCAGTGCAGGTTTTTACTGTATGTATTGGGTCATCGATGACGATGTTTTCCTTTATAAGATTCTGCTTGTACCACGTTTCGGCAGAAGGTTCTTAGCAGCAGAGTTCTTTGCTGTTGCCCTCATCTGCGTGTGAGATTAAAACTTGTTATCCTTACAAGATCGACTTGGGCCTTTCTTCCCTAGCAGGTTGTATTTTCGCTGGTGTGAGCGTTTAGCGGCGTGCCTTCAAAAGCCCTGATGCAGCAGCAAGATCAAAGGGGCTGCTTTTGGCTGCCACTTCTTGCCCTATTTTGGCATTTCTACATATGCCTGCCATTTCTCACCTTATCACCTAGGGCACCTTTGTGCCTTTGTATATATTTCTTCTGCTTCCCCCGTTCCTTCTGTTCTTTGAAGTGCAAGATGTTCACAATACTTAGCGCCAGGATGCTTTGCATCCTGCTGGAGGGGGAGGCTCATGGACTGTTACTAGAAATGGTGTGGAGATGGGTCAATTTGTGCTCATCTGCTGGTGCTGCCCCTTCCCCCCCCCACCCGGGATCTACCCTGCCCATACCACACTCACCCGAACCCCTGGGGCCGCTAACTACATGCCTTTATGGCATTCCACACCCCATGCCAGCATCCCGGGCTCCAGCAGGGCTGCCATTCACATGCAGCCAGTTTAATAATGTCTTGCAGGCCCGGGGGGTTGCGACAATGGTGCAGTCCCCCAGGGTGCTTCTCCTCAGTTCTCCTACTCTCCCATCTCCTTTAACTGTATTTTCTTTGCTTCCTTCTCTCCAGCTCAAGGCAAAGTCCCTGGGCCAGGGAGAGCTGTCCATTGTCTTGTGAAGATTTTGCATATCCCCATGGAAGAGAGCGCTGTAAGGTCCCCGGGACAGGTAGGTGGTATAATTTGAAGCAGATAAACACTACATGCACTTTGATAAAGAAACCTACACTGTCTGTGTGTTTTATTGTTGTTCTTTCCCTTGTAGATGTTAAAATATTTTTATAATATGGAGGCGTGGCCAACCAGGGAAGGCATGAAAACTTCCCCTGTCAGCTCTGTGAGTCACATGCCCTCTGGAGCCTCAAAAATACAACAACAGAGGCGTAATAAAAATCTGAGCCCCTCCAGAGTCAGATGAACCCTCTGCGACATTCTGAGTGCTTTTCACTGCTCCTTGATGTTAGCTGAAGTGGTGCAGACTTGAAGAAGAATCCATAGTGAAATTGAAAGATGCTGTCGACAGGGAAAACTGTGGAGACAGGAGAGCACTGATGGCCCTGATGGACTTGTGGTTCATTGATGGCACTTCTGACAGTGAAGAAGATCTCTTTCTCACAATTGGCGGCAAGACTTTTCCCAGGACACTGAAGTCTATGGTAAGGCTCCGAAGCAGGACTGAAGATTGCGCCCGTAGATGATGTAGCTCAAACAGGGCACCACAAAGCAGCTTGATAGACGTGCATACCCCGAGAAAAAGCGTGATGGGGGAGTAGAGGTGGCTGGTAAGAGCAGAGTGCAAGGCGCACACCGCACCTGCATGGATATCGGCAGTGATGGGCCATGGGCTGAACCTGAGTGGAGGCATTAGGAGACGATCACAAGAAGGTTCATGGGTGCAGGGGGAGGGGAGAAAAGAATGGGGTGAAAAGGCACTAGACCCTCACAAAGGAGACGGTAGGGGAGGAGTAACAAAGAAAATATGTGAGGAGTAGTTCTGAATTGCTGAAGTAACAGAAAACCTGGACATTTGTCCGGGAACCCCAGGTTAGAGACTTTGAGCAGCGTACAGGTATTGGGCCACGATTCCAATAAGTCATAGAGGGTGGCCATTGCTTTGCAGGGGCCCATGAAGAGCACACAGTGGTGGAGCTTCTAGGCTGGTAAAAGGAGCATTAAAAAGCCATTAGAAGAAGAGACTCAGTGAAGGAAGCACCCTGCAGCCTGGGTAGTCAATGCAAAGGTGCTGAGTAAAGAGAAAGGCCCACATTCTGGGTCATCAAAAGCTTAATACCGGCTGAGGAGGGTAGCAGGAAAACCCAACAGCAAACATTGGCTCAGATTCAGTCCCAGCAAGAACAAATGAATGCAGATGACACCCCAGCCACAAAGACCGACTTGCAACTCATGCTATTGGGGCTCAAAAGAGAAATAAAGGACAGCAATGCAAACTTACCAAGATCTATAGCGGACCCAGGCAAATACATACTTGCAGTGGAAAAAAGGTGAGAGAAGGTCACAAACGCTCTATGTGACCAAGCACACAAGCAGTCTGAATTGTCGGAGAAGATGGTCAGCTTAGAGCAACAGATAGAATGTATACTCACTAAGAAATGGAACCCACATTCATTGCATAATGCAGTTGAGCCAAAGGGCAAGATCAAAGGAGGAGATCAAGTGTTATTATGATGTTACATTTATATGTGTATTTATTTTGTTTTGGTTTCTTAGTTTGCTTTTGGGTCGACATGAGAGGGAATGGAAAAGTCAGTGGGCATTTAATTTGACATCGGGATAAGCTTTGATTTGATTTTGATTTTAATATTTCTAATGCGCTCGTGACAGAATTAACCGTATAGCGACGCAGCTGAAATTAGGAATCGACCAAAGCAGAGCATGAGCTAAAAACAATTTCGAAAGCAGGAGTGGACACCGTCACATGACGATAGTCTATCATTTGAACAGGAACGTTTTTAGTGCTTTACGGAATTGATGAAGTGTCTCCAGGGCCCCAATCTCTCTTGGAATATTGTTCCACAGTTTTGGACCAAAAACAGCAAATCTTCTATCACCCCTTGACACACAGATAGATGAAGGAACACTCAGGAGCAGCTGATCTTTTGATTGTAAGCACCTGGATGGTTGGCTAATCTTGTCCCTCAAATAGGCTGCTGCTGATTAGTTTAAACATTTAAAGATAAGGCATGCCACCTTAAATTTAATACGTTCTTCCACTGCCAACCAGTGAAGTGCTCGACGAAATTGAGTTACATGAGTGGATTTACCCAGTCTGCAGACCCATCTAACTGCTGCATTCTGGGCTTTTTGGAGCCTGTGAAGTTGTTTAGCTGGGATACCCATCACCAAGCTGTTACAATAATACAGATGGGCATTTGTTAAGGCCCCCACCACTGTTGCGTGATCTTCATCTGGAATATATGGCAAGACCCGCGTAGCAATCTCAGTCAGTACAACATTGACTGTACCTTAGCTCCTACTTGGCCCTCGCTACCCAGATTGTCTTGCCAAATACATCCAAAATTGTTTATCCTGGAGGCGAAAGCTAACTCTTCACCCAAAAGATTGGGAAATGACAATTCTTTGAAGGCTGTGAGTAGATGTCTAGGTCCAAACAGAACAGGCTCTGTTTTGGACCCATACAATTGAAGCTAGTTAGTAGACATCCACTCATTGACTTCTTCCAGGCAATGTTTAACCCTAGAGAAGGTTTCTTCAAAATCTCAAATTTTGATCAAGATCTGGGTGTTGTCAGCACAGGAATGATAATTCATCCTGTAACGTCTCAAGAACTCCATCAAAGGTTGAATGTTCAATTAATTAAAGAGTAGTGGTGACAGTGAGGACCCCTGTGGTACACCATATCTCATAATAGTGGGATCTGAGATGAAACCACCAAGTTTAACATGTTGTTTACGGTAAGTCGGGAACGATTCAAACCATTTAATGGCATGTTCTGAGACTCTGCCAACTGCCTTCAATCGATCAAGCAGGATGTTATGTTGACCATATCGAAGGCCGTAAATAGCTCTAGCATCACTAACAATGAGAACTTGCCCCGGTCAGCGACCTCTAGGAGGTCATCCTGGACCACCAGCAGGCTGTCTCTGTTTCAAACTTGCGTCAAAAGCCTGATTGAAAGGGCTCTATGAGTGACACCTTTTCCACAAAGTCTTACAGCTGGCACGAAACTGCTTTCTCCATGATGTTCCCTGGCCATGGAAGTCCTGCAATTGGTCAATAGTTCTGGAGAACCATGGAATCCAGGTTAGGTTTTTTAATAAAGGTGTTAGAATTGTATTTTTGGGGGCACTAGGCCCTGAATATAAGATGTATTAACTCAGTCAAACATTGTGTAATTTCCTGGGCCATGCGCTTTGCTGCGTAAGCAGTAAGGGGACATAAAGAGTGATTTGTAGGTTTCAGAGCTCTAACCAGCGAATATACATAGTTTTCCAATACCGGGTGAAAATCCAAATAGACTGTCGGGTCTACTATCTCCGGTGGCACAATTCCTAATTGGGACTGACCAGTCATCTGTCCTGGGGAGTTCTGAGTTGCAGTCTTCGCTTTAGCTACAATATCCATCTTAATATGTTTGATTTTCTCCTCAAATAATTTGTTAAAAATGTTTGCCTGTACCAGCAATGGTTTAATGGTGGAGACCCCAAAAGTAGGTTGAGAGAACTTTGATACAATGGAAAAATGTTTCTTAATTGGTTGCTAGCTGCCACTAATTCTTTGTGTAGGAAATCTCTCCTAGCCTTGAAAATGGCTTGTTTATAGCTGGTCAGAGCCATTCTTGCTCTGCCGGCAGTCTCTGTGGTTTTGTTCTCTCGCCATTTCCACCCTGTTAGACTAACCAATTTACTGAAGGGTACTTGGTTTTGGGTAAACCAATGTTTTGAAATCATCTTCCTCTTAGGTTTCAGGGGTACCATGTTGGAACAGATGGCATCCATGATCCTAGTCCCAACTGTGAGAAATTCCTCACTTGGTAAGGCAGTGTCTACAGAGGCTAGTAATTCCTTAACTTCTGGTCCAGAAATCTTATCGAGATCTTTAAGTTTCCAAACTAGTATGGAGGAACTGTCTTCATTCTCTTGATTACTCCCCGTACAGGGGTCAAGGTAAATAATTGAGTATGCTAGTGGAGGATGAGATGGTAATGCACTTTACACCATTAAAGTAATACTGGTAAGTACGAGATCAAGTATCAATGGGTTTAATAAGCACATAAACAGCCGACATGTGTTTCGACATGCAGGTCATCTTCAAGGCTGGATAGTACACACAAATTGATGAGATAATGCATTGTATAATACAAAAATTATCATGCAATGGGTAAACATTAGCCATCAAGGTAAAATGGAAAAAAGTTACAATATCACAATCATGTGTTGACAACAAAACAATTTTTCAAAATGAAATAAGTCAAAAGGAAAAGTGGTTTAAAAATGTAATCGCATACCACATATCATGTTGGAGAGGGAGGGAGAGGTGATGCATAGTTGGTTGATTTCCAAAGAGAAAACAAGATCCAAATAAGCAAACAATTACTTATCAGCATAGTGCGAATCATGAGATCATATTGAGTGTGTGAGTCTAATCAAATACATAATTTCGAAATTTTTGTGGGTGTAAATAGTGCTCTATTTCATCTCAAAAACACGGGTCAGCCTGCATCTGAGTCAAATCCCAGTCACCTGAAGAGGATTCCTAAAATGCACTTGCAATGTAAACAATAGATGCACAACGGTGCTGTGAGCATGCTGCATATCACGAGTGGGTTATAAAGTTCAAAGGAGGACCAACATATGCATACTAGTTCACCACCAAATAGCAATCCCAAAATAGGGTCTGATGCAAGCAATGACAGGAATTAGCCTTACCATGAGCAAATGTCATCAAAAGTATTCTGTGGAGTCCCAAATCCAATTAAAATAATATCAGAAATAGGTAAGACGAGTGGGAAACTCGAAAGGGGAAGTTACAGTAAATAAACTTCCAATTATAGTAGCCCATACCTGAAGGATGGCGTGTTAGTTGTCACAGCAAGAGAATCAAACTAGTGGAGTGGTTAGGTTTTCACAGGGCAGTCAACGTCGTAATGGCTGAATCATATATAAAGCCTGAAAAAATTAGTTGATAAAGGAAAGAATTTTAGGATGAAACTCTGTTTCTAATGTTCACCAGAAATATACTGGAAAAATGTAATCATAAAAACTGCTTACTCGGTCAGTCGAGCCGCGCTGCAGTATATAGGAAATCCCAGCAAGAGAAACAATGAGTGCGTGAACTGTAATTGTATTCTCGCAAGGCATCACGTAAGTGACGTGAGCGACTTCCGCAAGCGTCACAGAAGTGACGTAAGCGATGTACAAACGTATGGCGTCGCATTACTGACGTCACATGTAAACAAGAAGAGTCGGGAGGTAGGCATTTCTGCCATATGAGTCTAATCCTTTAATGAAGTAAGGAGAGAGTGCAGGTTAGGACATGGAATGTCAAGCACCTGCACGGATAAAATAAGCAGAAAAATAGGAACGGTGTAAAACCCGGAACAGGCCGGAACGGGCCGGAACGGTACCCTAATATATAAAATGGCAGCAAAATTCACCTGAAAATGATGCAAACACACATGAAGAACATTTTGGAAATGGGATAGGTTGAACAATGTGCTGTCATTAACCCATTACTGCCCAAAATCTAAATTTTCAGATGAAAAAGTACACGGAACGGCCCGGAACGGTACCCTAATATATAAAACGGCAGCAAAACTCACATGAAAATGATGCAAAAACACATGAAGAACATTTTGAAATGGCAAAGGATGAACAATGTGCTGTCATTAACCCATTACTGCCCAAAATCTATATTTTCACACGAAAAAAACCCCAGAACGGGCCGGAACGGTACCCTAACATATAAAATGGCAGCAAAAAGCACCTGAAAATGATGCAAACACACATGAAGAACATTTTGAAATGGCAAAGGATGAACAATGTGCTCTCATTAACCCATTACTGCCCAAAATCTACATTTTAACACGAAAAAGTACCCGGAACGGGCCGGAACGCTACCCTAATATATAAAACGGCAGCAAAACTCACCTGAAAATGATGCAAACACACATGAAGAACATGTTGAAATGAGAAAGGTGCACCAATATGCTGTCATTAACCCATTATTGCCCAAAATTTACATTTTATCACGAAAAAGTACCCGGAACGGGCCGGAACGGTACCCTAACATATAAAATGGCAGCAAAAATCACCTGAAAATAATGCAAACACACATGAAGAACATTTTGAAATGAGAAAGGTGCACCAAGATGCTGTCATTAACCCATTACTGCCCAAAATCTACATTTTATCACGAAAAAGTACCCGCAACGGGCCGGAACGCTACCCTAACATATAAAATGGCAGCAAAAATCACCTGAAAATTATGCAAACAGACATGAAGTACATTTTGAAATGAGAAAGGTGCTCCAATATGCTGTCATTAACCCATTACTGCCCAAAATCTACATTTATCACGAAAAAGTACCCGGAACGGGCCGGAACGCTACCCTAACATATAAAAAGGCAGCCAAAATCACCTCAAAATGATGCAAACACACATGAAGAACATGTTGAAATGAGAAAGGTGCACCAATATGCTGTCATTAACCCATTAATTCCCAAAATTTACATTTTATCACGAAAAAGTACCCGGAACGGGCCGGAACGGTATCCTAACATATAAAATGGCAGCGAAAATCACCTGAAAATGATGCAAACACACATGAGGAACATTTTGAAATGAGAAAGGTGCACCAATATGCTGTCATTAACCCAATACTGCCCAAAATCTACATTTTATCACGAAAAAGTACCCGCAACGGGCCGGAACGCTGCCCTAAAATATAAAATGGCAGCGAAACTCACCTCAAAATGATGCAAACACACATGAAGAACATTTTGAAATGAGAAAGGTGCACCAATATGCTGTCATTAACCCATTACAGCCCAAAATCTACATTTTCACATGAAAAAGTACCCGGAACGGGCCGGAACGGTACCCTAATATATAAAACGGCAGCAAAACTCACCTGAAAATGATGCAAACACACATGAAGAACATTTTGAAATGGCAAAGGATGAACAATGTGCTGTCATTAACCCATTACTGCCCAAAATCTACATTTTAACACGAAAAAGTACCCGGAACGGGCCGGAACGCTACCCTAATATATAAAGCGGCAGCAAAACTCACCTGAAAATGATGCAAACATACATGAAGAACATGTTGAAATGAAAAAGGTGTACCAATATGCTGTCATTAACCCATTATTGCCCAAAATTTCCATTTTATCACGAAAAAGTACCCGGAACGGCCCGGAACGGTACCCTAACATATAAAATGGCAGCAGAAATCACCTGAAAATGATGCAAACACACATGAAGAACATTTTGAAATGAGAAAGGTGCACCAATATGCTGTCATTAACCCATTACTCCACAAAATCTACATTTTATCACGAAAAAGTACCCGCAACGGGCCGGAACGCTACCCTAACATATAAAATGGCACCAAAAATCACCTGAAAATTATGCAAACACACATGAAGTACATTTTGAAATGAGAAAGGTGCACCAATATGCTGTCATTAACCCATTATTGCCCAAAATCTACATTTTCACATGAAAAAGTACCCGGAACGGGCCGGACCGGTACCCTAATATATAAAACAGCAGCAAAACTCACCTGAAAATGATGCAAACACACATGAAGAACATTTTGAAATGGCAAAGGATGAACAATGTGCTGTCATTAACCCATTACTGCCCAAAATCTACATTTTAACACGAAAAAGTACCCGGAACGGGCCGGAACGCTACCCTAATATATAAAACGGCAGCAAAACTCACCTGAAAATGATGCAAACACACATGAAGAACATGTTGAAATGAGAAAGGTGCACCAATATGCTGTTATCAACCCATTATTGCCCAAAATTTACATTTTATCACGAAAAAGTAGACGGAACGGGCCGGAACGGTACCCTAACATATAAAATGGCAGCAAAAATCACCTGAAAATGATGCAAACACACATGAAGAACATTTTGAAATGAGAAAGGTGCACCAATATGCTGTCATTAACCCATTACTGCCCAAAATCTACATTTTATCACGAAAAAGTACCTGCAACGGGCCGGAACGCTACCCTAACATATAAAATGGCAGCAAAAATCACCTGAAAATTATGCAAACACACATGAAGTACATTTTGAAATGAGAAAGGTGCTCCAATATGCTGTCATTAACCCATTACTGGCCAAAATCTACATTTTATCACGAAAAAGTACACGGAACGGGCCGGAACGGTACCCTAACATATAAAAAGGCAGCCAAAATCACCTCAAAATGATGCAAACACACATGAAGAACATTTTGAAATGAGAAAGGTGCACCAATATGCTGTCATTAACCCATTACAGCCCAAAATCTACATTTTCACATGAAAAAGTACCCGGAACGGGCCGGAACGGTACCCTAATATATAAAACGGCAGCAAAATTCACCTGAAAATGATGCAAACACACATGAAGAACATTTTGAAATGGCAAAGGATGAACAATGTGCTGTCATTAACCCATTACTGCCCAAAATCTACATTTTAACACGAAAAAGTACCCGGAACGGGCCGGAACGCTACCCTAATATATAAAACGGCAGCAAAACTCACCTGAAAATGATGCAAACACACATGAAGAACATGTTGAAATGAGAAAGGTGCACCAATATGCTGTCATTAACCCATTATTGCCCAAAATTTACATTTTATCACGAAAAAGTACCCGGAACGGGCCGGAACGGTACCCTAACATATAAAATGGCAGCAAAAATCACCTGAAAATGTTGCAAACACACATGAAGAACATTTTGAAATGAGAAAGGTGCACCAATATGCTGTCATTAACCCATTACTGCCCAAAATCTACATTTTATCACGAAAAAGTACCCGCAACGGGCCGGAACGCTACCCTAACATATAAAATGGCAGCAAAAATCACCTGAAAATTATGCAAACACACATGAAGTACATTTTGAAATGAGAAAGGTGCTCCAATATGCTGTCATTAACCCATTACTGCCCAAAATCTACATTTTATCACGAAAAAGTACCCGGAACGGGCCGAAACGCTACCCTAACATATAAAAAGGCAGCCAAAATCACCTCAAAATGATGCAAACACACATGAAGAACATTTTGAAATGAGAAAGGTGCACCAATATGCTGTCATTAACCCATTACAGCCCAAAATCTACATTTTCACATGAAAAAGTACCCGGAACGGGCCGGAACGGTACCCTAATATATAAAACGGCAGCAAAACTCACCTGAAAATGATGCAAACACACATGAAGAACATGTTGAAATGAGAAAGGTGCACCAATATGCTGTTATCAACCCATTATTGCCCAAAATTTACATTTTATCACGAAAAAGTAGACGGAACGGGCCGGAACGGTACCCTAACATATAAAATGGCAGCAAAAATCACCTGAAAATGATGCAAACACACATGAAGAACATTTTGAAATGAGAAAGGTGCACCAATATGCTGTCATTAACCCATTACTTCCCAAAATCTACATTTTATCACGAAAAAGTACCCGCAACGGGACGGAACGCTACCCTAACATATAAAATGGCAGCAAAAATCACCTGAAAATTATGCAAACACACATGAAGTACATTTTGAAATGAGAAAGGTGCACCAATATGCTGTCATTAACCCATTACAGCCCAAAATCTACATTTTCACATGAAAAAGTACCCGGAACGGGCCGGAACCGTACCCTAATACATAAAACGGCAGCAAAACTCACCTGAAAATGATGCAAACACACATGAAGAACATTTTGAAATGGCAAAGGATGAACAATGTGCTGTCATTAACCCATTACTGCCCAAAATCTACATTTTAACACGAAAAAGTACCCGGAACGGGCCGGAACGCTACCCTAATATATAAAACGGCAGCAAAACTCACCTGAAAATGATGCAAACACACATGAAGAACATGTTGAAATGAGAAAGGTGCACCAATATGCTGTCATTAACCCATTATTGCCCAAAATTTACATTTTATCACGAAAAAGTACCCGGAACGGGCCGGAACGGTACCCTAACATATAAAATGGCAGCAAAAATCACCTGAAAATGTTGCAAACACACATGAAGAACATTTTGAAATGAGAAAGGTGCACCAATATGCTGTCATTAACCCATTACTGCCCAAAATCTACATTTTATCACGAAAAAGTACCCGCAACGGGCCGGAACGCTACCCTAACATATAAAATGGCAGCAAAAATCACCTGAAAATTATGCAAACACACATGAAGTACATTTTGAAATGAGAAAGGTGCTCCAATATGCTGTCATTAACCCATTACTGCCCAAAATCTACATTTTATCACGAAAAAGTACCCGGAACGGGCCGAAACGCTACCCTAACATATAAAAAGGCAGCCAAAATCACCTCAAAATGATGCAAACACACATGAAGAACATTTTGAAATGAGAAAGGTGCACCAATATGCTGTCATTAACCCATTACAGCCCAAAATCTACATTTTCACATGAAAAAGTACCCGGAACGGGCCGGAACGGTACCCTAATATATAAAACGGCAGCAAAACTCACCTGAAAATGATGCAAACACACATGAAGAACATGTTGAAATGAGAAAGGTGCACCAATATGCTGTTATCAACCCATTATTGCCCAAAATTTACATTTTATCACGAAAAAGTAGAGGGAACGGGCCGGAACGGTACCCTAACATATAAAATGGCAGCAAAAATCACCTGAAAATGATGCAAACACACATGAAGAACATTTTGAAATGAGAAAGGTGCACCAATATGCTGTCATTAACCCATTACTTCCCAAAATCTACATTTTATCACGAAAAAGTACCCGCAACGGGACGGAACGCTACCCTAACATATAAAATGGCAGCAAAAATCACCTGAAAATTATGCAAACACACATGAAGTACATTTTGAAATGAGAAAGGTGCACCAATATGCTGTCATTAACCCATTACAGCCCAAAATCTACATTTTCACATGAAAAAGTACCCGGAACGGGCCGGAACCGTACCCTAATACATAAAACGGCAGCAAAACTCACCTGAAAATGATGCAAACACACATGAAGAACATTTTGAAATGGCAAAGGATGAACAATGTGCTGTCATTAACCCATTACTGCCCAAAATCTACATTTTAACACGAAAAAGTACCCGGAACGGGCCGGAACGCTACCCTAATATATAAAGCGGCAGCAAAACTCACCTGAAAATGATGCAAACATACATGAAGAACATGTTGAAATGAAAAAGGTGTACCAATATGCTGTCATTAACCCATTATTGCCCAAAATTTCCATTTTATCACGAAAAAGTACCCGGAACGGCCCGGAACGGTACCCTAACATATAAAATGGCAGCAGAAATCACCTGAAAATGATGCAAACACACATGAAGAACATTTTGAAATGAGAAAGGTGCACCAATATGCTGTCATTAACCCATTACTGCCCAAAATCTACATTTTATCACGAAAAAGTACCCGCAACGGGCCGGAACGCTACCCTAACATATAAAATGGCAGCAAAAATCACCTGAAAATTATGCAAACACACATGAAGTACATTTTGAAATGAGAAAGGTGCACCAATATGCTGTCATTAACCCATTATTGCCCAAAATCTACATTTTCACATGAAAAAGTACCCGGAACGGGCCGGACCGGTACCCTAATATATAAAACAGCAGCAAAACTCACCTGAAAATGATGCAAACACACATGAAGAACATTTTGAAATGGCAAAGGATGAACAATGTGCTGTCATTAACCCATTACTGCCCAAAATCTACATTTTAACACGAAAAAGTACCCGGAACGGGCCGGAACGCTACCCTAATATATAAAACGGCAGCAAAACTCACCTGAAAATGATGCAAACACACATGAAGAACATGTTGAAATGAGAAAGGTGCACCAATATGCTGTTATCAACCCATTATTGCCCAAAATTTACATTTTATCACGAAAAAGTAGACGGAACGGGCCGGAACGGTACCCGAACATATAAAATGGCAGCAAAAATCACCTGAAAATGATGCAAACACACATGAAGAACATTTTGAAATGAGAAAGGTGCACCAATATGCTGTCATTAACCCATTACTGCCCAAAATCTACATTTTATCACGAAAAAGTACCTGCAACGGGCCGGAACGCTACCCTAACATATAAAATGGCAGCAAAAATCACCTGAAAATTATGCAAACACACATGAAGTACATTTTGAAATGAGAAAGGTGCTCCAATATGCTGTCATTAACCCATTACTGGCCAAAATCTACATTTTATCACGAAAAAGTACACGGAACGGGCCGGAACGGTACCCTAACATATAAAAAGGCAGCCAAAATCACCTCAAAATGATGCAAACACACATGAAGAACATTTTGAAATGAGAAAGGTGCACCAATATGCTGTCATTAACCCATTACAGCCCAAAATCTACATTTTCACATGAAAAAGTACCCGGAACGGGCCGGAACGGTACCCTAATATATAAAACGGCAGCAAAATTCACCTGAAAATGATGCAAACACACATGAAGAACATTTTGAAATGGCAAAGGATGAACAATGTGCTGTCATTAACCCATTACTGCCCAAAATCTACATTTTAACACGAAAAAGTACCCGGAACGGGCCGGAACGCTACCCTAATATATAAAACGGCAGCAAAACTCACCTGAAAATGATGCAAACACACATGAAGAACATGTTGAAATGAGAAAGGTGCACCAATATGCTGTCATTAACCCATTATTGCCCAAAATTTACATTTTATCACGAAAAAGTACCCGGAACGGGCCGGAACGGTACCCTAACATATAAAATGGCAGCAAAAATCACCTGAAAATGTTGCAAACACACATGAAGAACATTTTGAAATGAGAAAGGTGCACCAATATGCTGTCATTAACCCATTACTGCCCAAAATCTACATTTTATCACGAAAAAGTACCCGCAACGGGCCGGAACGCTACCCTAACATATAAAATGGCAGCAAAAATCACCTGAAAATTATGCAAACACACATGAAGTACATTTTGAAATGAGAAAGGTGCTCCAATATGCTGTCATTAACCCATTACTGCCCAAAATCTACATTTTATCACGAAAAAGTACCCGGAACGGGCCGAAACGCTACCCTAACATATAAAAAGGCAGCCAAAATCACCTCAAAATGATGCAAACACACATGAAGAACATTTTGAAATGAGAAAGGTGCACCAATATGCTGTCATTAACCCATTACAGCCCAAAATCTACATTTTCACATGAAAAAGTACCCGGAACGGGCCGGAACGGTACCCTAATATATAAAACGGCAGCAAAACTCACCTGAAAATGATGCAAACACACATGAAGAACATGTTGAAATGAGAAAGGTGCACCAATATGCTGTTATCAACCCATTATTGCCCAAAATTTACATTTTATCACGAAAAAGTAGACGGAACGGGCCGGAACGGTACCCTAACATATAAAATGGCAGCAAAAATCACCTGAAAATGATGCAAACACACATGAAGAACATTTTGAAATGAGAAAGGTGCACCAATATGCTGTCATTAACCCATTACTTCCCAAAATCTACATTTTATCACGAAAAAGTACCCGCAACGGGACGGAACGCTACCCTAACATATAAAATGGCAGCAAAAATCACCTGAAAATTATGCAAACACACATGAAGTACATTTTGAAATGAGAAAGGTGCACCAATATGCTGTCATTAACCCATTACAGCCCAAAATCTACATTTTCACATGAAAAAGTACCCGGAACGGGCCGGAACGGTACCCTAATATATAAAACGGCAGCCAAAATCACCTCAAAATGATGCAAACACACATGAAGAACATTTTGAAATGAGAAAGGTGCACCAATATGCTGTCATTAACCCATTACAGCCCAAAATCTACATTTTCACATGAAAAAGTACCCGGAACGGGCCGGAACGGTACCCTAATATATAAAACGGCAGCAAAACTCACCTGAAAATGATGCAAACACACATGAAGAACATTTTGAAATGAGAAAGGTGCACCAATATGCTGTCATTAACCCATTATTGCCCAAAATTTACATTTTATCACGAAAAAGTACCCGGAACGGGCCGGAACGGTACCCTAACATATAAAATGGCAGCACAAATCACCTGAAAATGATGCAAACACACATGAAGAACATTTTGAAATGAGAAAGGTGCACCAATATGCTGTCATTAACCCATTACTTCCCAAAATCTACATTTTATCACGAAAAAGTACCCGCAACGGGACGGAACGCTACCCTAACATATAAAATGGCAGCAAAAATCACCTGAAAATTATGCAAACACACATGAAGTACATTTTGAAATGAGAAAGGTGCTCCAATATGCTGTCATTAACCCATTACTGCCCAAAATCTACATTTAATCACGAAAAAGTACCCGGAACGGGCCGGAACGCTACCCTAACATATAAAATGGCAGCAAAAATCACCTGAAAATTATGCAAACACACATGAAGTACATTTTGAAATGAGAAAGGTGCTCCAATATGCTGTCATTAACCCATTATTGCCCAAAATTTACATTTTATCACGAAAAAGTACCCGGAACGGGCCGGAACGCTACCCTAACATATAAAATGGCAGCAAAAATCACCTGAAAATGATGCAAACACACATGAGGAACATTTTGAAATGAGAAAGGTGCACCAATATGCTGTCATTAACCCATTACTGCCCAAAATCTACATTTTATCACGAAAAAGTACCCGCAACGGGCCGGAACGCTACCCTAACATATAAAATGGTAGCAAAAATCACCTGAAAATTATGCAAACACACATGAAGTACATTTTGATATGAGAAAGGTGCTCCAATATCCTGTCATTAACCCATTACTGCCCAAAATCTACATTTTATCACGAAAAAGTACCCGGAACGGGCCGGAACGGTACCCTAACATATAAAATGGCAGCAAAAATCACCTGAAAATGATGCAAACACACATGAAGAACATTTTGAAATGAGAAAGGTGCACCAATATGCTGTCATTAACCCATTACTGCCCAAAATCTACATTTTAACACGAAAAAGTACCCGGAACGGGCCGGAACGCTACCCTAATATATAAAACGACAGCAAAACTCACCTGAAAATGATGCAAACACACATGAAGAACATGTTGAAATGAGAAAGGTGCACCAATATGCTGTCATTAACCCATTATTGCCCAGAATTTACATTTTATCACGAAAAAGTACCCGGAACGGGCCGGAACGGTACCCTAACATATAAAATGGCAGCAAAAATCACCTGAAAATGATGCAAATACACATGAAGAACATTTTGAAATGAGAAAGGTGCACCAATATGCTGTCATTAACCCATTATTGCCCAAAATTTACATTTTATCACGAAAAAGTACCCGGAACGGGCCGGAACGGTACCCTAACATATAAAATGGCAGCACAAATCACCTGAAAATGATGCAAACACACATGAAGAACATTTTGAAATGAGAAAGGTGCACCAATATGCTGTCATTAACCCATTACTTCCCAAAATCTACATTTTATCACGAAAAAGTACCCGCAACGGGCCGGAACGCTACCTTAACATATAAAATGGCAGCAAAAATCACCTGAAAATTATGCAAACACACATGAAGTACATTTTGAAATGAGAAAGGTGCTCCAATATGCTGTCATTAACCCATTACTGCCCAAAATCTACATTTTATCACGAAAAAGTACCCGGAACGGGCCGGAACGCTACCCTAACATATAAAATGGCAGCAAAAATCACCTGAAAATTATGCAAACACACATGAAGTACATTTTGAAATGAGAAAGGTGCTCCAATATGCTGTCATTAACCCATTATTGCCCAAAATTTACATTTTATCACGAAAAAGTACCCGGAACGGGCCGGAACGCTACCCTAACATATAAAATGGCAGCAAAAATCACCTGAAAATGATGCAAACACACATGAGGAACATTTTGAAATGAGAAAGGTGCACCAATATGCTGTCATTAACCCATTACTGCCCAAAATCTACATTTTATCACGAAAAAGTACCCGCAACGGGCCGGAACGCTACCCTAACATATAAAATGGTAGCAAAAATCACCTGAAAATTATGCAAACACACATGAAGTACATTTTGAAATGAGAAAGGTGCTCCAATATGCTGTCATTAACCCATTACTGCCCAAAATCTACATTTTATCACGAAAAAGTACCCGGAACGGGCCGGAACGGTACCCTAACATATAAAATGGCAGCAAAAATCACCTGAAAATGATGCAAACACACATGAAGAACATTTTGAAATGAGAAAGGTGCACCAATATGCTGTCATTAACCCATTACTGCCCAAAATCTACATTTTAACACGAAAAAGTACCCGGAACGGGCCGGAACGCTACCCTAATATATAAAACGGCAGCAAAAATCACCTGAAAATTATGCAAACACACATGAAGTACATTTTGAAATGAGAAAGGTGCTCCAATATGCTGTCATTAACCCATTATTGCCCAAAATTTACATTTTATCACGAAAAAGTACCCGGAACGGGCCGGAACGCTACCCTAACATATAAAATGGCAGCAAAAATCACCTGAAAATGATGCAAACACACATGAGGAACATTTTGAAATGAGAAAGGTGCACCAATATGCTGTCATTAACCCATTACTGCCCAAAATCTACATTTTATCACGAAAAAGTACCCGCAACGGGCCGGAACGCTACCCTAACATATAAAATGGTAGCAAAAATCACCTGAAAATTATGCAAACACACATGAAGTACATTTTGATATGAGAAAGGAGCTCCAATATGCTGTCATTAACCCATTACTGCCCAAAATCTACATTTTATCACGAAAAAGTACCCGGAACGGGCCGGAACGGTACCCTAACATATAAAATGGCAGCAAAAATCACCTGAAAATGATGCAAACACACATGAAGAACATTTTGAAATGAGAAAGGTGCACCAATATGCTGTCATTAACCCATTACTGCCCAAAATCTACATTTTAACACGAAAAAGTACCCGGAACGGGCCGGAACGCTACCATAATATATAAAACGGCAGCAAAACTCACCTGAAAATGATGCAAACACACATGAAGAACATGTTGAAATGAGAAAGGTGCACCAATATGCTGTCATTAACCCATTATTGCCCAAAATTTACATTTTATCACGAAAAAGTACCCGGAACGGGCCGGAACGGTACCCTAACATATAAAATGGCAGCAAAAATCACCTGAAAATGATGCAAATACACATGAAGAACATTTTGAAATGAGAAACGTGCACCAAAATGCTGTCATTAATCCATTATTGCCCAAAATTTACATTTTATCACGAAAAAGTACCCGGAACGGGCCGGAACGGAACCCTAACATATAAAATGGCAGCACAAATCACCTGAAAATGATGCAAACACACATGAAGAATATTTTGAAATGAGAAAGGTGCACCAATATGCTGTCATTAACCCATTACTTCCCAAAATCTACATTTTATCACGAAAAAGTACCCGCAACGGGCCGGAACGCTACCCTAACATATAAAATGGCAGCAAAAATCACCTGAAAATTATGCAAACACACATGAAGTACATTTTGAAATGAGAAAGGTGCTCCAATATGCTGTCATTAACCCATTACTGCCCAAAATCTACATTTTATCACGAAAAAGTACCCGGAACGGGCCGGAACGCTACCCTAACATATAAAATGGCAGCAAAAATCACCTGAAAATTATGCAAACACACATGAAGTACATTTTGAAATGAGAAAGGTGCTCCAATATGCAGTCATTAACCCATTATTGCCCAAAATTTACATTTTATCACGAAAAAGTACCCGGAACGGGCCGGAACGCTACCCTAACATATAAAATGGCAGCAAAAATCACCTGAAAATGATGCAAACGCACATGAGGAACATTTTGAAATGAGAAAGGTGCACCAATATGCTGTCATTAACCCATTACTGCCCAAAATCTACATTTTATCACGAAAAAGTACCCGCAACGGGCCGGAACGCTACCCTAACATATAAAATGGTAGCAAAAATCACCTGAAAATTATGCAAACACACATGAAGTACATTTTGAAATGAGAAAGGTGCTCCAATATGCTGTCATTAACCCATTACTCCCCAAAATCTACATTTTATCACGAAAAAGTACCCGGAACGGGCCGGAACGGTACCCTAACATATAAAATGGCAGCAAAAATCACCTGAAAATGATGCAAACACACATGAAGAACATTTTGAAATGAGAAAGGTGCACCAATATGCTGTCATTAACCCATTACTGCCCAAAATCTACATTTTAACACGAAAAAGTACCCGGAACGGGCCGGAACGCTACCCTAATATATAAAACGGCAGCAAAACTCACCTGAAAATGATGCAAACACACATGAAGAACATGTTGAAATGAGAAAGGTGCACCAATATGCTGTCATTAACCCATTATTGCCCAAAATTTACATTTTATCACGAAAAAGTACCCGGAACGGGCCGGAACCGTACCCTAACATATAAAATGGCAGCAAAAATCACCTGAAAATGATGCAAACACACATGAAGAACATTTTGAAATGAGAAAGGTGCACCAATATGCTGTCATTAACCCATTACTTCCCAAAATCTACATTTTATCACGAAAAAGTACCCGCAACGGGCCGGAACGCTACCCTAACATATAAAATGGCAGCAAAAATCACTTGAAAATTATGCAAACACACATGAAGTACATTTTGAAATGAGAAAGGTGCTCCAATATGCTGTCATTAACCCATTATTGCCCAAAATTTACATTTTATCACGAAAAAGTACCCGGAACGGGCCGGAACGCTACCCTAACATATAAAATGGCAGCAAAAATCACCTGAAACAAATGATGCAAACACACATGAGGAACATTTTGAAATGGCAAAGGATGAACAATGTGCTGTCATTAACCCATTACTGCCCAAAATCTACATTTTAACACGAAAAAGTACCCGGAACGGGCCGGAACGCTACCCTAATATATAAAACGGCAGCAAAACTCACCTGAAAATGATGCAAACACACATGAAGAACATGTTGAAATGAGAAAGGTGCACCAATATGCTGTCATTAACCCATTTCTGCCCAAAATCTACATTTTATCACGAAAAAGTACCCGGAACGGGCCGGAACGGTACCCTAACATATAAAATGGCAGCAAAAATCACCTGAAAATGATGCAAACACACATGAAGAACATTTTGAAATGAGAAAGGTGCACCAATATGCTGTCATTAACCCATTACTGCCCAAAATCTACATTTTAACACGAAAAAGTACCCGGAACGGGCCGGAACGCTACCATAATATATAAAACGGCAGCAAAACTCACCTGAAAATGATGCAAACACACATGAAGAACATGTTGAAATGAGAAAGGTGCACCAATATGCTGTCATTAACCCATTATTGCCCAAAATTTACATTTTATCACGAAAAAGTACCCGGAACGGGCCGGAACGGTACCCTAACATATAAAATGGCAGCAAAAATCACCTGAAAATGATGCAAATACACATGAAGAACATTTTGAAATGAGAAACGTGCACCAAAATGCTGTCATTAATCCATTATTGCCCAAAATTTACATTTTATCACGAAAAAGTACCCGGAACGGGCCGGAACGGAACCCTAACATATAAAATGGCAGCACAAATCACCTGAAAATGATGCAAACACACATGAAGAATATTTTGAAATGAGAAAGGTGCACCAATATGCTGTCATTAACCCATTACTTCCCAAAATCTACATTTTATCACGAAAAAGTACCCGCAACGGGCCGGAACGCTACCCTAACATATAAAATGGCAGCAAAAATCACCTGAAAATTATGCAAACACACATGAAGTACATTTTGAAATGAGAAAGGTGCTCCAATATGCTGTCATTAACCCATTACTGCCCAAAATCTACATTTTATCACGAAAAAGTACCCGGAACGGGCCGGAACGCTACCCTAACATATAAAATGGCAGCAAAAATCACCTGAAAATTATGCAAACACACATGAAGTACATTTTGAAATGAGAAAGGTGCTCCAATATGCAGTCATTAACCCATTATTGCCCAAAATTTACATTTTATCACGAAAAAGTACCCGGAACGGGCCGGAACGCTACCCTAACATATAAAATGGCAGCAAAAATCACCTGAAAATGATGCAAACGCACATGAGGAACATTTTGAAATGAGAAAGGTGCACCAATATGCTGTCATTAACCCATTACTGCCCAAAATCTACATTTTATCACGAAAAAGTACCCGCAACGGGCCGGAACGCTACCCTAACATATAAAATGGTAGCAAAAATCACCTGAAAATTATGCAAACACACATGAAGTACATTTTGAAATGAGAAAGGTGCTCCAATATGCTGTCATTAACCCATTACTCCCCAAAATCTACATTTTATCACGAAAAAGTACCCGGAACGGGCCGGAACGGTACCCTAACATATAAAATGGCAGCAAAAATCACCTGAAAATGATGCAAACACACATGAAGAACATTTTGAAATGAGAAAGGTGCACCAATATGCTGTCATTAACCCATTACTGCCCAAAATCTACATTTTAACACGAAAAAGTACCCGGAACGGGCCGGAACGCTACCCTAATATATAAAACGGCAGCAAAACTCACCTGAAAATGATGCAAACACACATGAAGAACATGTTGAAATGAGAAAGGTGCACCAATATGCTGTCATTAACCCATTATTGCCCAAAATTTACATTTTATCACGAAAAAGTACCCGGAACGGGCCGGAACGGTACCCTAACATATAAAATGGCAGCAAAAATCACCTGAAAATGATGCAAACACACATGAAGAACATTTTGAAATGAGAAAGGTGCACCAATATGCTGTCATTAACCCATTACTTCCCAAAATCTACATTTTATCACGAAAAAGTACCCGCAACGGGCCGGAACGCTACCCTAACATATAAAATGGCAGCAAAAATCACTTGAAAATTATGCAAACACACATGAAGTACATTTTGAAATGAGAAAGGTGCTCCAATATGCTGTCATTAACCCATTATTGCCCAAAATTTACATTTTATCACGAAAAAGTACCCGGAACGGGCCGGAACGCTACCCTAACATATAAAATGGCAGCAAAAATCACCTGAAACAAATGATGCAAACACACATGAGGAACATTTTGAAATGAGAAAGGTGCACCAATATGCTGTCATTAACCCATTACTGCCCAAAATCTACATTTTATCACGAAAAAGTACCCGCAACGGGCCGGAACGCTACCCTAACATATAAAATGGCAGCAAAAATCACCTGAAAATTATGCAAACACACATGAAGTACATTTTGAAATGAGAAAGGTGCTCCAATATGCTGTCATTAACCCATTACTGCCCAAAATCTACATTTTATCACGAAAAAGTACCCGGAACGGGCCGGAACGCTACCCTAACATATAAAAAGGCAGCCAAAATCACCTCAAAATGATGCAAACGCACATGAAGAACATTTTGAAATGAGAAAGGTGCACCAATATGCTGTCATTAACCCATTACAGCCCAAAATCTACATTTTCACATGAAAAAGTACCCGGAACGGGCCGGAAAGGTACCCTAATATATAAAACGGCAGCAAAAATCACCTGAAAATGATGCAAACACACATGAAGAACATTTTGAAATGGCAAAGGATGAACAATGTGCTGTCATTAACCCATTACTGCCCAAAATCTACATTTTACCACGAAAAAGTACCCGGAACGGGCCGGAACGCTACCCTAATATATAAAACGGCAGCAAGACTCACCTGAAAATGATGCAAACACACATGAAGAACATGTTGAAATGAGAAAGGTGCACCAATATGCTGTCATTAACCCATTATTGCCCAAAATTTACATTTTATCACGAAAAAGTACCCGGAACGGGCCGGAACGGTACCCTAACATATAAAATGGCAGCAAAAATCACCTGAAAATGATGCAAACACACATGAAGAACATTTTGAAATGAGAAAGGTGCACCAATATGCTGTCATTAACCCATTACTTCCCAAAATCTACATTTTATCACGAAAAAGTACCCGCAACGGGCCGGAACGCTACCCTAACATATAAAATGGCAGCAAAAATCACCTGAAAATTATGCAAACACACATGAAGTACATTTTGAAATGAGAAAGGTGCTCCAATATGCTGTCATTAACCCATTACTGCCCAAAATCTACATTTTATCACAAAAAAGTACCCGGAACGGGCCGGAACGCTACCCTAACATATAAAAAGGCAGCAAAAATCACCTGAAAATGATGCAAACACACATGAAGAACATTTTTAAATGAGAAAGGTGCACCAATATGCTGTCATTAACCCATTACAGCCCAAAATCTACATTTTCACATGAAAAAGTACCCGGAACGGGCCGGAACGGTACCCTAATATATAAAACGGCAGCAAAACTCACCTGAAAATGATGCAAACACACATGAAGAACATTTTGAAATGGCAAAGGATGAACAATGTGCTGTCATTAACCCATTACTGCCCAAAATCTACATTTTAACACGAAAAAGTACCCGGAACGGGCCGGAACGCTACCCTAATATATAAAACGGCAGCAAAACTCACCTGAAAATGATGCAAACACACATGAAGAACATGTTGAAATGAGAAAGGTGCACCAATATGCTGTCATTAACCCATTATTACCCAAAATTTACATTTTATCACGAAAAAGTACCCGGAACGGGCCGGAACGGTACCCTAACATATAAAATGGCAGCAAAAATCACCTGAAAATGATGCAAACACACATGAAGAACATTTTGAAATGAGAAAGGTGCACCAATATGCTGTCATTAACCCATTACTGCCCAAAATCTACATTTTATCACGAAAAAGTACCAGCAACGGGCCGGAACGCTACCCTAACATATAAAATGGCAGCAAAAATCACCTGAAAATTATGCAAACACACATGAAGTACATTTTGAAATGAGAAAGGTGCTCCAATATGCTGTCATTAACCCATTACTGCCCAAAATCTACATTTTATCACGAAAAAAAAGTACCCGGAACGGGCCGGAACGCTACCCTAACATATAAAAAGGCAGCCAAAATCACCTCAAAATGATGCAAACACACATGAAGAACATTTTGAAATGAGAAAGGTGCACCAATATGCTGTCATTAACCCATTACAGCCCAAAATCTACATTTTCACATGAAAAAGTACCCGGAATGGGCCGGAACGGTACCCTAATATATAAAACGGCAGCAAAATTCACCTGAAAATGATGCAAACACACATGAAGAACATTTTGAAATGGCAAAGGATGAACAATGTGCTCTCATTAACCCATTACTTCCCAAAATCTACATTTTAACACGAAAAAGTACCCGGAACGGGCCGGAACGCTACCCTAATATATAAAACGGCAGCAAAACTCACCTGAAAATGATGCAAACACACATGAAGAACATGTTGAAATGAGAAAGGTGCACCAATATGCTGTCATTAACCCATTATTGCCCAAAATTTACATTTTATCACGAAAAAGTACCCGGAACGTGCCGGAACGGTACCCTAACATATAAAATGGCAGCAAAAATCACCTGAAAATGATGCAAACACACATGAAGAATATTTTGAAATGAGAAAGGTGCACCAATATGCTGTCATTAACCCATTACTGCCCAAAATCTACATTTTATCACGAAAAAGTACCCGCAACGGGCCGGAACGCTACCCTAACATATAAAATGGCAGCAAAAATCACCTGAAAATTATGCAAACACACATGAAGTACATTTTGAAATGAGAAAGGTGCACCAATATGCTGTCATTAACCCATTACTGCCCAAAATCTACATTTTATCACGAAAAAGTACCCGGAACGGGCCGGAACGCTACCCTAACATATAAAATGGCAGCAAAAATCACCTGAAAATTATGCAAACACACATGAAGTACATTTTGAAATGAGAAAGGTGCTCCAATATGCTGTCATTAACCCATTACTGCCCAAAATCTACATTTTATCACGAAAAAGTACCCGGAACGTGCCGGAACGCTACCCTAACATATAAAAAGGCAGCCAAAATCACCTCAAAATGATGCAAACACACATGAAGAACATTTTGAAATGAGAAAGGTGCACCAATATGCTGTCATTAACCCATTACAGCCCAAAATCTACATTTTCACATGAAAAAGTACACGGAACGGGCCGGAACGGTACCCTAATATATAAAACGGCAGCAAAACTCACCTGAAAATGATGCAAACACACATGAAGAACATTTTGAAATGGCAAAGGATGAACAATGTGCTATCATTAACCCATTACTGCCCAAAATCTACATTTTAACACGAAAAAGTACCCGGAACGGGCTGGAACGCTACCCTAATATATAAAACGGCAGCAAAACTCACCTGAAAATGATGCAAACACACATGAAGAACATGTTGAAATGAGAAAGGTGCACCAATATGCTGTCATTAACCCATTATTGCCCAAAATTTACATTTTATCACGAAAAAGTACCCGGAACGGCCCGGAACGGTACCCTAACATATAAAATGGCAGCAAAAATCACCTGAAAATGATGCAAACACACATGAAGAACATTTTGAAATGAGAAAGGTGCACCAATATGCTGTCATTAACCCATTACTGCCCAAAATCTACATTTTATCACGAAAAAGTACCAGCAACGGGCCGGAACGCTACCCTAACATATAAAATGGCAGCAAAAATCACCTGAAAATTATGCAAACACACATGAAGTACATTTTGAAATGAGAAAGGTGCTCCAATATGCTGTCATTAACCCATTACTGCCCAAAATCTACATTTTATCACGAAAAAGTACCCGGAACGGGCCGGAACGCTACCCTAACATATAAAAAGGCAGCCAAAATCACCTCAAAATGATGCAAACACACATGAAGAACATTTTGAAATGAGAAAGGTGCACCAATATGCTGTCATTAACCCATTACAGCCCAAAATCTACATTTTCACATGAAAAAGTACCCGGAACTGGCCGGAACGATACCCTAATATATAAAACGGCAGCAAAACTCACCTGAAAATGATGCAAACACACATGAAGAACATTTTGAAATGGCAAAGGATGAACAATGTGCTGTCATTAACCCATTACGGCCCAAAATCTACATTTTTTTCACGAAAAAGTACCCGGAACGGGCCGGAACGGTACCCTAACATATAAAATGGCAGCAAAAATCACCTGAAAATGATGCAAACACACATGAAGAACATTTTGAAATGAGAAAGGTGCACCAATATGCTGTCATCAACCCATTACTGCCCAAAATCTACATTTTAACACGAAAAAGTACACGCAACGGGCCGGAACACTACCCTATCATATAAAAAGGCAGCAACACTCACCTGAAAATGATGCAAACACACATGAAGAACATTTTGAAATGGCAAAGGATGAACAATGTGCTGTCATTAACCCATTACTGCCCAAAATCTACATTTTAACACGTAAAAGTACCCGGAACGGGCCGGAAGGATACCCTAATATATAAAACGGCAGCAAAACTCACCTGAAAATGATGCAAACACACATGAAGAACATGTTGAAATGAGAAAGGTGCACCAATATGCTGTCATTAACGCATTATTGCCCAAAATTTACATTTTATCACGAAAAAGTACCCGGAACTGGGGCCGGAACGGTACCCTAACATATAAAATGGCAGCAAAAATCACCTGAAAATGATGCAAACACACATGAAGAACATTTTGAAATGAGAAAGGTGCACCAATATGCTGGCATTAACCCATTACTGCCCAAAATCTACATTTTATCACGAAAAAGTACCCGCAACGGGCCGGAACGCTACCCTAACATATAAAATGGCAGCAAAAATCACCTGAAAATTATGCAAACACACATGAAGTACATTTTGAAATGAGAAAGGTGCTCCAATATGCTGTCATTAACCCATTACTGCCCAAAATCTACATTTTATCACGAAAAAGTACCCGGAACGGGCCGGAACGCTACCCTAACATATAAAAAGGCAGCCAAAATCACCTCAAAATGATGCAAACACACATGAAGAACATTTTGAAATGAGAAAGGTGCACCAATATGCTGTCATTAACCCATTACAGCCCAAAATCTACATTTTCACATGAAAAAGTACCCGGAATGGGCCGGAACGGTACCCTAATATATAAAACGGCAGCAAAACTCACCTGAAAATGATGCAAACACACATGAAGAACATTTTGAAATGGCAAAGGATGAACAATGTGCTCCCATTAACCCATTACTGCCCAAAATCTACATTTTAACACGAAAAAGTACCCGGAACGGGCCGGAACGCTACCCTAATATATAAAACGGCAGCAAAACTCACCTGTAAATGATGCAAACACACATGAAGAACATGTTGAAATGAGAAAGGTGCACCAATATGCTGTCATTAACCCATTATTGCCCAAAATTTACATTTTATCACGAAAAAGTACCCGGAACGGGCCGGAACGGTACCCTAACATATAAAATGGCAGCAAAAATCACCTGAAAATGATGCAAACACACATGAAGAACATTTTGAAATGAGAAAGGTGCACCAATATGCTGTCATTAACCCATTACTGCCCAAAATCTACATTTTATCACGAAAAAGTACCCGCAACGGGCCGGAACGCTACCCTAACATATAAAATGGCAGCAAAAATCACCTGAAAATTATGCAAACACACATGAAGTACATTTTGAAATGAGAAAGGTGCTCCAATATGCTGTCATTAACCCATTACAGCCCAAAATCTACATTTTCACATGAAAAAGTACCCGGAATGGGCCGGAACGGTACCCTAATATATAAAACGGCAGCAAAACTCACCTGAAAATGATGCAAACACACATGAAGAACATTTTGAAATGGCAAAGGATGAACAATGTGCTCCCATTAACCCATTACTGCCCAAAATCTACATTTTAACACGAAAAAGTACCCGGAACGGGCCGGAACGCTACCCTAATATATAAAACGGCAGCAAAACTCACCTGTAAATGATGCAAACACACATGAAGAACATGTTGAAATGAGAAAGGTGCACCAATATGCTGTCATTAACCCATTATTGCCCAAAATTTACATTTTATCACGAAAAAGTACCCGGAACCGGCCGGAACGGTACCCTAACATATAAAATGGCAGCAAAAATCACCTGAAAATGATGCAAACACACATGAAGAACATTTTGAAATGAGAAAGGTGCACCAATATGCTGTCATTAACCCATTACTGCCCAAAATCTACATTTTATCACGAAAAAGTACCCGCAACGGGCCGGAACGCTACCCTAACATATAAAATGGCAGCAAAAATCACCTGAAAATTATGCAAACACACATGAAGTACATTTTGAAATGAGAAAGGTGCTCCAATATGCTGTCATTAACCCATTACTGCCCAAAATCTACATTTTATCACGAAAAAGTACCCGGAACGGGCCGGAACGGTACCCTAACATATAAAAAGGCAGCCAAAATCACCTGAAAATTATGCAAACACACGTGAAGAACATTTTGGAAATGGGGAAGGTTGAACAATGTGCTTTCATTAACCCATTACTGCCCAAAATCCAGTAAAAAGGCAGCTAATAAGTAAACTCAAAGAGGGACTTTGTGATGACATCTATATTGTACTAGAAAATCCTCATCTACCTAAATATACTCTAGTCACATAAAGGTAGAATTGTAACACTTTTGATTTGATTGACATGAAGGGAAATTATATATTTCAAAATATTACTGGAGGGTGACTACACCTTACTGAACACTAGAGGGAGCAGTAACTGTTTAGTTGTGTTCATAGTCAGGTTTTCCTTTATCACTTCCATATCCTTGTTTCAGGAAGTGGTAACATTTCAAATGTTTCTTCTTCACTTAAATGTTGCAGCTTCATCTTGTCTGTGCTGATCACCTTGAGTTTAGATACAGGTCAGATTTATGTTTTTTTTTCTCTCTGCAAGCCTTGAGCATAAGAGTGCAACAATGGATTGCTTCATGCTGACCAGATCATTTCTTATAGAAAAGCTCTGCTGCAGCAACTTTGACAAATGTAGGACCACCCTGCCTTTTCACTACTTGGTTGGAAAGAGGTCTTCAAGTGGACAGGGCCCAGCCTCGTATGTGACACAGCAAGGATCATAAAAGGTCTTCAAGGTGGCTCAGCAGCTTATAAACACATTTCATGCAAACAAGGAAGCTTGAATCCCTAAGAAGGGGCCCTTAAAAATCAGACACATCATCTCTTCCTAGGAGAAACCTAGATGTGCATCATGAAGAAAGCTGTTTCATTGTTTTCTCTGTGTAATGTGTTATGTCTTGCTTTCTCCCCTGTTCCTGTGTTGTGAGCCTGGGTGCTGTGGAATGCTTGTAGAATGCCTGCCTCTGGAATGTTGAGAGAGTGTTTGAGAGTTCCTTGCAGTTTGAAGGCTGGGGCTTGAATGATGGCATTGAGGCTTCAGCGGCCAATCAGAGAGGATGTTGTGACATGGCTAATGGCTGAGGATGTCGAATGATGTGCCATTGAAGGGGATGGACAGCATCACACTCTGTACAACGGTTTGCCGCTGCACGCCTCTAAGGGTTTGAACTGAGTCTCAGAGGAGGAGATGTGTCCTGATGGTAATGCTGCTGAAAAGAAAAAGCGGCAGGTAACATCTAGTACGGCGCCCAGCATGGAATGCTATCCGAGCCGGAGCTGGGAGTTGTTTCAGGAGAGCCGTGTGTGTGCTGTCAGCATAGTGAACAGCTGGGTGCTGTGTTTGGAGACCCATGTGGGCACAGTCAGCTCAGTGAACAGCTGGTACCTGAAACAGTCAAGTTGGCAGTGATGGAGGTTGGGCCCAACGTGTGTTGGGGTCGGGGTCACAGGTACCAGCTTGACAGCTGCTCCGGGTATGGTGTGGATGGAACTATGCTGTATCCTAACTGCGTCTGTGGGAAGCAGGAATTGACTGTTCGCTGGGAAGAGCTCTGGGGTTTTTGCCTTGGTTGTGGGGCTGACCTGGGTGATTCAAGAAGTCAATATATGGCCGTTTTCCACAAGCTAGATCAGGGCTTTGTCATTTTTCAGGGAGCTGTCCATGCTGAACCGTGAATATTGATCAACAGTGTTATATGAAGTGAAGCCTGTTTGGGTGTAAGTTGTCCATTGGTACGTTGTGGATTGTGGTGGATCTGGGACGTGTCTGGTGTATTTTGGTAAAGACATGTCCTCTGTTAGTTGAAGGAAGTTGAAATTTGGTTTGTTCTTGCATGTTGATTTAACTTTTGCCTCCACAGGTCTGTCAGAATATGGACGTGAGAATAGGGCATGGACTTACTGGGGGTTACTTGTGTATGTGGTGTGTGTTGTGCTCACTGGGTGGCCTGGCCAACCACCTTGTGGGGTTGGACAGTTTTGTTTGTGTCTTGTGTGGCAGGGTAGTGCCAGCCACCTGGGCTGCTAGCTGCCAGCACATGGCACACCACAGCACTTTGGGGAGGTATTATGTGCCCGTGCCATTTGCGTTCATGGTTGTGGCTGGAGAAATGTTGTTGAGTGTAGTTTACCTCATTAGTTTGTTTCTGTGGAGGTGGACCCCGCACTCACATGTTTTTTTGCCATTTGGTCAAGTGTGCTTTGCCATTGTGTGTTGGGGGGACCCCAGTACCCTTTGTGGGGGTGTCGCTCCCACACCTTGAATGTGGTGGTCTCAACCTATGTGTTGTTCTTGTGGTTGGGGTGCTCCTTGTTGGGACACTGGTGGTGCATTTTCATGCGCCATCTATTTGCGGTGGTGTAGTGTTGCTTGTCTGTCGAGCAGCCTCAGTGTTGGTTTGGTTAGGTGATAAAGTGGTTTTGTTTGGTTGAGATGGGTAGTCAGCAGTCGTTCCGTGGGGTTTGAGGCCGGTCCCTTGGGTGAATTCCTGCTGTTTGGTCAACGGTGTGGATGGTGACGTGTTTTCAGTTGTGATGTTTTTCTAGCATTTCATTGGTAGGACGGTTGAGGGGATTTTATGTATTTAAAGTTTATTTATTTATTTAAATATGGTGGCGAAGGCCCGCAGGCATTGATTGGGGCTCCAGGTCTGGGGTACGAAGGGGTCTGTGGGCACACAGGAAGGGTTGGCAGAGCAGAGGATGGGAAGTGTAGAAAAAATCTGAGTGAATGGGGATAGTGGAGAGAAGGTACTGAGGGGTGGGAGGGAAAGGAGGCTAGTGAGATCACAGATTTTTAAGCCTTTTGCAGTGAGAGACGAAAGAATGAAGAGAGGTCGGGGGAAGAAGGGTAAAAACTGATGGTCCTGGATAGTTTGTGACGGTAAAAATGGAGAGAAGAGATGAGGTTGGTGTAGCAGTGTGATGTGACAGAGTGCAGGATGTAACAGAGTATGGGGAGTGATTCCTTGTAGGCGACAAAAAGAACCTGGGAAAGGATTTTACAGCAGCGATGGATGTCCATATAGTATGATGAATCAGTAGTGATTCCCCCCAGAATCTTGACCTGGGACCCTTCTCGTGTGGCCAGGGGAAGGCAGATGCTTCCTGATCCCAACCCTGGGGGTGGTGTTCTGCGGGAGGATCACATGGGGTGGGAACAGGCCAGGAGGAAGGAGAAACTCCCTTGTTTAATTTTCTCTGAACCCCCAATCTTGGAATGGCTTATTGTAAGGTAGAAGAAGTTAGGAAAACTAACTTGGTTGGCAGGGACTTCAAGTCCCATAATTCTTCAGTACTGGGACGAGGAAAAGGGATGCAGAGGAATATTGCTGTGGGAGCAATCAGCTAATTAGTGTAAACGACCGACACCTGAGGGAGACTGAGAGGCATAAAAAGCCCCCTCAGGTGCAGGAAGAGGGAGAACATGAACAGCAGGAGCAGCAGGAGAGGAGAAAGCAGTGCAGGCTGCAGAGGAAAGTGAAGCTGGCACGAGAGAAGACGCCGGGACCATTGTGCAGCCAAGAGCGGTGTCAAGTCCTGTGAGGGTCTTTGCCTCAAGCTATTCCTGTTGCAGAGGTTGCGCAGTGGGAAGCGTAAGAACGGGACGCTTGCCCATTGAAGGCTTGTTGTGCAGAGGTTGCGCAGCAGGAAGAGGAAGTAGCAAGGGAAGTGTACCCTCGTTAAAGGCTTTAGGTGGCTGGGTTGCACCTGAGCCTCTGCCGAGTGGAGGAAGCTCCAATTTCGAGTGGCGTGAGCGGAGGTGGACCAGACGAGGCTGTTTGCCTGACCGCGAGGAGCCACAATGACAGAAGACCTGCGAACACCAAGCGGAGCTAGATTGAGCGACTTATCTTGTGAGTTCACAGCTTGCAAGTGACTCCGGATCGCTCTGACACTATCCACGGCAGGCAGTTTCACTCGCGTGTGAGTAAGAGAAGCAGTGATTACAATTCTGAATACTGAACCGTACAAAACCAACAAATGTTTTACTTATTAAACCAAAGTGACTGTGCAAGCAAGCATGTGAGTTGGTGGAAGGGCCAAAATCCCTGTGGTGAAGCTTTAGTCCAAACAAAAGCATACAAACAATACCAAGCAAAAGAGTATTTAAAAACCCGGCAATACCAATATAACAACCATTGCTCAAGATTTCGGGAGGATAGCTCAGGGGCAACGTGCTCGCCTTACAAGCAAGACGACATGGAGCACCACAGGTTTGTCACAATTGTCAAATTGTCAATTGTCACAATTGTCACAAGCTTTGACACTCTCCTCCCGATGACTGTAAGATCCTCTCCGTGCCCAGATCCAACCGTTCTGGAGGGGGTGTAGCCTTGATCTTCCCAGAGTGGATTCCTGCCTCTGTCATTCCTATGCAGGCCTACTCCTCTTTCAAATGCCTTGTCTGAGGCTTTCTCTCTCTCTTTGCCACTCACTTACCATGGCTACTATCTATCAGCCACCTGGTCAAATCACCTCCTTCCTCTCTGAGTGGGCGGACCTCACTTCCTCCCTCCTGGCCTCAACTACTCAACTCCTCGTTCTTGGAGACTTCAACATCCATCTGGATGCTTTCGCGACCTCTGTGACTCTCTCTCTCTTTCTATTCTCCCCTCTGGCCCAACTCACTCTGCTGGGCCCACTCTGGATGCTCTGATCTCTTCAGACCTCCCCCTCTCTATCCCTCTGACCACTCCTCTCTCCTGGAGTGATCACTCTCTCATTTCCTCCCATCTCTCCCTCTCTACCCATCAGGCCAAGCTAACTCCAACACTGCCATGTACCTTCTCGGTCATCCGACCCATGAAGCGTGTCAGTTGAGGCTTCCACTTCCACTTTCTCTCCCCCTCCTCCTCCTCTGGCTGACTCACATCCTGACACAGCCCTTTCCATGCTCTACTCTTCTATCTCTGATACTCTTTATGTTCTTGCCCCTGTCATGAACATCCGCTTGAAGCCCAAAACCAAGTGCAACTCTTGGTATGACTCTGACCTAGTTACCCTTAAACGCAATTGTAGGGTGGCTGAGAGGAAATGGCGGGCTTCTTGTGCATCCTCTGACAAACTGGCCTGTGCCTGCTACAAAGGCAATACCAGCTCCTTGTCCGCACTAAGAAGGGAGCCCACATCCAAGCCTGCATCTTTGTGGCATCTAACAACTTGGCCGTACTCTTTAAAATCTGCAAGAAGCTGGCCAACCCTGCTGCAGTCTTTACCTCTCCTGTCGCCTCCGAGGCCATCTGCATGGCCTTTGCCTTTCATTTCATCTCAAAACCCAGGACATCCTGTCCACCCTCTCGTCCTCTCCTCCTCCTCCCGCTTCTCTCTCTGCTACCTTTGGCCCCCCTGCAGCCGCCTCTCCTCCTTCTTTCTCATTTTTTCCTCTGTTCTCCCTTGAAGAGATTTCCAGAAAGTCCAATCTATGAAAGTATTGTCAAAACAGGTTATTTCCTGTTCATCCAAAACCATCAAGGACCACATCGACACCCTTGCTCCTGCTCTGGCCGACTTCTGCAACCACTCCTTCGCCTCTGTAGCCTTCCCCTCCCCTCTGAAGCACTCTCTTGTGCACCCTCTTCTCAAGAAACCCATAGCCGACCCCTATTACCTGGCTAACTATCACCCGATCTCTATCACTCCTTTCCTGGGCAAACTCCTGGAAAATCTGGCCATCTCCCAGCTTAATCTTCACTCCGATTCTGTTGGTTGTCTCCATGACCATCAGTCTGGCTTCAGAGCTGCCAGAAGCATGGAAAGTGCTCTCCTGAACATCCGTGAAGACCTGCTTTCCACCCTTCATTCTAATATCCCATCTGTCCTCATCCTACTCGATCTTTCTTCTGCCTTTCACATGGTCAACCATGTCATCCTGCTCAATCGCCTCCGTGATAAGCTTGGTATCACTAATCAGGCCCTGGCCTGGCTGACACCCTTTCTCTCCAACCGACCCTCCTAGGTCCAACTTGGGTCCTTCCTTTCCTCTATCTCACTTTCTACCTGTGGCGTTCCCCAGGGGTCTAACCTCTCTCCTTGGCTTTTCAACCAATACCTGGCACCGCTAGCCCACTGCATTTCTGCTCTCTGCTGAAACTTTCAGTGCTATGTGGATGACAACCAACTTGTTTTCAGGCTCCCCTCTGCCACCTCTTCTCCCTCTCTCATCTCTGACTGTGTGTCTGCAATCCAGGTGTGGTGCGCCGCCAACAACCTCTTCCTTAATGCCAGTAAGACAGAGATCCTCCTCATCGGCACACCTGCACCTTCCTTTCCTGTCACTCTCTGGCCGGCCTCCCTTGGCCCTCTCCCTGCTCCCACTTGCGAGGCTAAGAACCTCTGGGTCATCTTCGACTCCACGCTTTCCTTTTCTCCACACATCTCTGACGTCTCAAAAAAAGTCTAACTACCAACTGCACCTCCTCAGAGGTATTCTTCTTTGCCTCTCCTTCCCCCATTAGCTCACTGTTTCCAGAGCTCTGGTTCTCTCTAGGCTGGACTATTGCAACAGCCTCTTTGTCAATCTGCCTGCAACCACTCTCCGCCCTCTGCAGCTCATCCAGAACAGGACTGTGAGGCTTGTCCTTGGCCTCAAGCCCTGCGATCGTATCTCTCCAGCCCTAAATCCCTTCATTGGCTTCCAGCGTCTGCAAGGATTAAATTCAAGACCCTTTGCATTGTCCACAAGGCTTTCTGGTGCCTGGTTCCGCAATACCTTGAACTCTCCCTCTGTAAATACCTTCCTACGTGAGCTCTTCGCTCCTTCACCTCCAACTCGCTCAGGATCAGTTGCTTCTCCAAGCAACAAGTTGGGGGTAGATCCCTTTCCTCTGCTGGGGCATACATCTGGAACAGCCTCCCTGCCTCTCTGAAACTTGAGGAGAACCATCTCCGGTTCCGGAAGCACCTCAAGACCTTCCTCTTTGCTTCTGCCTTCACTCTTCCTCTCCCCTGCTAAACTGTCTGCTTTGGCACCGGGCACCTGGTTACCCTCTGATATCGGGCCCAGATCCCTGCCCTCCCAGCCACACACCCGCACTGACTCCTGACAACCCTTGCACTTGGGTCTGTATCTGCTACCCTACAGTCCCCTTCGAGCACTTATAATACACCCGTTGTTTACACCTTATTTTCGCACTTACCACCTACTGGGCACACTACCTGTTGTTCTATCACGTGTTCAGCACTTTCCACTCTTCCCCTGCCCCTCGCACTTCCCCCTTCCCTCTCCCCTGCACTTGCACGTTCTTAATGTCACTGGGCCTAGTAAGATCGTTGTTCTGTCCTCCCTTGTTTCCCCTCCCTTGCCTCGTTGCGCTCTGAAATAATTGTGTATTGGCGCAATACAAATAAAATATCATATCATGTAAATATCAGCCTCAGAAGGAAGGTGAGTAACAGCAATATTCGATTGAATAGAAATGATTTCATCCATAAAACATGTGGACAAGGAATTACAGAGGGCCTGAGAGGAGGGAAGAGGAACCGGTAAGCTAGTAGAGAGATTACGAACCACTTTGAACAACTCCCTGGGGTGATTCACAGAAGTTTCAATAATAGATGCAACGTAGACATGTTTGGCACATGAAATGGCTAGGTGATACTGGGAGGTGACCAGAGACAAGGCAAACTTTTTCCTGGGCGTATAAGAGTGCCTCCACTTTTGCTCCATCTGCCTGCATTGTAGGCGAAGGGCACGCAGCTTGTCCATGAACCACTGCTGAGAGGGGCGTGAAGATAGCCTAGATGTCTTGAGCTGAGCAAGGCTGCCTGCAACTGCGGTCAGAGTACTAGTTAAAGAATTCATGTCCACAGGGGACAGCCCTGAAAGTCGGGCAAGTATCAAAGAGGTCATATCAGATTTAGATACTGAGCGCCATCCACGCCGCTGGACTAATTTGGCTGGTGGAGCAGATGGCGGGCCCTTAATGCCCCAGGGGAAGGGAACAAAGAAATGATCAGACCACAGGATTTGAAAGGCCACAAAAAGAGTGATCTCAGCATCTGCTGAGAAAATCAGGTCCAAGGTGTTACCTAAGGAATTGGTCTGTTTATGAACCTGCTGGGGGAGGGAGAGTTCTTTCATAGAGGACAGAAAGCTTTGAATCTTAAAGTACTCCACCTCATTGACCTTAAGATTAAAGTCACCCACAATTGTAATTGTTTATTTATAACATGCTTAATACCCAGAGATTTCTAAGCGCGGACCCGGGCATCGAACCTGTGTTGCTCCGCGTCGTCTTGCTACCAAGGCGAGCACGTTGCCCCAGAGCTATCCTCCCGACACAATGGCATATCATCCTGACAAAGACAGTGTTTGTTTACTTGAAGGAGATGAATTTAAATCCTGTTCTTACTCCAGGAGAAGTTGGAACCTATCACTTCTTTTCGTACATTGTTGATACAACTGAACTTTTTATTATCAAGTTTTGAATCCGAAAGAACTGTGTTGGAACTTTGTGGCAAAACAGAATTTCCTGATTTCTTTTGAATTGTGGAGCAAATCCTTGCTCAAACCTGGGGAAGGGGAATTAACCCAGGTTATGAGAAGATTCAGTGGCCACATTGTGATGTGGTTTTATGTTATATATAATTGTTGGATTAAACTGCCATACATTTCCTTATTGATTTATTGAGTATACAAGTGTGAGGGACAGATATCCTTTTGTAAGAGTATTTTCTTTAGTTTATTCTAGGCAGGAAAATCCTTGTCAGGGTAGGGATAGAGTGGCGTTTATCCTACCTTTTTATTTAATAAAATGCTAAAGTTGAAAACTCTTTACAAAGTTGTCGGCCTCACATTTCTTACCCCTCACAATAGGTTCTGAGATGCTGGATGGTTGGGGAAATCCAAGGTTCAATGCACAGGCAAGAGGGATAATGGTACTCAATGAGAGCACTAGTGCTAGGTTAAAATCTGGGAAGGCCTTCTCACTGGAGTTGGTAACAGATGGAAAGAGCACCTAAAGGAAGGGCCTGACTTTATTCAGATGAGGAGTTATTTAGTCCAGTGAGTTTCAGAAAAATTGGGCCGACTGATTGTGGAGGGTGACCGGAAAATGGTCAGAGTATGAGGAGTCAAGGTGAAGACAGTGGCTGTAGTCATGTTTACGGCAGGTTGAATTGACAGGTGTTCAGTGTCAGAGATTTGATTAAGAGGTCTAAGTCATTGGAAAAGAGAGATTGAAGACTCAAAGAGGTCAATAGATGAGAATTATGCAAGAGGAGGTGGAGCAAGGAGCTGAATACAAACATACTCAAAAGAAAATGAGATTAAGTAATTGGGGAGAGAGGTGGATGGCGTTTCTTTACTGATCATAAGACCTCCCATCCTGCCATCCTGCTACCCATTCTGCCATCCTTTTAGGATAATCAGTAAGAGTAGGGAAAGTTAGAGGAATCAGTGTGAAGGGCTTCTAGTGAGGCTGATGAAGATATGGGGCCTCATTACGACCCTGGCGCTAAGTGTTTAACGGCGCCGTAAAAGGCTGCGGCGCCGTTAAACACTTAGTGCCTAATTACGAGGTCCCTTTGCGGGACCCGACCTTAACGGCTGGTTTTTCCAGCCGTTAAAGTAGGCACCCGCAAAGGGACCTTGGTGCTAATTACGGTACCGCAATTTGCGGTACCGTAATTAGCGCCTTCCCCATTCCCATTGAGCCCTATGGGTCAAAAATGGGAATGGGGAAGGGCCATGGTAGCATGGGGAATTACCGCCCCACCAACCTCGGAATGGGGTGGTAATTCCCCATTCCGCCATGGCGGACACGGGCATGGACCATGGTGCTAATAGCACCATGGTCCTCCGCCTAGGTCGTAATGAGGCCCATGGTGTTTACCCCATTGATACACACAGGTTACTGGTTATCAGCACATAGAGACCCATTTTATGATATAGTGTGGAATTTAGGGCCCAATTCTGCTAGAGGTGTAACACATCCATGGCCCTTAGGGCCATATTCTGCCTGGGTTGTAATTCATGAGTGAATTCCTGATTCGGAATGTACATTTGCTTTTTACACCAGTTTTCTATCTTTATAATGGGACCTATTCTGCTAGAGGCGGAACAACCCCATGGGGATATTACACCTCTAGCAGAATAGGCCCGTTATAAAGATAGGAAACAGGTGTAAAAAACAGGTGTACATTCCGAATGGGGAATTCACCCATGAATTACACCTCTAGCATAATTACACCTCCATCAGAATAGGCCACTAAGTCCAGACATGCTTCCTTTATCACTATGTCCCGACATCATCCCTTATCACTGTGTCCCTTCTTGAGTAACAAACCCACTGCCTGCGTATTTGTAATGATCTTAGGGTGTGAGGGAAACAGTGTTCATTTTTAATTTAATTCATATTTTTACTTTATCCTCCAGAATGTGCCGCATAGTTTATATGAACAAACAAACGCCGCTTTCACCACAAGAAGTATTCAACATTTTAAGGCATCACCTAAAAGGCAATATTTCCACACTTCCGGCAACTAATTCAGAAAATGGTCAGGTGTTCCTATACAGTTATGAAGGACAAAAGCATAGAAAAGATGATTGGAGATGTGATCAGTATAAATGGATTCAGAAAGGAAGGCATGCTCTGCCGAGGGCCAGTCCTCTGGTGTGGAAGACCTACTTTCAAAGATTAATTGGTAGAGAGGAAGTTACATTTTACAGATATGGCTATGAAGTTCTTGATGGAAGTGTTGAAAAAGTGATTGTCCATTATCTAGGTGAAGACAAAACACCTGAGCCATGCATGCCTCATGGAAATATGAGAAAATACCCCTTAAGAGCTCATGTTCGCACAATGCCATCTGTGCTGATAGAAATTGCTGAAAATAAAGATTTAGGTCCAACTTCAATTTACCAGAAAATAATTGCAGAATGCGATGCTTCCCCTACCCACATGAGAGTTACAGTGCCGAAAAATACAGAGCAAATAAAAAATAAACTTAAGTATGGGAAACAGAAATGTAGTATCAGTCATGATGATTTATATAACATCTTCGAGCTTCACTATGCACTGGAAGGGTTTGTATGCCATTACTCTCTGGTTCCCGAACTTATTGTAACTTTGGCTCTTCCAGTCATTACCAATATTTTTGAGGAAGTGATGAAGTTGAATTCAAGAACCCTAATTTCATATGACACAACATTTCAATTAGGTGATTTTTACCTCTCTCCACTAATATTTCAATGTTCATTGTTTGAGGAAAATCCTGCAATCCCTGCCTTTGTACTGATTCATGATAAACGCACAACGATTGTCCATGAAACATTTTTTTCTTTTGTAGCAAATCGTATGCCTCAAATTAACCAGAGTTCCATTACTATAGTAACAGACAGAGAAGCTGCTATTGTGAAATCTGTAGAGAATATTATTCCAAGATGCAAGCATGTGGTTTGTTGGAACCACATACTGAAAGACGTGGAATTCTGGGTTTCAGGTCATGAAGGAGGAAAAGCAGACAGAAAAGTGTACACCAATAATATTCTACAGCTCTTAGACTGCAAAACTGAAGAAGACTTTCTAACATTGTTGGAAAAACTAAGGGCCACATGGAGTGCTTCTTTTGTGAAATATTTTGAGGAAAAACTGAGCAAAGACATCTTGACAAAGGCAGGCAGATGGGTCTTGGAAACAGTTGGCATTTATAGGAAAACCAGTGGAGTTACGACTAATGTGTCAGATGGATGAAATGGTATTGGCAATCTACTTTTTGCAAACATTTTATCTAAAGGAAGTGTTGAGAGGACAGTGTGGTATGGGGAATTATCACCTGTCAAACAGGCATGCTGGCAAAAAACTTAATTCTGGTGATATTGAATTCCCATTTGATTACATACCTGTGGAAAAGATAGTGGACTTTATAAAGAAGGGTCACTATGATGAAGAACCTGTAACAATATCAAAAGGTGATGAGCGCAAATCAAATGCAATGGAAGGCCTAGCAGACTTGATAGTTAAGCAAAACCGAGTATTTCTTCAGGCACAGTCTGGATGTTTCATAGTTACCGGATTACGAGACAAAAAGTATGTGGTAAAGTTATTCCCAGTTGAAACATGCTCTTGCAACAGTTCACGAACATGCTACCACATTCTGGCTGCACAGAAGTCAATTGGTAAGAGTTCAAGTAAGAAAAGAATAGTGTATTCTCTGAAAAAGCTCAGGATGAATGTCAGAAAAGGCAAATCTGGAAGGAAAAGAATTAGACAGAAAGATGAGCTGCAGACTGTAGCCGCAATGGATTCTATTCTGATGAGTGAAACTAAATTTGATGACACTCAGGAAGACATTAAAGCAAAAAATAAACATACTAAACAATTGAACCCATATGAGAATGTTCCCAAGAAAGAACATTTTACCTCTTTTCTGGTAGACGAGTATGATCTGGGTGTACCGCAGCGGTCAAGCTCACCTAAACAAACAAATAAAACGGTGCCCCTTCCATGGGACTTAATACCAGATTATCCACGCATGCAGAGTGTCCTAGTTCAAAATATTTACATCAATGTTGAAGACATGAAATCTCTCTTAGGTGATAACTGGCTGGTTGACACAGTCATTGAAGGCTTCTTGCTTACTAGAGCTTCTCTAAAACATGTCACTGAATGTGATGTACGTGTGAGTGTTTTCAGTCCATTCATAATTCATTCCATTGACTTACATGGATACTCTTCAAGTGTTCACGAGTTTGGCATCAAATCAGATATTATGGCAAAGGACATCTGGATCATCCCCACAAATGTGCAAAATACTCACTGGGTACTTATGCTGGTGTTCATGAAGTGGAAGATTATTCTATATTTAGACTCCAATGAAACCCTCTACACAAAGTACATAAACATACTACAAACATTCATGGACATGCAGGTGGCATCCACAATTGACTGGTCTAAGTGGACAATCCATGCTCCTCATGATGTACCAGCTCAGCATGATTCATCCAGTTGTGGACTATTTCTCTGCTTATTTGCACATACATTGTGTAGTGGGTCACTTGTACCATTCCCTGCAGACATGACTGCTGTGCGGCAGTGGATAGCTATGGAATTAATTAGTGGAAAATCCTTTCTCCCAAAATCACAGTTGAAGAAACAAAAATATTGCAGAGCAAAAAAAGAGATTAAGCAGAATATTAAGAAAGATTTTAATACACCTTTTTCAAGGAATCCTCCAAAAGAGGCAACATCCACTGTTGAATTCTTATCTACAGCATTAGATGACTATTACACAGCAACTTGGTTCCTCTGTTTCATGGGTAAACTCTGTAAAAAACCAACAAAATCAAAAATGATACTCTGCCAGGGACTATGCCAGGACTGGTATCATTTGTCTTGCCTTGACCTAGCTCATTTCCCTAGTGGTCTGTACAAATGTCCGAAGTGCATTTAGGGAAGCACTATGTATTTGAAAAAACAGAATAAATCTCTTCAAATACACACAGATGTCTACCAAAAGACCAATAAAATATGACACTCACACTGCATCAAAGTTTATGGACAACCTTTGAAAGACATTTTATGTTAAGTTTTATGTGACTTGTTAGCACAACATTTGCCAGATGCAGCTGGTTCAGGCAACACAATCTGCTTGTCTTGTGTGCTAGATTAACAGGAATAGAAGGCAGGTTTTACTGACATCCTACAAGTGAGATGATCTCCCAAGGCTCTCAGGTGGCTTGGTCAAGAGTTTGAAGAAAGGGATGGCATATATTGTGAAAGAGAGCTCATCCATACATGTCTTATTGGTAGCTTGAAACCATGTTATAGTATCTCATTTACAATGTTATTTCATGTATTTACATTTGGTTAAATGTTATAAATTGTATGCTAACATACAAGTACTAATGTCTCTCGCCTTTGCTGATTTATTACACTGAGGGTGGTAAGTGACACTGGTGAATTGTACTTAGTGCCATTGCTGAATTTGGGTATTCATTGCAGTCATACCCAATGCCCCATCTTACAAACTTGTCACACAAAGTTGCACTCCTCTGCCTGTGCCTTCCACTTGTGCAGTGGAATATATATAAACATAAGCATATCCACAGCACTAGCCAAGTTATACTGAGCGAGTCACTTGTCCCAACAGGTAGCGAAGAGCGGAGAGTCTTCTCCTTTGCATGTGCTCCCCTCACCCACTTGATTCCACTTGCGCAGCCCTACCAGACACTGCTGGTGAGTGCCCCTGCTCTTGTGTTTCCTCTTACTGTCCCCCATCCCTCCACTTTCATTTCGTCTTAGTGTTTTTTTGCTTGTTTGGTCCTTTCCCAGTCCCTCCCTGACCTTCACCCCTGCACACCCTGGTCCGCCTGCAACTCCTGGATTGGGCCATGAGCGAATCACGTGTCCCTCATCCTGAAGAACTCCAGGGCAGCCTTGCCTGAACAGCCATCAGCTAATGCTTCTGTGATAAGACTGTGCTCTTCTACCATACAGCATACCCTCATACCTTTAACTGACAAGTTCTACTCCATATATCCAGGTACTGGCAGACAAATCACTATAGACCATGTTTGTGAGTAATGGGTTAATGACAGCATATTGGTGCACCTTTCTCATTTCAAAATGTTCTCCATGTGTGTTTGCATCATTTTTTAGGTGAGTTTCGCTGCCATTTTATATATTAGGGTAGCGTTCCGGCCCGTTCCGGGTACTTTTTCGTGATAAAATGTAGATTTTGGGCAGTAATGGGTTAATGACAGCATATTGGTGCACCTTTCTCATTTCAAAATGTTCTCCATGTGTGTTTGCATCATTTTCAGGTGAGTTTCGCTGCCGTTTTATATTTTAGGGTAGCGTTCCGGCCCGTTCCGGGTACTTTTTCGTGATAAAATGTAGATTTTGGGCAGTAATGGGTTAATGACAGCATATTCGTCCACCTTTCTCATTTCAAAATGTTCTTCATGTGTGCTTGCATCCTTTTCAGGTGAGTTTCGCTGCCGTTTTATATATTAGGGTAGCGTTCCGACCCGTTCCGGGTACTTTTTCGTGATAAAATGTTGGTTTTGGGCAGTAATGGGTTAATGACAGCATATTGGTGCACCTTTCTCATTTCAAAATGTTCTCCATGTGTGTTTGCATCATTTTCAGGTGAGTTTCGCTGCCATTTTATATTTTAGGGTAGCGTTCCGGCCCGTTCCGGGTACTTTTTCGTGATAAAATGTAGATTTTGGGCAGTAATGGGTTAATGACAGCATATTGGTGCACCTTTCTCATTTCAAAATGTTCTACATGTGTGTTTGCATCATTTTCAGGTGAGTTTCGCTGCCATTTTATATTTTAGGGCAGCGTTCCGGCCCGTTGCGGGTACTTTTTCGTGATAAAATGTAGATTTTGGGCAGTATTGGGTTAATGACAGCATATCGGTGCACCTTTCTCATTTCAAAATGTTCTTCATGTGTGCTTGCATCCTTTTCAGGTGAGTTTCGCTGCCGTTTTATATATTAGGGTAGCGTTCCGGCCCGTTCCGGGTACTTTTTCGTGATAAAATGTAGATTTTGGGCAGTAATGGGTTAATGACAGCATATTGGTGCACCTTTCTCATTTCAAAATGTTCTTCATGTGTGTTTGCATCATTTTCAGGTGAGTTTCGCTGCCATTTTATATTTTAGGGTAGCGTTCCGGCCCGTTCCGGGTACTTTTTTTCGTGATAAAATGTAGATTTTGGGCAGTAATGGGTTAATGACAGCATATTGGTGCACCTTTCTCATTTCCAAATGTTCTTCATGTGTGCTTGCATCATTTTCAGGTGAGTTTCGCTGCCGTTTTATATATTAGGGTAGCGTTCCGGCCCGTTCCGTGTACTTTTTCGTGATAAAATGTAGATTTTGGGCAGTAATGGGTTAATGTCAGCATATTGGTGCACCTTTCTCATTTCAAAATGTTCTTCATGTGTGTTTGCATCATTTTCAGGTGAGTTTCGCTGCCACTTTATATTTTAGGTTAGCGTTCCGGCCCGTTCCGGGTACTTTTTCGTGATGAAATGTAGATTTTGGGCAGTAATGGGTTAATGACAGCATATTGGTGCACCTTTCTCATTTCAAAATGTTCTTCATGTGTGTTTGCATCATTTTCAGGTGAGTTTCGCTGCCACTTTATATTTTAGGTTAGCGTTCCGGCCCGTTCCGGGTACTTTTTCGTGATGAAATGTAGATTTTGGGCAGTAATGGGTTAATGACAGCATATTGGTGCACCTTTCTCATTTCAAAATGTTCTTCATGTGTGTTTGCATCATTTTCAGGTGAGTTTCGCTGCCATTTTATATTTTAGGGCAGCGTTCCGGCCCGTTGCGGGTACTTTTTCGTGATAAAATGTAGATTTTGGGCAGTATTGGGTTAATGACAGCATATTGGTGCACCTTTCTCATTTCAAAATGTTCTTCATGTGTGCTTGCATCCTTTTCAGGTGAGTTTCGCTTCCGTTTTATATATTAGGGTAGCGTTCCGGCCCGTTCCGGGTACTTTTTCGTGATAAAATGTAGATTTTGGGCAGTAATGGGTTAATGACAGCATATTGGTGCACCTTTCTCATTTCAAAATGTTCTTCATGTGTGCTTGCATCCTTTTCAGGTGAGTTTCGCTGCCATTTTATATTTTAGGGTAGCGTTCCGGCCCGTTCCGGGTACTTTTTTTCGTGATAAAATGTAGATTTTGGGCAGTAATGGGTTAATGACAGCATATTGGTGCACCTTTCTCATTTCAAAATGTTCTTCATGTGTGCTTGCATCATTTTCAGGTGAGTTTCGCTGCCGTTTTATATATTAGGGTAGCGTTCCGGCCCGTTCCGTGTACTTTTTCGTGATAAAATGTAGATTTTGGGCAGTAATGGATTAATGTCAGCATATTGGTGCACCTTTCTCATTTCAAAATGTTCTTCATGTGTGCTTGCATCATTTCCAGGTGAGTTTCGCTGCCGTTTTATATTTTAGGGTAGCGTTCCGGCCCGTTCCGTGTACTTTTTCGTGATAAAATGTAGATTTTGGGCAGTAATGGATTAATGTCAGCATATTGGTGCACCTTTCTCATTTCAAAATGTTCTTCATGTGTGTTTGCACCATTTCCAGGTGAGTTTCGCTGCCACTTTATATTTTAGGTTAGCGTTCCGGCCCGTTCTGGGTACTTTTTCGTGATGAAATGTAGATTTTGGGCAGTAATGGATTAATGTCAGCATATTGGTGCACCTTTCTCATTTCAAAATGTTCTTCATGTGTGTTTGCATCATTTTCAGGTGAGTTTCGCTGCCACTTTATATTTTAGGTTAGCTTTCCGGCCCGTTCCGGGTACTTTTTCGTGATGAAATGTAGATTTTGGGCAGTAATGGGTTAATGACAGCATATTGGTCCACCTTTCTCATTTCAAAATGTTCTCCATGTGTGTTTGCATCATTTTCAGGTGAGTTTCGCTGCCATTTTATATTTTAGGGTAGCGTGCCGGCCCGTTCCGGGTACTTTTTCGTGATAAAATGTAGATTTTGGGCAGTAATGGGTTAATGACAGCATATTGGTGCACCTTTCTCATTTCAAAATGTTCTCCATGTGTGTTTGCATCATTTTCAGGTGAGTTTCGCTGCCATTTTATATTTTAGGGTAGCGTTCCGGCCCGTTCCGGGTACTTTTTCGTGATAAAATGTAGATTTTGGGCAGTAATGGGTTAATGACAGCATATTGGTCCACCTTTCTCATTTCAAAATGTTCTTCATGTGTGCTTGCATCATTTTCAGGTGAGTTTCGCTGCCGTTTTATATATTAGGGTAGCGTTCCGGCCCGTTCCGGGTACTTTTTCGTGATAAAATGTAGATTTTGGGCAGTAATGGGTTAATGACAGCATATTGGTGCACCTTTCTCATTTCAAAATGTTCTTCATGTGTGCTTGCATCATTTTCAGGTGAGTTTCGCTGCCGTTTTATATATTAGGGTAGCGTTCCGGCCCATTGCGGGTACTTTTTCGTGATAAAATGTAGATTTTGGGCAGTAATGGGTTAATGACAGCATATTGGTGCACCTTTCTCATTTCAAAATGTTCTTCATGTGTGTTTGCATCATTTTCAGGTGAGTTTCGCTGCCATTTTATATTTTAGGGTAGCGTTCCGGCCCGTTCCGGGTACTTTTTCGTGATAAAATGTAGATTTTGGGCAGTAATGGGTTAATGACACCATATTCGTCCACCTTTCTCATTTCAAAATGTTCTTCATGTGTGCTTGCATCCTTTTCAGGTGAGTTTCGCTGCCGTTTTATATATTAGGGTAGCGTTCCAACCCGTTCCGGGTACTTTTTCGTGATAAAATGTAGATTTTGGGCAGTAATGGGTTAATGACAGCATATTGGTGCACCTTTCTCATTTCAAAATGTTCTCCATGTGTGTTTGCATCATTTTCAGGTGAGTTTCGCTGCCATTTTATATTTTAGGGTAGCGTTCCGGCCCGTTGCGGGTACTTTTTCGTGATAAAATGTAGATTTTGGGCAGTAATGGGTTAATGACAGCATATTGGTGCACCTTTCTCATTTCAAAATGTTCTTCATGTGTGTTTGCATCATTTTCAGGTGAGTTTCGCTGCCATTTTATATTTTAGGGCAGCGTTCCGGCCCGTTGCGGGTACTTTTTCGTGATAAAATGTAGATTTTGGGCAGTAATGGGTTAATGACAGCATATTGGTGCACCTTTCTCATTTCAAAATGTTCTTCATGTGTGCTTGCATCATTTTCAGGTGAATTTCGCTGCCGTTTTATATATTAGGGTAGCGTTCCGGCCCATTGCGGGTACTTTTTCGTGATAAAATGTAGATTTTGGGCAGTAATGGGTTAATGACAGCATATTGGTGCACCTTTCTCATTTCAAAATGTTCTTCATGTGTGTTTGCATCATTTTCAGGTGAGTTTCGCTGCCATTTTATATTTTAGGGTAGCGTTCCGGCCCGTTCCGGGTACTTTTTCGTGATAAAATGTAGATTTTGGGCAGTAATGGGTTAATGACACCATATTCGTCCACCTTTCTCATTTCAAAATGTTCTTCATGTGTGCTTTCATCCTTTTCAGGTGAGTTTCGCTGCCGTTTTATATATTAGGGTAGCGTTCCAACCCGTTCCGGGTACTTTTTCGTGATAAAATGTAGGTTTTGGGCAGTAATGGGTTAATGACAGCATATTGGTGCACCTTTCTCATTTCAAAATGTTCTCCATGTGTGTTTGCATCATTTTCAGGTGAGTTTCGCTGCCATTTTATATTTTAGGGTAGCGTTCCGGCCCGTTGCGGGTACTTTTTCGTGATAAAATGTAGATTTTGGGCAGTAATGGGTTAATGACAGCATATTGGTGCACCTTTCTCATTTCAAAATGTTCTTCATGTGTGTTTGCATCATTTTCAGGTGAGTTTCGCTGCCATTTTATATTTTAGGGCAGCGTTCCGGCCCGTTGCGGGTACTTTTTCGTGATAAAATGTAGATTTTGGGCAGTATTGGGTTAATGACAGCATATTGGTGCACCTTTCTCATTTCAAAATGTTCTTCATGTGTGCTTGCATCCTTTTCAGGTGAGTTTCGCTGCCGTTTTATATATTAGGGTAGCGTTCCGGCCCGTTCCGGGTACTTTTTCGTGATAAAATGTAGATTTTGGGCAGTAATGGGTTAATGACAGCATATTGGTGCACCTTTCTCATTTCAAAATGTTCTTCATGTGTGTTTGCATCATTTTCAGGTGAGTTTCGCTGCCATTTTATATTTTAGGGTAGCGTTCCGGCCCGTTCCGGGTACTTTTTTTCGTGATAAAATGTAGATTTTGGGCAGTAATGGGTTAATGACAGCATATTGGTGCACCTTTCTCATTTCCAAATGTTCTTCATGTGTGCTTGCATCATTTTCAGGTGAGTTTCGCTGCCGTTTTATATATTAGGGTAGCGTTCCGGCACGTTCCGTGTACTTTTTCGTGATAAAATGTAGATTTTGGGCAGTAATGGGTTAATGTCAGCATATTGGTGCACCTTTCTCATTTCAAAATGTTCTTCATGTGTGTTTGCATCATTTTCAGGTGAGTTTTGCTGCCACTTTATATTTTAGGTTAGCGTTCCGGCCCGTTCCGGGTACTTTTTCGTGATGAAATGTAGATTTTGGGCAGTAATGGGTTAATGACAGCATATTGGTCCACCTTTCTCATTTCAAAATGTTCTTCATGTGTGCTTGCATCATTTTCAGGTGAGTTTCGCTGCCGTTTTATATATTAGGGTAGCGTTCCTGCCCGTTCCTGGTACTTTTTCGTGATAAAATGTAGATTTTGGGCAGTAATGGGTTAATGACAGCATATTGGTGCACCTTTCTCATTTCAAAATGTTCTTCATGTGTGCTTGCATCATTTTCAGGTGAGTTTCGCTGCCGTTTTATATATTAGGGTAGCGTTCCTGCCCATTGCGGGTACTTTTTCGTGATAAAATGTAGATTTTGGGCAGTAATGGGTTAATGACAGCATATTGGTGCACCTTTCTCATTTCAAAATGTTCTTCATGTGTGTTTGCATCATTTTCAGGTGAGTTTCGCTGCCATTTTATATTTTAGGGTAGCGTTCCGGCCCGTTCCGGGTACTTTTTCGTGATAAAATGTAGATTTTGGGCAGTAATGGGTTAATGACACCATATTCGTCCACCTTTCTCATTTCAAAATGTTCTTCATGTGTGCTTGCATCCTTTTCAGGTGAGTTTCGCTGCCGTTTTATATATTAGGGTAGCGTTCCAACCCGTTCCGGGTACTTTTTCGTGATAAAATGTAGGTTTTGGGCAGTAATGGGTTAATGACAGCATATTGGTGCACCTTTCTCATTTCAAAATGTTCTCCATGTGTGTTTGCATCATTTTCAGGTGAGTTTCGCTGCCATTTTATATTTTAGGGTAGCGTTCCGGCCCGTTGCGGGTACTTTTTCGTGATAAAATGTAGATTTTGGGCAGTAATGGGTTAATGACAGCATATTGGTGCACCTTTCTCATTTCAAAATGTTCTTCATGTGTGTTTGCATCATTTTCAGGTGAGTTTCGCTGCCATTTTATATTTTAGGGCAGCGTTCCAGCCCGTTGCGGGTACTTTTTCGTGATAAAATGTAGATTTTGGGCAGTATTGGGTTAATGACAGCATATTGGTGCACCTTTCTCATTTCAAAATGTTCTTCATGTGTGCTTGCATCCTTTTCAGGTGAGTTTCGCTGCCGTTTTATATATTAGGGTAGCGTTCCGGCCCGTTCCGGGTACTTTTTCGTGATAAAATGTAGATTTTGGGCAGTAATGGGTTAATGACAGCATATTGGTGCACCTTTCTCATTTCAAAATGTTCTTCATGTGTGTTTGCATCATTTTCAGGTGAGTTTCGCTGCCATTTTATATTTTAGGGTAGCGTTCCGGCCCGTTCCGGGTACTTTTTTTCGTGATAAAATGTAGATTTTGGGCAGTAATGGGTTAATGACAGCATATTGGTGCACCTTTCTCATTTCCAAATGTTCTTCATGTGTGCTTGCATCATTTTCAGGTGAGTTTCGCTGCCGTTTTATATATTAGGGTAGCGTTCCGGCACGTTCCGTGTACTTTTTCGTGATAAAATGTAGATTTTGGGCAGTAATGGGTTAATGTCAGCATATTGGTGCACCTTTCTCATTTCAAAATGTTCTTCATGTGTGTTTGCATCATTTTCAGGTGAGTTTTGCTGCCACTTTATATTTTAGGTTAGCGTTCCGGCCCGTTCCGGGTACTTTTTCGTGATGAAATGTAGATTTTGGGCAGTAATGGGTTAATGACAGCATATTGGTCCACCTTTCTCATTTCAAAATGTTCTTCATGTGTGCTTGCATCATTTTCAGGTGAGTTTTGCTGCCGTTTTATATATTAGGGTAGCGTTCCTGCCCGTTCCTGGTACTTTTTCGTGATAAAATGTAGATTTTGGGCAGTAATGGGTTAATGACAGCATATTGGTGCACCTTTCTCATTTCAAAATGTTCTTCATGTGTGCTTGCATCATTTTCAGGTGAGTTTCGCTGCCGTTTTATATATTAGGGTAGCGTTCCGGCCCGTTCCGTGTACTTTTTCGTGATAAAATGTAGATTTTGGGCAGTAATGGATTAATGTCAGCATATTGGTGCACCTTTCTCATTTCAAAATGTTCTTCATGTGTGTTTGCATCATTTTCAGGTGAGTTTCGCTGCCACTTTATATTTTAGGTTAGCGTTCCGGCCCGTTCCGGGTACTTTTTCGTGATGAAATGTAGATTTTGGGCAGTAATGGGTTAATGACAGCATATTGGTCCACCTTTCTCATTTCAAAATGTTCTTCATGTGTGCTTGCATCATTTTCAGGTGAGTTTCGCTGCCGTTTTATATATTAGGGTAGCGTTCCGGCCCGTTCCGGGTACTTTTTCGTGATAAAATGTAGATTTTGGGCAGTAATGGGTTAATGACAGCATATTGGTGCACCTTTCTCATTTCAAAATGTTCTTCATGTGTGTTTGCATCATTTTCAGGTGATTTTTGCTGCCATTTTATAGGTTAGGGTACCATTCCGGCCCGTTCCGGCGCGTTCCGGGTTTTACACACACCCAGAAAAATATGTGTAAAATGTCAAATGAAAAGCAAAGTTGCGATTGACATTAGAAGATTGGTCTTATTTTGGTAAGAAATGGTCAGAGCTCTGAGGAAGTCAATGAGACATAATATTAAGGTCGAGATAAATCAGACTAGCACAGTGAAAAATGGGGTGAACCACAAGGTGCGCTATATTGCACCAGAATGAAATGGAAGCGGTGAAAGAAAATTCTGGTTAATAAGAAATGGATGGAGAAAAACAATCATGGAAAATGTTAAAAGATGTACATGAAAAAGTCAAAAAGGGCCTAGTCAATAGTGTAGGTACCCGAACACGGTAAAGTCTTTACAAAAGTTGAGCTTTGTTCAAATGCATGTGACATCATGCTGACCAAGTAAATACATAAATATAAGGAATTGAGGAGTGCACGAATTCTAGATGTCTAAAGGCATAAGAATCGAGGTCCTGTCTCTGCAAGATTAGGGCTTGAAGGCGGTAATCAAGTGGAATTCTATAGCAATGAAGTGCTGTAGTCAAACCAGATTTTGGTTCAGTCAAAGTAATATGTATACACTGGTGTAATTAAAGTACAGTACATGTAACAGGTGATGGTTGTTGATCACAGAAAGGGTGACCCATGGTGCAGGTTATTACAGAAATACATACATCTCATGGTCGCTATTGAGGCCTCTGCTAGTACAGCGTAAAAAGCAAATAAGACTGGAATACCCATGACAATATTAGGAGGGCTTTAAACATAATAACTGGGAAAGGAGATCACAGCCGAAACTGGCAGTAGTGGCACTGAATGATCAGCAGGAATTTGACAGTGTGGATTGGGCCTACTTAGAATATGCTGTAGAGGCATGTGGATTGGGACCCAGATTCCTAAGAATTATATTGGCAAACTTGAAAATCCCTACAAGGAGAATCATTGCTAATGGTAAACATTCAAGTCCCATTAAATTAAAATGTCGAGAGGCAACCATCAGGGTTGTCTTCTCTCTCCCCTAGTCTTTGCATTGGCCATGGAGTCACTGGCATGCCTCATAAGGCAGGACCAAAGTAAAGTGAGTGTAAATTGTGCAGGACAGCAGTGCAAAATTGTGTAATACCCAGATGATATCTTACTCTTTTGCTTTCCAGAGGGTGACCCAATGCACTGATCCATATGGAAGTAGATCTATGCCCCATAAATTACATGGCTTCTATGAAATCAGTATTTTTCTGGCTGAGGTTATGGTGTACCCCAGGTTTGAGCGAATATCATGACACGTTTGGTAACCTGTTGAGCCTGGACAGAGGTAGGAATCTACCATGAGCTGTACATGTGAAGAACTCCTTGGTTGAACATGGTGAGAGCAGGCTTTGGGAGAGCCCGGAAGGCATCACCAAGGCCCTGTCTCATCGAGTTAAGAGTTTGCTCTTGGCAAATGCTAGGAAGAACTTGAAGGAAACCTGTTTTAGGTTAAAGTTGGGCACTAACTACTAAAGGAGTAAGCAGAAATTTGGTTATGAATGTTATCTCAAAACTGTTAATCCCCCTTTTGCCTGCTCTTTGTTTCTTGATTTTAGGTTAGGTACTCTTAGGGAGGCAAGGTTCACAAATTCCTCGGGTGTCACTGATATAGGTATTTGTCCCCCCTTTGAACTGGAGGACACAATCATTCATTTTCTTTTCTTCTGTACTTGTCTTAGGGCACTGAGGAGACTTTACATATTTGTAGTCTATTTGAATGATATAATAATGTATTGTATGTTTTAAAAAAAACTTTTCCATACATTGCTTAATATTCTAAACTATTATACTTTTTAAATGCAATGTTATAAATGTTCTTGTGACTTTTATGGGCTGGTGCCGAATAAAAGCAAATACATTATATCTTACTGCTCTTGAGATATGTGGGTTCCTCATTGCCAATATGTAGGGGTGTTCTACAGCAATTTGGAATTGTATCTGGTTCACTATAAATTATACAAAGTTTTAATGCAATTAATATAACTGAAGAAGTTGGGATACTGGGGAAATTGGGGAGGGAACACTCAATAAATGGGAAAGAGAAACAGTGGGTTGTTTGGGAATGAAGATAACACCATCCTAAGGCCAATATCCCGATCAATTGAGAGCAGCTGCCAAGGAACTGAGAGTTTGGGACTTACAGGGGATGTCATGGATCGCTAGAATCACAGCAGTGAAAATTACTCTCCTACCTAGATTATTATATGTGTATGGGGCCCTCTCTGTTAATTTCCCGGTACCAATGACTAAAAGACTCTATGGAGAAATAATCACCTTCACCTGGAATAGAAAATGACAGAAAATATCATAAGCTATTTTAACGTGACCCCGGTTATGAGGAGGGTTGGGAGTTCCAGACATAAGGCATGCTGTCTATTGTCTGCACATATTGCACCAATAATAGAATGAGCATTAAACCCTGAAGTCAAGAGATGGAAGAATGTGGAACAAGGTTCTATGACTATCCCTTTATCCAAACTGCCTTTCTTGGAGGAAACATTAAATGGGGTTGGATGACAACTATTGGGCTCTACCAAGTGCTTGTTGCACTATTGTTATAGAAAACTGAGGATAGGTGGGCTAGTTCTGGGTCTGGGCCACATTTCACTGATAGTTTTTTTTAAAAACTTTATTTTTGCATTTTAATAAACATGTGTACCAACAAGCCCAAACAGTGGGCTACTAACATGCCACCATTGCACCCCTCATGCCTGCCCCCCAAATCCCTGGCAGTCCCATCACACCGCAAGCAGCTATCGCATTTGATTTACACAGGTGAAGTCTGTGGTGGCTGATCAGATGTCTCGGTTGGTGCTGCGCTGGAGAGGAGGTGCGAGATGTACGGGCCCCAAATATCTGGGGGTCTCACGTGGTGGGGTAGTGTCTTTATAAATTCTGATTCTGTTTCTTGACAGTATGTAATGTCTCTCCTCCAGTTCGCAAGAGTGGGGGGTGTGCCGCGTCCCCACGCCATGGCCACTCTTCTACATGCCAGAACCAATAGCATGCTTGCCAGTTTTCTAACGTGTGAGGACAGGGGTCTCGTTAGGCCAAGGAGTGCCACTAGTGGGGAGTGCCCCACTCTCTCACCGATTATTGCGTCAATTTCGTCGAGCACATCTGACCAGAATTTAGACGCATTTCACTGATAGTTAATAATCCATCATTTACACCAGGAATGAAAAAGGGTTATTTGGAAAAATGGGAAAGCAATTGGACCACAACATTAGTAGACTTTTATGTGGAAGGGACGTCTTTGTCAATTCAAGAATGCAAGGAGACGTTCTTGATAGGGGAAACAGAGCACTTTAGGTATACCCAGATACAGCACTGAATCTCACACAGATCAGTGATTCTGGCTAGTATGAGAAACCCCAGTGGCATTGAGAATTTGATAAAGGTATGTTTGCCACATGGTAGTATCTATAGAATATACACATTTCTAGACAGGACTTCTCCTGAAGACAGATTACCCTATCTGGAGAGATGGGAGTGAGAGTTACAGATTGACATCCCGGGGTAATAATGGTAGCATATCTGGGAAAGAGGGTAAAAATCATCAAAATGTTCAGCCAATAAAGAAACCACATACAAGATATGCTATTGATGGTATCTCACCCTATTAATGAAGAATAGAATTAAACCTACCTTCCCACCACATTGTTGGAGGGAATACGTAGAAACTGGCAGTTTGGGTCACATGTGGTGATCATGCCCGAAATCACAAGTGTATTGGAAGGAAATAATTGGGTACATGAAAGACATGATGGGCATACAATTACCCATGACCCTCAGGTGTTGGTACTTAGAGTTGTAGTGGAGGGGACTTATACAATGTGGGGAGCAATGACAGACTTAATTACCCATCTGTTGAATGCGGCCAGGTTAACCCTGGCACAGTATTGGAAAATAAAATGTGGCCCAATCATTGCACAAAATGTGGGTGAACCAATGGGGAGTAATGGCACTGGGAAAAATAACTCTTGCTAGTGGACGTTTTCAGAGATTTGTGAAAGTGTGGTTCCCATTTCAGTAGTATCCAAGAGAGAGAGAGAACATGGTTTTTATAAGCCCTTGTTGCTGCAGAGTTTCTCACTACAGTGAATAGGTAGAGGTGCTACAGTACATTTATGCAAAAATGTAAGAATCGGCAGGGGGAATTTGGGTCGCTCTTGGCTGTATGAACAATGCTGGAATGTCCTACGACTCTGCATGTCAACAATGTTATGTTGATGATTTTTACTTTTGTTAACTTTCTTATTTTTGGTTAAAAAAAAGCAAAATTGAACCTATAACAATTTAAGATAATTAACAATACCAAAAGTAAACAAAACATAATCAATAAAATGTGCATACACATCTATGTATACGTATTTGTAAAATGAACCAAACAGATTTAAACTTCTCAAAAAATAAAAATTACATAACTCATTTAAATTCACAGTTTTAACTTTGGAGTTGGCACATTCACTTTTCAATCATGGCTGGTGGTTGAGGAGCAGTTACCCCTTCAAGTTGACAAAAACCTTCAATTGCTGTGAAGAGGTAAACATATGTGTTACATGTTTTTAATCCTCCAAACACCACACTACTTCTCACTCTATCTGGGTGTACTGTTGTTTCACAGTGGTCACCACTCTGCTGGTATATAGATGTATATGAGATTTTCCCAATGTGTCTGTTTGCTGGAAGAAAAGTGTTGGGGGTTCCATAAGGGCAGGAATCATCTATGATCATAGTCTGTTTCCTGATGCCAAAGTGTGCCATAATAGTGTCTGGCATGAGGCTTACTTTGGTTCTCTCGAAGGTGTCTTTGTGCTGCTCTGTCTCACTCCATTGTGACCTTGCTAAGATCACATAGTCATAGTGGTTTGTGAGAGTTGCAAGCTTTGGAATGGATTACTGCACTAGTTGGTAATGCAGAAGAACTGACCAACGTACTTTTAGAATTGATTGCAGTCGTGAGGTTCTTTGATGTCTCTCACCTTTTGTGGATCTGCTATGACACCTTTGTGCCTATTGATATAGCCCAAGAACTCAGGTTGATCCTTTATGAATCTGCATTTCCCTTTGTGCAAGGTTAGGCTAAATCCTGCCAGCCATTCCAGTATGGCCGACAGTCTTGACAGTTGTTTGTCTTTGGCACACAAGTGCACAAGGTCATCAATCAAGGTTGTACATTGCGTGGAATATGGTGTCCTGGAAGACTAAGGCAAAGCCCAACCACTGGTACCTTCAAAGACCCACAAGCATGACAATTATTGTAAACGGCCACAACTCTTTGTTCGACTTCAGCTGCTGGTATTCTGCTTTCATTTCAACTTTGGTATGGCAGTTGCACTAGAAAGGTCTGTGATCTGGTTGGTGATTGTAGAAAAGATCTACATTTCAACGCTGATTGCCTTGTTCGGCAGGTGCATGACTGTTCAGATGCAGAGCTGTCCTAATAACTTGCCTTTCCTCATGACTATGTGCCTTCTTGATGATCCCAGTTTCTCTAATGCTGGCAGGTTTTCTCCACTGTGGCCTGCTTATGAATGGGTACGCTCTTGTGCCTTGGAGCTCTGAATTGTCATGTTGAATGGAGCTCGATGATTGTTTTTTGTTCATAATGTTTAAGTATTTATTTCTATTTTGCATTACAACCCTGCAGTATTGAAGTGCTATCGATTATTTTTTCTTAAACAGTGAGAAACCAAAAGGCAAAAAAAAATCAAATGCAGCCAACCAAAAAGCAAAAAAACAAAACCAGCAGATAATCTAAGTACAAAGGAAAACTCACATCTGGTGATTTATAAAGAGTCTCTAAATGTAGTCTAACATGGATTCCCAATAGGAAGTGATTTAAGATTCTGATTTAACATGGCTCAATCCCTTGCTCTCCTTCTGAGCTAAACAGGAATCTTTTTTCAAAGGGCCTCCCAAGGTTCGAGTCCAGAATACTGTGACACTTCATGAATAACGATAATGTTTGTTTTCTAAATACAGTTGGCCAGCCTGGTGTCCCCTAGCTTGGAAATCTTGTCCATATACTTCAAAAACATATTACGAAGGCTTATGAAATTGTTCAAATCAGAAGATGAAATGTTAATTTTCAAAGGGGTCCGATCTTTTTCTTTTGTGCATTCAGTTATACAAAACCTTTAACACATAAGAATAAGGAAAACCATCATTATGTCAATGAATACCAGTGTTAACGAGTGTTAAAACGGAAATTTTAAAAGTTGTAATGAAAACCATTATTAGGAATTACAATCCATTATCCATAACAATTTCATTTGTTTAAAATAGAAGAACGCCATGGTTTAAATCCTAAAGTGCACAAATAACATGTAACAATCACTGCAATAAAGGAAGCAGATCACTTCATAGCATCAGATTTGATTGAATTACAAAAAAGTGCATATTTCCATATAAGGGAAGCGGCTGCCATAGTGCATGGAGTCCACTTCAGAATTGGTTGGTCCCAATAAAATCCATGGAGGGGACAAACGATGCAAAACCCTTCAGAAAAGCACTCTGCAATTCCGGACATGCAGTAAGAATGTGACAAATTTATTCAACTTCAGTTTTACAAAGGCAACACTTGCAATCAGCATAGGCAATACCAGACCAACTACCGACATGCGCCAGCGTAGGGAGAATATTAAGACACATATATGTAGTGAATCTTCTTAGTTGCCCACTGGAAACCCTAGTGAGATAATTGCATAATACATTTGGCCGAAACCCTTGGTAGCTATATTTTTTATAATGTTTCTTTTGATGCAAAGCATACACGCTATTGTTCACATCCCAAACACTGGTTTTCTCCTTAAATACGGCTGAGGCATTGGGAAGGGTAATCAGATGGGTCATTGTTGTCCCACTTTTTTCCAAGTGAGCATCAACTGTATCTGGTAGTTCAGCAATGAAATGGGTGGATTGGTATGAATTATATTGTCGTGCAATGAGTCCCAGCAACCAGTCGGGTTTCAATAAAGGAGAGACCAATGTCAATACAAAATTAGAGCGTGGCAAGATCCATGAGGATCTCAAGGATAGCAGCCCCAGCTCCAGTCTTAAGGCTTCGACTGGACTGATGAGGGAACTCCCAAGATGGAACGAAGAAGTTTAGCCTCTAATCTATCAATCCAACTCATATTTTGCTCAGGGAGGACCACTAAACCGTATAAAATTCCAGGGATAAGGCTCGTTTTATAAATATTAACAAATCCATCGACATTGTTGCCGCCCTTATTACCGATACAATTCTTCATGACCAACCATTTCCTTTTTTTAAATCACTTTTTTATTAAATGTTCCCACAATACAAGTTATCAACAACAATTTACCTATTCCCAAGCCCACCATCCTAACCCTCCCGAAAGTAGTAATCCGACCATTATAGGATAAATGCAGGGTAATAACAGGACATAAATGGTTGTGCATATTGGGTATCATTCGCAATGTTTATGACAGGAAAGTCATGCCAGGGGGTCAACTTGTAAAGAACATTGATAGCGTTCCCACTTTACTTTGTGATTTTCCACTAACTCCAGTTCATCCAGGACTCTTTGTTGCAAGACAGGATCATCGCTACTGAAGATGTACGACCGTAAAGGAACCCAGTAATCAACTGAGGGGAAAAATACGAGGTCTCTCGACATTCACATATTGTTTTTTTTTCATTTAAAAAGGTTTTAGTTTTATTAATACAGAAATGAAACATTCTTTAATACTGCCACCTGCAGTGAGTGCAATAGTCACAACTTAACGTTTCATCAACTTCCCTCACATCCCACCCCCCTCAACTCTCTCCTCCCTGTCTGCCTGCAAGACACCGTTCTTTCCCCCTTATGTCACATGTATAAGTGGAACACCATTCCTATTAATGTGAACCGTTTGTCTCCCCTCTGTTCGTAACCTCCCCAGTGTACAAAGTTTGCACTAAGGCTTGCCATTCCGTGACTGCAATTGTGATCTCTGCCCCACCACCCCACATCGCTTCCCTCTATACCTCAGTTTCAGCCAATGCTCACTTCTTCAGGTCCAGCCACCATTCCGCTATATCAGGGAATTTCCATGCCATGGTGATCCTGCGTTTGGCAAGATGTACGCCAGATCTTTAATTTTACTGGTATGTTTCGCTGCTTTGGGATGTGGAAAGTGGCCGAAACAGGCATGCCTCCAGTGAGTTAACATCCAACCGCACCCCTCCCTTATTCAATCTGCCCGCCACCTCCTGCCAATATTGTCCCACCTCTGAACAGACCCAAAACATATGTAGTATCCCCAACTCTTCTGTCTTGCACCTGGGGCACACCTACACCCCCGGAAAGTTAGAGATCCTCTGAGGCGTCATGTATGCCGTGTGTGTTATTAGTAGTTGTATGAGTGTAGTCTCGAATTTCTCATGACACCCTTTTATGGTATCTCAGTATCTCCCTCCAATGTCCATCTGTATAGGGGTCTCACAGGTCTTGTTCCCATCTGCCCCTTATTGCCAGAAGGGAGGGGGGCCTATTCATCAGTAGGAACTAAGATATCCGTGATATGGAGTGCCCGCCATCCGATATGTCATACAATGGAATGCTTTTGCTGCAGTTCTCCGTGCGTGGGCCACCTACGTTTGATCTCCCCTTTAAGTGTGCCATGAAATAAATATTGGCCTGTATGCAGTCCGTTGTGTTTCGCCAGCTCTACAAAGGGTATAAAGGAGGTATCTTGTAATAAATCCCCTATTGTGGCCTCCTCCTGAGATTCCCAGTTCACGCGTATTCCCAATCTCATCTGTGATGAGGATGCTGCCACAGAGACCAGGGGGATCTATACTGAAAACGGGTCAGTGAGCCGGCGAGTCAGTGAGCACGGCGAGTGCCCTCTCCCAGATGATCACTCCCAGGGACACAGGATGTGACCATTGACTACAATGGGGCTATTTGATCCATACTAGTTCCTTCAGGTAGTAGTGTGCCCCGATGGGCTGCAACATGAGTGTATTTGGAGCTGGATCATCAGCAAGCCAGTCCACCACAAATTGCAGCTGCCCTGCTATGTAGTGCAATTCAAAATGTGGGGTCCTGATGCCTCCTTCTTCATATGACCTGTGTAGTGTCGATGGCACTATCCTATTCCTCCTGTTTAGCCACAGGAAATCTCTACAGATGCTATCCAATGTCTTGTTGAAAAAACATCTGGGTATATAAAACGGAACATTTACAAAGAAGTGCAGTAACCTGGGCTGTACCACCATTTTCAGTAGGGCCGCCCTTCCCATCAGCGAGAGGGGTAACTTAGCCCAAAACTTAATTGAACTTCTCATGCCTTCTAGTGCCTCCACCGTGTTATGCGTATGTTCCTTCACTGGATAATGGTATACATTGACCCCTAGGTATCTGAACATGGTCATCTTCTGTTGCAGAGCAAGGATCGGCAGCGCCCTTTGTAATATCCTGTGCAGTCCTGCTAATGGAAGTAGGGCTGACATGTCTGTGCTGACAGTTTCGCAAGCAGTGCCAAGGCATCCAACAACAACTCTAGATTGTCTTCAGGATTCTGAATATATAACAATGTATCATCAGTGAACAGTCATATCAGATGTCTGGTCCCATCTATCGCTATACCTGCCTCTATGTATTCCGCCCTAAGGAACTGTGCTATAGGTTCCATGGCTAGGATATACAGCAGCAGGGATAGTTCTCGTTCCTTTTTCCAATTCCCATGCTACCGAAATGCATCCGCCCATTTTAACCCACGCCATCGGTCTTGTGTACACCAGTTGGACCCACTTGATATATGACTGCCCAAAGCCAAACCTGCACAAAGTTGCATAAAGCCCGCCCCACTGTACAGAATCAAACGCCTTTGCTGCATCTAGCATGGCTATGGCACATGGGGACTACCAGGATGCTGTGCTATCTATCACGTGGTGTAGCCTCCTCAAATTCCATGTCATACTATGGCCTGGTACATAGCCAGTTTGGTCTGGGTGTACAAGGGTATGTTTTACCCTTTTCAATTTATTTGCAAGTATAGCTGTCAGTGTCTTGTTGTCCTGGTTAAGCATCGAGAGGGGCCTATATGAGCTACACTCGGTTGGGGTTTTATGGGGTTTAAGAAGCGTATAATGATAGATTCCCTCAGACTGAGTGGGAGGATACCTGCCTCATAAGAGTCTGTAAAAGCATTAAGCAAGTGTGGGGCCAGCTTCTGAGCATATACCTTAAACATTTTGATAGGCAGGCCATCCGATCCAGGAGGTTTTCCTGTCGGCAATGCTGTAATCGTGCTTAGAATGTCGTCAAGGGTTAAGCGGTTCCTCGACACTGTCTCTCGCTTCCTGACTTGGCCGTGGGAGGGAGTACTATCTCTCCTAACACTTCCTCTGGTTAAGCTCTCTGTGTCAGGGGTCCCTCCTGGTAGAGGTTTTTGTAGAATTCTTGCAAAGTCTCATTAACCCCGGTATGAGTATGACATAGGTCCCCATGCCTCATGCGTAGCGTGTGGATAGGGCCCTGTTTCTCCTCCTTTTTATATAACCATTCAAACAAACAGCCAGGTTTTCCCCCTCTCTGGATTTCCTCTCCACATATTTAGCATAGCTGTATCTTCCCAGCCTCTCCCAGCACTCCATGCATGTCTGTTTAAGCGCTATAACCTTTGTGTTCCCCTGGGATGCTCCACTATCCTCAGCCATTCATCTGCAGAGTCCAATTCTTTGGTAATGGTTGCCTGAACGCTGCATGACACAGCAATGGCTGCTTCCCTAATTACTACCTTTAACGCTTCCCAAAGGGTTCCTGCACTAGGTACGCTTCCCACATTGTGTCAGACGTAGTCTATGATGCTGTCTTTTAAGCTGGCGCAGAATGGGATGTCTTTCAGGGATTCACTCCTAAGTCTCCATGTAGGTATTGGGGCTTTTAGGGGTACATATTGCACCTGTAGACCGAGCAGGGCGTGATCAGACAGGACCTTCCCTTTGTACTGTGCCATCGTAATAAGGTGTGCTGATTCTCGTACAACAAAAAAGAAATCTGTTTGTGTGTGCACTTTGTGTGGTGCAGAGTAGTGCAAGTAGTGTTTGGTACCCTGGTGGAGTACTCTCCAAATGTCTACCACAGGAAATTAATCTAGGAGTGTCTGTAGTGTCCTAGCCGGCGGGCCGGTTTAGTATACTTATCATCAGATCTATACAAGGACGGGTTCAACGTGCAATTAAAATCGCCCCCCACCTATGATGTTACCATCTCTGTAAGAGCCGAGCCGTGGTATAGTGACCTGAAGAATGTGACTGCGCTCTGATTGAGGGCATAACTGTTAACCAGACAAATATCCACATGTTCAAGGAGGCCCTGGACCACTACCATCCTACCTTCGTTATCAGTTTTTATGTGGGTGACCTCAAAGGGCCCCCTGGGCGCTATCCAAATTAGGACCCCTCGCGCGTAGGCGGAATATGGAGAACCAAATACCCTTCCCCTCCATTTATTTTTTAACAGTGTTTATCAGCCGTGAGTTGAGTTTCCTGCAGCAATGCAATATCAATTTTGCACCTATAAATAAACTCTATTTCTCTTCACATAAGCATTCAGCCTTCTTACATTCCAGGTAAGTACATTCACGATTCCAGCCATAAGCATATATCTCCTTCCAATCAGTAGCCTGTGTCCAAGTCTAGCATAGCAACCAGCTCTTTCTGCTCCTTACGTGGTGGTCCAATCAAAATTGCAATGCAACCCCTCTTCCTTATCATGCTTGTCCCATTCCCATGTAACATGTAACATTCCCAACTTCCCCAACAAAAATCAACAACAACAGTCCAGCATCCTTGTCCTTGCTCATGCAAATCCGCTTCTCGCGCACCCTCCGCCCAGTAGACATACTGCAGGGTAGAGAACAGCAGGTGGGCACAAAAACTAGTACTCCTATGAAGTGGAACTCGGAGGTCGTAGCAGCTTCAGCCGTGGGTCTGGACTTCCTCGCGTGACATGAGGCATTGCCCGATAGCATCCCGCCCTTTAGCTAAGACTGTGATCCTCATATGTCTCTAAAAAGGGAGTTCCCTCTTCATGGAAACCCTTATGACTACCAGTGCCCATTGGACTTCAAGGGTCGTCTTGTCAGCTGCGGAGTGCAGAATCAGGAAGCAAATACCTGACCCATCTGGAAATCCGTTGTTACATGCTTCACTTGCGCCCCATAGGGACATCGGCTCCATCCTCATCGCAGGGACTTATCTTCTCCTTGTCCATCCATGCCTGCGTCTCCTCGAGGTAGTCGAAAAACAAGGCCCTATTCTTATATATGACTTTCAGGCGTGCAGGATACATCAGCATATATTTCAGACCGGCCGAACGGAGCCGGGCTTTAGCTGCGAAAAAGTGTGCACTTTTTTTTGCACCTTGATAGGTATAGTCAGGGTACACAGCTAACTCAGCAAACCCTCTCTCCAGTACCCTTCCATGTCTGGCTAGTAGTAATATTTTTTCCCTGTCTTTATAGTTCAGGACCTTTGCAATTATCAATTTTGGAGGCGCCCCTGGCGGGGGCGCCTGGTCAGAGCCCTATTTGCCCTTTCGATTGTGAATCCCTTGCGTAAGGGTTCCAGGGCAAATTTCCTGAAGAAGCATGTGCCCTCTTCTCCTTCCGGCAGTCATACTATGCGGATATTGTTCCTGCGGGCCAAGCCCTCAGCCTCTTTGACTCTGTTTTCTAACAGGCTGACCTCCTGCTGTAAGACATGAACATCGGAACGTGTCTCCTGGATCTTCCCCGTATTCTCCTTCACCTGGGTTTCTAACATGAAGGTGCGCTCTTCTAGGCTATGCACATCCTGGCACAGCAATCCAACGTCAGTTTGCACCGCTGCAATATGTGCCCCAGTGAGGCCTTTAAATCTGCTATAGCTTGCATCTCTTGGTTGTGTAGGTCCTGAGTGGGGTCCATGTTTCCCCCTGGAGCCTGGTGTTAGCGTTGGTTGGCCTGCTTTAGTTTTGGTCAATTTGGGAGGCATTTATTCTATCAGTATCCCCGATATCCAGCCTCAATTGTTGTCTACCTGGGGCCAGTTGTAAGTAAGTTTCCTAGTCCAATTTGCAGTGGTCTCCGCTGCAGCTGTCAGGTTGCGCAAGCCACTAGCAGGTGTACTTTATGCTAGGGCAAATATTCCTTATCGAGGGGAGGAGGGGGTATCATCATCGCCCTCACCCGTGTGGCTTTCAGGCATACCTTATTATTTTCCCCCTGGTCCCATTTTTTGCATGCTCTGTGCCGGGGTGTTTCCTCTGTGCCTCCTCAGTGTGGCGTCTGGTCTTAGCTAGCCAGTGGTCTTGCCTGATCCTCTCCCTCCAGAGCTCATGGACCCAGAGGCACTCTCCCAGAGTCACCGCACAGCCTGGGTCCGCTTTACCCACCTCACCCCTTCCCTGGCCTTCTCTCTGGCTCCAGGTGCTTTGGGGTAGGGGGTCTGGTGTATCTGAGCCTAACCGGCTCCTTGCCGTGTTACAGGGATCAGGGGATACAGCCTGCAGTGTTCACCGACTGCCCGGGCTCACCCACATATGCCCCCACTGCACTCTCTCTTTGCCGAAGTGTCAGCCTGTTGTTAAGGGGTCAAGCGCATCACTTGCCTTATCATGGCTGCGGTGCCCGGGTCCTGCTGGTTGTCTCTGTGCGCCCCAATGGGAGTCTGGAGGCGGTCTTCTCTGCATGGCTCTTCTCCTCTGTTCAAAGATGTCCAGGCGTGATCGTCCTCCTCTGCACACACATGATTGCGGTACACACAGGGACGCCATCCCTCACCGCTTCACAGTTCCCGCGCCTGACTTCTCTGAATCTCACCTCCTTGTCTGAGGCTCGTTTGTTCTGCAGTCAGCCTCCTTAGGACACGGCCGCCATTTTATTTTTGGACGCTGATTGCAGTCTGTATCTTCCATGCCTCGTTCCTCTCAAACGGCCAGGGCTCCACTCCCCTTCCATCGACTGGGCACTCCAGATGGGTTCCCACACCGTCCTTCTTATTTTCGGGCACTTTTGTAGAAATTAGTCTTACTTCCCAGTCGGATCATGCAGGATCAGGTAGGAGAAGTCAATGGAGTCGACCTACTCCATGGCTGCAAGCCACACCTCTCACAGATTTTCATCATATTCATTGATTCTTTCACTGAAGAAGGTCTTATCTCTTCCATGTTTTAGCTATTAATACTGCATAATGTACTTGCCAATGCCTGATTATGTTGTATGTTGATATTGTAAATGTTTGTATACATAGACCGTCCTGTTCTATTTTCGGTATATAATCTATTAGCTCTAATTGTATAAAGTGAACGTTGGATTATGTTGTATAGTAATACTGTACATTTTGTAAACATAGACCGTCTCGATCTATTGCTTGTATATATTCGTTACCAGTTCTCTACTGGCATCTCACTGGGGAACCATTATACATCTATTCCTGTAACGCATATAACACTAAGTTGAAAGTATTCCTGTATCTTCCTGCCTGTCTGCGCCCTGATACCTTCGGGTCTGGTGCGCATTACAAATTAATAAACAAACAAACAAACAAACAAATGCTCTGGCCACCGCAGAGGCCATGGACAAAACCTTCCTATATGCTTTAGTAGGGACATCAAAATATACCAGTAGTCAAGCCACAGGAGTATCTTGTGGACAGTTAGGGACCATTCTGACCATTGCCCTGCACACAACCTCCCAAAAGGACTGTATATGACTACAATTCAAGACCATATGCATGTAGTTAGCCGGGTCAACATTACACGATGGGCAGGCAGCTGTTCTCTTATGATAGTACTTTTGAAGTTGTGCAGGGGAGTCATAGGTCTGATGCAGGAATTTAAACTGTATAAGGCGGAACCTAGAGTTCAGGGATATCTTCTGGGTCATCCTACAAATCACCTGCCATTGCGACTCTGAAAAGGGCATTCTCCAGCGACTTCTACCACCTGGCCTTAAATAACACTTGAGGGACAGGGTGAAGTAATTTAATAAGTTTATATAGGGATGATACCACACCAGTGAGTTTGGGGGGTTGGTCACAAACTGGGTCAGTAGGGAAGGAACGGGAGCCAACAGAAACTCATCCCACACCCCCCAGAGAGACGCTCATAACCTGAAATACAACAGCATGAAATCAGCATTCCAGGGGCCCCAGTTCTTAAGGGAGTCCCATTGGATGAACTTGCCACCCTGTATCACATCCCCCAGGAAATGAGCATCCAATTGTTCAAATTGTGTTTTAAGGACCCCTAAATGAGTGAGTTCTATTCCATGAACAGAGTACAGTGAGAAGTAAGTATGGTAGCTACCCCTTCTGCCAGTCCCTGAGCAGGCCTGATCCCACGCCCAACGTGTAACATCTATAGGCTGTATCTCACCTCTGGGTATTCGTTTGAGTGTGCCCCACAATGTGCCTTTCAGGTCATCTGGCCATGCAACGGCTCTCTCAAGTTTAATGTATGGCAGTTCCGTGAATGAGTGCCACCACGAAATGGCATACTGAAGCTGAAAGGCAGGAAAGTACACAAATAAATCTGGGTAGTCCAAGCCCCCTGCCTCATATGGTAGCATCAGGGTGTCCAGAGTGATCCGCGCCTGTCCTCCCGCCCATACCAGCTTTGACAACAATGACTGAGCATGCTTCCAGAACCAAGAAGGCAGGATCAGTGGAACATTGTTAAAAATATATAGCATCTTGGAGATCACAACCATCTTGGCCAAAGCGAGCCGTGCAGCCTGGGATAGTGGGAGACAGATCCAAATGCCAACCTTGCGCTCCAGCTGCTCCAGGGCAGTTAGGTAGTTATCTTCAAATAGCTTATATGGAGAGGTAGACACCATAATACCCAGATACCTCATTCCCTTGGGGCACCAGTGAAAATCTGTTCCAATATCCGCTGGAATTAACGTTGAGGTAAGGGGGAAAATCTCAGATTTAGACCAGTTGATTCGTAATCCCGAGAACCCACAAAATAATGATATTACCTGCACTCAGGCTGCTAGTTTTGTCTGGGGTTTTTGACATACAGGAGCATGTCATTGGCATAGAGGAAGATGGTTGAGATATGTGAGCAGACCTAAACCCCCTTATGAGAGTGAAATTCCCTTATAGCGCATACCAGAGGTTCAACCGTTAGGGCAAATAAAATAGGGGAAAGGGGATGTCCCTGTCTCGTACCTCTGGAAGGAAAAATACTATCTGAGGTCAGTTGGTTTGTCAATATCATGGGCCGTGGGGCAGTGTATAGCAATCAAATCCATTGCATATAGTGGAGTCCAAGACCGGTCCTGCGTAAGGTTTCGAAGCGAAAAGACCATTCCACTGAATCAAAGGCCTTTTCAGCGTCGAGGGCCACCACTGCAATGGGAACCTCATCTATGATATCATGGAAAATAACCGTCTTAAATTTTTTGCCTGGACCTATCTGTAATGAAGCCGGCCTCGTCAGGGAGTACCAAGGCATTCATATAAGGGAGGAGTCTATCGGCAAGTAATTTAGCAAGAATTTCTTATCTGTATTGATCAATGAAAGGGGCCTATATGAAGCACAGCAGCAGGGGTCTTTACTAGGTTTTAACAGGAGTGTAACTATTGCCGTCCTGGTGGATTCAGGGGGAAGGCCTGTGGACATGGAGAATTCATACATACGACAGAGGTGTGGGGCAGAAAAATGTGCATATTCTTTGTAAAATTCTACAGATGACCTTACGAATCTCCTCCTTAGACGGGGGCGAATTCAGTAGATCCGCCTGTGTGGGGTCCATCCACCCCGGGCTACCCGGTGAAGGTACAAACTGATTTCCTCTGTGTTACCGCTAATTGTGATGAGTGTAGCTGGTTAAAATAGTCACAGCATACTTTATTGATATAATTGGAATCACATACTGGATTCCCGCTTGTGTCATCCACCTCCAATATCCCTCCCTGACTCCTGTCCTTTCCGATCAGCCAAGCAAGGGTACGGCTGGGTCTATGACCTTCCGCGTATTTCGACGCTATAACTGGATCACCCATATATTTGTCTTCTCTATTCCGTTTCCAAGTGCTCAAGTCTTTTTCCAGTTAATAACTTACCAACCAGCAGATCCCCGCCTAGTGTCTGTTTTTGTTCCAGTTTTTCAATTTTCTTTTCTAAGCCCTTATGAACACCTTAAAGGCCTCGCAGATTGTTCTATAGTCTGCGACAGAATCTTCGATGGTTCAAAAGTATTCCTGAATATCCCCCGGGATCCCCTCCCAGAACACAGCATCCTCAAGGGCATGACAGCGAAAATGCCATTGCAGGGTGTGTGGTACCGTGTTAGGAATAGAAATGGAAACCAAGACTGGGGAGTAGTCGGAAATCGTCCTTGGTAACATTTTGGTGAGTTGTGTTGCAGTAACCAGGGGCATGGTTAGCATAATATAATCTATCCTGGTGGCGATACCATGAGCTCCCGAGTAGAATGAGAACTATCTAGCATTGGGGTGCATATATCTCCATATATCAACCATTCCAAATGATTTGGCAATGTTGCCCAAAGGAGAGACCGCTGTAGGCAAAGTTGTTTGTGTCAATGTTGAGCGATCCAAGTCAAGGGACGGCGCTAGGTTAAAGTCACCAACCCACACCATTTCATATGTAGAGAATTTGTGAATCATAGCAGCACAGTTTTGAAAAAAATCAGGTGAATCAACATTGGGAGCATATATATTGATAAAAAGAAGTTTCAACCCAAGACATTCGCCTGCAGGAAAGATATAAAGCCCCCCCTCATCACATTTTTTATCATGCAAATGAAATTGCAATGACTGATGTACATATATTGCGACTTCTCTATATTGTGACGAGTAGGAAGACCCATATCTGTGTACCCCCTCATCCTGTTGCCAATGGAAGTGTTACATCAATAGGGAGGCGTGTCTCTTGCAAGCACAGCACATTAAACTTATGTAGGTTCGCTAGGTTAGTCACCAGTTGAAATGTCTTACCATTAGTGACCCCCTTAATGTTCCAGGATATTATATTTTGGGCTTCACCCCAGTGGTTAAATGAAAAGAGGTCAGGTGGTGTGACACCCCAGCCCAACCGGGGCAACACGCATTGTTTTATACCCAGAAAAACAGCACAACCATATACAATACATTTTTTTAAACAGGTAGCGACGATCATGTAAGCACCATAAGCACAAAAGAGTAAACTTTACCTCCCCCAACCCATGCCAGAAACACCAACATACTGGCATATTACCCACCCCAAATAAATCAAAACGAATAAGGAAGAAGATGCTGTGTCTGCTTCGATGGGGAACTGGCTGCGGCCACACAGCTCGGGTGACCAGCAACAGGACTATAGTCCCCCTATCGTGGACCAGACATTACCCCTTTCAAATACACAGTTGTGAGGAAAGACATGAATAACATTGTGGATGTGGGGGCGAGGCACAACAACCTAAAAGAAGAGAATCGTGGCAGCAGGCCTCTGGTAAGGACAGACAGCATTGTAAGAAGAGGAGCAAGTACAGAGCTTAGCGATTGGAGACTCTTGGGGCATCAATGGGGTCAGATATCTCAGAGGCGAAGCGGTCATTGGAGGAGGGGCTTGTGAAAATCCAGGTTTTCCCATCATGGGCTACCCGGAGTTTGGCAGGGAAGAGCATGGCATAGAGGACACCTTTCTTCCTGAGTTTATTTTTAACAGCCTGAAACGACTTTCTCTGCTCCTGTAGTCGGATAATCGAGGAGCCATATCAAAGTTCGCCTTTGTCTCTTGCGGTTCTGAGAAGAGTGTCCCTGTCCCTATAATTAAGTATCCTGGTGACGATCTGTCTTTCTGGCGCACCTGAAGGTGGTTTTGAGGCGACGGAGCGATGCACCCTTTCGACTGGGAACATATTAGATATTGGAGGGTGCTCGGGTATTTCCACAAACAGTTCCATGTTGTCAATCTGAGTGGATTCGGGAACCCCCACAAATCGAACATTGTTCTGCACGATCTCCCCTACAAAATCATTGCTCCTGGCCTCAACCCGCCACACCGACTGTTGCAGGGATACCACCTCTCTCTGCAGGGAAGCCACTCTGTCCTTGTTGTCCCCAATACACTTCTCCACAGCGATCATGCAGCCACATAGCTTGTCGGTCTGGATAGCTGAAGTTTTAACCTTGCATGCTAGCGTATCAATTTTAGAATTTAAGGTTGTCTGTACTTTTTTTTAAGGCGAGGAGAGGCTGATTCAGAGTTTTTACATCGATTGTAGTGGAGCCCGAGGAAGCAGCAGGTGGAGGGGAGGACTGGTCATTCTATGCAAACGGGTCAATTTTGACTTGTTTCTTTGGATTCCCCATATTATTGTATAGAAATTAAGCCGTTAGAAGGGGAAGGCGGCAAGAGCTCCAGACTCAGGGACAAGACCGATAAGGATGCCAGCGACCGCAAAGTCATACACGGGAGAAGCAGTGCCTATCCCAGCACTACCACCAATACCTCCAGAGTGGGCTACATCAGGCCTCCAGGAGAGGGTACTTGGTGACTGAGGCCCCGAATGTGGGGAAGCGAAACCACTGGACACACCCCACACCGAGACAGGGCGTTTGTTGCTTGTAACTAGAAAGAGGTGGTGTAGTCCAGTGCGATGCACAGAATGATAGAGCGCCATCCCTGCGCTACTCAGATTGCGCTGGTCCTGAGGATTAAGCGCCAGGGGTTGCAAGGAACACACCCCGAAATCATTAAGTGCCCAAGTTTCTTGGAGAATAAAAACATCACTATTGGTAATATGTGAGTGCCCAAGCGGATGGAATACGAATGATCCGAAGCCCCTGGTGTTCCAAGAGATATATTTCATGTTTACACACAATTTGCTACCTCAATTGATAGCTAAGTAAAGCGTGCCAGGAACCCAAAGCATCACTTCTTTGGTGGGCTTTATTAACTCTCTGCTGCATGTCAGTGAGTCTCGAAAACTCGTATGCTTAGATGTTGCAATGCTTTGTGGGATTGCACAAGAGATAGCAGACTGTGTGGGTTTCAAAAACATATTTAGTAGTGTGTTTTCTACATACCGGGAGTTGATAGCCCTAGTTGTTCATGTTGGTACATAGCAAAGTCATTTGGGTATTTTTAACATTGTCACTGTTTAAATTTGGATTCAATCCCAAATCATTAATATTACCCATATGTCAAGTTCCCTCTATACGTATCAAGATGAATGGCAAAACCTCAGATATTATGGTGCTGATGCGAGGGACAAGACAGGGATGCCCATTGCCCCCTTTTAATTTTATTATCTATTGAACCACTGGCTTAGAAAAATCAGAGACAATGAATACATTGAAGATTGACCAGTAATGAATCAGGTCCATCGAATCTCATTTTCTGCAGACATCATTTGTATGCTCCAAGACCATATACACTAGTTCACAGAATTGTTTGAAGAACTGAAAAGATTCATTCAATATTAGGCTTCAAAATCGCTGAATATCTATGAACCACATCCAAGAGTGAACACAATTAAACAATCATATCCTGTCTCTTGGACTAATACAAATATTTTCTATTTCGAAATGAATCTGACCCAGTCCCAGAAATCCTTGTACAAGGCTAACTTCCCACCATTGTTAAAGGTCTTGTTCAAAGATGAACAGCAATGGCATTTCCTGAAGCTGTCTTGGTTCGCAAGAGTAGCGATTGTGAAAATGAACTTCCTCCCTCTTTTATATGTCCTTTAAGCATTTCCCATTACATTTCCTCAACAATTCCGAAGAGTGATTCAAGTGAAAATCCTTAATTCATTTTGTCTCATAAATGCACAAGACTTCACAGAAAGATGATATGACCTCTGCTGTCCAGGGGCCTAGCTGCCCCCAGTTTACACAGGTATATCTCTGCATCACAGTCAAGGGGTCTGATAGAATGGCACTCCGCTGTTACATTGAGAAAATGTTGGGCAGAAATAGATTAAGCAAGTATTTCAGTGCCGCTGTCCAAAATCCTCTGCCTGGCATCTTAATCATGTGCAATGTTCCCCGCTTCAAGTGAAAATGTGCCATATGCACTTCACAGCTGGAAAGCTATAATAAGGTCCAAAAGAAGGTTCTCATTCCATCACCCCTTCCCCTTACACCAGTTTTGAAAAACATGGACATTTCTATTGTGCTGGTCCTGAAAAGGTCTTATAGATGACACAAAGTTGGACTTCGACAACTGAAACACCAGTGGGGGTGGGGGGGCTCTTTTTGACTTCCAAGATTGTGAACGAAGATTCTAACTTGCTGAAAACGAAAGATACCAATATTTACCAAGGGATGTCATTTAGGGGCCGCCAGAGGTCACAACTTCGACCTCTGAGGTCTCCCTTGCGACCTCTGTGGTCTCCCTTGCGACCTCTGGTAATGCAAGCTCCTGGGCTGTGGCCAGCACCATGTGGCTCTTTACTTCTGGAGTGGCTGGCTTTCTTCTTCAGGCCCCTTAAAAAAAGAAGAGAAATAAGAACAGGAGTGCCACAAGTCTAACACTTTCAGCACTGACCTCAAAAGAGAAAAAATAGGAATACCAAATAATGTGTCTTTCTGGAATTCTATACAATAATTGCTAGACTCATCAAAGGTTTATTTCAGGCACACTTCAGGGGGTGAGTCACTGATTTAGTCTGTTCTTAAACGCCTCAATTCAGCCTTTCATCCTTCTGGGGTCGATAAATGAGTACCAACACAGGTTGGGTGATATTGGGTGTATATTTTTTCTATATAAAGTGCTTAAGCGTAAGTGCTATATAATAACACATCATTATCATTTGGTCATGGACGTCTGCTTGCATTCACAGTAATTTGGTAATATGGGCCTTTACACACTGATCTTAACGATACATATGGCGATCCATTCTTGTATGAAATGTACATCACATTATAGTGATATCGTAACCATATTTTTCGTAGTGTACAATGCTATGTGATTCCACTTCCTGCTTTGTCAACGGGTTAAGGTCGTGTTCCTTCGCTTCCCGCAATATCACTTTGTGGTGGGGTCAAATGACATCACTTCCTGTGATGGCATCAGGGGTCAAGGGTCGTGTGATGTCGCTTCCGCTATCCCTGGCATTTTGGTGAAATGAAGTCCCTGAATTCGACCCTGGATTTCCAAACCATTGATAAGAAATGGGGTCTCTCGTGATCTGACATCGATTGAGGTTTTATTTGATGAATGTCCATCCCATAACATAGTCTCTGGTCTCTATAGAGTTCTTCTGAATATCGATCCTTCAGCATTCGCAACTTATATGTGGAATTCGGAAAGGAACTGCTGGGGTAAAGTCACTGATGAAGAATGGCAACATAGCTGGCAAAAACAGCTAAGTCAGTATCACCTCCTCAATAAAAAGAAAATTCCTTTAGCATACACTTTATGTGGTATCTGAGGCCTGTTAAATCCAAACATGTCTGCCTACATGTGTCAAGTCTTTGTTGGCGACAATGTTCCCCAGGATCTAACTTTCTTCCACATTTGGTGGGAATGTCCGAAAGTCCAGGTGTTTTAGAAAGTGGTTCTCTCTAGGGTAAAGGACATCACCTGTGTGACCCTGTCTATGGACTCCATTGTAAGATTACTGGGCTGCAATACACAAGGTATCAATTGTCCCATAACTGCTTCAATAAACAAATGGGTCACCTATTTGCTAATAAGTGATACACTCTCTAAAGAATAATAGTGGAAACCCAAAGAATCACTGCAAATCAATATTTGGGTGCACAGGATGTGGGGGATAGTCACTTTAGAAAAGGCCAGTGCTATAATCTTTAACAAGGTTCAATACTACCTACGTATTTGGACACCCTTTATAGATTTTGTGAACAAATCGGAAGATACAGACCTATCCAGACCTACTAGTTGGAGGGCATTTTCACTTATTTAATGTAATGCAAATGCTATGTGGGTATCAGTGTTCTTGGTTGATTCATGAAGGTTGCTTCCGATATTCCAGAATACATAAAGTGCAACATTTCATGCACTGTGTACTAGTTGAAAGAGAGATGTACGTGGTTGAACATGCGGAAAACAACATTTTGTTATCTGTTTAGGATACATTTTTTACTGTGGTTAATAGTTCACAGAAAACGAATCTAAAAGTTTTTTTTTAAAGGGCCTTAAAAGGGTGAAATATAAAAAATGCACAAATACTCATGATTTGCATGTGTGTTTAATTGGGGGCAGAGCAATGCAGGAGTCTACTTTGCCCTTTCCCGTGTGTCTGGCTTGCAGCAGGCCACACCAGGCTTCAGCACTGATCTAGGGTAAGACCACCTCCCATTGGGGTTACTAAGTGTGCCGTCCTGCCCTTCTCCCATCAGCAGCATGTTCACATGCCTCAGATTCTACCAATGGTAGCAGCCCATCCCGAACTGCTAGGCCAGGTCCTTTCTACATGGAAACACAATCAACCCCAGACATGTTTCGGCCTTGTTGGGCCTCATCAGTGAGGTGCAGCTTGGTTCCCTATGGCGCAGCGAGCAAGGTCTGCGCCATTTCAAAAAGGGTCCAGCCATATGCAAATCAGTCTGGTACTGCCACCAATGGTAGCAGCCCAGCCCAAACTGCTAAGCCAGGACCCCTCTGCACGAAAACACAAGCAACCCCAGACATGTTTTGGCCTTGTATGGCTTCCTCATTGAGGTGCAGCTTGGTTCCCTATGGCACAGCGAGCAAGGGACCCACGTCTGGACATACCCTCTCTCACATAGTGAGACAAACTGTGACCACAAAAAGTGATGGGTGGAAGGTTTTGAATGAATCTGTACCACTGGTGTTGCTCTGGGCAACCTTCCACACCACCGTTTTTTAGCCCGTCTGCGCCATTGCAAAAAGGGTCCAGCCATATGCAAATCAGTCTGGTACTGCCACCAATGGTAGCAGCCCAGCCCGAACTGCTAGGCCAGGTCCCCTCTGCACAGACTAAGCCTGATTTGCATATGGGTTTTCCCCTTCTGCAATGGCTTGGCAGGCTGAAAAACGATGGTCTGGAGGGTTGACCAGAGCTTTGCTCGTGGTTATGATTAATTAAAAACCTTCCAGCCATCACCTTTCTGTTTTTCTAAAGTCACCCCGAGTGGGACGGGTATGCCCAGACGTGGGTCCTGAGTCTGCCATGCCTAGAGACCCAAGCTGCTCCTAACTGATGACGCCCAACAAGGCTGAAACATGTCTGGGGATGCTTGTGATCTGGTGCAGAAGGGATGTGACCTAGCAGTTCCAGCTGGACTGCCCCTTTTAGGGTAGGACTAAACCTGATTTGCATATGGTTTTTCCCCTTCTGCAATGGCTTGGCAGGCTGAAAAACGATGGTCTGGAGGGTTGCCCAGAGCTTTGCCCGTGGTTATGATTAGTTCAAAACCTTCCAGCCATCACCTTTCTGTTTTGCTAAAGTCACCCCGAGTGGGACGAGTATGCCCAGACGTGGGTCCCGAGTCTGCCGTGCCTAGAGACCTATGCTACTCCTCACTGATGACGCCCAACAAGGTTGAAACATGTCTGGGGAAGCTTGTGGTCTCGTGCAGAAGGGATATGACCTAGCAGTTCAGGCTGGACTGCCCCATTTGGGGTAGGACTAAGCCTGATTTGCATATGGTTTTTCGCCTTCTGCAATGGCTTAGCAGGCTGAAAAACGATGGTCTGGAGGGTTGCCCAGAGCTTTGCCCGTGGTTATGATTAATTCAAAACCTTCCAGCCATCACCTTTCTGTTTTGCTTAAGCACTGTGCAGACTGAGTTTAGGTGGTTTGCATCCTATGGAATGTGAAAGGAGCTTCCATTGCTGATGGAAATGTACTGGGAGTGGACATGAGGGTCAGAAAGTAGTCATTGTGACATTCGGGCTCGGACTGAGACATACAATGTGCATTTTAAAGAATATGTGTGCAGTAAAAACGGTTCAAACTACCAGTTGCACAGTGAAGTAATTAATCAAACTGGCCCACTTTGACCCAAAAAACGGGCCCACACGCGCGAGTCTGCTGGCCTGTGTCTAGACAATGCCTAGCTTTCCTACAGGCCAGCACGGGACCCACGCCCCCACCCCTTGAACTTCAAAAAGAAAACCATGATGTGTGTTGCCCGGAAATTCCTGCATCCACCTTTCAAAAATTGTAATCTTGCAGGATTTCTTTTTACGGTGGTGCCTTATGGTCAAAGTGCATTTACCACCAGAGATGGATTCGTGCTCCAATCTTGAAGTGTGCATTCTCGCAGTGCAGAGTCTCGGCTATGGCCATTTCCCGTTTCTTCTCTGTACTGAGGACATACCTCCCATTACCCTTCACCCCCACCCCTGACCCCTCACTCCACCAATAGCATTCACTTAGTCTGCAGAGAATGTGTTCTGCCTCGCATGGCCATGAAAGGCCACCATCCAAATGTGCACTTTGTTTCTTCTTTACTGCCAAATATAACATGTTACAAAAAGACTTTGCAATGCGATGCATAAACAACACAGCATTATTGCAGGGAACCAGAGACCCTGTGAGCAGAGATATGTACCCAGCTTGTGATTTATACTGCCCTGTAATGAGCATTGTATATCTAAGTTGCCAGGTGGGGTCATGTGTTGAAGATACAAAAAAGTTTACTGGAGCTGACTAATGTTTTTGTTTGGGACAATCAAATTGGAGATGCTTATTTTGACATGAGATCTAAATGTGTTGTGCACAACGGGCAACCAAGCCTGCAATGTGCTTCCAGAGTACGCTCGGGCACATCTCAAGCCCATCACACAAACACGCACTGACTAATTTGAGTACTTTCCTGCAAGTGCTAGAACATACACACATGGGTATAGGCTCGTCCACAAGAGCATTACTCACTCTGCCTTATTGCACAGCGCCATGCATTCATCGTTGTGCGTGCTACAGAAATGCAAAGTTTCACAGACTCCATCCCTGCACATCAATCCCTTTCTTATCTGTATACACATTTCCTGTGTGTCTCCCCTTTGACCTTCATCTGCTGCCCTTTACTTTTCTCACACAGAACGAGGTCTGGATGCCACTGGGAAGGGGTGGGAGGGGGGGGGGGGGGCTGGGGGTAGAGGGAGGAAGAATATACCACTCTCCGCACAAGCTTCGGACCTGAGTGGTGCAGCATACACAATTCTTAAAATAGCACAACGCGCGCATACAAATGGATATCCGGAATTGTTTTCTTTTAATTGCCTATTAAATTGGCTATTAGATCATATATTAGAGATAACATAACATTCTGAAGGTTGGGTTGTAAAGCCCATCCCAGGAGAGATGCCAACGGAAACACTATGGCCCTCATTACGACCTTGGCGGAGGACCATGGTGCAATTTGCACCATGGTCCATGGCGCTAAGCTGCCAACTCCGCCATGGGGGTTGGCGGACTTACCGCCCCATTCCGAGGTTGGCGGGGCGGTAAGTCCCCAATCCCCATTTACCCTTCCCCATTCCCATTCCTGGCCCCATAGGGCATAATGGGAGTGGGGAAGGCGTTAATTACGCCACCGTAAATTACGTTGGCGTAATTAACAACAAGGTCCCTTAGCGCCATGGATTTTAACGCCTGCTAAAAGCAGGCGTTAAAATCACCATGGCGCTAAGGGAACTCGTACTCAGGCGGTAAGGTACGCCATGGTTTACGCCGGCGTAAACCCCTTACCGCCTGGGTCCTAATGAGGGCCTATCTCTTCTTCGTTATATGAAGCACTGTTTATGTTCACCTGTACAAATAAGTTGTTTGCCTATAACTGCGGTTCTGCATAAAGTACTGTATAGCATTCACAGAATTCCACTTTACCTGACACATGCCTACTGTGATAGCAGTGACCTTGTTTTTCAGACTCCGTCAATCTACTTCCCAGCTTTAATATGGAGACAGGTACTAATTAGTGTTCGTTGAAGCTTGAAACACCCTACCACTTTTGGTCAAAGAAAGTTGGCAAGTATGACAGTGTATGCAGCAATCTAGTGTGGTGCTGCAGTAAAACACACTTCCATTCTCATTCTATAGCGCGCAAATCAGTGTCACGTTAACACGTGTCATCATTTCTCTACGCCTGCGCATGTGTAGCCATATTTCAGAAGTTTCTAGACGTTACCTGAATATTCCGAACAGGGCCGAACATCTTTCGAAATCGCTGGATGTTCTGAGCCCCCGTATAGTTCCGCTCTTATGACACAGCGTTTCTGCCGAGTTTATAATCGCTGTTGTGTCTCTAGGTGTCCCATAAGGGTGTTCAATCTTATGTAAACTAAACCACTTCAGGATGTAAGCCTATTGTAATGACGAGCAGGAGTCAGGTAAGTTGAAAGTAACTTTAATCTTCAACCTGAACAGCCGTGTCTTCGCCACTCCCTCCCCGTCTTTTTCCGCCCCGTTCTCCCAACCGCCAACGGCTCGGCACGAGCATGGAATTCTCAGGAGAATTCCACGCTCGTGAAGGGAACACAAACCGGCCGAGCCATTACAACACCTATCATGTAGATAATCACGTCGGACTCAAATAATGCCATTCTCCCTGATAGAAGTCAATGATATTTTATTACAACTCCAGCCCAGATTCATATAATAATATCAACAGCAGAACTGTATACCTGCCCTCAGAACCTGTATACGCCCTGTCTCCATGCACTCATCCTGTTCATTCTACATTTAACTGCCATCAAATATGGGAGAAATGATGGTTTCAGTAGGTCATCCTATAGAAACCCACTCAAAACATAATTCCCCTGTCTTGAGAAAAGCACATCTATCTATCTATCTATCTATCTATCTATCTATCTATCTATCTATCTATCTATCTATCTATCTATCTATCTATCTATACATTTCTTAAGAATGTCAGTGCATTCTCCTCTCAGTCCCTCCTCTTCTACAATTCTACGAGGCTCCATAACCCAGAGCCTTTCAGGAAACATTATCTCCATCCAAATCCTGATGCTGCCCGAAATGAGTATATCAGGTTCATGGTCACACACACTTTAAAGTTAGGAAAAGTGTCGTGAAAAATGAAATGAGCAGCAATCCCAGTCTGCAGTATGTAAGTAGTGATTCAAGCACACTACTGTAGTAAAGCAATGTCCATACTAGAGTTAGGTTGCTTATAAGTAGGTTTACTTCCAGTTCTTCAGTTACATGTCACAGGACATAAAGACATAGGATAGATACTAAGATAGATAGATAGATAGATAGATAGATAGATAGATAGATAGATAGATAGATAGATAGATAGATAGATAGATCACCGGCACCCATCACCCAGGGAGGGAGGGACCAACTGACGCATAAACAGAACACTCAGCACAGCCTTCTCTCACTCATACATCAACATTCCACTTGGTACTGTGATGTCATGCAAGTACCAAGTGGCTTGGTCAGCTGGCTCAGGCAGTGCCTGAAGAGTGTGACATAACACATCTCCCTCCTTACCGAAACGTCTACACAAACAATAAGCACTTTACATATAGGCAAGTCACATCACCATCCACCATACAGCTTCACAAGAAATCCCACAGTTATGCAATTCCTTACTTCACCTACATATCCAGGTCACCCTCAATACCAACACAAATCACCTTCTATCTATCCCTGCCACGGACAAACTCTAGACTCTCACCCTAGACACATGCCAGCCTATACACCAGGCTAAAGCTATCCTACAAACCAAACACTCTCTAACATAACATATATCCTTCCGCCCGCCCCTGCCACAGGCGAGCCTCCAGGCTGCCACCCTGAAGCATGGCTTGTGATCCTGGCGCAATACTAGACATCCAGGAAAACAACAGAATCACCATACCTATTGAGAGAATTCATAAAACCGCTAACCACTGCTGAAATATCACCACTATGCCTCCATCACGAATATACAAACAAATACAACAAAAGGACTAGGCCAAAAGAGCCCAACTCAACCACACCAAGATAAACAGATCCTATAACAACTCGAAGATACTGGCCAAGCATCTCCAAGTCCACCAACAAAACAGTGGGTTGGACTAAACGCTCAACTCAATGGCAGCACTGACGAGTCCCATAATCCGGACCTTGGGGTACCTTGGCCTGGATTTACATATAACACAAAAAGAAAACAACTACAAGGCAACTCTTCATCTTGGACAACATATTTCCGTTTAGCCAATGTTACCACCAGAGGGCGTCCCCAACCAGTACAACAGCTAATTCTAAGATAACCACTACCACATCTTCATCCAACAAAACCACCTGTCCATTTCAGATAAGAGTTGACTTCTTCTAACAGTGCACTACTACCATTCCTAAGATCTTCCTAAAATCACCCGACCACAACTCCCACTCACCTTAGTGCACTTCTCCACTTACTCACTTCTGCACCTGAAAGGGCACTACCCCCATTAAAACAAGTGTCCATTGCCAACCAATTGACACCTAAATGAGGGGCTACCTCAATACCGTCAATTTAAATAAAAGCGCTTCCTCCATCTCATGGGGCGCTACCTAATACACATATTTAAGCAAAAGCGCTACCCCATCTCAACACAGATGGACGGTAATCCTAACTGTCCTAACTCCTAACCTACCAAACAGATTAACGACCCAAAGTCATTTGAACATGAACTAAGCTCACATCATTCATAACCAGATACATATCCATCAGGTTTACTTATTCACAGTCAACCTTATGTACAATGTATGAACCACAAATGACATTTCTTTAGGCTTGGTGATTTAACATAAACATTTCCTACATAGTTCTTTTGCTTATCCATGTTTTGCATTAATCCTAAATGCAAAATATTTCCTACATAGTTCTTTTGCTCGTCCATGTCCTGCATTAATTCTAAATGTCTAAAAGTCCAAAAGTCTATAAAACTCTTTGAACCTAAAAATCCTCAATAAGTTACACTAGCTCATTCACACACAAAGAGCTCCACACGGTATCACATTGCATTTAATTATGCACCTTTCAGTAAACTGTGTAAAACGTCCATAAACCTGCAAATATTAAAGAAATGGTTAAATTCTAACTGCAGTGACTTAACCCATTCCATGCACACTCTCACCAGACCAGCATTTATCATACAACAGTTTTCACCAAAGCCCACACTAATACTCATTGGAATTACCATTACAACAACAACCAACATTGCATTAATTAAGTTCTTAACTTAAATCCTAAATGCAAAACAAAATAAACTCCATCTCAACATGCATTTAAGCATTATACAGTCTCATACAAGTAGCATTGTACAACAATTTTACCAACATGTTGGCCGCTGCATAGTGCCTCAGTAGTGAGGCAGAGCGGCGTTATGCAGCGGCCAACATGTTGGTAAAATTGTTGTACAAAACCCCACGCAGCAGGTCTCTGCAGTCACCTTTCCAACTTTCCTTTCTACAGGGTTCCTCTTTCAGAGATCCTCGTTGCCATTGTAGTAAAGCAATGTCCATACTTGAGTTAGGTTGCTTATAAGTAGGTTTACTTCCAGTTCTTCAGTTACATGTCACAGGGCATAAAGACATAGGATAGATACTAAGATAGATAGATAGATAGATAGATAGATAGATAGATAGATAGATAGATAGATAGATAGATAGATAGATAGATAGATAGATAGATAGATAGATAGATAGATAACCGGCACCCATCACCCAGGGAGGGAGGGACCAACTGACCCATAAACCAAACACTCAGCACAGCCTTCTCTCACTCATACATCAACATTCCACTTGGTACTGTGATGTCATGTAAGTACCAAGTGGCTAGCTCAGCTGGCTCAGGCAGTGCCTGAAGAGTGTGACAAAACAACTACCCTTGATCACAGATACATACATCTGTCAGGTGTAGATGTCTGTGGTCATTCACTGATTTTGGAAGTCAGTGGGGATCATAGCATCAGCTCAAGAAATCTGAACTCCTATTAAGCACTCGATGACAGAGAACTGGCTTTGTTTAAATGGAGCAAAAATAGAACCGCTGCTTTTTGACAGTCCCTCAGCAAGATCCAAATTCGGGAAGGAGTACTCCTACTTTAGGATCAAGGATTGCCCCATCCCAGTGTGGATAAAGTTAGAACCCTGGGGGTTTTTCCTTGACTTATCCCTCAGTACCGAGAGTCAGACCAATTATGCTTCAAAGAACTGCCATTATTATCTGAAGCTCCTGAGAAACATTGGGGCTTTTATCTCTGAAGCTAACTGTTCTTCGAATGCGAGAGACGTAATCCTCTTACACCTTGATTACTGCAATGCCTTACTGGTGGGGCCAGTAAAAAATGCATGAAACAACTTCAGATCCTTCAGAATTACCTAGTGCATGTTATCAAAAACATACCTAGACACAAGCACATTTCTTTCAGTGGACAAACACTACATTCCGCCCGGTATAATTTCAAGACTGACGCCCTGGTACAGAAATGCCTGTATGGCAAGGGACTGGCATACCTGAAAGTGCGTATTTCATTGTACAAACCCCAATCGCGCTCTTTGTTCCACCAACCTGGGACTGATTAACTCCCTCAAGTTCAAAAGGACCAAGGGCTTTGGAGGCGCTTTCCCTGTACTGGCAGCACAGGTCTGGAATGCACTACCAAGTACCCTACAGCTGGACCAAAATGCTAGGACTTTCGGCACAGCCCTGACAACTAGACTGTTCACTTAGCCCAAAAAAACTAGACTAGTTCTCTAGGATCCTCTCTTTTTCCTTTACCCTCTGGCATCACACTCTCGAGGGTCTCTGTGGATTTTTTCCCCGTTATACATGTATGTATCCTTGTGGTTTTGTACACCCCGATGCCTGTGGGTTAACGGCACGGAATAAGCAAATCAATAAAAAAAAAAATCAATTGTTTCCAATATGCTGGGTGATTTTATGCACAGAAGTCATTTGGAGAAAGGTACACTTACCTAAGGGCTCTGAGGATAGCTCAGGAACGGTGGTCAGTCAAAATGTCGAAAAAAAATGTCAAATGACAAAAATGTCGGAAAAAAAAAGTCGAATCTATTATTTTTTTATTTATATGTATTTTTTGGGTTTGGTAAGTATAAAAAATGGGTAAAATACAAAAAAATAATAAAAAAGGGGGGTTGGAGGGGAACCCCCCCATTTGAAAAAAAACGTATAGAAAAAAAAATTTGCCTTTTTTTTTCTACATTTTTTTTTCTACATTATGACTTTCGACATTTTTGTTTTCGACATTATGACTATAAACCCTTAGGAACAATACCTTTGTCTTGGAAGCAAGACAAAACATAGCAACAAAGGTTCAAATCCCAGTCTCTGTAATAAGTTATAAAGGAACAATTATAATTATAAAGACTTTCATCGGGTGCGATTAGGTAAGGCAACAAAAGCCATGAACACTCATAAGTAGCAACTGGGGAAGGCTGGTGATACCTACCCAATCAGGAAAGATGTCTAATGATCCAGCGTAGTTGGTCACACTGAAACCCTCTTTAACTCAAATCCCAACAGCACTTGAGTATAAAAGAGGTCAGGGGGGAGTTTGAAGATGAAGAGCCAATACAGACGTAAGGTAAGGGAGCAGGAAAGTGAGAGAAGAGAAAGGAAGGTGTTGAAGTATGGAAAGACCAGGAGAATCGAGGAAGGTGGAAACACTGCAATTGAAAGGGTGGTGCAGGAAGAAAGAAAGATCAGGGAGGAGGAAGGAAGATTTGCCAGGGAGACAAGATTTTACGAGGTATAAAGCAGGAGGAAGGAGAAGGAAAGGTCACACCAGAGGAGGTTGGTGAGAGGCGGAGAGAGGAAAAAGGACAACATTGAAAAATGTTGAAGAGGAGATGTGGAGAGAGGAAGAAAGGAACATCAGAGATAAGAACGGGTTGGATACAGAGAAAGTTAAGAAAGTAGGAAAAGAAAGGGGATAGAGAGGTCCAATGCATGTAGCAATTCATGGTCAAAAGGGCCAAAAGCTAACAAGGGTGCAGAGACTCAAGTGTAAAATGAGTGGGCCCTGAGCTAGGGTGCAGCCAAGTTACAAGTGCTAGAAAGATGAATGGCCTTGTTGACCTGAGCCCAGAGATTGGTAGCACAAAGGTTTTTAAGAAACCAAGTGAAACAGAGTGATAGAGGGAAAGAGAAGAGAGAGCGGGGAAAGAGAGAGCACTGAGATAGAGCAAGAGAGAGAGAGAAAGAGAAGAGAGAGTGGGGAAAGAGAGAGCACTGAGATAGAGCAAGAGAGAGAGACGGCCTGATAGAAGGTGTCAGGCGCTCTATAGTCAGGATTCTGTTGGGATGGCAAACCACCAAAGTAAACTAAACAACACTTGCCCAGCAAGAGTCTGAGCCAAGAGGGATCATTGAAAATCTGGCCATTAGTGAAAAAATATCATTAATGAAAGCTAGTTCAGAGTGAACAGATGAAAGAAGGCGAGAACACCGATGTTCAAATGATAGAGACAATAAACAAGTCAACCAAATTTTTGGTGACCTGTGTGCTCACTGAATATCGGTGCAATAAGTCAGAACCAGTCTTGCGACATGAAAAGAACTTGTTATGGATGCACCAGGCACCCAAGTCAGGCCCTGATTCCAGAGGTATTCGAGTTGACAGTGGGTGTGACATCCCAAGGATCGCCATTGCAAGGCAGCTATAATGAGGATGACCTGAAGATTCACCCAAGACAAAAGCAGAAGAAATATATTTTCATCCACAGGCCAGGCAAACCCTGCCCAGGAAGGTCATCATACGCCAGCAGGGGTGCCTGATACCCACAACACTGGGAACTGTAAGTGATTACATATACAGTCAAAAAAGGATAGCATGACAACAAAGTGTTGTCTAATATAAACTCTGGGACTGAGGACCACAGTCCCATTAAGAGCTTGGCCCTGGACTTACTGAGCATTCTTTCCACTTGCTTTTGTTGATCTTAAAACTTCACTCTATTTTAAGAGACTCATCCACCTTTGATTATCTTTACTATAATCCTTGATTAGTATTGGAAAAGATAAGTCATTTTGTTAAACCCATGTGTGAGTCTCTCAGTCTCTGACAGAGTGCTGTTTGCCAAAGAGCGGGTCAACTTCTGGAGGCCCAAATATACATCTTACATGATGAAGCGGAAATAACTCTAAGGATGGGAGCTTTCGAGAAATCTCATGGTAATTGAGCATCCCATATGTATTAGCACTTAAGCCAGGCAGATCATGGAGGCTTTGCATTGACTTTAGAGTTAATATTACATCAGAGTTTGATGCATAAGCCATGCATCACATCAACGAGCTCATTGACAATCTTAAGGAATCATTTGTTATTACTATGTTAGAGCCAAGCATACCCCATTCATCCAAAGAAAAATAACAAAATGGCTTTACCACCCCGTTATGTGTGCTTCATTTTGGTATTGCCTTTTCAGTTCTATGGTGCACTAGATACATTGCAGAGACTTCTGGACCATCCATTACAAGAACATCAAGAATACACAGGAGCATACATACTACCAACTAGGAAACACCTATGAAGTATCTCGATTCATCTGAAATGCCCTACGAAAAGTCACTCTCACAGCTAATCCCTCCAAGTGTACTTTAACTACCTCGTCAGTACGTTATATGGCTTACCACATAGGAAATGGTGTAACAAGACCACGAGTTCCAACCAAAGGCATGGGCCATACACAATGTTGCCATACCAGATAAGAAAAAGTTTTCAGTTCCAGTTTGGGGTTATTTGGCGATTATAGAAGTTTTGTCCCAAGCTTTTCTGCAAGGGCAGGTGTCCATATGAGTATGCTATGCAACAGCCTGCCCCTCCCCTTGATGTAAGGGCTGCAGGCTCTCTCGGCCCTTCTGGATTTGAAAGAGGCACTGTGTCAATCATCAGTCTTTATCACTCCAGATTTCAACCGAAACATTTATTCTGCAAACTGGCACTGGAGGGAACAATTGTATACAGTCCTATCCCAAGTTCAAGAAAGAAAAGAGAAATCGATTTTCTAAATCAGATGGATAATATTCAAGAGAGAGATAAAATATTCTACCATCGATCGAACGAAAGTGTTGAGCAATCGAATGGGTAGCAGAAGACCAATGGCAGTATTTAGCTGGAGGGCACTTCACCCTGATAACTGAACACACTCACACTCCCTTGGTCCCTCTCCTGTGGAACAAAGACACAAATGCCAGAATCCAAAAATGGGTATTTGGCTTTAGAACCATTTCTCTTTGAAATAAAATATAGGAATGGATGAAAACCAACAAAAGCAGATTATTACACAAATCTTGCTTCCCCACTCCTTTTGATGAATCAAAGGAGATGTTGAAGCTAAGGAACAGGGTAATGACAGTAAAGGTATTCTGTGCCAGTCTAACAAGGAAACCTGACACTGTACAGGGAATTTCAAATTCCCTGTCTTGGATCACATGTCAAGGAACACAACACCATGGATGAGAGAAACGACTGGATGCAATAGAGGAGGAGTCCAGATGAATGGAGAAATGCAGCCAGAGAGATGTGGTCAGCTGGAGAAACAACAGGATGCTAAGAAGCAGACCATTCAAAGGAAGAAACAGGGAGTGGTCTCTTGGCAGATATTTGACACGGAGTTGGTGAGCAAGAGCAATCATGAGAGAATCAGCAGTGGTGCCAGGTGCTGGGAAGGATCAGAGCCGGGAAGAGAACTTGTGAGCAAGAAGCATGTGCGATGGATCAGATGCTGGGAGGTCACAGTCATTGAGGAGACCCAGCAGAGAAGATTGTATCAGATGTCATATGAAGAGAAGGAACACAACCACCTAAGGCCCAAGAGCAAGAGGCATGTGCAAAGTGCCAGCCCTTAGGAGGGGACAGTGTTAATGAGGAGGCCCAATGCACGAGAAAAGCACCAGGCATTAAATGCAGTGAAGGAATGAAACCTTCGAGAATGATCCAGAGCTAGAGCCTTTTAACTGAGACCAAATGCCATGAAGCAGCAGCACTGAGGAGAGCCTTGGAACAAAGGATTCTGGGAAAAGGTTTCAGTTGTGGGGAGAAGAGAAATAGTGATCAAAGTAAAGGAACAAGACGACTAATTAGCTTGAAAGGAATGGACAAATCAGGTACCGTTTATTGGACTTGCAAGTCAGAAACAGACAGTATCCCGTCCAAGCCTAACCACCCGAGTTGACCCGCTTGCCACCTCACCTGCCCTAATACCGTCCCCGCAGACGAACCCCACACTTATCACAACACATAAGTCCTTTATTTCCAGTCACACATGACATGTGTGGTCACGTGTTGTTTTCCTTCCAGATCATCCAGCTGTGTCCAACCAATTGCAGCCTCCACCTTCTCAGGCAAGGGGCATTGGTCCACCGCCCTCTGACGCAGTTCCGCCAGAGAAGATTAGTCCAGTATAGTAACTGGCATAAAGCAGTCATGAATGCGAAACATCGTTTTTCCTGTATTACCTCAACACTCCTTCTCACCTCCCACTCAGTAGATCTGCGGCTGGGGAACAAAGTCCAATCTAAAAGACAAAAAGGCTAACATCTATTGCTATCTATAACCGTGCAGTTGCTGACATCGCAAATCAAAGCAGAAACTTGTCTAAAAAACAATAAGTGAGACATTGGGTTCCGAACCAATTTCCCAAATGACACTCGCTTTTTCCCCAAAAGGGCAAGTACATTTAAGTAGTCCTCCCTCCAGGGCTGTCATTTAATTCTGAAAACACTGAGGCCACATTAACCTTCGCCGTCAACCTCTCCATTGCTAACAGCCATAATTTCTGAAGACATGTATCATTATGCGGGGATCAGTTTACCGCCAGTTAGTCTTCAGTGTGACCTTGGCAGCCAAAGGCGGTAGTACTCCTTCCCATGGCAAAGTATAAACAATGTATCTATTTTACTGGTAAACTCAGCAAGCCCAGACTGTGTCTGAGGGAAAGTGTATGCTCAGCATGCCTGAAATAACCCGAAGAACATTCTCCCCAAATCAGTGCAGCTTTCGGCACGCCTACCGACTGCTCTGCATTCCCTCCAACGTTTATCTGTAAAACCTGGGAAGAGTTTAGCTCGTCTCTGGGGAGTCATGTGCCACCTTTACAGTAACTTGCATGCCACTTCCTTACATCAAATACATATTGATGAGTTTTGGCTCGTGGCCATGTTTTTCCCAATCTTGTTCCGTAAGAACTCTGCCTATGCCGGTTTGCCGTTTCCCCATACATCCCCAGAGAGGCCGCTTCTGTGAAGACATGAGAATCCGATATCTATATGGAATAAGTCTTTGAGGTGAGACATTGTTGGCCAGTAATTTCTCACAGGTCACGTCTTGGGCCTTAAATAATTATAGCAGGTTTGGAAGCACCACCATCTTGAAGGTGTTGATCCTCCCTATCCAGGAAATGCACAGTTTCCTCCACCTTGCATTCTCCCCCTAATAGATACAAGCAGCTGAGGGTAGTAGACTGTATACAGCTCTGAGATATCAGAAGTGAGACTTACTCACAAATACTTAATGTGGTGTCTGCCTCACCTGAGAGTAGTGGGACATTAGCGATGCTCTTAACTCAGTGGTGAGTGTGTAGGGGAGGACAGGCCTTAAAGGCCCCCCTCTCCTGCATTCTTCTCCCCAGGTGAGGACCCTGGCTCGCCAAGCGTCCCCCCATGCCACCTGAGCCCAGGTGGAGGAGGGCTTGCCCGCCGATGACATTGCCCCCGCATATCCACCATACACTCACACTAACGTTTAGATAGGCCTAGAAACCTTCTTGCCCAGCAAAGATGGCGTGAGTTCAGCGCGCTGTAACACGGCCCCCACCTTTGGAGAAGCTTTCCAAGTATCCCTGCCGCTGCAGCCCTGGTAGATCCGCTGCGAGCGCGTTCCCATGAGAAAGTCTGGTATGAGCTAACCCGAGATGCTAACACTGTAACATTTTATCGTTCACACTGTAATATTGCACCTCGCATGACCTGGTCCGCGAGGCCGGGGTGACGGGGAAAAAGCTGAAGCATCACTTTCTGAAGAAAGTAGAAAATAATTCAAGTATTGGTATTAACGAACTACCTCTGTTTAAACGGATTTTGTAAACTATGAATCAACCATAAAGATGTAACGTTATATGATGTCACCCCAGGTCTGGACTAATGCTGCTATAACTACAGAGAAAGATGTCGACAAAACGTATAACCTTTATCTGTATAAGTGTTCTCCCAATTTTATGTAGAAACCTGAACTCGTATATGTTTTCTTAAAATCACCCCAAGCGGCGAGTATCAATCTCTGTAGGCCATAACCTAGAACTACCTCATGTACTGTAGTGAATATAATGTTATGCAACGAAATGATTAATGAACTCGAAGTATATATGCATGGTATGATAGTTTATAGAAGACAAATGATATAAAAGTTTTGTATTCAGAATCAGGCAACACACGAGGAAGATACCTTTTGTGAATATATGCAAGGCCATTCTCCCTCCCGCCCTACAAAGCCTGCCAAGTAGAAGAAAGCTAAGGCCTGTGCCGTGCTCCCCCACCTCCCCCGGCCAAGCTGGAACTACTCCAGAGAGTCAGAGGCCCCAACACAAGCATCCAAGGCCACCGGCCGCCACCTGTGTTATTTACAGCACGATAATAAACGTGCGTTTGAATCCTCTGATCTACCAGCACCCTATCGTAAATCCCACAATCCCCCAGACCAACCCAAGGAGACCCCCGACAATGAGACAAGACACAGAGCCCCCTTCCTAGTAGCGTCTAACGTAGTAATAAAACATGTACCACCCGGCACAAGCCCCCAGAGCCTAGCCCCTCGACCTGAAATACCAGACGTCAGAAACACCGGTAAATCCAACAGATGACCACCAGACCCCTCACAAGGTGCATTCCTCCAGTGTTGTATTGATTGAAAGATTTACTGTAGAAGTTAGATATGGGGTTTCAAGTAACTGCAATGTGCATGATCTAGGGTACCTAAGTCAGGGAAGGCATTCATCTTTGTCACAGGCTGCCCCAGCGTACCAACACCGCCCGGATGACCTCGAGCCGGCCTGCCAGGCCCAACCCAACCCACGAGGCTGACCAGTGACGACATCTCACCCGGACCAACCATGCTGCAGCAACACCTATAGTTAGTCGACGCCACCCAATCCCAATTAACTTGTGCCCCCTATAGTGTGTAGGTTCTGATCAGTTTGAGCCCAAAAACAAAGAAAGATCCAAAGCATGTGTATTATATAGGTCTCTAGCACTTCTAAACCTCAACATTAGGCTCTTCACCAAGATCCTGTCAAATAAACTAGAAACCACGCTCCCAGATGAATCCATCATGGTCAAGCAAGATTTGTGTTGGGAAGGCAGGCATTTGATAATATTAGACAAGTCGCCCACCTGACAAGACAAGGTGGTGCCCTGAGACACCTTATATTCTTGTTATCTCTAGATGCTAAAAAGGCTACAGACTTTGAGGTTTGATTTTCAGACAGGTTATTTCTGCTTATGCCAGTCCAACATCCAGGGTAATACTTGATGGAGGGTTCACTACGGAGATGAAACTAAGGAAGGGTACCAGGCTGGGGTGCCAACTATTTTCCGTACGATTGGAGACTTTTGCAACACATATAAGGATAAATGGCGCATTTTGAGAATACGATTTGGGGGCACTGAACAAAAACATACTTTTTTGCCGGTGACATCATAGTCTCAATGACGCACCCTACTTCCCAATTTCGGAAGAGAAAGCAAGTTAATAACGGGCCCGTTGTTAGCTCCCTCCCCATTCCCATTGAGCCCTAAGGGGGCTCGAATGGGAATGGGGAAGTACCGGGCCCGGGTTCCTTGAATGAGGAATTACCGGGTCCTCACAGATTGGAATGGCCCGGTAATTCCTCATTCGAGGAACCCGGACCCGGTACCCGGTAAGGGGGTAGCCATGCCGCTAATAGCGGCATGGCTACCTCCAACCTTGTAATGACCCCCTGTTTCTTTTGATATATGTCAGCAGCCCACGACACTGTCAGTCACAAGATCACCCATGCACGTGTCCATGATGTAGGCATCAGGGGCAAGGTATGTGATTTGCAAATAGACAAATAGACAACAGATAATGTTGCCCGCTCCATACAAGTCAAATGCTGGGGTGCCTCAGGGTTTGGCTCTATCCCCTCTACATTTCTGATATGTATTCTGCAAAACGTTCAGAATGCAGCTGCTCATGCTATTTTGCACCTGGGAATGTTTATTATACAGACCACCCAGCTTATGGTGATTTTGTGATTTGCAAAAAACCCAGCAATATTTGCCATACCCCCCCCCCCCACCTGCTATGGCCACTATAAATCATGAAATTAGCGCAAAAAAGACACATTAGTTTAATGTGTCTTTTTCACGCTCATTTAATGATTTATAGCATCCACAGAGGGGCTGCCAATTGCAGCACCTCGAAGGTTTACACCTCCCCTGCGCTCGCTTCATGAAAGACTTTCATGGAGAAATATAGAATTGGTCCTGTGAACCCCTCTCTCCTGGGGCAATAGGACCAGCGAAAAGCAAATAAACCCAGGGGCTTTAGCTCAAAGGTGTGAACCAGGTTTGACACCTTTGAATTGAAGCCCCTCTGTTTATTTGCTTTTCACATGTCTGCTGGAAGCAGTGGCACAGTACCATTTCCATGGAGCTGATCGGGCTCTTGCCCCCCTCCCCCTCCACACCCCAAAATGTTAGACTGTGGTGATTCAACCTGACTGTCCTACAGAGCGTGGCCAGACAGAACAGGACACAAATGTTCTTCACTGACAAAGGCCTTGCAATTAATTAACATAGCAGCAGCTGGCAATTCCTATACACAGTTATGTTAAAATCAAGTCAATACTGTTGGATTTGCGAATGCTTGTTTTTAGCAGGACTTCAGTAAAAACCACTCATAGAAAGTATCTTGGGGAAGGAGCCCACATTTTGTGTTTGGCAGAGGTACTGGACCGGATTAAGTGTAACAGAGTTATGCTACGGAGGGTCTGCACTGACACCAAGCTTGCCGATACCAAGCTTCGGCAACGGTAGTCTCCCATATCATCTTCACATGGCAGCAAGCTCCTGTAACGCGCACTGCTGCCACAGCTCTGCTGTGACCCTCACCAGTGATGTGGCCTGTCCACCGCACTACATGACTTAAAGGACTTAAGGTGCCAGGAAACCTGGCAGGAATCTTGGCAAGAGCATTTACTGGATCCCTTGAGCTTAAGAAGCGTCTTGAGGGTGGGCCCTAGTGTTTAAAGTATCTTTCAGAGTGTTATGGTATTAAACTGGGCAATCCCGTGAGGGACCCCTTCCCCCAATACCACAGTGTGTGCTGTGGAGAATTAAGGCTTTGTGAGCAACACACAGAACACTAGTAGCGATGGACCCACTGTGGGAGCACCTCAGAGTGTTATGCGGTTTCGGGAGTGCCTCCAGAGGAGCAGGCAGTGAATCTGGTAGAAAGCTGGAATAGGAAATGGGCAGGAGGTGATTTCAGACGCAGGTGACCCACAGTGGAGACTAAGAGCTAAAGAAATTACATAAATGCGCTGATATATGCAAAACAATTCTAGCAGCGAGCAGCAACGGGCTGGGAGTATAGATCTGGGGGACGAATGGTGGCGTGGGAAGTGCCATCAGCCTTGGAGGCAAGCCAGATGGCCTGCAGAGGATGCTCCTGTCCTCTGCTGAAGGGAGGATTCTCATGGCTCGTTTGGATGGGAGACTGAGTCTTTTTGAGATTAGCGTATCTACATTGTCATCTTTAATTAAGATCCATCTTCCAATTACTTTTATAGGGGTCCCACCACCCCCATGCCATCTTTGGATTTCCTCTTTCTTCACCGCACTTACTCGCTATCTATACCTAACGCTTCACTCCCCAGTCTTTTCAAATTTTCAATTCTGGTACTGATCTGCCAATTTAGGCTTTGAGGGTGTTTAGCTCCACTTGGATGTCACTGTTTTGAAATGTGAGGGCCTAACCCCAGAGGACTGCCCGTACACATTGGGTTCACTTGCCATGACTGAAGAGTGGTAGTGAAGCAGTGATGGGCTTCCAGAAATGGACCATAAGGGTTACCTTAACTAGGGACAGGTGTGCCTGGACACACCTGTGTGAGAGGATATCAGTAGTGGGATAGCAGAAGGGGCGCATGTTAGAATTGAGGTACACCAGCAGAGCTGCGTGCGTGTGTGCATGTATGTGCCTACATCCCAGTACTGAAAATGCAGGGGTTATAGCTGGGCAGCATTATGAAGGTATCAAAGCAGGAGTTGCGTGGAGTGCTGAAGGTCAGGACTGAGGTCCACTGGTAGAGCTACATTTAGGAACCCACAGAATAAAAGAGGAGCTGCAAGTCAGAACTGAGGTGATTAGGGGAAATGGGATTGAGACCAAGTACTGAAACTGATGTGGCTCAGGAATGGACAGGGGTGCTCAAAAAGCTATGGGATCAGTGCCAATATAGTGCTTATAAATCTAGTGGTAGAAGGCATTAACTCAGTAGACTGCTTTGAAAAAACAATGACAGGCACTTTAGACTCACAGTTTGATGCGAATGCTTGATAAAGTTATCTCAAAGGTTTGTTAAAAGTTCCCCACATCATCTTAAACATTCCTGTTTCAATGTGCAATACTCTGTACTGTTCAAGTTCTCTGTTTTTGGTTAAAAAAGATGTTAAATTATGTATTTTTCAACAATAAAAAATGCCACAAAAAATGCAGTTGTGTACTGCAATTTTTTCTTTTTTGTGCCGCAAAATTTTCCATTTCATGCCGCAATATCCTGGAGGGTCTGATATTAACTTTCCCGTCCTGCATTTCCTTCACTGATTGTCAGTGTTGTAGAAAATTGACTTCAAGACCCTATTGACAGTTCATCCAAGTTTTAAAAAAGTAGTCCTGGACTCTCAGGAACAGGGGTCAGCAACCTTTGGCTCTCCCGATGTTTCCGACTACAATTCCTATCATATCTGGCCATTGACTATGCTGGTTGGGGATGATAGGAGTTGTAGTCCAAAACATCTGGAGTGCCAAAGGTTGCAGACCCCTGCTCAAGAGCAACAGATTACTCAAACTGTTCACAGGATACACTACATTCAGCTAGACATCCACTAACTGGGTTGCCTAGATGTAAACATGGTAGATTCATGGGGACCTTCTTTTCGGTGCTGGCACCAAGATCGGTTGATAGTGTTCCCAAATATCTGAAAATTAGAAAAATAAAAGATTAGGGAAAGCACATGGAATTAGGAGGCTGGAGGCCTCAACGGAGAGCGCTGGTGAAAGCGGTCCGCTCCCGTCAACACGAAAAAGAAAGAAGACTGAGGTGTGGCGTTGGTGGACGGGGTTAAGTGAGCACATGCTCCCAGGGCTGCACCCCCGCGCTGTATACATTTAAAGGGAAAGTGTTATGTTTCTGGTGAAAAAGGTTCACTTCCCGTCCCTAGCGAGGGACACCCATACAGGATAGAGGAAAAGGGAGGGATTTAGGAGTAAGAACTTGTAGAGACAATAACACACATGCCTGCCCACACCAACAAGGAGCAACTCAGGTCTTTCTTGGGCCTAGCTGAATATTACTCCAAATTTGTATTGTGCTTCACGGACAAAACACAACACATGAGAGCACTCATGAAGAAGTGTGCAAGATATGTGTGGGCTGAACAGTGTCAAAAAGAATGGAAGATCATAAGATCTAATATCAGCAAGGCACCGACCCTCACAATGTTTAATACCACAGCAACAAGTGTAATTACCGTGGATACCAGCAATGCAGGTCTGGGGGGAGTTCTTGAACAAATACTGGATGGAAGAGAAGTAACATTTGCCTTTGCCTCCCGCGTTTGAAAGCAAGCAGAATTGAATTTCTCCACCATAGAAAAAGAAGCCTTAGGAGTGAAATGGACCTCGGAGCCTACCACTACTAATAAAAACAGACCACAAACCCCACCTCCAAATCATGAACTCCAAGAGTCCACACTTGGCTTCACCGAGAATTCAGAGATGGATGTTAGAGATCATGCAATACAATGCCAAAGTCATTTACACTCCAGGAAAGGGAAATGACATTGCTGATTGTCTCTCCAGGTCACCATGGGCTGAGGATACAGCACAACCAAGGACGGAAGTCGCAGAAGAAGAAATCATCGCACCCATTCAACTGGGGATCATGAGAGAGATGAAAGAGTCAGAGGGGGATGCCTAACAATATCTGCTTAAACGTGCCATCCATGAAGGTTTGGTGTGCATAGGGAATGCCCTTGCCCAATATGACCAAATTCGAGAAGAAATTAGTGAGGGTATGGAGTGTGTTTTCAGAGGAGATTGCGTAATACTGCCAAAGTCTATGAGGAATAGGTTTCTCAATCTGGCACATGAGGGCTAGTTAGGGAGGAACAACACCAAGAGAAGGTTGAGAGAAAACTACTAGTGGCCTGGGATGTTACGAGAGGGCGGAAAACTTGTGAAATCGTGTCAGGCTTGTGTTGTCAGCGACAAGTCCAAAAAGACCAATGTAGCGCTGCTACAACCTGTACAAATTCCCGGATTAGTATGGAAGAAGATAGCTATGGATATAGCTGGACCCTTTGAGGGCCTAGAAACATGCAAAATGTTCATTTAAGTCCTCATAGCCTACACATCCAAGTGGGTAGAATGGTGTGTCATGAATGAAAGTGTGACAGCGACCAAAATTGTGAGGTTCAGCAGAGAAGGGGGCCCAGAGGAATTTGTCACTCACAATGGAGCACAGTTCACTTCTGAAATAATGCAGAGATTTTTGCGGGACCGTGGAATTGAACATAAGCGCACGCCGCTCAATATCATCCCATTGCAAATGGACTCGTGGAGTGCATGAATGGCTTCATGAAAGGAATGAGTCAGTTTGCGGTGGCAAACTCATTACCCTGGAGAGAAACCCTTAAGGAGTCTTGTATGCATATAAGATGACTCCTTATTCCACAACAGAGATTGAACCTTTTGTTTTGCAGAGGGGGAGTATTCCATGTAATAGATTGAGTCCTTCGTGGTTGATAAAGAAAAACATCAAAGATGTGGACACAGAAGAAGTTCTTATGAGAGAGAGAGAGAAGCAAAAGAAATACAATGATCATTATGACCGTGTCAGAGCGACCCGTGATGTTATGTTCAGACAAGGAGATTGGGTCAGAGTACGGGAACATCGGAAGTGATGAAGGGGTGTTCTGGATTCAGAAACCCACAGAAGGTTGAACAAGTAGGAAAAAAAGAGCGTGGTTCTAGAAGGTGGAAAGTTTGGTCCTTTGATGACATTGTCTGAGTGTCTGCTGCTTTCCGCAGCAAAGAGACAACATATGGAGAAGAATTGTTACAGTGTCTGGGAAGAAGAGAACAAGCTGGCTGCTCTGGACTTTCTGCTCATAAGAGAAAGGTTGTGTCTGATTTTAGAGAGGATTTTGTGTATTACTGATCTTCATTGAACTAATTCCCCTGCTGTGACCGGAAGATCTTGCCAACTCCAGGGATGACCTTTTTGTGCTGCTATACTGCATCCTTTGCTGTACAAACCTTCCTGTTATATTCCCCTGCTTTGTTTTCCTTCCCCTCCTTCCCACCTTTCCCACCTCCTCTTGTTTTTTCCCCTTGTGTTTTAGTTTCATTTCACTATTACGGGTGGAGATGTTATGATATGTGGTTGTACCTTCTCGTGCTGTTCTGGAAATATGGTTCTCGAATGGTACGGGCAGAGCAGTTATGACTTGTATCCCCTGGTGGGCTGACTGCTGGCCGCCTTCCCGGGATCTCCTCTTTTATTGTAATACACTTCCTCTTAATCGTACCTCACAGCTGACCCTTAATAACAAACTTCATCTGTGCTCTTGAGGATTCGTTGTTGCTGTGCAATAATCTACCTCTTCATTGGCCTCAAGAATATGAACATGTACACGCCCATTCTTCCAAGTTAATCATATACCATGGTTGTTTTTGCAGATTATAGAAAATAGTGCCTCAATGTCATAGGTAGTAAATAAACAGCTTGTGCATCTCCTTTGGATGGAACTATTTAAATGTGTTTAAACCATGTTTGTAGAGCGTACACAGCAAATACATTTCCATATTCATTTGTAATCATTGTTGGGAAAATAAAAGTCAATAGCCAATTGTTACATAGTGGCATATACCCCACTGTGTGATACAAAACACATTTGTTGGCTATGGAAGGCACCTCTTTGTCACACAGTGCTAGATCTGCCCTCCACTCTCCCTTTCCTGCATTCACCCCAGACTGATATCTACCAGACATTCATTCCAGCATTTGTCATCTGAGTTAAAAAAACAAATATTGTTGTCTAGTATGCTATTCCTTTTTTTCCATGTGAAGCTCTGAAATTAAGGTTACACCAAGAGAGTGTCCCTGGTACACAAAACAGCAATACACATGTGTCCTCGGTTTCCTTACTCACCACCCAAGGGGATGAGAGAACGTACTATAAAAAGCAGCCTGTTCAGTTTGGTAGTGTGGGGATTTTGAGTAGGGGTTGGGGGGAAGGAGTTTGGCAGAGAGTGACAAGAGAGAAGTACTGGGTTGGGAGCAGAAAAGCAGAGCTGAAGGCTGGAGGTGGAGCTTGGAGGAGGTTGCAGGAAGAGACAGCTGTCATTGCAAGTGGGATAGTTGTTGGGGATTCAAGGAAGTGGACCATCAGAGAAAGAGAGAGAGCTACAAGGAGAGAATGTCATGTACAGGAAATAATTGGAGGTTGGAGGAAGGAAACCAAGGTGGTTGGATAACAACTAGAGAAAGACAGTGTGGGGAGCATGAAGGAGAAGTACCATCAGGAGACCAAACATTCAGAAGGGGAAAGTAGTTTGAAGCCCTTAATATTGGTAGAGCTGAGAAACGAGCGGCAGGGGAAAACAACTGCTAAACCTAAGGAGGTGGGACAAGACCAGGTACTATGACGAATCTGGACAATTCGTCCCTTCTCCCCAGAGGGGAGCCATCCCCTGCAAGACTAGGGAGACTAGGGATGGGAGCCCGCTCTGCAAGTGGGACCTCACTGGGAGTGACTCCCCTCTCGAAGATAAGGAATCCCAGTCCAAGGAGGGCCCCCGGAAACAGACTACATTGTCCGTCTACATATGATTGGAAAAAAAACTATATGTTCTCAGATTTTAACTACAAATACCAGTGATCCTCCTGCCACCCTGTTGGCTTCAGGTAATGCTGGTTGTCACCCAAATGCCACCATCAAGGAAGAAGGACACACCTTTTTTGATTGTGATGACGTATTTAAAGCCTGTCAGAACAGTGAATAGAGACAGACCTCCAACGCCATGAGCATCTTCTACAGAGGAAGGAGAATCTACGATACGCACAGGCGAACCTCTGTGGACACGTTCTGAAGTGGAAGAGTTCTGGGAAGCCGCAGACTCAGCTGTGGCATAGCTTGAGTGAGACCCGCTAGCTGGAGGCTACGAGGTGGGTACACTGACCGAGCAAGAGGCTTCGGTTAGGAAAGGAACCAAGACAGGAAAAAAAAATGTTTACTGGTGGTGTGACCACTAAAGTAGAGTGGTGGGCCAGGTGCCCAGTAATTGACGGCAAGACCAGGACCAAGAAAGGAGCCTGAATCCCCGAGCTCCACAGGGTTAGTGCCGGTACTAATGAGATGACCACGAACAGGGAACCAAACGGTCCCAACATGAGGACGCCGGCAAGGACGGTGAACTCTGGGGTCAAAGACTGGAAAACCGTTTCGGGTACGAGAGGCAGGGAAACTGGAACAAACACAAGATACGGGTAAAACAGAGTGAAAGCGATACGAATATTGCATATCAAAGCTGGAGAAGTCACCAAGAGCATGAGAGGCTGCAAGAGTCGAACGGGCACAAGACCTGAGTAAAATAAGAGTGAAAGCAATAAAAATATTGCTTATCAAGGCTGGGGAAGCCGCCATAAGCGTGCAAGAATTGAAGGGCACAAGATCTGAGTAAAGCAAAATGAAAGAAATACTAACATTTTATATGAAGGCAGAGGAAGCCACTCACAGTACAAGAATCAAAGAGAAATGCATGAGCACACGGCCTGTGAACAAGGGAGTAAAAGGGAACCATGTGTTTTCTATTAAGGCCGGGAAGCCGACAACTGTATATGATTTATTTGACCAAGAACCAATAAGCCTACCAAAGAGCTACCGGACTTTGAGGAGCCCTGGAGGGATTTCATTACTGGTAAAAAGCTGAAGTGATCCTGGAGGGATTTAACTAGTAGTAAACAACTGGGAAAATACATAAGGAAGAAGAATCTTTCTTTTCCCAAACGAGCAGGGTGGGGGGGGGGGCAGGGGGCACCAATCTAGAAGACATTTATCATGTTTAACCAACAAACTATCTATGAAAACTGTGCATTGTGCAAAGATATTCTGAAGAAATGCTGAGAGTGATGATAAATCTTCTAAGAGCTGCGCCAGGCAGAAGCCCATTCAGAGGCTATGGTGCAAGACTCTTTTTCTTTTGAGTTAGATTTTTCTAAAGTGGTAGGGCCCAGTTCGTAACTAGGAATTTGTAACTCAGGTGTCCTTATTTTGGACCACAATGAGCAACCTTAGTTTTAAGTTTAGAAGGCAGGGAACTTCCCTTGTAGCTATAGGGCCAGTTATGAATTTTTCTTTTTATTTGAATAAACCAATCGATACCATGACCCATTGCAGTCCGCGCTCTGGTTCTGGTTCACCACAGTACCCTTTCTAGAGACAGAGAAAGAGCATTGTGGTTCCAATGGACCAGGCCGGTCCATGGCAGAAACTAGAGGAGGTGGAAGCTGATATGAGATGGTGAAATCCCGCCAGCGGCCCTGTAGCTTACGCTTTGGGTCAGCGAGGAGCTGTCTCACCCTGTGTCATGACCTGCTGGAGGAGACTTGCTGACTTATTCAAACCTGAAACTAAATGGCTGTGGAAGGCCCTCCATTTTACTCAATCATTGAGGGCATGGGAAGCCTGCAGCCCAAAGGTCAGTTTAATGAATCAAACACTCGAACAGGGGTAGATGGAGCTCATTTCTTGAAATGTTGTGAGAATGTCTTAATAGTTTATGACAAAGACAACAGTTTACTCTTCTTTTGTTGTTGTGGTGATGAGAATGAACCCTCTTCTGCTAATGAGACCTATTTATTTGTTGATTTATTTATTGAATTTGATGGTAGCGCCCAGACCCGGAGGTATCACAAAGCTAAAAGTACAGGTTAGAAGAGCATTCAGTTACAAGTACAATGGCAATAGTGCTTGTGTTGCAAAAGGACAAAACTCAAGACCTACCCATGTTAAACCTCTTTGTGCCTCCAACCCAGCTACCCGCTAATAATGGTAATTCCAGTTTCTACACGAAAAGGTTAGGCTGGTGCCTCAATTTGGAATGTGCCATGACTGTGTCATAAATCAACCATGTATCTTATACTGCCCAGTAAAGGATACAGGTATAACCATAAAGGATACAATTGGTAGGGTCTTCCGGATCCTTGAGGAGGCAAACGGCTTGAAAGTAGTGAAGTCAAAATAGACCTTCCAAATTATACCACTCTTTGATTAATATAACAGGCAGAGGGAGGAATCACTGGAAAGGGCGTGGGAAAACCATTGGAAGTCAGCCTAGGATAAAAATTAGGTGTCATGAAGCTATATCCCAAAATTAATTCTCACTAATAGTTCAGCAATTAGGACAACACCACCAACCTGTGGATGCTGATAACTGGAGGCTCCGACAACAGGTCTCTGAAGTAATCCAATAAAGAACCAACGAAAAAGGAGGGAAGGTTAGTAAGGGAGACGTATCCCGAATGGCACGAGGGTCACGTTAGATACCGGGTTGGTGCACCACAGGATAGCGTTCACAGTACTGTGCACAATCACCTTCTTAATTATCAGTTGTCGGCAGTACTTCCTTTCCCATGTAGCCCAAAAGAATAGTGAATAAAGAATAAATTAGAAATCCACCTGTTGTTTTATCACAGGCGACAGGATTCAATTAGAGCGTAGCATAATAACTTGCGTGTGGATTTTAAACGTGCCCATAGTACACGCAGCCAGGAAAGCCACACTTTAATCTTCTTCCACGCAACTGCAAGAGTTCAAGAAACCGCGTGTGGTTTTCCACGCGGCAATAGTACATGTAGCCAGGAAAGCAGCACGTTAATGTTCTTCCCGCGAGTGCAAGAGTTCAAGAAACCACGTGTGGATTTTACACGCGGCAATAGTACACGCAGCCAGGAAAGCCGCACGTTAATCTTTTACACACGTCTGCAAAAGTTCAGGAAACCACGTGTGGATTTTACACGCGGCAATAGTACACGCAGCCGGGACAGCAAGAGTTTGCGTGTGAAGGGAAAGCCGCCCGTTAGTCTTCTTGGACGCGGCTACAGGAGTCAGTGTGTGGAAAATTACACGCAGACAAGGAAAGCCGCCCATTTCTTCTTGGAAGCGGCTACCGGAGTTCGCGTGTGGGATTTACACGCAGCGGGAAAGCCAAAGAAGTTGCTGAAGAGTTGCGAGGACGCAGATCAAAGTTTCAGCTACAGGACTCCATGTTTGTTCAATCAGAAGCAGCGAGCGATGTTCAAACGCTGCTTATAAAGGTAAGGTGGAAACACAGTGACAATCTCTAATCATGTGATACTAACGATGTGTGTAATGCAAACGTCGTTTTCCGGGCAAGGTATCAAACAATCTCCATCTAGAATAGAAAGGCTTTGCGGTTCTATGGGCATAACCAGGTTTGTGCGAAGAGTGTGTTACAGGTCCAGATGTGATCTGACTGCCATACATGACAGACTGAAACAAGAGGATCAAATTAAGAGAGTTAACCCCACAACAATTGTTTAGAGATGCTATCTGGAACAATTGCCAAAGGGGGCTAACCAAAGAAGAGATCTCCGTGTACCAATCACTTATGAATAGTCTTTCAACAGCTTGCTCTGTAAAACTACTGAAAATGCGCTCCGAATTCACACCAAAGTCTTCCAGTTCTTTTCGAATTTGCTGCATATTGGTGATTGAGTCATTTCAAACTTTACCGTGGCTGGAGGTGTGATGCTTCTGTCTTCCAGACATTATGGCGCTCTGGGGCCCAATGGAATTGGAACGTTTCACCTTAGTGCTGAAGAGACAGACAACTTTGTAAACAGGCACCCAACTTGGAGGCTTGGCTTTCTGAAGATGGCACAGGCCTTTCTTCTGGACTGGTCGACTTGCTGGTTAGCCCGGGTATGGTAATCAGACCTTCTGGAACCAACAACTCATCCTAAAATAGCTCAGTGTGTTTCGGAATACAAAAGGAATCCTTACAACTTGGTCCTTCAGAAATAACTTGACCTAGCATTGTTGCAAGATTCCAGGGATCTCTGAAATGCTTCTGATGCCTTTATATGTAGGTGCCAAGAAAAAATGAAACCTGGAGAAGCAAATTCAATATTTCCTAAATACTCAATTCAACAGTTGATAGCACAGCAGGTGGATCAACATTGTATGCCAAAAGTGGCTTTATTAGAATGATAGAATAAATGTCCCACAAATATACATCTGAAATATAAAAAATAAATGTAGAGTGGTGCCACACTAACAAACCTGCTCCACAGTCTTGAATGAAACAAAGGATGAAGTTAAATGCTTGTTTTTCCTGGTCATGGATGGTCTCAAACATAGAACAATGCTTCCTAAAAAATGTTCCTCATAGATAACCATAAATTCTGGATTCTGCTATCTTGTGCAAATAACATTTACATTTTATTAAAGACATGGATGTAAATAATCTATATTGAATTGAGATTAATGTTATGACTCGAGCACCACAGAAAATGAAAAATCACCCACAAGCCCACAATCTTATATAACCATATCGCTGTGCTGGCTGGTCACCTGAGCTTAGCAGTGTCGGGACTGCAAAGATCCCCCTTCAGGTCAGCTCTTGTAGAATCACAAAACAAAAACATTCCTGACTTGGTTCCATAAGTCACATACACACCAACACAAATCATGGACACTAACCATGAGAGAAATCAATATGGCAGCACTCAATTGCTTCCGAACTATAAAGCCTATGTGGAACGTGCTGCACATGACTGGCAGAGGCCAGCCATTAAGACCTGAGCTATCCTTCATCTCAACGCCACCTTTTAAATATCCAAATATGAATTCCTGTACAAGTCCAGACTCCCTGACATTAAAACAAAACATTAGAGTGGGATCCAGCCGGGCTTTGGCTGCTCTTCAGCAAGGATCGTCAGAGTAGGCAGATCTAGCTTTGTACACTATTTAAATTGCTATCAGCCCAATTCCTTCATTAATGCCACACAATGGTAATGTGTAATTTACCGTGTTTTTCAATGTAGAACATATGACGGTAAAGGTTCTGCTAAGTCCCCCTGAAAACACACAAACATACACAGAGACACGTGCACACACACTCCCTAATGTAATCAAATGAACACCATTTTGGAAGTCAATCAAAACTATTTTCTTTGCTTCTCATTTCACTGGCTATTCTTTCTCCATTGTGGGAAATTGCACATGACTCTTCTGACAAAATATCTGGCATGTGATTGGAAACTTGAAGGGAGTGATTTACACACCTGGGAGGCTGGGTACAATAAGGTGGCAGGTGGTCATGAGCAGGGATACACAGAGGAATTCCCTACCTGTGGAGCCCTGGAAGGAAGGGGGTGGGCAGTCGTTGAGGGTGCCTCCGCAAGGCAGAGGATCTAATACGGGATGGTTCCCCTGGTCCATCTCATTCAGGTCCTCTTGGAGAAAAGGGCACTGTCACATTGTGCCGACTAACCCTCCCTTCTTACGCGTGGCAGATTAATACTCAGGGAAGCTATACCCAACACAGAAAAACAACTCCTAACTGTAAATCATTTACTAAAACCATGTCCAGTTGTTATGTGATTACTCTGTTGCCCACAGCATATCCCAAGACAGTCTTGGTCTGTCTTGCTGCTGAAGTAGACTTCTGTGGATTTATTTTTAGTCGACTCTATTTTAGCTTAGTGATTAAGCGTTTCAGGTGGGCTAGGTGGTTGTTAAGCAAAGCGAAAGGGTGATTACTTTGAATTCAATGTAACCACGGGCATTGTTCTTGGCTACCCTCCACACAACCATTTTTCAGTCTGCCAATCCATTACAGAAGGGGACATCAACATGCAAAACATGCTTGGGCCCACCCCTAAAGTAGCAGTCCAGCCTGAACTGCGAGATCACAGCCTTTCTGAGCCAGCCCATAAGCTTATGGTCTCTTGCCATGATATGCTAAATATAACAATGCCTTCCAAGTAGGCAGTGGCATATTCTATATTAGCACTTAAGAGTCAGTCCATCTGAAATTGGAATGCAGCGTATGCTTCGTTCATTCCAAATGGCAACACAGCTAATTGTTACAGCCCTTCAGGTCTAGTGAAAGCTGTCTTTTCCTTATGGTTTGATCAATTGGGAATCTGACAGTAGCCTTTAGTGAGGTCTAATGTGTTGATGTAACATGCTGTCCACAGATTTTCAGCAACTTCATTCACTTATGGCATGGGGCTCGAAGGACTCAAATATGAAGACCCTGTTGAGATGTCTGAATTCATGCAAAAGTTAGTGGACCCATCAGGCTTTGGGACCAACACAATAGGTGAACATCAGTGGCTATGGGATGGTACTATAATGCTGAGTTCTAGCATTTTGCTGACCTCATGTAGGGTCTTAACCTCACTTGGGCCCCAGTATGTGGTCTTATTGCATGTTCCACCCTACAGACACTTCCAGGTAGGTTTGAAAACCGTTCACTGTGAGCATGCAGCTGGTCTATGTATTCCTTTGTTCTTCTGTGAGCAATTCCCACACATCCCTGAGGGCAGATAGAGGCTTCACCGGGAATATCTCTGGGTAGACAAGCTGTTGAAATATCAGCAACCCAAAAGTGGGAGTGAGACTCTGCCATTTCTTTAATAGGTTTACATGGTAGGTTTGCTCCGCATGTTTCAAGTCTGGTTGTGCTACTCAGGAGGTGACAGGCATGAGTGCTTCTATAATGGTGCATAGTGCTTTGACTGAGCAAGAATGTTGTTTTTGTTACTCTTGGTCACCCGATGGAAGCTCGTCTTTCTGGTTACTCGGCTGTGATATTGTTCTTGCATTTGTGGTGCTTTAGCCAGATTCTGCAGGGTGAGTCATTGTAAGGCAGTCATATGGGACTGGAGGTTTGCCACATACAACCAACAAAGACCTTTCCGACTGTTGCTCCCATTCTTCCCAAATCATATCAAAGATTGTTTGAGGACTCTGGGCAAATAGCTGTTGGAAAGGGGGAAAATCCTGTGGTCAACTGTGGGGTATCCTGTGGGTCATTAGCATTAATGGCACAATCTTGTTCCCTTTCTTCCCCTGGGCCCGACCGTTTTCCTTATCATCGTTTTATTGTCTCGTTATATCTCTTAACTAGTCCATCGGTTTAAGAGTGGTGGGCAGAGGTTCAAATAAGAGCTTGCATAGTTGTTTCATCAACATGGACATGGCGTTTTCCCCTTGATCCAGGTAGCCCTACTCATGCAAAGAACAGTATCAGCAGATCACATATATGTCTTGCTAACGTGCCCCACATGGGAAAAGCTTTGGGGACTGTCGGTATCCCCTGTTAGAGGGCTCCTACTGTCCCACCAATTTAAAAGCAATTCTTTGGAATGGAACCTTGATGAGGAGTATACAGTGGAAGGGAGCCTTCTGAAAAGATGGTTTGTTTTTCATCTGACATGTGGAACACCTTTGGCAAAATCATGTTACCATAAACAGCAGGCCAATAAAAGTGGTATAACATGGCTTGATGGCTCTTCTCGTTGGCTAGGTTGCCTCCTCCCATGTGACTAGTATGGTCCTTCTCCATTTGCCACTCCTGTTTTCCCTCTTTTCTCTCCAGGTTTCCATCATCTAGGCATAGAGCTGGGAAGCTCGCTCTGGGAAAAGGGTGCTTCTTTCAACCACTTTTTTTCTATACTCCATCAAAGGCTTTCGAACTCAGGAATGTCTGATCCTATAACCACATGAGCCGGCAGAGAAAGAAGCGCTGCCTCCGTTGCCCCATTTTCGTATCTCTTACTTATAGGGAAACCAGTTTGGACAAATCGGATTTTATGTCTTTGTGTAAGCAGCAGACTCGAATTACAGACTCTCTGCTTTCTCTGGGTATCCCATAAATGGTACTCATGGCCGTTTGCTGGCTGCCGGTGTCCAGCATAGCAGAGGTGGGGTTTCCATCCAGTAGCACCTTACAGGTATACAGGTTTAGTCGTGTAGGGCATCTTCCCAAGGGAAGATGCATTTTTACTGAACAGAGTAGGTACCAATTACCATAGGATTGGCTGCTTTTTCCTTAGTGTATAACTGGATGAAATGACCACATTACACACACTCATAGAACTGTGGTTGTCTTGGTGAGGGGGAGAATGGGGCTTGATTATCCTCGGTTCAGAGTCCCATTTTACCTCAGTCCGTTCTTCATCTGGGCCCCAAAATAATTCATGTATGGGGTAGTTCTATATACTGTATCCACCACCTGCTGGAATAGTGTATGGTCTTTCTCCACTTGTCGACAATTCCAGATGGCCTAGTACAGCTTTCTGGTAGGCCAAAACTATAATAATTGCCTCGTGCTGGCATACCCACCATTGTATGGAAGGGAGAAACGCCTCTAGGAACTGTTCAAGGCTCACCCTATCAGTGATGACTTGATTGGAAGCTTTGTCTGGCTGAAGTGACATCTCTGCTAGATCCTTGATTCTTAAGTATAGCTATCGTTGAGTCTCACCAGGCCCCAGTTTGGTCTCCCAGAACCTCACCTGGTACGTTTCTTTGTCCACCCCCATTTGCTCTAGGATGACATTTTTATATATCCACATAAGGTGTGTCCCAGGTCGGGCTGGCTGCCTGATAGGCGGTTTGTAACTGCCCCGTTAGCAAGGAGGCTATATATTGGCCCCATCAGTCTTGCAGCCACTAAGCACTCCTGGAGACTCTTGCAACGATGGTGACAAAATAGGCCAGGTCTTCTCCTTTGGTATGTCTCTGGAGAATGGACGGCGGTAAAGTAGGATGTACTCAAGTAGAGGTAACAAGGACCAGAAGGTGTAGCAAAGCTTCCTGGTGTTTCCTTTGGTCTGTTGTTTGCAGAGAACACTGGGGCTGGTTTGCTGGATGAAAGGCTTCTCAATATGCTTGGGCCTGTTGGCTTTGTTGCCGCAAGGCTACTGTGGTTGCTGTTGGCAACCCATGAAGATGTTGATGGGCGACTCCATGGCATTGCCAAATCTCACTTCTGGCATCACCTGTAAGTGTACAGAAGACTTTTGACACAAAGTGCATCTTGAATCTTTTATGGGTTAAGTAGACACTTGGTAATCTTTGTAGAGTGGATTATCTATCTTCTATAGTGAGGACAGAGGTGCTGTTCATTGTTGTTCTTTAGCAACGTTCTGGATACTGGGGGGCTCACTATGCACAGCTATAGTCCTTCATCTAATCCGTGTGGGCCTGCTGGAGAGAAGAGAAAAGAACAAACTGATTCCTAATTTCTTCCTGTGTCATTCCTGTTTCCACTCTGGTTCTCTCTCCTGACTGCCTGCCTCTGCAATAGACCCTGCCCCTTGGTTTCCCCGTGTCGGGGCTATGACAAGGATGCTCCCTTCCTGAGACGTGCTGCGTTCTGCTACCTGACTTCCTGGATTCCTGTCTTGGCTGGTTAAGCCAGGTTCAGGCATGTTTTGTGCACCTCCCATGCCTGGATTTCTGTGGGTTGAGTTATTGGTCTCTGGTGCTCCCCCTACCCTTCTCTGGTGGTCATAGCAATGGCGTGGTGTTTCTGAGGACTTAGTAGCACAAATCGCTCTGCAGAGTCCCTGGGATTTTCCATCTGGAGTTCTGAGCCGTATGAACCAGATAACCACCCTCTCTCTCTCTGTGGTATCCTTCCAGCTTCATTTCTTTTTCTTGTTCCAGCCCATCGAACCTAGCTGGGGCCTCCAATGATCTGCACTTCCGCCTTGGCATCAGCTTTTCATCTGCTGGCCTAACAGCCTGGCTTTGGGGTGACCCCTGACATTTCTGCACTGGTGGACACTACTTATTCTCCTGAGTGTGATTAGATGAAGGGTAACCTGTAGGGGCTGTGGCTGGGCAGGGAATGCAAGTGCCTTTGATTATTATTATTATTATTATTATTATTATTATTATTATTATTACAGTATTTATTGCATGCAGACCTAGCTTCGAGAAGCAAAATAGCGCTTTACAGAGATATACAACAATACAGATAGACAACGGAGCGCTTTACAGAGCTATACAACAGTACAGATGCATAACGGAGTGCTTTTCAGAGTTAACAACAGAACATATATACAGCAGTGGTGAGGATACAGCGGGGCACAGAGGTGAGGTACAGCTGTACAGGGTGGTGGGGAAAAGAGGGTGGATGGTGTCTAGTGAGTCAGGTGGCGCAGGGGCGACGTGATAGCCTAGGTTTTGAGGAGGAGAGACTCCTTGATGAAGTGGGTCTTGAGTTATTTTCTGAATTGTAGGAGCCTGGGGGCAAGTCTGATGCTGACAGTGAGAGGTTCCATAGTCTTGGGGCGTAGGCAGAGAAGGCTTGTTTTCTGGTCCTTTCCTTTTTGCAGCAGCGGATTTCAAGTCTGCATGTGTCCTGGCTTCTAGTGGTGCGCTGTATGCCGGAGATGCTGAGTTTCTAAGTGAGGTAGCTGGGTGACTTGAGAGACACTGCCTTATAAATGATGCAGCAAGACTTCAAGGAGATTCTTGCATGCAGTGGGAGCTAGTGAACGTCGATGAAGGCCGATGTGGTTTTATCTGCGTAGACCCTCGATGAGGCATGCAGCCGCGTGGACACTTCTCAGGGGTACAAGGGAGGACAACGGGAGGCCTTCGAGAAGCGCATTGCCCCCATCCAGGCGGGATAGGACTAGTGCTTGAACAGTGGACCTAAAGATGCCCAGAGAGAGGAAGGGCTTGACTTTCCGCTGGAGGGGGAGCTGATACCAAGCTAGTTTTCATAGCTATCTGTGTCTTGAAGGAGAGGTGTTTATGTGTAGCCTAAGGGACTTGGCGCAGGAGACGAGCTTGGGTGTGATGCCCTCAGGATTCATGGTTGAAAGCCAGGTCTGTACGTCTGGGTGTTCGGTGTTGTTGGTATGGAATAGGAATTCAGTCTTGGAGTGGTTGAGCTTCAAGTATGCACTGGACATCTAGGCAGGTTTTGAGCCTGTGGATGTCCTTGATGGATTCCATCTTGAGGCATAGCTGTGTGTCGTCAGCGTTTAGGTGGATGTGGACCTTTGATCTCTTCCACCAATTGGTTGAATACATTGAATTATGCATTCTTTCAAATTACTGCCTTTGGATTGAAATCTCCTAGTGTCCTTACTGTGCCAGCAGAACAACCATCATAGTCAGGGACACAGGGGCTAAAGACCCTTATGAATGGGGTCAATGGCAGGTAGCCCTGCTTTTACTTCTGCTCTACAGTGATGCTTGCTACTCATGGATTTATACTGTCCTGACTCCAGAGTCACAAGAATGATCTGGAGACACTTATTCTTTTCCAACTTCTTATGTAGTACTTTTGGGTCTAGCGCTTTAGGGATCGCCATTTCCTTCACCATGCATACCTGTTCTTTGATGGCTTCAACTTCCTATACTTCTTGGGGTGGGGAACCACTCTCTGGGATGTGAAAGGTAGTGTGCTATGATGTCTTTGCCTGATTGGGATTTTAGTCCCAAATTCTAACCTTGGAAATGGAGCCTTAACTTCTCGATTCTTGCCAGCAGTCTGAGGATGTGCCTTAAAACATGTGTATGAATGGTGTATGACCCATGATAGATTTAAAGCAATGTCCTTTTGTGTACAGATGGCAGCATTTGTAGCTTGTTTGCAGAAGCCACTGTCCGATGGGATGAATACTCAGCTGGTACATGCATCTGTGTGAGATTAACCAAATGTAACAGTCTGTGTGAGGAGAGCTTAGATGCTTCATGGGCTTAAATTGACTATGATCTAGATGTCATTGGTTCACCACCAACCAATGGCAAAAATCACATTATTGATTGGTTGTGCTCTAGAAACCTAGCCGCCCAGATTGACCAAACTCTACCATGCATTTGGTCGGATCACCATTCCATAGAATGGCACCTCAAACTGCCCAACGAACACACAACATACCCCAACCCAGCAATATTTGTCTATGGTAGGAATTACAAAGAGACTCAGCCGAGCTCTCATCCTGCCTCCATAGTATCATGAGGGAAACGTCGGATGGCGACTCAGTGGAATATATTTTCAAAGAATATCAAGAAAGACTTACCATATTGGTTGACAGGGTAGCACCCATTAAAAACAGACTGGTCTGAGAAAACCCTGATCACCAAAAATTGTTAAATCATGAACCAGTTGCTCTGAAGAAAGAGAAATGTAGACTAGAATCAACCTGGATTAAACATCCATACAAAATAAACAAAGTTGCTTGGAAATAAGCCGACAAAACATATAAAAATAAAGTGACAGAGAGCAAGGGAAATTTCTACAATTTAGAAATTGAACAAGCTACAAATAGCTCTAGAAAACTGTTTGAAATAGTAAAATTACTAGAGAAACCCAATGCCCTCCAAGTACCTTTTGTGCCTACCACCGAAGACACCATAATAGTATAGGCCGCACTCGGGGAGAAAATCATCAAGTCGCGAAAGAAAATCAAAGACAAATTACAGTCCAAGGCTATCCTAGGCGATCTCGCTTATCACAAAGACTATCAAGCCTTAAGCCTGTTGTGTCCCACTTTTTCATTCACCAAAATAGAGACATGTGATATGGAAAACATACTTAAATCAATGAGACCCACAGCATGTTACAAGAACATTATCCCCTCTAAAATCATTCTGAAACATCAGGAAATATTCTCACCCTTCCTCACTGGGTTTGTTAACACCTCCTTTAGGGAAGCAAGGGTTCCCAAGGACATCAAGAATGGTGAAATCACCCCAATTCAAAAAAAGCACAACTTTAAACCAAAGATCTGATCAACCTTAGACCCATTACTAACTGCAACGTCCTTCTCAAAGTATTGGACAAAGCAGCAAACAAACAATATCAATCTTTCATAGAAGCAGAAAATATCTTAAACTTCAAACAGTCAGTCTTCAGGCCGAACTACAGTACCGAGACTGCCCTTATAGACCTCCAGTCACACATGCTGCAAATCATCGAGGCATCCTGACTCTTTTGCATTTGTCTGGAGATTTTGACCTGGTGGACCATGGTATTCTTAAACAAATGCTGGGCCATTCAGGTAAATTCTCGGACAAAGCGGTGGAATGGTTCCTCTCCTTCCTGTTCGATGGGGAAGCAAGAATCCAATGGGTCAATGCACAATCTCCTAAACGTTGCATTTGGTGTGGTGTTCCGCAGGCGGCAGGTCTTTCACCATTACTCTTCAATCTTTACATCAAACCCCTCTGTTCGCTCCTGGATGACCTGGGTGTGTTTTTCACAAATTACGCTGTTGACACTCAGCTAGTCATTGAAATCATAGGAGTGTATGCTAAAGATGCCACAACCTTATCTACGATATATCATCTAGTAGAGGACTGGATGTCAACAAATTGGCTATGCATCAATGGGAAAAAACGGAGCTAATGATCTTTGGCTCAAGGTCATCAGTGCCAAATTGGACATAGAATATACCAAATTCCAAATAGGTACAAACTGCATACCGGTCCTTGATAAGGTGAAGACACTGGTTATCCAATCGGAGGCCTCTCTCAACCATGACGCATACGTTAACCAGATGAACAAAAGCTGCAATTATTCCCTCCATCTTTTGAAAAACATCTGCCCTTATATCTCAAAGGACAATGCAGCAAACACCACCCAAGCCACGGTATTGTCCAAATTGGACTACTGAAACTCTCTGTTGATCGGTGCCTCAGGTACCAATGTCAGGGAGTGTCAGGTGATACAAAACAATGCTATACGTATCGTGAACAAACTAGCAAAAGGCAAACACATCACACATCACAGGAGGAACCTACATTGGTTATCCGTCCAAGAAAGAATCAATTTCAAAGTGGGATCAATTGTTCAGAAATGTGTACATGGAACCGCCCCAACTTACCTAAAAACTCTTACACCACAATACCATCCCACCAGAGTACTGCCTTCAGCAGAAAAAAAAAGATAAAATGCCCAAGATACAAGCGTGAAATAAAGTCTAGGAAAATATTTCAGCGTTAAAGCTGCCAAACGCTGGAACCTCAGGCCCACCACTCTCACAGGAGATGACAATCTGAAAAGTTTCAAGAAAGCCTTAAAAACTCATATATTCAGGTAATTTCCCGACATCACCCGTCCTACCTTCCACGATAACTGCCTTGTCTTGTCATTGATGGACTGTCCTTGTGTATGTGTTTCAGCGCCCCGATGTCCGCAGGCCTTGGGTGCTATATAAATAAACAAATAAATAAATAAATATGCTTCTGTATGTCAAAGTAAGCCTTTAACATGCTGAACGAATCAAGTATTTTCATTAGAGGAAAGAGGTAAATGATAAAATAAGAGAGGTGATAATGCTGACCCGTGAGGTACTTCACAATTAATCGTTTTAAAAGATGATCTGTAGGGCCGGATTGAGAGCTTGTTCCTTATCAATCAGGAATTATTGTACTGAACGAGTTTTGCATTTTGCACTCCAACCAAAGTCCATTTGCCAGCTTATTCAGTCATTTCATTGGCAAATGTAAAAATGTCAAAGGACTTTGCTTTTCCTCTACCAGTTCATGCCACTAAGTTGGTTTGGAGCACCAGAGACCAGCTGATAGCGGTTCCTGGCCTGTGTTTACATCTCGATGTCAACAGCCATCTTTACACTCTGGCATTTCAAGGGCATTCCTCTGAAGGCCTTGGTCTGCCCCAAATATGTGCTACTGCGTCTGCATTTGTGGCCAATAAATAGTAATTAATACTCAATAGCATCTCTGTTCTAAGGTGAATCTCAGAATGTTGATGCATATTACAAATCTGCATCTTGTGCAAAGTACAATAAAGGGCCACTAGTGCAATAAAGAAGGCATTTTGTGGTTTGCATTTTCCAGTTTAAAATGTATCTTTTGCAGCTGCAAAACATAAATACAAGAACGCAGTCACTGCAATTGCAGCATCCTTCTAGTAGTACATAGGAAGGGGTTTCTCCCTGAGGGCAGAGCTAGAAATGGGAAACATTTATTGGGGGAACCCTCTCATCTTTGGTGGCCAGGGGCCGTGAGGAGTGGGCAGGGCCAAGCAGTGTGGTCCCAGGCCCGGTCACGCAATGCAATATCTCTTCATAGAACCTAATCCTGGCGATTTGCATTAAAGCAAAGAGCATTATGAGAACATAAGTATGTCCAGAATCTTAAATGTAATAACATGTCTTGTTGTGATTCAGTAAGAAATCCCTTTGAGAGAATAATGGAATTTGGGGTCAGCAGTTTTAATTAGTCACACTACTCACCCTAAGGAAATAAATGTCTCTACATTGTAGGACATATATAGCAGTCTGGACAGCTACAAGTATGTGAGGCTTTGGCTTTTTCTGTATTCAGTTGCCCATGCCAAGTCTACAGAAAGTGTCTGTTAGTTGAAACGTGGGTTGCTCCTGCATGTGATAACTCGGCTTAAGGACAGCTCTTGCTGGGAGTAAGTATCCAGTTGGGAAGCAGAGTTGCCACACAAGCAGAGTTGCCATACACTCGCACAAGCAACCCACACTTCATCCAGCAGGCAGTTTACAGAAGACTCAGCACGGCTGCCAGAGTGTTCTGAAACCTACTCGTTAAAGAGTGAGTGTTATGGGCAAGCCCCTTAGTCAGGGGACAGGGGCAGCAAATCATGTTCTGCCGGAGCGCCACAGCGTCGTTTTCTGGCCCATTCCGTGCGCTGCCTGAGGGTAGGAAAGAGAGTACCCCTGAATTTGTGAGAATCTTTGCCGATTCAGTCTTCCCAGTTGTGCGTGCCTTTCCAGCAAATGGCTATATTTAAAGAAGTGAATCAACGAAGACGAACACTCCCTATGAATCATAGCAACCTCATTTCTTTATAGTTTGAGACATATCCTTGCTATGGTTAGTCCTTTGTTTGTTTTAATGTGCAGTCCTGCATAATCTATTTTATGTATATCCCAGCAGCTTTGGTCAGCAGACCATAACTTTCCAAAACACATGGACCTCATTCTGGACAAGGGGTGCATACATGTATCTTGTACGGCACAGCAATAATGCTTCCCAGCACTATGGTCGATCTTGACGGGTTGGATTATAGGAGAAGCTCGCTTTACAACTGTCTTGAATGTTCTTCAAATATTTGATTTGGAGCGATGTCTTCCACACACTTCAAGAGGTTCCCCATCCTACATGGACGTCCATTACTGGATATCCAGTCTCCCTTGTGGCTTATTTAACCGCTAAGAATTGGGTCAAATGACCTTGGTGTGTTTGATGAAGAGTTTTTCCTGTCTTTTAATGTACTAAATACACACTGTGTCATACAGCAACATAACGTTTCGTGATATTATGCTGCTCCTTTCCACACTTTCGCGCCTTGAAACACTTGCGTATAGGCGCTTATAAATGCCATATGGTATCATATCATATCACTTACTCTCAATTGCCCTCTCTCTGAAGCAATCACTCATGCATACGTGGTATCTTGTGTTCCAAGCATGGATTACCTGATCCGTTAAACATGTTATCTGATAAAAAATTCGTACTCCAACATACAGGTTCAAAAATAAAAAAAAAGTGATAAAATAAGATACACATGTTATACGTAAACCCTTGGGGGTTCTGAGCTTTGAGTTGACAGCGATAGCACACAGACACATCGGCCCCAAAAAATAAACGTAACATTCTTGCATTAGTGCGCTGTGGGCGCCATTGTTTATGTGTGGAAGACAGTCTGAATATTTTTAAATGATCATGTGGTGACATGATATGGAGGCCATTAGCAAGTATCATAGCAGGGGTTTTAAGGAATATTCATTCCCAGATGGTATTTACACAAATCAAATATACAGATACTCCTGCCAAACTCCGCAGGAACTAAGTACATACGTGTCAATCCTGTAGCTTTAAGAGCCTCCAAAATGAATAGCTCAGGAAACAAACCCAAAATCCACAGCGGACACGCACGAGCTGCTTTGTTACAGTGGGCAGCGCTCTATGGGGAGGGAAAGAAAAGTTTGCGCCCAAACTGGTAACTAGACAAAGGTTTAAAGAGAGCATTAAGAATTCAGATATGACTTGTATGCAGGCGGCAAGTGAACCGTTTATTAACAAATCCCCCTTAAGTCCTGGAACGGAGCCAGAGAGAACAAATATGCTAGTCTGCAAAACACGCCATGCATTCAGAGAATTAATAGCTTTAATAAGGATCGACTTTATAAAGTGCTCTTTGAAGTTTGTAGAAGTTTCACACAGGTGTCAGTCATCATTAACAAGTAAATTATAGCTCATGCAGAAAGCCAACAGCGTTACTTTACAGTGTTTATAGCAATGTAATTGCTGTGAGAACCCATTGTGTTACTTTATGTGTCAGTGCAATTAGCATAATGTTGGCACAAATAGCAACGAGCATACTGAGGTAAACGTTAATGGATAAGAGATTTAAGCTGTAGGGTATGTCATGTCCATGAAGCCTGGCTATGATGGGTTTAAGGATTGTCTGCATCAGACAATAGACGTCTGCTGCGTGAGAAGGGAGACATGCGCAGAAAGGGGCTCATCTGTTTCACAGCAGTTCTGCGTAATGAAAAAAGAAGGTTCTCCTTCACAACATCTGTGTAATCTGTAGTACAAGCTACTCATTCACAGAGATAAAAGCAGGAACGCCACACCATAGGGTGCTACAGCCTCATAAATGGGAACATACAGTTCCTTCTGATCTACAGACCAGCACCCTACAATCCAAACTTTGCAACAAAGCTCACTGACTCCATCGCCAACCTTTCCACCTATCATGATAACTTAATTGAACTGGGGGATTTCAACATCTGTTTCGAAAGAGAAAGTAAAACCTCAACAAACTCAATCCGCGCCCTTCTGGATATAATCCACTTAATACTGAACGGATCCCGCACCCACAATGCTGGACACACCTTAGACGCTATCTTCAGCAGAGACAGACTCTCCATCGCTGCTCCACCTGGCCAATATGGGTGTTGCTAGGTCTGGAAAAGATCTGGGGCTAAGCTAATGTTGGAACTTTCGGGACTGGGGGCTAGCTAGCCTTTTGGCTGTAGCTCCTGAGGTTCTATCTGGGGCTACAACCAAAAGACCAGGGGCTATAGCCCCCTTAGCCCCCCCCTAGCAACGCCTCTGATGGAGCAATCATTACCTGATCCCTTTCACTGTCAAACTACCAACCCGTATACTACCCGGAAACACAATTTTGCACACTACCAACAAAAGAAACTGGAGGAGTCTTGAACTAGAATCCTTAACAGAACTGCTAGTATCAACAAAACCAAACATCTCTGAAATAAATAGAATGACCCCTGACCCAGCGGTAAATAAACTCGACACCTGGATCACTGAGGGCCTAGACCAACTAGCACCAACAAAAGCCACTTAAAAAAAAAATTGCCGCAAGGTGCTTCACAGAAGAACCGAGGGAACTCAAGAAAACAAACTGAAACTGGAATAACTATGGCAAAACCATTACAATCAATCAGACAAAATAAAATACGAAGAAAACAAATATCAACAAAAACAAGATACTATGCGACAAAAATCCAATTGGCAAGCAACCCTCAAACAGAACTCTTCAAAATCATCAAAGAAATCTAAAACCCTACAGCCTGCAACAAAGGCATCATACCCTCACTCGGACCCTTCCTTCTACCCAGTAAATCAGTAAAGGGTTTGGGTGTCAAAATCCTACCTTCTGGCTCCCGAGAGCTTCAAACCTCAGCGGTTTATAATTGAGGTTTTCTAAAGTTAAAAATCCTGAAAAAAACACAAGCTTTTCTTCTGCCAGATTCTCGAGCCAAGGTTGTAGCAGCATCCATACTAGGATCAATTGACTATTGCAATGGCATCTATCTTGGCCAATCTTCCTTTCTAATCCAGAAGTTGCAGCTATTGCAAAATGCTGCAGCTAGGCTGTCCTTGGAAGCTAAATACTTGGCTCACTCCCAGGACCTTCTTTGGCAGCTGCACAGGCTAACTGGTAGCAATCATGTCAAATTGAAGATATTCTGCCCTGTTCACTGGGCTTACCATCATGCCGGTGCAGAATATCTCCAAGACAAATTGATTCCATATGCTCCCACAGGGAATCTAAGGTCAGCCTCCCAGAATTTTCTGATAGTTCCACGTTTCTGTCTTGCAAAGGCAGGAGGTCGAGCTTTTTCACGCTTGACACCAACTATGTGGAACTCTCTTCCTGTGCAGTTGCGGGAGATAAGAGATCATATAAGCTTCCAGAAAGTGCAAAATGCACCTTTTTTAATAGAATGTGTTGATGTTTATTGGTTAGTACTGGTTTCATCTAAATTTTTGTTCTCCCAGCACCTATATGCCTCCGGGCCTCGGTCAGTGCTCTACAAATTTGGTTACATTACATTGCCTACCATCTCCGGCACTATGTGACAACATCACCAACTACCTAAGAACAAAAATAGAAACAGGCCATTTAACAATAAGCACAACCACAAGTATGGAACTACCAACAACTGGCGCCCCACCAACCATAACAAATCTCGACCAATTTGAACCAATAGATCAAGGAGCCTTCACCTCAGTAATAAATGACACCAACCTTGCCGGATTCCCCAAGCTACCCTTGCCACGCCAGGCATCTACAAAGAAATTTTCGGCCACAGCACCATAGCATCCTACTTCCGCCCACTGATAAACCTTTCCCTAAACACAGGAATATTATCGAAATCCTTCAAATATGCCTACAGCCAGTCCTGAAAACGAAACAGGAAGCACGAAAGATCCCACTAACTACAGACCTATATCCAACCTCCCCTACCCAGCGAAACTACTGTAGAACCATGTATACAAAATTCTAATCAACCACGTAGAAACTAACGGAATACTCGACCACTCGCAAATCGGCATTAGACCAATCAGAGGAACTGAATCAGCAATTCTATCCATATTGGACGACCTAAAAATAAATGCAGACAACATCACAAAATCTGCCCTCATACCACTGGACATATCAGCCGCGTTTGACACAATCAGACATACAGCGCTAATCGAGAGACTATAGGAATGTGGGGTAAAAAACTCTGCTTCCTCACCAACCGAACTGTAAGAACTTACCTACCGCCATTTACCTCTAACACCAAAAACATCTTCTGTGGTGTACCACAAGGCTCTAGCCTCTGCTCACTCCTATTCAACATCCACATGTCCCCCTTAATGAAAATCATTAGAAACCATGGGCTGACTGCCTACAACTACGCAGAAGACACCCAGCTCATTGTCAAGATAACCACAGCCAAGACCCAAGCAACACCCTGAACTGCCTAACCGACATATACAGCTGAATGATGACAACCAACAACCTCAAGCTTAATCCGACCAAAACAGAAATAATGATCTCACCCCCTGAGGATAACGCAACAGACACACAACTGAATTGGCTGCCTGGCATGGGAACCCAAACGGAAGCATGGGCCAAGGTCAAGTCACCTCTTTTCTCTGTGAGTGGGCAGACCTCTCCTCCGCCCTCCTGGCCCCCACCTCTCAACTCCTCCTCCTTGGTGACCTCAACATCCATCTTGATTCTCCCAGTTCCTCATCTGCGCTCTTTCACAACCTCTGCGATTCACTCGCCCTCTCTATCCTCCGCTCCAGTCCGACTCACTCTGCTGGCCACACACTTGATGTCTTGATCTCCTCTGACCTCCCCCTATCTACCCCCATCACCACTCCTCTCTCCTGGAGTGATCACTGCCTCCTCTCCTCTCATCTTCCCATCTCCTCCCCTCAAGCCAAGCCTACCCCAAGACTGCCACCCACCTTCTCGGACATCCGGGCCATGAAGCGTGAGTCAGTCGAGGCTTTCGCTGCCACCTTCTCACCCCCTCCTTCACTCCAGGCTGACTCACACCCTGACACAGCCCTATCTCAGCTCTACTCCTCTATCTCTGCTACTCATGATGCTTTTGCCCCTGTCATGAGGATCCGTTTGAAGCCCAAAGTCAAGTGCAATTCTTGGTATGACTCTAACCTAGCTACACTTAAACGTAAGTGTAGGGCGGCAGAGAGGAAGTGGAGGGCCTCTTGCTCATCCTCTGACAAACTGGCTTGTTGCCTGCTGCAACGGCAATAACGACTCTCTGTGCGCACCAAGAAGCGAGTCCATTTCCAAGCCCATGTCTCTGCAGCATCTAACAACTCGGCCGAACTCTTTAAAATCTGCAAGGAGCTGGCCAACCCTGCTGCAGTATCCACCCCTCCTCTCGCCTCTGAAAGTAAGCGTCCCCCCAATAATGCAGTTAACCCCCCTCACTGAGAGGCACTAAAGGACACACCCTAGGAGGGAATGAGACCACGACCAAGTGCGGTTGAAATTAAAAGGTTTTATCTAAATCGATATAGGGCATGCAAAGGACTCTGCAAACTCCGAGGGGGCTCTGTCTGACAATAGCAAAGACAGTCAGTTATATTACAAATACATGCATGAGCTAAGCTATAGGGGCCACATAATCTTGGGATTGTATGGCGACGTCTAGCTACTATGTTGTTTATATGCTTGGTACTCCATGATTGGCAGGGATCAACGTAGTGGCATCACGAAGTGCTTGGGTCAGCTGGGCTCGTCGGGTTGGAGCTCCAGGGCACTGGCTGTGAACGGAGATTCACCACTTTGTTTCTAGAACCTTGCCCTTGTGGCCAATCATACACATTCATCACACTCATCTATGCCAAGTTGTTATGTAAAACTTCTAACACATCAATTTAATACCTAGGTGGGGACACAGGAAAACAGTATGCAATAAGAGGCTTCCTCCATACATCATTGTAAAGTTGTCACTAACAAAGGGTCCAGTCTCATGGGTTCAGGTGTCTTATCAGGGGGCACAGGTCAAGCTACCTTCATCATTTTATCCAGTTAGATGCAGTAAATGATGGCTCTGGGGGATGTTTGCACAAGGACGGATAACTGTCTTCGTGGTCTGTTGAATTTGGGGTGAACTGGAATACCATTAGGTCAGAGGGGGCACATAGCTGGCACCTCAAAGGCGGCGGGATTTAGGACCGGGTAGCTCGTAATTCACTTGGCCTGGCCATGGCAGTACACAGTGGTGGTATGGCGGCCTCTGACATGGGGGAGGTAAATACTTCAAGCAGGTCCAGCAGGAATGTGGGGAGGTGAAGCTGTTCTGTGCGAACACCAGCAAGCCCCGGCGGGCCTTGGCGGGTGGAGGGGGAGATGGCCTTGTAACTTTGTGCGAGTCTCTATTCACTGGGCTGCATAAATGCTATTAGAGAAGACAGATGCTAGGGCTGGGGGACATTAAGTAAATTACACATTTCTGCCGTTTCCATGTGCTTACATTACTAGGTTCATAACAATTGAGGTTTTTCATTGGCAAACACATTACATTATGTTAGTCGCTCTTATGCTTGCAATTCATGAGAAAGGTGAACGCATAACAAACGTGAGGTAGTATCAGGTTGGGTTATAAACTCGGGAGCAAGAAAACAATGTGTTAATCTAACATTTTGATTATAGTAAAAACTGGCTCAATGCCCTAGGGGGCTCACATGCAGTACAATCATATTTCATTGCATCCTACGCAAGCATTTTATATATTGCTTTTTCCGTTACCCTTTTTTACAATAGCATCAAACATTAGTCGGTACAAGGTGGGTTTCCAAGTGGTCATACATTGGGGATTAGGACACGAAGGTGTCTTGGGGTGGGCAGGGGGTCACCTCACTTTAATACGAGTAACTGGTATCATACGTTTTAACACTTTTTAACACACATCTTAGCAGTAGGGATGTAACTGAGAAATTTGAAAGTCTTATATTCATGTTCAACATCCCATCTGGGAGAACGGGGCTGGGGGTCATGAGCACCATATATCACAAGCGCGGGGGGTTAGGCGCAGGGACCGGGTGTACTTGATAGGGACGACTTTTGTTCTTTCTCAGACCCCAACTGCAAGCCCGGTCACTTCTAGGGCAATGATGTACTGCGGAAGGTAAATGATACAGTGTTTGTTCTGTTACTTGTTTGCGTCTAGTTGCTCGTGAGAACGGGCCTTCAGCGGATCTGCCATGGGGGGATGATGGGGGGAAGTGCAGGACTCTCTGTGCGCGGTCAAGTAGGCGCCGAGCTGCAGTGTTTGTATGTAGGCTATCTGCTGGGGTCTGGGTTCAATATGCTCAAAGTGGAGTGTTAGTGTGTTACAAAATGGTGGCTATGTTATGCTATACTGCGGGCCATGGAACCTCACGTGTCGATCTGCAGCCGCCCTGCCTCCCGGGCCCAACTGCATGGGGGGCTGCCGACGATTCATGAGCCTCACGTAGGTGGGCAATGTGGGGGAGGAGGGGTCCTAAAGACCTGTTCTCCCATACATTCCCCCCTTTTGTTACTTAAGTAACGAAAACTGTAACTCGCCCAACCTCTGACGTTCGTTTTCATTAGCGATTGCTTCATCCCATGCCGGCGTCCCCTTTATTGGATTCCAGGCCCTATACACCCCTCAGACACTTTCCCCCATCTAGCTTAGTCATCCGGTGTGCAGATCATATATATGCATCCCCCATTCCCCTCCAGATCTACCCATACCTCCATATACCATTCTCGTTCCATAGGTTCTTTTATTGCTGTGTGGTATAACCTATCCACTATGTCCCCGTCATAGTACAATGCCACCATTCTGCATTTGGGTTCAAGATCCTCACCTGTTTGTACTTGTGCCTCCTGCATAATTTGTGCTGTTCCTCTAGTGTTGCCCATTGCCACCATCATCATTGCGCCATTAGGAACTGCGTTTGCGCAGCACCGAAGACCTAGCTGGCACACACAAAAAATCAGAAGAAAAAATACGATGATGGGTATCAGCATTTTGACAGTCAATCCTAGCCAGGATGGTACCCAGGAAAAAATGTTGTCGATCCAAGAGCTTGGGTCAACTCCACCTTCTTTCTTCATCCGCTCCCCCAAATTGTGCACTGCCGCGATAACGTGTGATAGTGTTCCATTGTCCACGTCTGCAGAAGGCAGAAATGTGCAGCACGCGCTCCCGATTTTTCGTCAAACACCTCCATCCATCGCCGTTAACAGGTCTAGGACATACCTGTTCTGCATTGTCATTAGCCTTAGGGCCCTTAGCTCCACCTTGATCACGTTGAACCCTTCTTCAGTGTCGCTGGCCAATTGGATCAGCTCCCAGCATGTGATTTGCAGCCACTTTGCGTTGGCTCGCGCCTGGATACTAGGGACGAGGGAGGCAAAGAATGTTTCAGCGGAGTTGAATAGCCGGTAGATGTCAGGGATTTGTGACAACAGTTCTGTGGAGGCCTTGGGTAAGTGTCAATAAGGGCTGCTGTCCCTTTCTTCATATCTGGGATAATGAGCGTTCTATTGCAGTTCTTATTTGTGTCCATGTTGTTTTTCCCCTCGCCAAGGAAGCATAGTTCGTATGTAATTTCTTTTTGCAGCTTGAACGGTTTTTCTATGGCTGTCACCCATGTCAGCTTTGCGATATGCTTCGTCCAAACTGGTGTGCAGGTTTTCTTGACCCATTGCAGTTTCTCATCTGGCAATCCTCTTAGCGCTTCTGCTTCGCATGTTATTACTTCCTCTTTCCACTTATTTTCTGAAAACAATGTTCCTTTAATCACTAAGAACGGTTCTTTTAGACATATCACTCCTTTGGGTCTCGAAAAACTATTCCAAACATCATTGTAAAGAATATAATTGCACACACAAACAGACCACACTCATACTAATATCTACGCAATTCAAAATTCTCGTTGCCATTATCTGTCTGCCCTAACATTATTCGGTGCGGGCGGCCCGTTCGTTGCCATGGTTTCTCCTATACATTAAAACATAAAAGTGCTTTGGCCGGGAATCAAACCCGATCATCTTAGCAGTATGGATGTAACTGAGAAACTCAAAAGTCTTACATTCATGTTCAACATCTCATCTGGAAGAACGGGGCTGGGTTCATGAGCACCATATATCACAAGCGCAGGGGTTTAGGCAGAGGGTTGGGGAGTTCATCATAGGGACGACTTTTGTTCTTTCTCAGACCCCAACTGCAAGCCCGGTCACTTCTAGGGCAATGATGTACTGCGGAAGGTAAATGATACAGTGTTTGTTCTGTTACTTGTTCGCGTCTAGTTGCTCGTGAGAACGGGCCTTCAGCGGATCTGTCATGGGGGGAGTAGAGGGGGAAGTGCAGCACTCTAGGTGTGCGTGGTCCAGTAGGGGCTGAGCTGCAGTGTTTGTACGTAGGCTGTTCTGCTGGGGTATGGGTTCAATATGCTCAAAATGGAGTCTTGGTGTGTTACAAAATGGTGTCTATGTTATGCTATACTGCGGGCCGTGCAGCCTCACGTGTCAATCGGGAGCCGCCCTTCCTCCCAGGCCCAGGTGCATTGGGGGCTGCTGACAAGTCATGAGCCTCACGTAGGTGGGCAATGTGGGGGAGGGGGTCCCTAAAGACCTGTTCTGCCATACATTCCCCCCTTTCGTTACTTATGTAACCAATACTGTAACTCGCCCAACCTCTGACGTTCTTTTTCATTAGTGATTGCTTCATCCCACGCCGGCGTCCTCTTTATTGGCATACAGGCCCTACACACCCCTCGGACACTTTCCCCCCTTCTAGCATACTCATCCCGTGTGCAGGTCATATATATGCATCCCCATCCCCCTCCAGATCTACCCATACCTCCTTATACCATTCTCGTTCCAGAGGTTCTTTTATTGTTGTGTGGTATAACCTATCCACTATGTCCCCGTCATAGTGCAATGCCACCATTCTGTATTTGGGTTCAGAATCCTCACCTGTTTGTGGACTTGTGCCTCCTGCATAATTTGCGCTGTTCCTCTAGTGTTGCCCATTGTCACCATCATCATTGCGCCATTAGGAACTGTGTTTGCACAGCACCGAAGACCTAGCTGGCACACACAAAAAATCAGGAGAAAAAATACGATGATGGGTATCAGCATTTTGACAGTCAATCCTAGCCAGGATGGTACCCAGGAAAAAATGTTGTCGAACAAAGAGCTTGGGTCCACTCCACCTTCTTTCTTCATCCGCTCCCACAAATTTTGCACCGCCGCGATAACGTGTGATAGTGTTCTGTTGTCCGTGTCTGCAGAAGGCATGAATGTGCAGCACGTGCACCCGATTTTTTGGGCAAACACCTCCCTTCATCACCGTTGACACGTCTAGGACATACCTGTTCTGCATTGTCATTAGCCTTAGGGCCTTAGCTCCACCTTGATCACGTTGAACCCTTCTTCAGTGTCATTGTCCAATTGGATCAGCTCCCAGCGTGTGATTTGCAGCCACTTTGCATTGGCTCGCGCCTGGATACTAGGGACGAGGGAGGCAAAGAATGTTTCAGCTGAGTTTAATAGCCGGTACCTGTCAGGGATTTGTGACAACAGTTCTGTGGAGTCCTTGGCATGTAGTTGGACGATCTCCGCTTTCTTGATATCACACCTTGCGCGTTGTCCGGGACAGGACATACATTGCAGGTTCTTCTGTTGGTTGTGAATTTTCTTGGCAACGGGCGGCTTGCAGTCCTTCTCCTTCGATGTGACTCTCCGGGATCACAATCAGGGCGGAGTGCAGTGTCGCAAAAGAACATGTGCCCCTCCAAGATTGTGGGAGGTGCAAGTATGCCTGTTTACCGCAGACCCAGTAAATCTCAATAAGGGCTGCTGTCCCTTTCTTCATATCTGGGATAATGAGCGTTCTATTGCAGTTCTTATTTGTGCCCATGTTGTTTTTCCCCTCGACAAGGAAGCATAGTTCATATGTAATTTCTTTTTGCAGCTTGAACGTTTTTTCTATGGCTGTCACCCATGTTAGCTTTGTGATATGCTTCGTCCAAACTGGTGTGCAGATTTTCTCGACCCATTGCACTTTCTTTTCTGGCAATCCTCGTATCACTTCTGCTTTGCATGTTATTACTTCCTCTTTCCACTTATTTTCTGAAAACAATGTTCCTTTAATCACTAAGAACGGTTCTTTTAGACATAGCAGTCCTTTGGGTCTCGAGTAGCAGGTTTTCTCGTTTTGCAGCATTTCAAAAGATACTGTTTGTGACCTTGCCTCACACTTAATCTCTAAAACCCAGGACATCTTGTCCACACTCTCCATCTCCCCCGCCCCTCTCCCCTCTCCTTCTCTGCTTGTTGACCCACCCTGAGCTACCCCCTCCCTTTTTCTCCGCCTTTCCTCTTTTCTCCCCTGATGAGGTTGCTAGACAAGTCCGATCTATGAAAGCCTCATCAAAATAGGTCCATCCCTTTTCCTCTAAAACCATTAAGGACCACATTGATACCCTCACTCCAGCCAGTGCCGATTTCTGCAACATCTCCTTTGCCTCTGGATCTTTCCCCTCCTCTCTAAAGCACTCTCCTGTGCATTCTATCCTCAAGAAACACACACCTTAACCTTCATTCTAACTCTGTTGGCTCTCTCCATGACCACCAATCTGGCTTCAGAGCTGCCAGAAGTACAGAAACTGCTCTCCTGAACATCTGTGAAAACCTGCTCTCCAGCCTTGACTCTAACATTCCCTCTGTCCTCATCCTACTTCTCTCCTCTGCTTTCGACACGGTCAACCATACCACCCTGCTCACTCGTCTCCATGACAACCTGAGTATCACCGATCAGGCTATGGCCTGGCTGACCTCTTTTCTCTCTGATCGACCCTCCCTGGTACAACTTGGGTCCTTCCTACATTCTATCTCCCTCTCTACCAGTGGTGTTCCCCAGGGGTCTAACCTCTCACCCTGGCTTTTCAACCAATACCTGGCAACTCTCGCCTACTGCATTTCCATTTTCTGCTCAAATTTCCAGTGCTATGCTGACGACACCCAACTAATTTTCAGGCTTCCTTAGGCCACCTCCTCTCCTTGCATCATCTCTGACTGTCTAATCGCCATTCAAAATTGGTGTGCCGCCAATGATCTTTGTTTAAATGTCAACAAGACTGAGATCCTCCTCATTGGCACACCCTATCCATCCTTTCCGCTCACTCTCTGGCTGGCCTCCTTTGGCCTTGCTCCCGGCCCTACATGCGAAGCTAAGAACCTCAGGGTCATCTTTGACTCCACACTTTCCTTCTCCGTACACATCTCTGATGTCTCTAAAAAGTCAAACTTCTTACTGCACCTCCTTAGAGGTACTCTTCCTTTCCTCTCCTTCCCTCAGAAGCTCACTGTCTCACAAGCTCTGATTCTGTCTAGGTTGGATTACTGTAACAGCCTCTTTCTAAATCTACCTGCCTCCACCCTCCGCCCTTTACAACTTATCCAGAACAGGACAGTGAGACTTGTCCTTGGCCTCAAGCCCTGGTTTCGTATCTCTCCAGCTCTGCAATCCCTTCATTGGCTCCCAGTGGATGCAAGGATTAAATTTAAAACCCTTTGCATTATCCAGAAAGCTTTCTGGGGCCTGGGTCCAAAATACCTTCAACTATCCCTCCGTAAATACCTCCCCTATCGAGCCCTTCGCACCTCTACCTCTAACTCCCTCAGGGTCAGTCGATTTTTCAAAGAAACGAGCTGGGGTTAGATCTCTGTCTTCGGCTGGGGCCTTCCTTTGGAAATGCCTCCCTGCCACCTTGAAACTTGAGGAGAACCATCTACGGTTCCAGAAGTTCCTCAAGACCTTCCTCTTTGCCTCTGCCCCTCTTCTCCCCTGCTGATCTGCTTTCTCTCTCGGCACGGTTGCACCTGGCCACCGTCTGTCCTTCGGGCCCAGGTACCTGCTCACCCTGCAACCCTCCTGCACTGCCTCCTGGCCACCCCTTGCACTGGGGCCTGTATCTGTACCTATACAGTGCCCCCACCCCCACTCATCTTCTGCACTTATCAGATACACCCTGTCTGACTAACTGTGCACTTTGCCACTCACAGGCTGCACTACCACCTTTTTTTAATAACTTTATTTATTTATTTATTTATTTATTTATTTATTTACTCACTCACTTATTATTTATCCTGTTCTCTCCTATGCTCTGCACTTTCCAATTTCTCCCCCCTTCCATGTACTTTCCCCCTATTCTCTTCCCCATGCACTTGCGCGTTCTCAATGTCACTGGGCCTAGTAAGATTGTTGTTTTTGTTTCCTCCCCTGTTCCCCTCCCTTTGCGTGGTCACGCTCTGAAACACCTGTGTACGAGTGTGATAAAAATAAAATATCATGTCATTTATCATATCATAAAAAATCTGTGATTGCTCATGGACAACAGACTCTCACTAGAGCCACAAGTAAATGCTAGAACTAAGAAACATTTCTACCTCTTGCAAATACTCAGATACTCCCCTTACCTCTCCTTCCAACACAGACCCCTTGCAATCATCTCCCTAGTACTATCAAGAATCGACTATGTAAACAGCCTCTACCTTGGGATGCCAGAACGATTCACTTATAAAGGTCCAACGCATACAAAACACTGCAGCAAGAATTCTCATGAGATTAAACAGAAGAGACCACATCGCACCAGCCCAGAGAAGCCTACACTGGCTCTCAGGGAAGAAACACATTAAATTCAAAGCCCTCTGCATTGCCCACAAATCACTGCATGGACAAGGAGCTGAATTCCTCCAAGACAAGATCACCCGCTACGAACCAGGAAGAGACTTAAGATCAAGCGACGACCTCCAGATCGAAACGAAACAGTACAGAAAAAGGTAATTCGGAGGAACCACATTCTCAAGTATAATTGCCCAACTATGGAACTCAATGCCGAAGGAAGGAGATAAGAACGACAGAAGGCCACCTCACTGTCTGAAAACCTGGCTATTCAACTCACAGTGATTGACCAGGAGCTCCCATCTTTATCACTACGAACCAGAGACCATCCAACAACAAACGAGCCCTCGAACTAACAATCAAACTCATCATACCATCCACTAACCTTACCCACTGCTCGCTCCTCTTCAGCACACTCCACGAATACCTCACACGATCCAACGGATCTGTCTCACATCACACAAACACACAAGCCATAAACACACCGAAATCTATCTGCTGCAAACAAACATCCCAGCTACTGATGTTAGCCTTACAGACACAGCAGCCTATTCCACTCAATCCGAAATAACATAGAAAGCAGACACACAAATGCCAGTTTCTCCTGGTTCTGCAATCACCAATAGAAAAGCACAACCTCTATCCTACTCCCTGTTCCCCAACTAACCAACCCAACCCACTTTCTTACAGAGCCGAGTGCAATGGAGACCATACTAATGGTAACGGTGCACGATATAAACCAACTTAACATAACATATGCTGTCTCTTTATTTCAAGTTCTTTTAAGAGTGAGGGAACCCCATGACAGTTCTGGGTCAAGGGGGAATGAGGGTTGTGCAGCCCCATGAAGGCTCATTTTCTAGGAGTTCAACAAAGAGGTAGAGGGTTCTACATCCCTGGTAAAGCCCACAATTTTACAAGGTGCAGCACCCAGGTGCCCCTGATAGTGGTTTATGGGCCCATCATACATGTAGGCACTGTATAGGTGCCAGTGATTAGGAATGAAACTGGGATTTAAGGTGCCCCAATGGTGCTGCTTTAAGCTGTGCAAATGGGGATCTGAAGAAAAGAGATACTCTGGATGAGTCCTCCGTAGTGCCCTCACTGTGCCTACGCGGACTGCGGGGACTGTGGGTGGTATGTTGGTGTCTGACACTGTACTGCTGTAGTTCAGGCCTAGTCATGAGGGCAGAATCCACCACAATTCTCAACATGTTATTAACAGCCCTATTGGAAAGGCTTTGCTGTAGCTTCATAAAATCAGTTGGCGAGAAATGAAAACCTATCAGAGGGTTTAATTGATATTTCTCTTTTCAGTCATGGATAGTTGTTTTAAACCCTCCCCAATGTGAAAAAATAGAAGAAACTTTTACAGCCAAAAGAAAGAAGCTTCATAACCTTGGCGACCGCTAATTTATAGTATAAAGCAAAAATTAGCCAGATGCACGATTTAAAATAGTTGTGCTGGGTTGTCAGCATGAGTGTTTCTCCAAAACAGTGTGGCTGCTACACAGATGCAAAATAGGAAAAAGAGAGGGGATTTAGAGAGGTTACTCACATGCGCCAACCTTATTAAAACATTTATTCAAGGGTGAGTCCGTTTTTTCTTTTTCTTTTTAACAATATTTTATAGGATGAACAAAAAAGAATATTCCAGTTGGGTGTTGTCTTCACACCTTACAATTTCCACATTAATTGTTAACAATTCCTTTATATGGATTAATGTAAGATTTCCACATAGGTAGTTTGATTCTTGATACAAATTAACATTTCCACATTAATTGTTCACAGTTCCTTTACACAGATTGATGTAAGATTTCCACATAGGTTGCTTGATTCTTGATACAAATTAATATGAGGTGTTAGCTCCACACTTTTAAATTTTTAGCTCTCCAAAATTGGTAAATATTAGTCCTTAGTGTTTTAGGGAATTTCTATGCCTTGCTATGTCTCTCTCGACACGTGTTTCCCCATTGTAAATAACAATGGTTCATCAGGAGCGGAAAGTATGTTCTAAAAGAAAGAGAAAACCAAAATTGCATTTTTTAAATAAAACCTAAGAGCACATTTTATAGTTTGTTGTTTTTATGTGTAAATAAAGAAAATATAAGTGTATTACTTAACTCACCCAATCAAATATTTTAAGTATTCATCCAAATAATTGGCAAGTTCAAGTGGATGAACAATTTAACTTGATGTTTTTAAAGAGATTGCCTCTTATTCCAATATGGCTATGGGGAGGAGGGTAAAGAGAAAAACAAAAGGAAACAAGATATTGTTTTTATAAAGTGCTTGGAGAAAGGATACTGGTTCAAATTGTTTTAGCCTATTGTTCCTTAATTCATTTAGCTACAAGGTTAATTCTCTTACCTTATTTTTCAATTCAATGATCCTTCTGCCATGATAAGCGGTTTCCCAATCGAGTGGATAAATTTACTCTACTAATTCCTGCTATTTATGCCGCGATCGTGCCTCAATGACGTCATCGCGCCACGTGCACGTGATCTAACGTGACACAATGACGTCATCACGCACGTTTGATCACGTGCCGGCGGCCTCACGTGTCAATCGGGAGCCGCCCTTCCTCCCAGGCCCAGGTGCATTGGGGGCTGCTGACAAGTCATGAGCCTCACGTAGGTGGGCAATGTGGGGGAGGGGGTCCCTAAAGACCTGTTCTGCCATACATTCCCCCCTTTCGTTACTTATGTAACCAATACTGTAACTCGCCCAACCTCTGACGTTCTTTTTCATTAGTGATTGCTTCATCCCACGCCGGCGTCCTCTTTATTGGCATACAGGCCCTACACACCCCTCGGACACTTTCCCCCCTTCTAGCATACTCATCCCGTGTGCAGGTCATATATATGCATCCCCATCCCCCTCCAGATCTACCCATACCTCCTTATACCATTCTCGTTCCAGAGGTTCTTTTATTGTTGTGTGGTATAACCTATCCACTATGTCCCCGTCATAGTGCAATGCCACCATTCTGTATTTGGGTTCAGAATCCTCACCTGTTTGTGGACTTGTGCCTCCTGCATAATTTGCGCTGTTCCTCTAGTGTTGCCCATTGTCACCATCATCATTGCGCCATTAGGAACTGTGTTTGCACAGCACCGAAGACCTAGCTGGCACACACAAAAAATCAGGAGAAAAAATACGATGATGGGTATCAGCATTTTGACAGTCAATCCTAGCCAGGATGGTACCCAGGAAAAAATGTTGTCGAACAAAGAGCTTGGGTCCACTCCATCTTCTTTCTTCATCCGCTCCCACAAATTTTGCACCGCCGCGATAACGTGTGATAGTGTTCTGTTGTCCGTGTCTGCAGAAGGCACGAATGTGCAGCACGTGCACCCGATTTTTTGGGCAAACACCTCCCTTCATCACCGTTGACACGTCTAGGACATACCTGTTCTGCATTGTCATTAGCCTTAGGGCCTTAGCTCCACCTTGATCACGTTGAACCCTTCTTCAGTGTCATTGTCCAATTGGATCAGCTCCCAGCGTGTGATTTGCAGCCACTTTGCATTGGCTCGCGCCTGGATACTAGGGACGAGGGAGGCAAAGAATGTTTCAGCTGAGTTTAATAGCCGGTACCTGTCAGGGATTTGTGACAACAGTTCTGTGGAGTCCTTGGCATGTAGTTGGACGATCTCCGCTTTCTTGATATCACACCTTGCGCGTTGTCCGCGGACAGGACATACATTGCAGGTTCTTCTGTTGGTTGTGAATTTTCTTGGCAACGGGCGGCTTGCAGTCCTTCTCCTTCGATGTGACTCTCCGGGATCACAATCAGGGCGGAGTGCAGTGTCGCAAAAGAACATGTGCCCCTCCAAGATTGTGGGAGGTGCAAGTATGCCTGTTTACCGCAGACCCAGTAAATCTCAATAAGGGCTGCTGTCCCTTTCTTCATATCTGGGATAATGAGCGTTCTATTGCAGTTCTTATTTGTGCCCATGTTGTTTTTCCCCTCGACAAGGAAGCATAGTTCATATGTAATTTCTTTTTGCAGCTTGAACGTTTTTTCTATGGCTGTCACCCATGTTAGCTTTGTGATATGCTTCGTCCAAACTGGTGTGCAGGTTTTCTCGACCCATTGCACTTTCTTTTCTGGCAATCCTCGTATCACTTCTGCTTTGCATGTTATTACTTCCTCTTTCCACTTATTTTCTGAAAACAATGTTCCTTTAATCACTAAGAACGGTTCTTTTAGACATAGCAGTCCTTTGGGTCTCGAGTAGCAGGTTTTCTCGTTTTGCAGCATTTCAAAAGATACTGTTTGTGACCTTGCCTCACACTTAATCTCTAAAACCCAGGACATCTTGTCCACACTCTCCATCTCCCCCGCCCCTCTCCCCTCTCCTTCTTTGCTTGTTGACCCACCCTGAGCTACACCCTCCCTTTTTCTCCGCCTTTCCTCTTTTCTCCCCTGATGAGGTTGCTAGACAAGTCCGATCTATGAAAGCCTCATCAAAATAGGTCCATCCCTTTTCCTCTAAAACCATTAAGGACCACATTGATACCGTCACTCCAGCCAGTGCCGATTTCTGCAACATCTCCTTTGCCTCTGGATCTTTCCCCTCCTCTCTAAAGCACTCTCCTGTGCATTCTATCCTCAAGAAACACACACCTTAACCTTCATTCTAACTCTGTTGGCTCTCTCCATGACCACCAATCTGGCTTCAGAGCTGCCAGAAGTACAGAAACTCCTCTCCTGAACATCTGTGAAAACCTGCTCTCCAGCCTTGACTCTAACATTCCCTCTGTCCTCATCCTACTTCTCTCCTCTGCTTTCGACACGGTCAACCATACCACCCTGCTCACTCGTCTCCATGACAACCTGAGTATCACCGATCAGGCTATGGCCTGGCTGACCTCTTTTCTCTCTGATCGACCCTCCCTGGTACAACTTGGGTCCTTCCTACATTCTATCTCCCTCTCTACCAGTGGTGTTCCCCAGGGGTCTAACCTCTCACCCTGGCTTTTCAACCAATACCTGGCAACTCTCGCCTACTGCATTTCCATTTTCTGCTCAAATTTCCAGTGCTATGCTGACGACACCCAACTAATTTTCAGGCTTCCTTAGGCCACCTCCTCTCCTTGCATCATCTCTGACTGTCTAATCGCCATTCAAAATTGGTGTGCCGCCAATGATCTTTGTTTAAATGTCAACAAGACTGAGATCCTCCTCATTGGCACACCCTATCCATCCTTTCCGCTCACTCTCTGGCTGGCCTCCTTTGGCCTTGCTCCCGGCCCTACATGCGAAGCTAAGAACCTCAGGGTCATCTTTGACTCCACACTTTCCTTCTCCGTACACATCTCTGATGTCTCTAAAAAGTCAAACTTCTTACTGCACCTCCTTAGAGGTACTCTTCCTTTCCTCTCCTTCCCTCAGAAGCTCACTGTCTCACAAGCTCTGATTCTGTCTAGGTTGGATTACTGTAACAGCCTCTTTCTAAATCTACCTGCCTCCACCCTCCGCCCTTTACAACTTATCCAGAACAGGACAGTGAGACTTGTCCTTGGCCTCAAGCCCTGGTTTCGTATCTCTCCAGCTCTGCAATCCCTTCATTGGCTCCCAGTGGATGCAAGGATTAAATTTAAAACCCTTTGCATTATCCAGAAAGCTTTCTGGGGCCTGGGTCCAAAATACCTTCAACTATCCCTCCGTAAATACCTCCCCTATCGAGCCCTTCGCACCTCTACCTCTAACTCCCTCAGGGTCAGTCGATTTTTCAAAGAAACGAGCTGGGGTTAGATCTCTGTCTTCGGCTGGGGCCTTCCTTTGGAACTGCCTCCCTGCCACCTTGAAACTTGAGGAGAACCATCTACGGTTCCAGAAGTTCCTCAAGACCTTCCTCTTTGCCTCTGCCCCTCTTCTCCCCTGCTGATCTGCTTTCTCTCTCGGCACGGTTGCACCTGGCCACCGTCTGTCCTTCGGGCCCAGGTACCTGCTCACCCTGCACCCCTCCTGCACTGCCTCCTGGCCACCCCTTGCACTGGGGCCTGTATCTGTACCTATACAGTGCCCCCACCCCCACTTATCTTCTGCACTTATCAGATACACCCTGTCTGACTAACTGTGCACTTTGCCACTCACAGGCTGCACTACCACCTTTTTTTAATAACTTTATTTATTTATTTATTTATTTATTTACTCACTCACTTATTATTTATCCTGTTCTCTCCTATGCTCTGCACTTTCCAATTTCTCCCCCCTTCCATGTACTTTCCCCCTATTCTCTTCCCCATGCACTTGCGCGTTCTCAATGTCACTGGGCCTAGTAAGATTGTTGTTTTTGTTTCCTCCCCTGTTCCCCTCCCTTTGCCTGGTCACGCTCTGAAACACCTGTGTACGAGTGTGATAAAAATAAAATATCATGTCATTTATCATATCATAAAAAATCTGTGATTGCTCATGGACAACAGACTCTCACTAGAGCCACAAGTAAATGCTAGAACTAAGAAACATTTCTACCTCTTGCAAATACTCAGATACTCCCCTTACCTCTCCTTCCAACACAGACCCCTTGCAATCATCTCCCTAGTACTATCAAGAATCGACTATGTAAACAGCCTCTACCTTGGGATGCCAGAACGATTCACTAATAAAGGTCCAACGCATACAAAACACTGCAGCAAGAATTCTCTTGAGATTAAACAGAAGAGACCACATCGCACCAGCCCAGAGAAGCCTACACTGGCTCTCAGGGAAGAAACACATTAAATTCAAAGCCCTCTGCATTGCCCACAAATCACTGCATGGACAAGGAGCTGAATTCCTCCAAGACAAGATCACCCGCTACGAACCAGGAAGAGACTTAAGATCAAGCGACGACCTCCAGATCGAAACGAAACAGTACAGAAAAAGGTAATTCGGAGGAACCACATTCTCAAGTATAATTGCCCAACTATGGAACTCAATCCCGAAGGAAGGAGATAAGAACGACAGAAGGCCACCTCACTGTCTGAAAACCTGGCTATTCAACTCACAGTGATTGACCAGGAGCTCCCATCTTTATCACTACGAACCAGAGACCATCCAACAACAAACGAGCCCTCGAACTAACAATCAAACTCATCATACCATCCACTAACCTTACCCACTGCTCGCTCCTCTTCAGCACACTCCACGAATACCTCACACGATCCAACGGATCTGTCTCACATCACACAAACACACAAGCCATAAACACACCGAAATCTATCTGCTGCAAACAAACATCCCAGCTACTGATGTTAGCCTTACAGACACAGCAGCCTATTCCACTCAATCCGAAATAACATAGAAAGCAGACACACAAATGCCAGTTTCTCCTGGTTCTGCAATCACCAATAGAAAAGCACAACCTCTATCCTACTCCCTGTTCCCCAACTAACCAACCCAACCCACTTTCTTACAGAGCCGAGTGCAATGGAGACCATACTAATGGTAACGGTGCACGATATAAACCAACTTAACATAACATATGCTGTCTCTTTATTTCAAGTTCTTTTAAGAGTGAGGGAACCCCATGACAGTTCTGGGTCAAGGGGGAATGAGGGTTGTGCAGCCCCATGAAGGCTCATTTTCTAGGAGTTCAACAAAGAGGTAGAGGGTTCTACATCCCTGGTAAAGCCCACAATTTTACAAGGTGCAGCACCCAGGTGCCCCTGATAGTGGTTTATGGGCCCATCATACATGTAGGCACTGTATAGGTGCCAGTGATTAGGAATGAAACAGGGATTTAAGGTGCCCCAATGGTGCTGCTTTAAGCTGTGCAAATGGGGATCTGAAGAAAAGAGATACTCTGGATGAGTCCTCCGTAGTGCCCTCACTGTGCCTACGCGGACTGCGGGGACTGTGGGTGGTATGTTGGTGTCTGACACTGTACTGCTGTAGTTCAGGCCTAGTCATGAGGGCAGAATCCACCACAATTCTCAACATGTTATTAACAGCCCTATTGGAAAGGCTTTGCTGTAGCTTCATAAAATCAGTTGGCGAGAAATGAAAACCTATCAGAGGGTTTAATTGATATTTCTCTTTTCAGTCATGGATAGTTGTTTTAAACCCTCCCCAATGTGAAAAAAATAGAAGAAACTTTTACAGCCAAAAGAAAGAAGCTTCATAACCTTGGCGACCGCTAATTTATAGTATAAAGCAAAAATTAGCCAGATGCACGATTTAAAATAGTTGTGCTGGGTTGTCAGCATGAGTGTTTCTCCAAAACAGTGTGGCTGCTACACAGATGCAAAATAGGAAAAAGAGAGGGGATTTAGAGAGGTTACTCACATGCGCCAACCTTATTAAAACATTTATTCAAGGGTGAGTCCGTTTTTTCTTTTTCTTTTTAACAATATTTTATAGGATGAACAAAAAAGAATATTCCAGTTGGGTGTTGTCTTCACACCTTACAATTTCCACATTAATTGTTAACAATTCCTTTATATGGATTAATGTAAGATTTCCACATAGGTAGTTTGATTCTTGATACAAATTAACATTTCCACATTAATTATTCACAGTTCCTTTACACAGATTGATGTAAGATTTCCACATAGGTTGCTTGATTCTTGATACAAATTAATATGAGGTGTTAGCTCCACACTTTTAAATTTTTAGCTCTCCAAAATTGGTAAATATTAGTTCTTAGTGTTTTAGGGAATTTCTATGCCTTGCTATGTCTCTCTCGACACGTCTTTCCCCATTGTAAATAACAATGGTTCATCAGGAGAGGAAAGTATGTTCTAAAAGAAAGAGAAAACCAAGATTGCATTTTTTAAATAAAACCTAAGAGCACATTTTATAGTTTGTTGTTTTTCATGTGTAAATAAAGAAAATATAAGTGTATTACTTAACTCACCCAATCAAAGATTTTAAGTATTCATCCAAATAATTGGCAAGTTCAAGTGGATGAACAATTTAACTTGATGTTTTTAAAGAGATTGCCTCTTATTCCAATATGGCTATGGGGAGGAGGGTAAAGAGAAAAACAAAAGGAAAAAAGATATTATTTTTATAAAGTGCTTGGAGAAAGGATACTGGTTCAAATTGTTTTAGCCTATTGTTCCTTAATTCATTTAGCTACAAGGTGAATTCTCTTACCTTATTTTTCAATTCAATGATCCTTCTGCCATGATAAGCGGTTTCCCAATCGAGTGCCTAACTTTACTCTACTAATTCCTGCTATTTATGCCGTGATCGTGCCATGATGACGTCATCGCGCCACGTGCATGTGATCTAACCTGACACAATGACGTCATCACGCACGTTTGATCACGTGCCGGCGGCCATTTTAGATGGGGAATGTTAATTAATGTTTAAAACTTCTTGGAGCGGGGTGATATTTTTCTGATGAAATATTTTATATAGGCTTAGCTAATTCATGAATTTGTTCTATATAGACAGATTCTAAGTAAACTAATTGTGTTGTTTTAGAGACAACTTCTCAACTAACTTTATATATTCTAACGAACAAAATTTTAATACTGTCTTAGGTTTCCCATTGAGCATTGAGTTATCTGACAACCAAATAGTAAACAAATCAATTCAAATTAACATTCATGTATAAGTTGTAAACAGTTAGTTCTAGCCAAATATATATTTTCATAAATAATAAACGATTGTTTAAAGCCAATTATACATTTCCGTGTCACAATTTAAACCTGTGACACAGGTGTTCATAATGCAAATCCATTTACATTCATTTTTGCGCAACAAATCTTCCTTGTTCCCTCCTCTTGGGGATAGAGTCACTAGGCAAAGATTCTCAAATTGGAAATATCAAAATCTTGGTGATTTGTAATTATATGTACAGAGATGGGGGATCTTAGATCTTTGTTTCGGATTGCTCTTATATGCTCAAATATTCTTATCTTCAATTTTCTTATGGTACTCCCAATGTATAGTTTCCCGCAGGTGGATTCAATCCCATAAATAACGTAGGTAGAGTTACAGTTAATCATCTGATTGATATGTTTGATTTTTCCATTCGGTAGATGAATGTCCTTTTTTCCTTGTTTCATGAATGGACATAGTTTGCAGTGTCCACATTTGAAGGTTCCTTTATTTGCCATATGAAAAAAGATTTTTCTTTCATTTTGTATTGGACTCAAAAAGCTTGGACTGATCACGTTTTTAATAGTCGGTGCTCTTCTAAAGCAAATATTCGGATGATTGTCTAGATGTTTTTGTAGACTTGAGTCTGTCAGAAGAATATTCCAGTGATTCTTTAATATTTGTTTAATCTTACTGGCTTCCATGCTGTATGTGGTAATGAAAGGAGTTTTTGGGCTAATTTCTTCTGGTTTTGGCTTGTCCTTCAATAAAAGATCTCTTGGTACAAGTTCTGCCTTATTGATTGCTTTTTTAATGATTTTTGTTCCATAACGTCTATGTTTAAATTTTTGTTGGGTTTGTTGAAGATTATCTTGAAAGGTGGGATCAGTGCTGCAATTCCTTTTGATTTTAAGAATCTCCCCATATGGTATACTGTGTATAGTATGTTTTGGATGATGAGATGTGGCATAGAGAAGACTATTTCCAGCTGTAGGTTTTGTGAATAATTTGGTTTGAATTTGTGCATTCTCAACAAAAAGTTCTAAGTCCAAAAATTCTATATTGGTGGCACTGGCTGACTTTGTAAATGATAGGTTGAAGGAGTTGATATTGAGATAGGTTACATAGTAATCCAAATCTTGCATGTTTCCTTCCCATATTATCAATATATCGTCGATGAAAGGACCCCAGAATTTGACGTTGTTGTGAAAAAGTGGATGTTTCCAGGCATGCTGCAACTAAAAAAAAACATAAAAAGATTTGAATAAGATGGAACAAATTTCGACCCCATAGCGGTTCTTTGGAGTTGTTTAAAGATAGTGTTGTCAAATATGAATATGTTGTTGTGCAAACAAAAATGTAACATTTCAATTATCATTTTATTTTGCTCAAGAAATGAAACAGATCTTGTTTTCAGAAAAAACTTGGTGCTTTCCAGACCTTTTTTGTGTTGAATGCTTGTATATAGTTGTACAACATCCAATGTGACAAAATGGTAGTTTTGTTCCCATGGTATAAAATTTAACTGCTGAATGATGTGTTTTGAGTCCTTGACAAATGAAGCTAAATTTGCTGTCAGCGGTTGTAAATGAGAATCAATATATTGTGAGGTTTTCTCTGTTATTGAGCCAATGCCATTTATGATGGGTCGAAGACGTGGAAAATCTTCATAGGTTTTATGAACTTTAGGCAAAAATCTATATTGTTGCCATGATGGAATTTTTGCAAATCAGGCTCTGATATTCCTTATCACCTAATGGATCTTGTTCATACCATGTTTTAATCTTTTCATTCCAAAGAGTTTCCAAATCTGGAATAGGGTTATTTGTTAATTTCTCATAGCATTCTGTTATATTAAGTTGTTTAGATCCTTCTCTGATATAGTCAATTCTGTTAAACAAAACAATCTTTCCTCCTCTATCAGCTGCTTTGGTTATTATTGATTTATCCTTGGACAAATCATTAATTGCCAATTTTTCTTCTTTTGTTAAGTTATAGGTTGTCTTCGTGATTTTTTTGCTGAAGTAGTTCTTCCGTATATTATTGCTGACTACTTTATGAAATACATCTATGACATTTTCTGAGGATAAAACTGGTATAAAGCTTGATTTTGGTTTTGGTTTTAGACTGGTTTCCTCCATTAAATGTGTTAGGATGCCTTGTTCTTCCTAAAATATTTCTTTGGTATAATATTGATCATCTTCTATATTTAATAGGTCCACTGTATCTTCAACTATCTTTTCTGTAAGTTGTGAGGGAGTGACTGTTTGATGTTTTGGTTTTTTGAAGCTTGCTTCTTCAAAGTATTTTCTCAATTTTAGTTTTCTGCAAAATGTATACAGGTCCAGTTGTAACTGAAAATAGTCTCCTTTATACGTAGGGCTGAAAGAAAGTCCTTTACTGAGAGCTGTGGTTAATGCTGGTGTGACTACATACTTTGATAGATTAATTATAAGGTTCACCTTCTCTTCCCTTGTCTTTGTGCTCTTGTTTCTACTCCTGGATTTATTTCTCCTCGTTTTTCTTCCTCCTCGACTACATCTATGGTGATTTGGTGAGAGGTATTTTGAGATCTTTGTTGTTTTGGTGGTCCACAATTCATAGGATTGCTTATTCGTGAATTTTTCCTGTGTCTTTGCACTTCCTCCAAAAAAGGACATACCCTTGTTTTAGGAACTTGATTGCTCTCTGGTGTTAAATCAATTGTTGGATTGGGTGATGTTGCGATGGGTTTCACTATGGGTGCTTCCTTGTCACTAGATGTTTCAACATCTGAAGTAGCTGGAGTGGAAAGATTACTTGAGGACGGTGTTTTACTCCCTTTGAGTTGTTGTTTTGTGCTCGTATCATATTTTCTTTGAAAGGTAAATATTCTGTTATTCATGTAGTCATTCTCATCTCTGATAAAGGTTCTTTGTTTCTTTATTTTAAGTTATTTCTTATAGTTGCCTAGAAAGTCATCCAGGATCTGATAATTCTTGAATGTGATCTTTGGACATTGTAATTCTTTAATTACATCTTTTGTGTCTTCTATGTCATTCATAATTCTTGATATTTCCAATTTGAGAATCTTTGGCCTGGAGAAAGTGACTCTATCCCCAAGAGGAGGGAACAAGGAAGATTTATTGTGCAAAAATTAATGTAAATGGATTTGCATTATGGACACCTGTGTCACAGGTTTAAATTGTGACACAGAAATGTATAATTGGCTTTAAACAATCGTTTATTATTTATGAAAATATATATTTGGCTAGAACTAACTGTTTACAACTTATAAATGAATGTTAATTTGAATTGATTTGTTTACTATTTACTATTTGGTTGTCAGATAACTCAGTGGTCAATGGGAAACCTAAGACAGTATTAAAATTTTGTTTGTTAGAATATATTAAGTTAGTTGAGAAGTTGTCTCTAAAACAACACAATTAGTTTACTTAGAATCTGTCTATATAGAACAAATTCATGAATTAGCTAAACCGATATAAAATATTTCATCAGAAAAATATCACCCCGCTCTAAGAAGTTTTAAACATTAATTAACATTCCCCATCTAAAAAGGCCGCCGGCACATTAAAAACGTGCGCGATGACGTCATTGCGTCACGTTAGATCACGTGCACGTGGCGCGATGACGTCATTGAGGCACGATCGCGGCATAAATAGCAGGAATTAGTAGAGTAAAGTTATCCACTCGATTGGGAAACCGCTTATCATGGCAGAAGGATCATTGAATTGAAAAATAAGGTAAGAGAATTAACCTTGTAGCTAAATGAATTAAGGAACAATAGGCTAAAACAATTTGAACCAGCATCCTTTCTCCAAGCACTTTATAAAAACAATATCTTGTTTCCTTTTGTTTTTCTCTTTACCCTCCTCCCCATAGCCATATTGGAATAAGAGGCAATCTCTTTAAAAACATCAAGTTAAATTGTTCATCCACTTGAACTTGCCAATTATTTGGATGAATACTTAAAATATTTGATTGGGTGAGTTAAGTAATACACTTATATTTTCTTTATTTACACATAAAAACAACAAACTATAAAATGTGCTCTTAGGTTTTATTTAAAAAATGCAATTTTGGTTTTCTCTTTCTTTTAGAACATACTTTCCGCTCCTGATGAACCATTGTTATTTACAATGGGGAAACACGTGTCGAGAGAGACATAGCAAGGCATAGAAATTCCCTAAAAAACACTAAGGACTAATATTTACCAATTTTGGAGAGCTAAAAATTAAAAAGTGTGGAGCTAACACCTCATATTAATTTGTATCAAGAATCAAGCAACCTATGTGGAAATCTTACATCAATCTGTGTAAAGGAACTGTGAACAATTAATGTGGAAATGTTAATTTGTATCAAGAATCAAACAACCTATGTGGAAATCTTACATTAATCCATATAAAAGGAATTGTTAACAATTAATGTGGAAATTGTAAGGTGCGAAGACAACACCCAACTGGAATATTCTTTTTTGTTCATCCTATAAAATATTGTTAAAAAGAAAAAGAAAAAACTGACTCACCCTTGAATAAATTTTTGAATAAGGTTGGCGCATGTGAGTAACCTCTCTAAATCCCCCCTCTTTTTCCTCCCCAATGTGAAGCCTTCATAATAATAAATGATTTATTTAGTGACAGAAAGTTGTTTGTGTCATGTCGCTTATGTTCATTAAGATCATTACGATTGTTTGTGAAAGGTGAGTGGCCCTGCATATAAATCCATTTATGTAAAATCCTACCTCTGTGGCAAGGTCTCGGGAGGATAGCGCAGGGCCAACACGCTCACCTTGGAAGCAAGACACGGAGGTTCGATCCCCGTCTGCACTTAGAAACCTCTGGGTATTAAGCCATCTATGAATAACCAATTATAATAACTGTTGTGACTAAGAAACTAAAGAGCCAAGGATGTTATTGCTTTGCCCCCCTCATGTGACCTGCTGGTAGAGTAAGGCTTTTTCGCCTCCATGCTTAAAGGAGACCCGGGATGTAGACATAAAAGTAACAAGCATTGGCGATGCCAACGGATTTGGCTTTTGTGTAGGCATGGGAAAAACATTTGCCAGGCACTGCCATAGTGGTACTAACTGGCCATTGATGGTAGCAGCTGCAAACTGGTGCATGTACCTGGCCATATAATAGCAGTGCATGGTAAATATCTAATACTTAGACACAAGCAAAAACAGGTTGGCTTTGCCAATGCTTATTTTTAACAGGACTTCAATGAAGGGCATGCATAGTGCTTATAAATCTCGTTGCTGAAGGCATACCTGGTTAAGACAGTTTATTACACCAGTAACATGTTTACAGCTTTAATTAAGTCATTAACTCCCAGGAGACCGCTTTGAAAAAACACTGGCAGGCAATTCGGGCAAAAGGATTGATGGTAAGGCTAAAAAAAGTTAACTCAAAGAGATCCTAGGAGAATGTGTTTTGGGCAGGAAGGGGGTGGGAATGGCCACAGAGATTAGCATGGCTATGGGCAGTCAATGGGTGGGCAAATAGTCAAAGAATACCTATATAAGCTTTGTGTTTCTCCTCATATGCAATTTCTCCCTAGCTGTACTTTCATGCAATAGTTTTGGCTTATAGGTGGCGCTCTAGCCAAAACTAAAAAGTGATTGCACCAAATATGAAGGCAGCCACAGACATGTCTCACCAGTGCAGTTTGGTTTGCCTGCCCTGCTGTTGTTGGTTTGCTGTGAAGAATATAGTGGTGTTGAATCCTGTTGTACCATGGCTCCTCAACTTCGAAGATTTGGGATTGGAGGAGAAGTCTCATGTTATGTGCAAGGGACTATGTTTGGCGGATGCGCTCTCTGTTATTGTCTAGGCAGAGGGTCAGGCCATTAATCTGGAGCATCTTTTAAAAAAGACCTGCAGTCAATCATTGTGGCCAGTAGCTAGACATCATGATAGAGCTAGATGGCACAACCATGACACACAAACACACACCATCCAGGCGAACAGCATCAGGCTTCCCAGACCAACTGTGAGGATCCAGATGTCTTCATGTCAGTGCCAACAGACAGAGATGTTTTATGGGAGGGCAAAAGGGGCACTTGCCCAGGGCCGCCACCTTGCAGGGGGCCCCAGAGGGCTGCCTGATCTGAAGAAGTTAGATTCCATTGTTCACCAGTCTTAAATAGCACACGTCAGGATATTTTATGGGGTGCTGCTGAGGCTATAAACCCATTGCCTTTCTGTTTTGACAAGTACATTCTGCCTTGATCAATTGATCATGTATTGCTTTCTGTGTTCACTGTGGTATACATAGTTTGTGTGTTTCCTTACGGCACACCTGTGTAGCATTCTTTCCTTCCTGTGGGAATTATGTTGATCATGTGCAAAAGGGAACAGTGAAATGCATATTGATAAACTGGTTGCCCCAATGGTGCAGAAGGTAGCTCAGTGTGTGAAGCACCCATTGCAGAGATATGTGTTCATATGCAAAATTAGAATATCACATTCCAGCAAGGCTGGCTGAGCCTTTCCTATGTCTGAAGTATATAAACATGCCTGCATATGTACTTGGTTTTGCACAACAACTTCTGCTATTATCAGCAATGTACCTGCGCCAGATAGGGGTTGCTAGAAAAACTAACATATCATCCGTATGGTGAAGGTCTAGAAATTGGTTTGTTCAGATGGGGTGTTGTAAAATCCAGGCAATCGTCTCCAACAATGGCATTAACTGTTAACCAAATTCAAGACTATGGAACGACGGAGTTCATGTTTGTATCCTGGATTCGCCAGCAGACGATACAGTGATCCTGGTCAAATGATCTAATATATCTTACATTTCTGTGCATTCTTCTGTGAGGTTTGCCTTCTTGCATGCTGCTGGTATCGTTTAGCCCTTTACTTGATCTTTCTTCTTATGTAGGCCATTTGGGTGGAAGGGCTGGTAGACAGAAAAGAGCAGACCAGATGTTGCAGGCCTCAGGCAAGCATACGTAAGGTCTGCTTGTTTGACACAAGAAAAGGTTTGCTTTTTGGTAAAAGTCAAAGGTTTTTATGCACGTTTATAAATGAAAATTTCACAAGCCATTGTTTTTCGAAGTATTTAAAGCTTTAAAATACAAAAGACAAACCCAGATTAAATGTGTTAAATCACATTGTTTGCTATGCTGATACTTATATACTTCCCTTGATGATGGAGAGAATGAAGCTAGAATCATTCCCATTTTGCATAATACCCTTCTATAATATTTTGTTTAAAAATGGTCATGTTTGGTTATGTGTTGGTCTTCAAATGCTACTTGTTTATCATTCTGATTAGAGCAAGAATGAAGAGGGCAAACAGATTTAAAGGGATTAAACGTGCTTATTATGCTGCAAAACAGCATATCAACCTATAGGTTGTGAGTGCGATGAGTGTGGGCGAGGAGCGCAAGCAGTATTCTTGATCCCTTAATTCCAATGGTTTGATGGAGGGGGACCCCCAAAGGTGTCCTTGCCCAGGGCCCCAAAAGTGCTTAAGATGGCCCTGTCAACAGATCATCTGTCAGAAGCTACATCGGTGGCTGCAATCGAGGAGTCAGCAGAGGGCTGTGGGATTGTGTCAATTACCCCAATCCCACAATCACCAGAGCCTGAATAGGTGGTGCAATCCAAGACGTGTATTTTAGCTTTATGAACATCTCCACCTGGCCCTTGAGTGCAAGAAACTCAGGTGAAGGCCTTTATGCAGGACACCCTAGAAAGCAGTGCCACATAATTACAGGAGGATATGTTATTACTGCCATTCCCAGCCGACTCAAAGGTTGAACAATCAAAGACATTATGATCAGATATGATAATGCTGGACGAAGAACTGGAATGATAGGGTGACCTACAGTTTTCTGCACTCAGCAGCTGACACTAAACCTGCACCAGTATCTACATTCTGACCACTCTCTGGTTGGGACTGACAGCAATATCCCTGGGGAGATCCCTGGGGTGAGGGTGAGTGGATACTACTGTGAGCAGATTGGGTTTGGAGATAATCTAAAACATGTCACAGGACTAGGGGTGAAAGATCCGGGGGATCCTCCTCCAAGGTGAGAATTAAGCACCCAACACACAATGAGAGATCAGCTGAATTGGGTGATGTGACAAAATGAATTCTTCCCAGCAGGTGTACAAGGATGAGTAGTGGCAAAATTGTCTAGTCCCCACACACTACTACTAAACTAGCAGTGATTCCAATCACAAAGGTGATACAAGCACAGCCTGACAGGTATACCTCCTAGGCTATACCTTTCATGAGGAGTGTACGTTATGATGGTTTATGATATGATATGATATGATATGGTTTATTTATATAGCGCCTATACACAATGTATTTCAAAGCGCTTCATGACAAAGGGAGGGAACAAGGGAAAAATACAAAACATTCTTACAGGCCGTGAACAACAAGAATGTGAAAAAACTATCATACTCGGCCTAGCGACATTTCAGATAGTGAAAGTGCTAAGACACAAATAGGAAGGAAATGGGAAACAGACAGGCGAATACCGTACCAGGCCTGATGACATTTCTGCTAGAGCCGGATAATTACACAAGGTGAGGCAGAGGGGACAAAACAAGCGACTATCGTACTAGGCCTGATGACATTTCAGATAGTGTTGGAGGGGGAGGGTGGGATAACAAGTAAGGACGAGGGGAGGAGACGAACAAAGTCACTATCATCATAGGTCCGGGACCAATCAGATAGAGTAAGTGCATAGAAAAAGTAAGAGGGGGAGGAGAGAGAGAAGGGGGAAGAGGGAGGAGAAGAGAACAGAGAATAAAACAGTAAAAAGAGCAGAGACGCAGAGGGGAGAGGGAAAACAGTTGCCGAGGTCAGTACTAAAACATTAGTACTAAAATAAAGAATGTCCAACTAAGACTCGAGGAAATGGGAACTGTAATAAAAACTAACAATGTAAACAATGAATTAAAAGTACTATCGACCCACCCCTGTAAAGAAATCACAGCGAATGAGCACTTTGAGAGCAAATGGGGCACTCTGGTTGAAGACCAGGATTTAGGTAATTGACTTGAGCAGCAAATGTCAGAAGTACTTGAAAGTTTCTTAAAAAGGCAAAGAGTTGAGTCTTATAAGCACTACGACCAAATAAGGTGGATCAGGAACACTGCAAATACCTTTATTGCTTGTCTTGGTGACACAACAGCATTGAACCAGGCTTCTTGGTGCTTTTCTGCATTTGCGTCGATGTTGGGACCATCAAGTCGTATTGTTCTAGTACGAGTAAGCATCAAGATGAGGCTTTCTTTGGACCGAGTCAATACTTGAGACTGTCGAGTTGATGGTTCCCAACAGGTTGAGCCAGTGGTCGAGTCCTTTGTACTGCACTTTCACTCCAGGTAGTTTGGCTGGCACCTACAGTGGGTCCATCAGCTACAGTGAGCTGGATCCTCTGTTCCAGTGCACATGCAGCAGAGATGCCATGGTCCACAGCAGTGTAACCCCAAATGTACCCTTGAGGTGGGATAAGAGCTTTCCTCTTGCTTGGAGCATTCACCTCTATGGCAGAGGACTTTGTAATAAACTGCACCCCCAAAATAGTTCCAGGCGAATCCTTCTTCTCTTGAAGTCCCAAGATGAATCAATTAAGTCAACTAAGTGGGGGAGAGGCGTAATGGTGAAACGTGACAGTGAATTGGACGAATGCAAGCTGGTTCTCAGGGGTCCAATCCATGCTGCTATAACAAGAGCCCTTTGCCTTTTGATGTCATACCCCAAAAGCCTTGACTGCAGGAAGTGGGGGGCAGGATGTTTGGGGAGTCCTAGCAGAATCATAGATGGTGGCACCCCTCTCTGGGCTAAACCTCTCCTCTGGGCTAAGTTCATCCCTTACCCTGTCTGCTTACTTCAAAAAGACTCCAGGAAATCAGGACTCTGGTGTGATGGGGTCATCATAATGTCAGAACGGTTGTTAAAGTAGACCACCCAGGGGTTGTGTTCTGTCTCCTGGGGGAAGGTGCCATCCTTCCTTATGGGGATCAAAGAGAAGTTTCCTGCACAGGGTCCCACATAGCCAGACAGCTAACACACATCAGCCCTGTAATGACTGAATCACCTCAACAAGCTGACACTAATATTACATCCTAAAGCGTGTGGCTTTATGATTGTGTGATCTCATTAGCCACCATGCTGCAATCAGATATTAATGTGCTACCACACTGCCAAGGGTACACAATTATTATACTTTGAAACAGAGGTGCAGATGATTAAAAGCCACCACCGTCTGTTGGAACATTGTGTTCCAGCAACTGTTAAGGAAGGCAGATGTGACCTTTGAACCTGCCCTGCTGCCTGTGCAAGGCTGGTGCTAGGGATGTCAAGAGACAGCCACAGCAAAGGCACATGGGGCACCTTGTTTTTGGCGTGGATCATTTTAAAAGAGCAGGGTCTGATTGGCAGGCTTTCCTTTCAGAAATTGTATTACCCACATTATTTTGCTAAAATTCAAAATAGTTGAGGCTATCATGCCCTCACAAGACAGCATTCTGTTACAGGTGGCTCACAGTTTTCTGAAGTTATGTTATGTTACTTTGCATTTATATAGCGCCTTATGTACCACTGGTATGGTCTCAAGGTGCTGGCAGGTTGAACTCTCTCTACTGAAGTTCAGGTCAGTAGAGAGAGTAGAGAGAGTCAAAAGATGCGTGTGAGCACCGGATATGTGTGCAGCTGGTGTGGCATTCGTGTGATAGCTGCTTCTTAGCGGTAGGTGTGGAGGTTGAGGGATCAGGAGTATGTGTTCGTTCTGGCAGGTTGTTATCCCGACCAATTTTTGGCTGCGTTAGGCCTGAGGAGAAACGCCTAGGCAGGAGGGTGTGTGACCAGCAGTGTTTAGTTAGAGTGATGGGGAGTATGTGACAAATGATGGTATGAGAACAGCTATACCGAATGATATCATAGTATCGCTGTGTTCTATTTGAGTGGTGGTGTAAAGGAGAGAGTAAGCGTGGGGATGTGAATATGGTGGTTTAATCAGGTGCTTGAGATTGAGCCCACTTCAATGGTTCCATGTATTCCATCTGTTCCAAGTACTCCAACTGTTCCAAGTACTCCGACAGTTTCAAGCACTCCAAACCGTTCCTTTCAATGCTCTTTAAACGTTCCATGCTCTCCAAAACCATTCCATGTAGGTCACGCCATTCTATGCACTCCAATCCATTCCAAGCACTCCAATCAGTTTCATGCACTCTAATGCATTTGCAACCGTTCCATGCACTCGCATCCGTTCCATGCACTCGCATCCGTTCCATACGCTTGAATCCGTTCCATGCACTCCACCTCGTTTCAAGCAATCCAACCTGGTCCAAGCACTTCAACCGTTTAATGTACTCCAACCAATTTATGCACTGCTCGTTCATTCGTTCTAGCCACGTTATCCTTTCTCCATGCATTATCCATCCACATACGTCGTCGTCACACGTTCATCCACTTAGCTGGTTCCACCCATTTCACACGTTCTAGCCACTTCACTCCTTTCACCCACTTCACTGGTTCCACCCACTTCACTGGTTCCAAACAGATCACCCGTTCATCCACCTATTTCATTCATTCTATCATTTCACCTGTTCCACCCACTTTACCCATTCTACATCAGTTCACCCGTTGTATACACATACTTCACCCGTTCCTTCCACATAGTTCACGGATTCTTTCCACATATTACACCCTTTCCTTCCACATATTACACCCGTTCCTTCCACATGCTTCACCCGCTCCATACACATACTTCATCCGTTCTATCCACATACTTCATCCGTTCTATCCCCATACTTCGCCCTTTCCATCCACATACTTCACCCTACATACTTCACCCTTTCTATCCACATACTCCACCCTTTCCATCTACATACTTCACCGCTTCCATCCACCCTGTTCACTGGTTCCACCCCATTCATCCGTTCCACCCAGTTCATCCGTTACACCCCGTTCATCCGTTACACCCTGTTCATCCGTTCCACCCCGTTCATCCCTTCTACCCAGTTCATCCCTTGCAGCCAGTTCATCCGTTCCACCCAGTTCATCCCTTCCACCCAGTTCATCCGTTCCACCCAGGTCATCGGTTCCACTCATGTACTTCTTCTGTTCCAACAATTTTTTATTTGATCCATCCACTTCGTCCATTCCACCCACATGCTTCTATCCACCCTACTTTTGTCCACATACTTCATCCATTCCTTCGTCATACTTTACCCGTCTCGTCCATATAAAACACCAGTTCTTCCAGATCAGACCTCCGTTCCTACCATCCACTTTATCCGTTTCTTTGCCGTACTACACTTGTTCCTTCCAACCACTTCACCCGTTCCTTCCAACCACTTCACTTGTTCTATCCTTATACATCATTCGTTTGCTCCACACTCGACAGCTGCTCCTCACTCGACACTGGGTCCACTTCCTTCATCCGCTCCTCGCTCGGCATTCTACACCCACTTCTCGCTCTGCACTCTACACCCGCTCCGCACTCTACACCCGCACCAAACCCTACATCTGCTCAACACACTACATCGGCTAAACACCACCGGACCATACACCTACTCAACACCCTGGATCTGCTCAATACCCTACATCTGCTCAACACCATCACGCCCAACATCTCCCCCACACCCTACATCCACTCTATTCTATTATCTGCTCACACCCTACATCCGCACCACAACCTATATCTGCACCACGCTCTTATCCGTTCCACGCCCTTATCCGCTCTACGCACTCAGCCTCTCTACACACTCATCCGCGCTACGCACTCATCCGCTCTACGCACTCGTCCGCTCTACGCACTTGTCCACTCTATGCACTCGTCCACCCTGTGCACTCGTCCGCTCTACGCACTCATCCGCTCAACGCGCTCATCCACTTTACGCGCTTCATCCACACCACCGACTTCATCCGCTCCGCTCACTTCATTCATTCTGCATTATCGGTTCAGCTTGTGTCACTTGTCGCACGCACCCGATCCGTTCTATGCTCTTCGTCTGTCCCATGCACTTCCCCATGTCTCATGTACTCGGATTGTATTTGTATTTGTATTTTATTTATTTGTATAGCGCACCAGGCCCAGGGGCAACCGGGCGCATCACTTAGTTACAACATAAGAAAAACAGACAGAACCATAATTACAAAGTTTACAAGTACAATACAGAATGTACAGGTATAATAATAGCAATAAGAGGACAAGCAGATTATATATACATGTACAAATTAAGTAGAGAACCCAGAGTTAAATGTCCTGGGCGGCCAGCCAGATTTTTGTAAGGTGTTTGAATCTCGGGAATGAGGGTTCTGCTCTAAGCTCATTAGGAAGCGTGTTCCAGAGTTTAGCTGCCAAGATAGGGAAGCTAATTCCACCTGATCTTTGGAGATTGAAACGTGGAACCTCAAGGCAGTTTAAATGAGCCATTCTGCGTGGTCTAATGGAGTTGTGGAGGGCAAATCGGTTGGCCAGGTAGCAGGGAGCTTGGTTATGAAGGCATTTGTGGGTAAGAGCCAGGGTTTTCAGAGGGAGATACGGTGTGGGACTGAGAGCCAGCGAATATTGCATCTGGTGTCGGATATGTGTTGGCACCTGGGAATGTTGAGGGCAGCTCTAATCGCATTGTTTTGGACAGTTTGTAACTTGTTTAGGTTGCAGCAATTGGTGCCTAGGTACAGTGCATTGCAGTAATCAATCTTGGATAATACAAGAGTTCTAGCCAGGGTGACACAATTGGTTGCGGAGAGGAAAGGGCGACAGGCTGTAATAAGCTTGCAGGTATATGCCGCTGCGGAAGAGACTGAGTTAGTTTGTCTGGTCAGGGATAGGGTCGAGTCAATGTAGATCCCTAGGGTTTTTGTGTCCTTGGCGGTTGGGATAATATTCCCATCGATGATGAAGGACTTGAACGCAGGGTCGAGTTTGGTAAGTTTTTTTGGCGAACCAAGAATAAGGAGCTCAGTCTTTTCACCATTAAGACAGAGTCCGTGTTGAGCCATCTACGCCTGGATGACCTGGTAGATGACATTGATAGCGAGGGAGTCAGCCGTGTAGTCACCTGAGATAGGGATTAGTATCTGGGCGTCGTCTGCGTAGTTGGTGTAAGTGACACCCAGATAGTCCAAGATATCGAAGAGAGGTTTGGTGAACACGTTATACAACATGGGTGAAACACAAGATCCTTGTGGCACGCCACAGGAGACAGGTGCAGGTGGGGCGGCTGCTAGTGGAGAGAACAAGCGCATAGATCTATTGTTTAAAAAGGAGCTAATCCAGGTTGTAGCTTTATCGGAGAAGTGTGCAGCTGATTTAAGGTGGTGGCAGAGGATTTCATGATTGACGAGATCAAAGGCCGCCGAGAGGTCCAAGAGGAGTAAGAGAGCAAGTTTGCCTTTGTCTTTTAGATCTTCAATCTGTGTTTTTAAATCTATGAGGGCAGTTTCAGTGCCGTGACGTGGCCGGAACCCATATTGCCTAAGTCCCAAGAGTTTGTTAGATTCAAGGTAATCTTGAATTTGTAGATATGCTGCACGGACAAGGATTTTTAGTAAAAACGGGACCGTGGTGATTGGCCTGTAGTTTGTGGGTATACTAGCATCCAGGGTAGGTTTTTTCAATAGGGGGATGACCCACGCGTCCTTTAGATTGTCAGGTACGATCCCAGAGCTAAAGGAAGAGTTGATGAGCGTAGTAATGAATGCTGCTAGGTCATGAGCTGCTTCCTTGATTATAGGTGCCGGGCAGAGGTCGCCTTGGCAATTGGTCGGTTTAAGGCTGGTGATGATCTTTTCCACTTCGGAAATGGAGAGTGGAGAGAAGCTAAAAGGAGTCAGAGAGTCTGGGATGGGGTGGTTTTAGGGTGGAGATAGGGTTGGGTTGTGGGTTGGATTGTAGGCTTGATTGTTTGTTATTGATTTTAATTTGGAGGGTGGCAATCTTGCCGAGGAGAGCCTCTTAGATTTTGGTACACCAAGTGCTATCTTTGATGTAAGTGTCTGGTGCAGTGACAGGGGTTTCAAGTTCTTTTAGGATTCTAAACAATTCTTTGGTGTTGGATTTGGCTTGTTCGATACGTTTATTTTAAGTGTCTTTTTTAGCCTGGAATATGGCTTCCTTGTAGTTAAGGGCGGCCAGGAGGAGGCACGATTTGTTGGCTGCGGACTGGTTGCTTTTCCAATGTGATTCTGCAATTTGTTTTTCTTTGCGCAGGGTTCTGAGCTGGGATGTCAACCAAGAGTTCAGGTGGGCTTGAGGTTTGGGTTTTCTCAGTTTGGATGGGGCGATGATGTCTAAGGCTTTTTGCATAGCGAGGTTAAAGGTGTCAACCATAGCCGTGGGGTCGGAGCATGAGCAAACCTGGTCATTGAGAGCGGGGAGGAGGAGGGGGAGGAGTCTGTCACAAGTGATGTCACGTTTATTGCAGGTGGCAGTAGCCAGTGCAATGGTAGGAGAGAGGCTGGCAGGTATGGACTGAATGTTAAACGTAATTAAGTTGTGGTCGGTCCATGCATACTGTTGGTTAGAGATGATATGGATAGGACAATTGTGGGAGGCTAGCCAGTCGAGGGTTCTGCCCTTAACGTGGGTAGGTTGGTTGATAAGCTGTATGAATTCTGCATTCATAAGCATATTATCAATAGTCATGGCAACAGTGTCATTGGGATCAGTGAGGCCCAGGTTAAAATCCCCTAATATCGAGGCTTGGGATTTGGTTTTGGTGTTATGAGTGATGATGTTGGAGAGGTCCTCAGCGAAGGTGGATAGCGGCCCAGGTGGCCGGTAAAGTAGATGGAAGGTGATAGAGTGGTTAGGAGTGACGGCTAATTTGGCTGTCAGGGCTTCCATAAAGGAAAAGGGATGCACAGAGGAGAGGTGGAAGTTTAGAGAATTTTTATGGATGATGGCAATGCCACCACCTTTGGACTGGTTAGAGTTACGATCGTGTCTGATAATGTTGTAACCTGGAGGGACGGCAAGGGAGAGTAGTGGGCCAGAGGCTGCGTGAAGCCAAGTTTCGGTGATAGCCATAAAGTCGAGGGTAAGAATAAGGTCAGCCACTTCTAGAGCGTGAGCCGTGAGTGATCTGACATTGATTAATGCACCCTTAATATTGCTAGTGTTAGGGAGGTTGGGGTGAGGTGATGATGGGTTTTTCAAGTGTGTGGATGCGGTGGAGGTCAGAGGCTGTTTGTTAAGATGCACAGAGTGATGGGAGGCGTGCGTGAGTCGCGAGCCAAGTCTGGCATTTCTCAGGGTGATGGTACATGGTATGTTTGGTGAAGGTCTGGAAGCAAAGTGTTGGAGCCATAAGGCTGGGTTTTTGAGGTAAGTGTTGGTGTGGTGAGCAGTGGACAGCATAGTCATGGTGTTGTGAAGATTGGGGTAGTGGAGGGAGGCGGTGGTGTAATGTGAGGTAGAGTAGGGTGGGCACTATTCTTGCAAATAGAGTAGTGAGGGTGGAGGGCATTTTGGCCTAATACAGTCTAAAAGCAGATGCCTACCAGATCTACAAAAAGGGTGGTTGAGGTAGAGGTGCTGTTGTAGGCAATTGCACACAATGTTAAACAATAATAACAATGACCACCGTAGATGCAGTGGCGTGCACAGAAAGTAAGGCAGCAGTAACCGCGGTAGCAGTGTATTAGGGTACAGATACCTAGATACCTAGATTCGATTTTAGCAGATGGAGCCAAAAAGGCAGTCGATTAAAATGCAGAAAGGCACAAGTTCAAATACATATCCAAACATACCTAGATTCGATTTTAGCAGAGGGAGCCAAAAGGGCAGTCGATTAAAATGCAGAAAGGCACAAGTTCAAATGCATTAGTAACGAACACATAAATGTGATTTGTCTATGAGGAGAGGGGATAGTAGAGATGTCTACCAGAATGTACAGTACATAGGTCCGACTAAAGGTGGCGCACTGTTGCGAATGTTTTAAGCAACCTTAACGTCCAATGCAGTGACTGGGACACATAGCAGATGCCAGTAAGGTAATAAAGGGAGCAGATTGAGTGGACAAGGTAAAGGGCGCAGGTGGAGTAGGTAAGACAAATATGGATTACTCACAACCTCATAAGAAACGAGCAGGGGGTATGTCTATTCTGTACTTTCCATTTATACCATGCACTCATACATTCCATTCCATCTGCATGTGCATTCATCCGTCTCCTGTGTTCATTTTTCTATCCTCTTCACTTTGTTCCTTTCGTCCATTTCAATCCATTTAATTTATTTCAACTGATTAACGGCTTTCGTACAACTTATTCATTTATCCACTTCACTGCTTTGATCTACTTCATCCGTTTCAATCCATTTTACTGCTTTCGTACACCAACTTATTCTTTTTATCTACTTTGCATGTTTTATTTTTCCTTTATTATTTTATACTCATTCTATTTTGTTTGTCCTTTTTAGCTAACTAATAGTGGTTATTATTTTCATATTTCTCGCTCGGATCATGATGCTGGATTGATATTTTTGCTCAAACATTTGACAAAGTAATTGCGCTGCTGTTATCCAGTTTGAGTTAGTTTGAGATTGGGGTCGGTTTTAGGGGAAGAGCCAAGTTTTCAGTAGTTTGCGGAAAGACAAGAGGTCTTCAGTGAGTCGGATGTGGGGTGAGAGTGCATTCCACAGCGTGGGGGCCAAGGCTGAGAATGATGATCCGCCTAACCTAACTGAGTTTGTTTTTGATATTAATAGGAGGCCAGCTGAGCTTGATCTTAGAGTATGTGCAGGGTGATAGAGTTTTAGTTTGTCTTGAAGATATTGAGGTCTGGTTTTATGCAGTGCTTTGTGAGAAATGCATAAGGTTTTGAAAGTCACCCTTCGGGCAACCGGAAGCCAGTGCAGAGTTTTGAGGACTGGGGAGATGTGTTCTCTTGGACCAAGCGCTAGAAGCAGTTTGCAGAGGTTGTGGTTCGAGGAACAGGAGTGTAGGGAACATTTGTTATCAGACTTGGGGCCGGCAGCATTGTTGGTGGAAAGGAAACTAGATGTGCCAGTAGTAGGAGCGGTGGAACAGAGATCCCTGCCCAGTATATGGAATTTGCAAAAGTTTTTGACAAAAGAGGAGCGGACCAACTACCTCCGCATCGACCATATGATTGTGTTATTGAATTAGTGGAGGGGGGCCAAGTTGCCTTACAGTCGGATATATGCTCTCACTGAAACTGAAAACAAACATCTCAGGGAATATCTTGATGAGATGTTGGCTAAAGGGTTTATCCGACATTCAACTTCTCCTGTTTCTTCCCCCCTATTTTTTGTTCCCAAAAAGGAAGGCACGTTACGAACATGCATTGATTATCGTGCACTAAATAAGGTCACAATTAAGAATAGGTTTCCTTTACCTTTAATTTCTGTCTTGTTGGATCAAGTACGGTCCGCAAAGATTTACACTAAGTTTGATTTGGGAGGTGCCTATCACTTGATAAGAGTTAAGGAGGGTGATGAGTGGAAGACGGCCTTCAGAACTAAGTTTGGGTTGTTTGAGTATCTTGTAATGCCATTTGGCTTATGTAACGCTCCGGCGGCCTTTCAGTTTTTTATGCAAGAAGTATTGCGAGATTTCATTGGCATTTTTGTTATCGTTTACATTAACGACATTTTGATATAATCAGATTCCCCAGAACAACATGTTGGACATGTACAGGCCGTGTTGAAGCGTCTGCAGGAATACCAACTGAGTGTAAAATTGGAGAAATGTGCATTCCATGTAAAACAGGTTGAATTTTTAGGATTTATTCTGACTCCAGCAGGAGTGGTTATGGATCCCAAGAAAGTGCAGGCAGTAACTGAGTGGCCTTCCCCGCAGTGCATTAAAGATGTCCAATCATTCTTAGGGTTCGCCAATTTTTATCGGCGTTTCATTAGTAATTTCTCCAAGATCGTCTCTCCTATCACACAATTACTTCGGAAGGCAGTAAGATTTTTTGGGAATTCTGAGGCAGAAAACGCTTTTAAAGAATTAAAGAAAGCCTTTACTGCAGCACCAGTGTTAAGACATCCAAATACTGAGAAAGCTTTTCAGGTGGAGACAGATGCTAGCAATGTGGCCGTAGGAGCTATACTGTCACAGAAAGAGGAGGATGGAGTATGGCATCCAGTGGCATTTTTCTCTAGGAAATTGACCGGTTGTGAGCAGAATTACTCCATTACTGATAAGGAATTGTTGGCCATTCGGGCAGCCTTTCTAGAATGGAGACATTATTTACTAGGGGCACGGCATCAGGTTGTGGTGGTAACGGATCACAAGAACTTGCAAATTTTAAAACTGCACAAACCCTGAGTCAGAGACAACTGAGATGGTCCCAGTATTTTAATGAGTTTGATTTTGTGGTAACATTCAGACCAGGAAGTAAAAATGGGAAGGCGGATGCCTTATCCCGACAACAAAATACAGACAATCTAGTAGAGGAAGTCAAAACAATTATTGCCCCAGAAAAAGTTATTGGAGCAGTCACTAAACATTTAACTGACCAAATAAAGAAGGTGTTGTCACCAAGTCAAATGCAGAAGTGGAAGAATATGGATGTAACACGGATGGTGCGGGAGGGGTTGCCTTACCATAATGGGCATTTGTACTTACCCACCAAAGAATTACAAGAAAAGGCGTTGTATTGGTGCCATAATTCTCCTTTAGCAGGACATGCCGGGCAAAGGAAAATGCAAATCATGTTAGAGAAGTACTTTTGGTGGCCTACATTAAGAAAAGATGTGGAGAAATATTTATTACATTGTGAAAATTGTGCCACTCCTGAAAGAGCATGGACTCACCTGTCAATGGATTTCATTACTGACCTACCACCCGATAATCAATTCGATACCATTTGGGTGGTGGTAGATTTTCTGTCCAAACAAGCCCATTTTGTTCCATGTGTTGGAATTCCGGGAGCAGGCAAGTTGGCAGAGTTGTTTTTGCAACATGTAGTCAGATTGCATGGTCTGACAAAGAGCATTGTGTCGGATAGGGGCTCGCAGTTTACATCCAGGTTTTGGTGTGCTTTCTGTCGGATGTTGGGAATCAATTGTGCTCTGTCCACTAGTTATCATCCCCAAACCGATGGGCAGACCGAAAGAGTGAACCAGACATTGGAGCAATACCTGAGAGGTTACCTGGGAGGTGGCAGAGAATCGTGGGTGCAGGCACTGTGTTTGGCGGAGTTTACATATAATAACACTTTTCACAGTTCTTTGGGAATGGCACCTAATGAATGTTTGTATGGGCATGAACAAAACATGATACCAGAACAACTACCGAACATGGAAACTATGCCAGCGTTGCAAGAGCGAAAACAGTTGCTTCTTCAAGTCAGAGGGCACGCACAAATTTGGAGAGAGCCAAAGAAGCATATAAAAGACAGGCAGATAAACATCGACAAAGGAGTCCGCAGTATCAAGTGGGGGATCGGGTTTGCTTATCAACACGCAATCTGTCATTGGTAGGATCACGTAAATGTATGCCTCGGTTTATTGGTCCTTATGAAATATGTAAGTGTGTATCAAATACTGCTATGAAATTGCGTTTGCCAAAGAATGTGCCGGTACATCCGCTTTTTCATGTATCTTTACTTAAACCTGCAGCTCCCGGAATGAAGACCAAACGGCCTCCACCCATTGTACAAGATGGACAAGAGGAATTCGAGGTTAAAAGTATTTTGGACGTGAAAAGGAAGAAGAAGCATCTATGGTACCTCATTCAATGGGTAGGTTATTGCCCAGAAGACGGTTCATGGGAACCAGCAGAGGACGTACATGCCCCCAGATTGGTGAAATTATTTCATTTGAGACATCCGGCAAAACCAGGTCCTGGAAAGAGGCCTGGGAGAGGAGGTAATGTCAGGAATAAGGGCTGGTGCCGCAGGGGAGTAACTAAGTTTGCTTATTAAAACATTGGTAAAGAGAACTACATTTCCCAGCATTCCGGGGAGGACCTGTAGTTCAACGCAAATTGCTGCGCGTTGCCAGCTGCAAGTAATGAAAGGCAGCATAAAGCCAACACGCTCGCGCCCGCAGGTGTGGCTTATTTTGTGTTCCTGGATGGGTGTGGTCGGAGCGAGACGTGAACGGATCTTTCCTTGCAGCCTGTAAGACTTTGGAGCAAGACGAAGCGGGTGGACTGGCTGGCAGTTGATACAGCGCTTTCTTCAGACTCTGAGTGGTCCCGTGGGGCCGCTCGGAGCTCAGATAAGTAATGGGCACATTACGCTGCAGGATAAATGCGGGCGGGCTGGCTGACTGTGGTTAAGGCATTTTCTTCAGACTCCGAGTGGTCCTGTGGGGCCGCTCGGAGCTCAGATAAGTACTGGGCACATTACGAGTTTACCGCTAAGTGTGTGTTTTCAGTGAATCCTTGTTAAGGACTTTGATGCTTAATACTCGTGTGTTTAAAGGCACACGGCAGAGTTCGGACAATGTTTATGGTTGCTAACTCAGCAACATACAGTACAGGACATTCAGGGTTAGGGGCTGTTTGGGCACAACAGTGATCTGGTGTCCTTGTCTGGGCATGTACATTATGGCTATATGTGTTCAGTGTTGCTTCAGCTTGCCCAACGGGCCATGTGTCATGTATTTCATGTATGGAATTAAATTCCATTGTTTGTGTTCATCTATGCTTGCTATATGTTTATCTTGTTACATGTTCACACGTATTAAGGTGTGTTTATACGATTTAGAGGTAGGCTGGAGGCAAGATTAATAGCGCTTACCCTATGTGTTTGGTTGAGTACAGAACTAGGTAAGGAGTTTCTTTCCCTGTTCTTCCCCTTTCCTATCCACCTTAGGAGTTCCCTAACCCTCTATCCGGTGTTCCTATATCCCTACCCTATCCACAACCTCTTCCTAACTCCTCTTCCCCCCAATGGCTGCCACGTGGTGTCCTGTGTAAATCATTCAGGCGCCTGTGCCAACCACGGGTGGAGAGTCGAATTCATTCGGTTTCTGTGGTTCGGGGGAGAGTGTCGATTCCTCTCCTCCATTATTGTGTGCATTCTGACAGTTTGAGATGGGGTGGTAGTTTTTGGGCTTGAGAGGGTCGAGGGAAGGTTTTTTTATTAGAAGTTTGACGTGAACCGTTTTGAATGCTTCAGGAAAAATTCCTGAAGCAAGGGAGTCATTTATGATGGTTCTTGCGTGTTCTCCTGCACAGGTAGATGCGAAAGTTTCTTTGAGGGTTGTGGCTGGGCAAGGGTCTAGGGGTGAGCCGGATGGTTTGCGGGCAGAGAAAAGTTTGAGAAATTGGTCAGATGATATTGGACTAAAGGAGTCGAACATTGGTTTGGTAGTGGTCGCAGGCGATGGGATGGCCGGTATGGCGGGTGGGTTGCCTGGTGGGTGTAAGAGAGCTAGCTTGTTGGTTAGAGTGTTTGTTCTTTCGAGGGCTCTGGTGTAAAAGTGGAGAGAGAGTGAGTCGCACAGTGATTGTGAGGGGGTCGGGGCAGTGGTGGTGTATAATGGTTTGGTGAATTCGCTGATGATTTTGTGAAGTTCTTTGCTGGGGTTTTTACAGTTTAGGATTCGGGCATTGTAATGGGCTTTTTTTGCTTTCTGGATTTCGGCCTTGTACTGATGAAGGTGCCGGGCTAAGGTGGATCTGCTCAGGGGAGTTTTGTCTTTCCGCCATTTGCGTTCTAGGTATTTATATAGTTGTTTACTGGTCTTCAATTCAGGTGTGAACCATCTAGGAAAAAGGCCACAGTGGGCTGATGGTTTGCAAGAGGGTGTGAGCCGCATTAGTGAGGTGTTGAGCCATGAGTCAAAGGCGTCGGGGGTTAGTTGATTATTGAGTAGGCAGGTAGGTGGGGGGACTGGAGGAGTGCGTCGGCTAGGTCAGGAAGGATTATTAATTTCTTCCAGCATTTACGTAGATTCGGATGTTCAGGTTCGGGTACGGGAAGCGGGTTGGGTGAGTGAATGGCGAAAGAAACAAGGAAGTGGTCGGACCAGATGATAGGGGTCGCGGGGGTTAGCTGTATCTGGTTGTGGGAGCTGAAGATGGCATCAAGAGTGTGTCCTTCATAGTGAGTCGGGCCGTTTGTGTGGGGTTGGAGGTTAATTGCGTCAAGGCCGTCAACCAGAGAGCGTGTCATAGGGTTGGTGGGAATGTCCAGCCATATGTTGAAATCTCCTAGAAGGGTGAGGTTGGGATGGTTTAGTTGAAGGGTGGCAATAGAGTCGCAGAGGTTGTTTGAGAATTGTCTATCGTAGCCAGGGGGTCTGTAGATTATTAGGAAGCCGTGGGAGAGCAAAGGGCAAAGGGATAGTTTAACGAGGAGTGATTCGCAGGAAGGAATGGAAGGTTGTTTGTCTGTGATTGAGGCGTGGAAGTGAAACTTGAAGGCGAATGCTATTCCTCCTCCTCTAGAGGGACGGTTCAGTCGGATGAGGGAGTAGTCGGGGGGTAAGGCTTCATTGGCGATAGGGGCGAAGTCATCAGAGAACCAGGTTTCGGTGACGAAGACCAGGTCTGGTTTGTCAGAGGCAAGGAGGTCGAAAATGCTGTGTCTTTTTTTTGCTACGGATCGGGCATTAAATAGGATGCAATTCACTTTGGTAGAAGAGGTTGATGTCAGAACTACAGAGATGGGGTTTGGGGTGGGAGAGGGTGGAAACTGGAGGGTGAGAGGGGAAGGGTGGTTGATGGTCGATTAGAAAAGTGGGCGAGCGGAGAAGTTGGTGGGTTTCGGGTGGGAGTGGATGGACGCGTGTGTTCGGATGATTGGGTTAGGCACGGGAGATTTGAAGGTGGGATGTGGGGGGTTAGGAGTTTCAGTTGTGGTCGGTGAGAAGTCGAGGGAGAGGGGTTTTAGGCAAGGTGAGGCGTAGGGGAGGGTGGTGAATGGGGGGATGAGGTGGTGGGTCGCGACATGGGAGACGATGAGTGCTGAGATATTGAGGCTGACCAGGTACGTTTCTTCTTTAGTGTCTTTGTTGCGATTGGTGTATGCGAGAGGGTAGGGCGGTCAGAGGGGGAGAGGGATGAGGCTTCCATTCTTACTAAGGCGAGGCGTGCAGCTTTTAGGGAGGGGAAGGAGTGTGATCGGTGTGGGATGATGGTGGGGGTTGATGGGAAAAGTGTGGGGTGCATAATTGCTGGGCAGGGAGTGCCTGCGTGGCTAGTGAGGGGAGCAGATATGCTCTAGTGGGCTGATCGGTGGAGGGGTTCAGAGGAGCAGTGGTCTTAGGCTGGTTGGCTAGCCATCATGCCCCTCTGGCTTGGTGTTTGGAAAGGGGCAGGATGGGGGATGTGGTGGACGGTGGGATGATTTGGGGAGGGATGGACGGGAGGTAGGGGTGGCAGGAGGGGGGACGGTGCACGGCGGTCATTTCCAGTAGTCCTTTGTGGATTGGGTGCACTCATGGTAAGTAACTGTGATACCACTGGGTGAGATTATTCAAGGTTTCTGGGTTCTAAATTCAACTTTGTACAGAGAGGATATTAGGCACACTTCTAAAGTCACTTTTATTCAGCTACGGCAGGCTATTAGGCACACCTCTAAATTCAACTTTGCACAGGGAGGATATTAGGCACACTTCTAAATTCAACTTTGCACAGAGAGGATATTAGGCACACTTCTAGGTTCGACTTTGCACAGAGAGGATATTAGGTACACTTCTAAATTCAACTTTGCACAGGGAGGATATTAGGCACATTTCTAAATTCAACTTTGCACAGAGAGGATATTAGGCCCACTATGTAAACATCTATGAGTTATTACTTTAGAAATTGACTGGCAGGAGGACTGATGAAGAAATGTTCATAATCAGCCTCAACAAGAAGGTTCTTATTGACCCATAAATGCCTTGTGTTTACTGTTGTCCTAAGAGGGTGAGGGCATTTGTTTTAAATTTTCCAAAAGGGTGAGGTTCCCCAAACTCCCAAAACATTCCCTCACCGTTTGATGTTCTGACTGTGCTTATCAATCAACCAAGATTTATTTCAGTACAAGACCATGAAATCAACACTAATACAAACATACTTCACAATATTTAATCATAAAAAACTATTCTGATAAGAGTAAATGTATGTGGTTATCTAGTCCTTGTTTTTGCTTGTCATTCTGTTTTTTTGAGTTTTGGTTTATTAATGATAAAAATTGTAAATTGTAACGTGATGTTGGGGCTGTAACGTGAGGGGGTAAAAAAGCAGTGTGTGAAGCAGTGTGTCTGGCTGAGGACGTGAGGACAGATCTCTGCCAATTTCGCTCTTCGTTTTCTCCGTGGATTGCTGCTGCAGTCCGCTTTCGATTTCCACAAAACTTTTCACAGAACTTCCTACTTAAACACCACGCATGCGCGGAGCGCTGCGCGGTGTGCGAAGCAGTGTGTCTGGTGTCTGAGACGGGAGGCGAGGTAAGCGGGCCCCCCCCCTCTTAAGGACTCTGGTCACTTTCCACCACTTTCCACCAGTTAACACAAGTGACTACAAGAACACACAAACGCTCTGTCACACTCTGGTGACCACAAATTCAGTCGAACCGATGGCTCTGCTCTCCCCCACTGAAGCTGAGTCTGGCCGATGGCTTCGGAGCAGCAAACCGCAACTGGAAGCCAGCGAAGGGAAAGCTCGTCAAGCAGCCGCTACCGTGGCGTCACGGACCCCAGGAAGATCTACCCAACCCGCGATGCCGCGGACTCCACAGACCCCAGCGGAAGAGGAAGGCATGGAAGGTGAGGGTTCTTCCTCTAATGCCTTCACAAACGCGCCCCTTCCAGCGACGATGGTGATGATGGCGCAGGAAGCGGACGACGTACCTGCAAGGGACGCATCCAACAACTCCAGCATACTGTCAAGCATACCGTCAAGAGCAACTCCACCGGATGCGCTGGGCCGTTCCACCGTTTTGACGAGCGACTCCCCGCCGGAGACTGCTTGAGGGCGGTCGCAGCGGGGGTCTAAACGGCCGGGGGTGGCTCCCATTGACGGCGTCAACTCAAACCCATGTCCGCCAACAGTGGCTCGCCTTCACCCACCTACTGGGGGGTCTATCCCCAGTGACGAAACTGAGCAGGTCACGGCATCACGCGGCCAAGGCCGAACGATCATGGCGCAGATTCACCAAAATCCTAATCCTCCAGCAGACCTGGTGAAGCACTCACAGCAGAGTGCCCTAAAAACTACACCTATAACGGTCAGCCCAAATGACTCCTGGGCCACAGACATTGAGGACCAGGTGTCTTCAACGAACAGAAGGTCAGAAGATGACTCGGTCTTCGAAGTGACCCACGGGCCAAATTCCACTCACCAGGATTTACCCATGGAACCAAGTGAGTCTAAAGAGAAAAACGCACCTGATGCGGCTGATGGGGCAGGCCTGGGTCGAGCCGATGTCTCTCCAATTACAAGCCAAAACCCTAATTCAGCCTCAGCCGGTCCATTATCCTCAGACGAGGTACAGCTGAAGGACAAAGGGTCCTTGGAAACTGCCTCAAGGAACACAGATCAGGTTACAAAGAGTCTGTGTAGCAAAAGAAAGGCTAAAGTAAAAACTACATGTGATAAATTGACCATAAAGAAACATCGGAAAGCAGGCATTAAAACCCAGGGAGGTTCGAAATGTCTTCCAGCACCGTTGATATCGTCATCTCTGAAAGAATATTTTATAAAACAACATAAAAGGAAACTAGAGCAAGACCCGGAGTTGTCGGATGCAGAAATCTTGGAGGCCATTCAAGACCCTCCACCGATGAACAAAGCGCGAAAAATTGACCTAAACTCACGGAGGCCCAATTCAAGCCTCAAATTGCATGCTCAAATTGGAACAAACACAGACCTGAGCTTGGAACCAGAGAGCTCAGCAACTATAACCAACATCCTGTCTAAAGCAACAACAAATCCCCAGACTGAATTGAGCACAAGAGACGCATTCATTGACAAGCCAAAAGACAGGTCAGACCTAGAGCCAATGCCTGAAGTAGCGATTGGTCAAACTCCAGGGGTTATGGCACGAGACAGGTCTAAATCTATCTCTAGACAAGTACAAGCTGAGGAACACTACGCATGGACTCGCGCGCACATTCAAGGCAACAACAGCAAATCTACTTGGGGCGTGCTACCTATTATCCAAGAGACATTGCCATCGACTGAGAAAAGGCTACCCGAGAGGCCTCTGCAGCTCCAAAGTGAAAAAGGACCAACCACCCCGCTCAAAAACAGACGGCTAAGTGAAATCCCTGGCCCTTTGGAAAAAGAGATGCCCTCGAAAGAAAAAACGGACCTGCTGTCAATTATGTCTGCTCTCACGATAGCACTAAACCCTTTTGGAAAGCTTTATGAGTCCGTTCACAAGGCCCTCAAAGACAACACCTCAATGGTAACCACGATGAGGGACAAACTGACTTTCTTTGAAGGATACCTAACTGCTGTTGAACGTAACTCAAACAACATTCAAGCGAACTTGGAAGAAAAAATAGTAAAATTGGGCAAAGAACTTATGAATAGAAGCCAACTGACCCAACCGGCCAAAACTTCATTCACTAAAGCTATGAAGACTCCAGAGGGCGGAAAGCAAAAGGACTTGGCCCCTATCTTCACAAAAATCCCACCAAAGCCCTCCTCATCACAATCGTCGATGGCTATTGCACTCGCGCCCACAGGGAGTGCCAAGCACCTGAAGAAGTGCATCTCATCCAACACTTCATCATGCACAATGAACAGCTGACAACAGGCACGCCGGCCCCCTGTACTAGCACCAAGGACGATACAAAAACGAAATCACAGGAGATAAAAAACAAATCTCAAACGGCAAACAGCCAAACCCGGCCTGGACCTTCACTCGTACTAAAAACAAATGATGATTCGGACACTATTGCGGACCTACTGAATCTGTCACAGCACTCAGACTCCGTGGAAGTGATTTCCCCAGTAGCAGTAAAGCCAGTGGTCGAACTCAAGACACTGTACATCGCCCCCCGAGAACAAGTGGCGTTGTCTCCCCAGGAAGAAAAAAACCACAGGGCTGGAGGGCCACCTGACTGTCATCAAAGGCCCCGTTCGAACACGCCAAGCGCCGCCATAGAGGCAATAAAAAGTCTAAAGAGCACAGAAAACGGTCCCAATTACAGAGTGGATCGGGAAAGCGACTCAAGACCGGAACAAAAGTATCGGTCTGGTAGGCCTCGAGTACCATCGCACAAGGAGGCTCCAAGATTCAAAGAGGCCAAATTCAAGAAGGAACTAAAGCTAGAAGGCACATCACTTTTTAAATTGGAGCAAATTTCAGCGAAGGAAAGCTATTTGGTACTGAATAGAAGGACGGTGCTGAAAATATTGGGCAAAGTCGACAAGCTCCAACATTTAACTACTGACGACTTTACACTTGTTGAACCTTACCACAGGGAACATAGAGCCAAAGCGTATCTCCATATAAGAACAAAGGCGATAAGTGAAATTTCCACAGAAGTGACAAAAGATCTTCACCGTCTAGGACTCAAACTTCAACAGCTACAGAACCCCAATCGGGCCCAGGCAGAGTCTGGAAGGGACAAGAGGGGCTTCCCGAAAAAGTGCTACGAGCAGCTAATATCAGAAGTGCTGCTGAAAGACTGCAGACGGGAAGAACCCTTGAAGAGAAGGGAAAGGGAGTAGAGGGAACAGCCGGCTGATCGCTTATATAATCGAACAAATGGAAATCAGACAACAGCCAAAACTCCAAAAAGACCAGTGGAGCGAACTCATGAGGGACAAGTAAAGGGAGTCAAGGCGATTATCCCAAGACGGAAACGACTGAAATAGTGGTAAATAAACCATGGAGGTGGATCGCTCACACCTTCAGCCGTAATCAGAAGAAATAGCAGCGGGTCCACTGTTCCAATGACATCGACAGGGAGACCGAGAAACCACTGGTACATCTTAACAAGAGCGCTCTGCAAATGGCATCATGGAACACAAGAGACTACCGCCATCTAACCAGACCTAGCGACGTTAACCTGGGATCATTCGACTTGATTTGTCTACAAGAAACCTGGCTATTGGAAAAACCGTCACTGGACGGTTTTGTAATAGAAGTCTCGCCAGCATCCAAGCCCATCTTGGGCAGACCATCAGCGGGACTACTGACTGCAATACGTCTGGGCTCAGGGATCACCCCGAAGGACAAAATTACAGAGGAGTATGGTATGCTGACTACCCTATCTACATGGTACCATCAAGATCGGGACCGAGACTCCTGGGTAAACTCTGAACTGGCCATAATCAGCCTGTATTGGAACCCAGACAGAACAACTATCAAAGAATTCTGCAATTCAGTAGCCAACGCCATTGATGAAATCATAGTCGACCGAGGTGTGCCAGACATCATAATATGTGGAGATTTAAATGCTAAATGTGGGGAGTTGACAACAGACGGCACAGTCCCACCGATTTTCCTGCAGATTGACAAAAGAGGCAGAGCTTGGTTGAATCTAATGAAGCCGAGAAAGATCCGTAATGTGTCGTCATTGCAAGACCGAGGCAATCTAACTCCAACTTGGGAAAGGGTGGACTCGTTCGCCAATCTAGATTATATCTTCATTACGGAAGGCCTGATCCCGTACTTCATTGCCTCTAACGTCCAAAAAAACTGCGAAAGTGATCATAACCTCCTTCATATGTCATGGGGTGGAGCATCTCCAGAAAGACTTTATTACTTACCTGATATTGAGTCTAATAAACAACAAAATCGGCTACGTCTATCGTCCGAAAACATAAGAACATTTCAGGACAAATTACGCTGGAAACAAGGACACACAAGCAGGGATACAGCAGACAAAAGACCCGAATACGTGTCCCTACTGGCCCCTCATAAAGTGAGCTTCTCTGGTAAGAAACAGACCCAGCCAAATCACAACCACATGTATAACACCAAGGTGGTTGCAAAGCGGCAAGAATTGTGAAAATTAAAAAAACTGGCACTGAAATACAAAACCAACGAATCATGGACCACCTATCATACTGGAGCAACACACTACAAATCATGGCTAAAGCAACACTGGCAGACTCTGTATCAGAACGATGCAGAAGCCATGTTAAACACCTGGGCTTCAAGGAACACAAGAGATTTTTGGTCCCTTCTCAAGAGTACAAATGGTCAGAATGTACATTTACTTTCAAATTCCGTCCCTGAACAAAACTGGATTTCGCACTTTACTGAACTCTATCGACTTCCGACTACTTCGGCACCACAGACGCTATCCTCGAATACCGAACCATGTATTCAACTTTCAAATGTGGAAGACATCTGCAGAGTAATCTCTAACTTAAAATCATCAAGGGCCCCGGGTCCTGACGGGCTGACTAACCTAGATTTGAAAAAACATCCGAATGATTGGGCATGAGCAATCGGCGAGCTATTCGACTACTGCCACAAACAGAAACAAATTCCTAAAACATGGACGGACGCAGTTCTGGTTCCTATCTTCAAAAAGGGGAAAAGGGACAACCCTGCCAACTACAGACTAATAGTCTTACTTGACATTATTTGGAAGATCATTGCATCTCTCTTGTTGCGGCACTTCAAAGACTGGGCCAATAAATCTCCGGCAGCAGACATCTTCCAAACTGGCTTCCAGAAGGGCGCCGGCACAACGATCAATCTGCTAATTCTCAACATCATCAAAGCCAAAGTGAAGGGAGGCGCGCCCAAGGTCTACATGGCGATGGTGGACCTGTCACAGGCCTTTGACACGGTGGACCGCAACCAACTATGGTCAAAGCTAACAACCTGGCAGTGTCCAGACCCGCTACTAGAACCAATAATGGCCCTACATACAGCAACATCCCTCCGGGTGCGCCTAAACCAACAAGGGATCCTTTCAGATCAGATCCACACGGAGCGAGGAGTCAAACAGGGCTGTCCTCTGGCCCTGGCCTTGTTTATTGCCTTCGTTGGTGACTTTCAGGAGTCTGAAAAACGGGTCCGATCATTCCCACCTAAAGTAGGAGACAGTTAAGTGTCAAGATTGTGGTACGCCGATGACTTGATCCTCATGGACCAAAACGCAATAGGTCTTCAAAGACAATTAACCAACCTAACCACATACATGGAAAGTGACAACCTACAAATCAATAAAAAGAAAACAAAAATTCTTCTATTCTCCAAATCAACCAAGAAGCCTGAACAGTCCGTCCTGGTTTCTCAAAAATACAAAAATTGAAGTAGTAAAGGAATACAAATACCTGGGTGTCCTGATCGATAACACACTGAACGAAAACTGCCTTCAGAACTCGTTGTGGGAAAAAATAAGAAATCTGGTGGTGCAAACTCGCTCAGTGGACAAAAAATGTGGGAAATTCCCATGGACCCCAGCTCTCCAGTTCTACAAGTCTAAAGTAGTCCCAGCGATAACTTACGGAATGGCCGCCAACCTAAGTCTGCCTCCAGAGATCTGGACTCGGAGGGATTTCTGTAGAAATCGGTGCTGGGCTTGCCCAAATCAGCCCCAATGCTGGCAATCCGGCGTGACCTAGGCCTACCATCTCTAGCCTCTGTGGTGGTCCAAAGTGCTACACAGCTATACAGAAAAATTCTGACACCAAGTTCGGTGCCGATTTTTCAGGTGGTGGCATCAGAAATCTACAAAGGAACCTGCAAACCGCTAACTGCATGGGTCAAAAAGGTCCAAGAAAAGCTTGAAGAAGTTGCCTGCACAGAGGAAACCTTAATTACAAATCCAGGATGAGTAAAGATGAAACTCGACCAACAAGACTGGATAAATACAAATGAGAAGATCCTGCTGTATAAATCCTTAAAGCACCTACCACCAACCCACAACCAGTTAAAGGTTCCACTAAGGTACTGTGAGAAATTCCCAGAGAAAGAACTAAGAAAGGCCTACATGCGAGCGCGACTAAATTTGCTACATACTAGAGAAATTCTGGCTACCCGAGCGCTCTTGTCCTCATCCAACTGCCGCATGTGTGGAGATAGTGAACAGGTAGAAACAATTCGTCATCTACTTATGTTATGCCCAGCACTAACACTCGAAAGACAAGCATTCTGCCAGAAGGTCCAGGATGGCAGCGAAATTCCTGGTAGTGGCACTAAAAAGAGCCAATTCGACAGGTACCATCTCGCACAAAGGGTCTCTCTGTGACCGGGTGAACCAGTGACCAGTCTCCCCGAATCTTCTCGACGAAAAGTGGTGTCCAAAGTCCAAAGTAGCGTATGAATGATAAGAAAAGTCAACAAACGCAAAATTCTTTTGTAAAAACCAAATTGGTTAAAAACATTTTTTTTAAAAAAACAGCCTTGCCATTTGAGCTTTGTTGCTATATATATTTATATTGTGTGTGTGTCTGTGTGTGTGTTTCTGTTAGCATCTACACTGCCACCTCAGCTTCATGACATTAAAAAGGAGAGGCAGGTGCTGCATGCAAAACAGTGGATCAAGACAGGCTAAGAATTATCCTGGCCCCTTGGTGATCTTTGAATGTATTTGAACCCCAAATTACTGCTTCAACATCATAGTTATATACAGACCACCATCACTTGTGTCAGATTTTTGTAATGAGTTAGCTCTTCAGTTAAACAACTTAAAATCTACAAATACGACTAGAGTGTTGGTTGGAGATCGGAATAGATGGAGAGGGAATAAACTAGATAAGGAAGCCATCCTACTGGAAAAAACAATGAAATATCTAGACTTCATACTGATAAATGATGAACCCACAACACCACAAGGTAACCAGTTAGACTGGGTTATAACTCAAAACTTGAATACCAATACCCAGAATATAATTACGAAATCCTGCATATGGTCAGACCATTTTACGGTCACTTTTGACGTCCTGTTAAACAATCCATCAGAACATACAAGTAATCCCCATATAAAGGTGCACAGCCGTAATTTCAAAAATATAGGCTCTGATCAACTGAAACCTTGTTTAAAAATGATCCTAGACAATTTTCAGGATAATGATTTGTGTGAAAATATGTTACTGCAATACAACGCACATATTCGCGAACTGGTGGAACAGTTTGCTCCCCTAAAACCTAAAGTAATCAGGAAGATCGACAACCATCAAAAATGGTTCAATGGTGAGCTCAATAAATTGAAGTTCGAAAAACGAGGTCTAGAAAGAAAATGGATACAAAACCCTATTCCTGCCAATAAGGATCAATAGAAATGTATAAATTCAAAATACAGAAAAACGATCAGAGAAGCCAAGACGAATTATTATAATAAAGAGATAGCAGCAGCCCCCAACACCACAAGCAACATTTTTGAGATCCACAAAAATATAGAAAAACCTAAAGCACTCACTCCTCCTTTCCATCCTACTAAGGAGGATTGTGAGGTAGTACAAAGGGCTTTCACTGCCAACATACAGAAGTCGAGAGATAACATTACAATATATAGAGAGGTTTCAAGTGATGCAATAATACAACCTCCAGTTGTATCTAGACAGTGTGAAGTGGCCAGTTTTAGTTTTTCCCCAATTCCAGAGGAAGAGATGTCCTCAGTACTGGAAAAGATGAAACCAACGTCATGTGCGGAAAACATCTTGCCGGCCAAAGTGATCTTAGACAATAAGGAACTGTTTTCTCCAGTACTTACTAAGAAAGTAAATGCATCATTCGAAGAGGGCATAGTACCCAGGGATATTAAAGAGGTGGCCATCAAGCCACTGGTAAAAAAGGCAGGCCTGGACCCCAAAGACCCAGGAAGCCTACGCCCAATCACAAATTCAAACTTTATCCTAAAAATCTTGGATAAGATAGCAACCGATCAATTGCAAAAGCATGTAGGGAATTCTTCATGAGCAACAATCAGGTTTCCGGGCGGCTCATAGCACGGAAACGGCAATGCTTGATCTGCAGAGATATATTCTTGAAATACTGGATAGGGGCAAGGCGGGAATCCTGATGCTCTTAGATCTCAGGGCAGCATTTAACTTGGTGGATTACCAACTTCTGCAAAAGGCACTGGATAAAATAGCGGTTTGTTCACCAGCCGCGCTGGCATGGTTGACTTCTTTCTTGGCGGATCAGAGAGCAAGAGTGCACTGGGGGTGTACATTCTCAGAGGCCACTCAACTAAACTTCGGAGTCCCACAGGGAGCAAGTTTGTCCCCACTGCTATTTAACTTATATATGAGATGTCTTTGTGATCTTCTGGAAAGCATTGGCGCGTTCTTTACGAACTACGCCGACGATACCCAACTGGTCTTTGAACTAGTTGGGGATCATCTCGTAGATAGCGCCAAAATAACAGAAGTCTATAACATTATAGATAAATGGATGAGACAAAACTGGATGTGCTTGAACAACACCAGAACTGAATTGATGATTTTTGGCACTCGTCAGGCCAGAGCAAAGTTGGGCGTAGAATACCAAGCGTTTGCCATTAAGGATGTAAATATCCCAGTTATGCCCCAGGTTAAAAGACTAGGGATGATGATGGAAGCATCAGTAGGGTCCGAGGTACAGGTTAAATACCTTCACAAAAACAACACTTATTACCTGCGTCTACTGAGAGCCATCCATCCGTTCCTTAATGAGGAAAATACAGCTACTATTGCGAGGGCTATTATCCTGTCGCAATTGGATTATGGCAATGCATTGCTGCTAGAGGCAACCAAGAAAGAAATCGAAAGATGCCAAGTTATGGAGAATAAGGATGGTCGTATCGTTAAAGGGATCAAGAACAGAAAGCATATAACGGAAGGAAGGAAATCATTGCACTGGTTGAGAATAGAGGACAGAATCATTTTTAAATCTATGACTATAGTCCACAGGTGCCTCCACGGTACAGCCCCTTAGTACTTCAAGAAACAATTCTCTAGATACACTCCTTCACGGTCATTATGATGAATGTGCCGCATTTTTGCTGGGCAACTGGTAAGGGTAAAGCCTTCCCAGTGCCGGCAGCACAACACTGGAATAAGCTGCCCTCTATCCTCCAGCTGGAAAAAAAAATACCTGACATTTAGGAAACTTCTTAAAACCCAAGTGTTTAAATGAGTAGGCCCCAGGCTAGTGAATCTTTTCGTCAGAACCAGCTGGAATGATTGGTTGTTTTGTCTGTTATGTGTTTTGTGTTCACGCGCCCTGATGCCTGCAGGCTTTCTGCGCACTACAAGCATATAAATAAATAAATAAATTATGAACACACCTTTTTTCAAGAAGCACATTATAGATGTGGTCCATAGTCCCAAATGTGCAAAAGTATTATTCCCAAGGAACACGAAAACTAAGGATAATACAAGACAACAATCCGAAACAGTCTTCTGCAGCAGGATTCATTGGGGTTCAGTGTACATTTTGGGTTCAGACTCTACCTAAGTTGCCGGACTTCAATCAAATGGGGCGGACAGACCTTAAGGGATATTTTAAGGCTGCTCATAATCTCACGAACAAGGCACAGCTAACTGCAGCCATCTACATGTTTTGGCCTCAAGTGCTTACACAAGACATTTGCTATAGGACAATCGCCAATATTAAAAAGTGCCCAACATTGGTAGTCGAATGGAATGGGGCAGTGGCAAATAAGTCATGTTTGTGTATTTTTGTTTTTATTTAAAAAGGTTATTGATTTTAAAAGGAACAGAGGAAATCACAAGAATCATTGAAGATGAAATCAACACCATCACAGTCCCCGTCCAACTCTGTTTACCCACTCAAACTCCCTCCTCCCCCGGCATCTCCCTCCACACCCAACAATGAAAGGAGATCAAACATGGTGTACAAATAAATCAAAATACAATCTCAAATACACTTACATTGGTTACAGACCTTCCCTCATACCCCTTATAGCCAAGGGATCAACCAGAGGCGGTAGCGGACCGCTCATCCCATTCAGTTTCAACCCCCAGTCTCCATCTCCCTCGGAGGACCCTTAAAACCCCTTGAACTTTGTATGGAACCTCAACCAACTTATCTCCAGCTCAGAACACCTCCCGTGAAGAGCTGCAGTGATCCTTTCCATCAAGTAAATCTCCTTCAACTTTGCTACGCACTCCCCCTTACTTGGCAGCCTCTCCCTCTTCCAGTGGATTGCCAGGCCTGATCAAGCTGCCAACAGCGAGAAGTGAACCATTTGGGGTAAACCCCTATATTCGCCTCCTTCCTCTTCCAATCTGAATAGCACCAACAGGGGGGTCGAGGGGCAAGAGATTCCCTCAATCTCCTTAATCCACCCCAAGACCTCCGACCAATAAGTCTGCACCTCCCTACAGTCCCACCACAATTGCCGGTAGATGGCATGCTCTTCCCAACCTCGCCAACACATGGGACTCACACACACAAACATCCTTGAAAGGCGGACAGGGTCGTACTGCCACCTGTGGAGCAGCTTAATGCCATGAAGTTTGTACTGGCATGAAATTGATGTCTTAAATGCTCTATAGCACATCTTGTGCCACTGTCCCGCATCAATTTCTGTCCCGAGGTCTTGCTACCATTTAGTCTGTAGACTCTCAGTACCCGATCCACTCCTCTCCAGGAATGCCACATATAGGGCAGTAATCAACCCCTTCATCTCCAGGTGCGATTCTAAGAAACGCTCCGTCCTTGTGAGCTACCTCTGTATCTGTGGCTTCCATCACTCTGCCATAAGTGCCCTGTTGATCTACATATAAGAGAATACTGATAATGTCCCTATTTGTAACACCTGCTCAAGTTCCTGGATTGAGATACATTTCCCCTCATGCTATAACTGGCCCACACTCGCCAAGCCTGCGAACCACGTCTGGTACCTAGCCACATCTGGAATCTCCTCCAATACCCCCATCTCCCACAAGTGGCTGATGGGTGAGGGCTTTGTCGTTACGCCGGCATCCCTAACCCTGGATGCCACAACTCCCAAATCACCCCTAAAATGGGATATTCTCAGATTCTACGTGGAATCGATGCCCTGGGTGCCCACATCTATTCGGCAACCATCATGGGTCGCAAATGAAGATTCTCTAAACAAACCCATTGCTTTCCCTTATCCTCCCAAAGATGTGAGACCAGTGCCCTTAACTGAGCCTCCGTGTAATACTCACCGGGGTCAGGAAATCCTCCCCCGCCCCGTCTCCTTGGGCAAAACCAGAGTATCGTACCTCACAGGCGGCTTCCTCCCCTGCCACAAGAAGTGCAGCATCCGTCCTTTAGCCTCCCTTAGGAAGAACTGGGGGTTTCTGTAGGGAGAATCTGGAAGAGATATAGGATCCTAGGAAGGAAGTTCATTTTTAAAACACTGAGACAGCCCACCCAGGAGACTGTAGGTTTCTCCCACCTTGACAAGTCTCTGCACAGAGAAGTGGGGGATAATTAGCCTCACCGAGATCCTGCAAACTATGTGTAAGTATAAACCCCAGGTAGCGAGGTGTTTCTAAACGTACCTCCATCCCCATGTAATTGAGTGCCCCCACCTACCTTGCATCATCATCGTCAAATGGAAACCAAATGGACTTGGCCCTATTGATTTTAAACACAGAGAACTTCCCATACTGATGTAACACCTTCAACGCTGCCAGGATCAATATATGCAGGTTACGTAAAGACAGCAAAACAACATCAGCATACAGCCCAAGCTTAAATTCTGTATCCCCCGCCCTAATCCCTTCGACCTGGGGTGCGCTCCAGAGCCTCTTCGCCAGCGGCTCCGTTGCAAGTGAAAACAATAGGGGGAGAGCGGGCAGCCCTGTCTGGTCCCCCTCTGTAACCAAATCATTCTGGAAAACCATACATTTACCGCCACCCTCGCCGACAGCCCCCTGTATAGGGCTCTCATGCAGCCCAGAATATCTTCCCCAAACCCATACTTCTGCAAAACCACGTACAGGAAGCCACTATCCACCCTGTCGAAGGCCTTCCCTGCGTCCAATGCCAACAGTGTGGGATGGCCCCCCTTACCACTGGCTACATCCATCAGATGCAGGGTCTTCCATACTGTGTGGGCACCTTGTCTCCCTTGTATAAAGCCTTCCTGGTCCGCATGGACCAGTCACAGCCTCAGCCCCTCTAGCCAAGAGGTGAGCACCCTTGTGAAAATCTTCACATCCACGTTGAGTAAAGAGATGGGCCGGTTTGACCCACACACCCGAGCATCCCTTCCCTATTTCGGAATCATTGATATCAGAGCCCTGCCAAAGGACTTCAGAGCTTTACCTGTCTCCCGAATATAGCTTCACCAAGTGCGGGGTGAGAAGGCCTGCAAAGGTCTTATAGAACCAGGTCGTTAAGCCATCATCCACCGGGACCTTCCCTGCCTGCATCCCTCAGATCGCAAATAGGACTTCTTCTAAATGGAAGGGTGCATCTACCATCTCTACCTCTTCTGCGGTTAAGGTTGGAAGTGTGACCTCCTGTAGATAAGCGTCCACCTTATCCCCATCTATGTGTGTCTCTCTCCCATAGAGCTTCTCGTTACAATTTACAAAGCATTCTGCCACCCCCCGTCAGGTCCACTAATCCCACCTACCCATCTCTCCGCCCTCTGCCCCCTTAGGCAGGCTGCAAGAAGCCCATCGACTCTATCCCTCATCTCATAATACCTTTGTTTCAAAAATTGTAACTGTCAAACCTCCTTGCCCATCTTGAGAGATTTCAGTTCCTTCCTTTTGGCCCTAGCATCCTGTATCAGACGTGTATAAGAGTACCAGACCTCCTCCCACCCTCAATCTGAGCACAGATAACATGCTAGGCAGCTCAATGGTCTCAGCATTGCAATAATCAGAATTATGGTGCTTTTATTTTTAGGTAAAAAAGTGCATGTGGGGCGGCACATATTTTGGGTTAGAATGACTCAGGAAGTGGCGAGTGTCTCCAGTATTACTCACATATCATAGATATGTAAAAATATATTCGGGAAACTAGATAGAAAATGAGAAATGCGCAAAATTAAATAACGACTCACGGTTTGGTAGCCCGGCCGAACAAACTGAGATATGTTTTAAAATGGATGCCAAGATACAAAATGGCATCTTGAGAGCACGTGTGAAAAGACCTGACTCATACAGATAAAGAATATTCTTTGGCAGCATTTCAATATAAGACAAGCACGCCTGGGAGGATATATTTAGAATTTTTGGCAGGGAAAGTAGACATGATTGATGCTAAATCAGATAAGGGCAAGGAAAGTTACCAATTATTTATTTATTTATTTATTTATTTATTTATTTATTTATTTATTTATACATTTGTATAGCGCACAAACAGCCCATGGGCATCGTGGCGCTGTTACTTGTAGGGAACTTAGATGCAGGGAGATACAACATACATTTTACATATTTTACATTGGTAGCACATTAATACATATTTTACATTGGTAGCAAATTAATACAGTCAGGTAGTTGCAGGTACATTTGCAGGTTTATCAAGAGATGTGGCGAGTAGTCCCCGGGGACTGAGGTGTTGATCAGGCTTTGCGGAAGGCACTGAGTGAGGCTTTGGCACGAATCGTCATAGGAAGGGTGTTCCAGTGTAGGAAGGCAAGGTAGGGGAAACTAGCGCTACCTGTCCTGGCTCTTTTTACTCTGGGCACAGTGAGCATGTTTGTGTAGGGTGTTCATGTTGGCCTTGTAGATGTGGCGGGGTGGATTCTTTGTGATAGTTAAGCCGGTGCAGAGAGGTGGATGCATTTATGGGTAAGAGTCAGAGCTTTGAATATAACCCTCTCTTTTATTGGGAGCCTATGGGTTGATTTTCTAGCGGCCGAGATGTGTTCTCTTTTAGAGATACCTTGGGCTGCACGCAAAGCACTGTTCTGGATTACTTGCAGTTTTTCTAGATTGTTTGTGGAGGTCCCTAGGAAGAGTACATTACAGTAGTCCAACCTAGAGCCGGTGATAGCTCTGGCTATGTTAGTGCAGTTCTCTTTGGAGAGAAAGGGCCTGGCATCGTTAATGAGTTTTGCATGGTAGGCTGCAGTAGAGGCAATTGCATTGACTTGTCTCGTCGTGGACAGATAGACTCCGATGGTTTTAACATGTCAGATACTAGGATGTTGATGGAGTCAATGGTGAAGTGGCTGAACTGGGTGTCAAGATTTTTGAGAGTTTCAGTGGATCCTACCAGCAGAGTTCTGTCTTGTCTGAGTTGAGGCAGAGTCCGTTGACAGCCAACACGTTTGGATGGTGTTGTAAATGGTGTTAAGAGTTGTGGAGTCTCTGTCATAGTTGCCTGTGAGTGTGAGGAGGATCTGAGTATCGTCAGCATAGTTGGTGTAGGAGATACCCATGGCGTCAAGGATGAGAAAGTGGGAGCTGTAAAGATGTTGTAGAGAGTAGGGGAGAGGCAGGAGCCTTATGGTGCTCCACAGAGCATGATGGTGGGTGAGGCCGAGGCTAGATCAGAGAAAACTTGCCTGGTCCTACCTTGTAGGAAGGAGGTGATCCATGCAGTGGTGTCAGGGGAGAATTTGGCTGTGGAGGTGAGGTGGTGGCATAGGATATTATGGCCTATGAGGTCAAATGCCGCAGAGAGGTCAAGAAGTAGGAGTAGGACCGGTTTACCTTGGTCTCTTGGATCGTCCATCTGGTTTTTGAGGTCAAGTAGAGCGCTCTCTGTTCCGTGCCTGGAGCGAAAGACGGATTGTCGTAACCCTAGGAGTTTGTTCTCTTCTATGAAATGTTGTACTTGTAGATATGCTGCTTTATCCAATATCTTAAGTAAGAAAGGGACGGTGGTGATGGGTCTGTAGTTATTGGGTAAGGTGGGGTCAAGAGTGTTTTTTTAGGAGGGGTCGGACCCGGGCTTCTTTGAGGCAAGAGGGTACTTTCCCAGTAGCAAAAGAAGCGTTGACAAAGGCTGTTAGGAATGAAGCGAGAGTGTCTGCACAGTCCTTGATAATTGCGGCCGGGCAGGAGTCACCCTTACAGTTGGAAGGCTTTATAGTTTTCATGATGTTGATCATGTCCTGCTCCTGTGTGGCCTTGAAAGAGAAGAGGGGAGAGGTATCAGGAGAAGAGGGGGGGTGGGGGTGGGTTGCCTGTTGAGCGCGTGTTTGCTGTTCAGGATTTTAGTTTGTAGTGAATTCAGCTTGTTACGCATGGCTGTTTGGATGTTGTCACACCATGTCTTATCTTTGGTGAAATTTTGGGGGGTGGGTGTGGGGGTCTCTAGTTCTCTGAATATGGAGAACATTTATTTTGTGTTAGATTTGGCGTTAGAGATTCTGGTTTCGAAGGATTTAGCTTTGACGTGAATGATGGCTTTCTTGTACTCCTTTGAGCGTGCTTTAAAGTCTTGTTTGTCTTTGTCAGAGTGGGTGGCTTGCCAAAGTGTTAGGGCGGCACGTTTGTCAGTACGGAGTTTGAGGAGGTATGGGGTGAACCATGCATTGCTGTGGCTAGTGGGTTTTGTTTTTTGAGGTTTGAGTGGGGCAATGAAATTGACCGCTGCTGTGATAGCAGTGTCGTACGCTTAGGCGAGGGCTTCTGGGTCATTGGAGAAGGTGGGTCTAAAGGCTGGTCCCTGGAGGAATGGTAGAAGTCTTGCTTTCGTGAGTTGGCGAGCACTTCTTGTTAGTGCAGGAGGTAGGGGGTTGTCAGAGGGGAGAGAGGAGGTACTGGCAGTGGACATGCCAAAGGTGATGACGTGGTGATCAGAACATGGGGTAGGGGTAGTGCCTGTGAGCGATAGAGGGCAGTTGTGTTGGGCGATCCAATACAGTGTTCTGCCTAGCGTGTGGGTGGGGTCTGTGACAAAATTTCTGAATCCTAGGGTCTCAAGGGCTATGTTGAGCGATTTGGCAACAGGGTCTTTGGTGTCGTTCAAGCCTAGGTTAATGTCACAGAGTAGGATAGCTTTGCTTTGTTTTTTTAGATTGTCTGCCAAGAGGTGGTTGAGGGAGGCCTGAAAATCGCCTATGGGGCCTGGAGGACGGTAGACAAGGTGCATGGTACTGGTACAGTGGTGCGAGATGCTGAGTTTCAACTGGAGATAGTCACTGTTATTGTTCATGGTTTTGTCCATCTTTCTGATGGAGAGGGAGTATTTGGCTATTTAAGCAACGCCTCCACTTTTGGATGGGCGGTCCTGTCTGATGACTGTATAGCCTGGTGGGAGTGCAAGGGATCGGGCAGGGCCCGAGGCTTCATGTAACCAGGTTTCAGTAACCATAAGGAGGTCTAGATTGTGACTGGTGATGAGGTCATGTATGTCTAAGGCGTGAGCGTTAATGGAGTGGGCATTGATCAGGGCGCACTTGAGATGTGGTCCTTGGGTGGACGTGACTGGGTGGCTATGATGGGTGGATGTGGTGGTAAAAGAGGCGTCAGTGGTGGTGGGTATGGCATTTACAACATTAAGGGTCCCGTTGCCAGGGGTCATAGACAAGGGCATAGTAGCATAAAGGTCAATACATTGCAGATGGGGGTAGATAAATGTGGCATCACAGAAATTGCTTTGACAGAAATTGCATTGGGGTTCCCATTTTCAGGTGTGGCAGGCACAGGTATGGTGGTATTGAACACATTACTGCTCAAAATGGGGGTAGAAGAATGTGGCATCACAGAAATTGCATTGGCAGAAATTGCATTGAGGGTCCCATTTTCATGGGTGGCAGACACAGATATGGTGGTATTCAACACATTACCGCTCAAAATGGGGGTAGAAGAATGTGGCATCACAGAAATTGCATTGACAAAAATTGCATTGGGGATCCCATTTTCAGGGGTGGCAGACACAGATATGGTGGTATTCAACACATTACCGCTCAAAATGGTGGTAGAACAATGTGCCATCACAGAACAGAAATTGCATTGATAGAGATTGCATTGAGGGTCCCATTTTCAGGGGTGGCAGACACAGGTATGGTGGTATTCAACACATTGCTGCTCAAAATGGGGGTAGGAGAATGTGGCATCACAGACACTGCATTGACAGAAATAGCATTGGGGGTCCCATTTTCAGGAGTGGCAGAGACAGGTACGGTGGTATTCAACACATTACCGCTCAAAATGGGGGTAGAAGAATGTGGCATCACAGAAATTGCATTGACAGAACTTGCATTGGGGGTCCCATTTTCAGGAATGGCAGACACAGGTATGGTGGTATTCAACACATTACCGCTCAAACTGGGGGTAGAAGAATGTGGCATCACAGAAATTGCATTGACAGAAATTGCATTGGGGGTCCCATTTTCAGGGGTGGCAGACACAGATATGGTGGTATTCAACATATTGCAATTCAAAGTGGGAGTCCTGATTTTGGTTTGGTGAGAGGTGCGGGTAGTCTTGAGAGCCTCCTCTTTTAAGTCAGATTTGAAACGGCTGGTGGCCATTGCTTGCGGTGCAGAGAGTGCGTTTGTGATATGTGGTGGTGCCTTGCTTCAGGGTTTGCAGTCGGCCGTTGCAGGCACTCGTGGGGGGTGGCTGCGATAGGAATGGGCGCGCATACGTGCGGGCACGTAATCTCATTTGCCTGGTGGCGAAGGAGGCACTGTTAAGGAGCGGGTGGGATTGGGGCTCCTTACCTTGTGGAAAGATCAGGGTTCTGCGGCAGGCGGTGGCAGCAGGCGAGCAGCAAAGAGCAGATAAGAGCATGGGAAGAGGCCTTTCCTCATGGCCTTCCTTGGTCGGCTTTGCCTCTCGGCCCTCTCCCCCTCCATTTAAAGCAGGAGGGGAGGGGCAGGCTGAGAGAGGCTAGGCACTCGGGCCCATGGCGCGAGCTCTGGCGGGCTTCTTTGTTGATCTGATGGCGTCCATGGCAACCATGGAAGCAATTACAGGATGCAGGGCCTCTAGGCAGCATGAAGGGTGAATGGAACTCCGGTGTTCCAAAATGTATCTGATGATGAATCGGATTAGTTTCCAGCTGATCCTCCGTGTGTGAATCTGCTCGCAGCAGAGCAGATAAGAGCATGGGAAGAGGCCTTTCCTCATGGCCTTCCCTGCTCGGCTCAGCTGCGTTACTTGGCAGCAAACAAATGAGCTTGTGGGGTTTGCCTTGGTATGAGCTGCCAACTAAATTTGGCTTGACCTCGAGAAGCAGATAAGAATTGGTATTTGGCAGGAGTTGAAGGATGTGTAATTGTGTCCGACTGAGTCTAAAATAAGCTTATCAGTCTATGTGTCAGTCAGTCGGTGCATGCCAAAGATGAGCTAATGTGGGCTTGGTGAGCGACAGACAAGCCACCCAATCAAAAGATAGGGATGGATTTGATTTTCTTTCAATGAAAGGACCTATCAGGAAGATGCTCTGATAAGGGATTAATTTGCACGAGAGTGTTGCATCACTCAAAAAGGCCTATAAAAGTTGGAAGGCAGAATACTGCTCTGTGTGTGCTTCCAGTGTGTCTTGTGAACCCGTATTAAAGATGACTGTGAACTTCACCCGGGTGTCCGTTCTTCCTTGTTCCTGTCTCAGTGTCGTGATTCACAGGTGCCAGAAGCTTGATGGGATGGAAAAAGACCCTCGTGTACACATGGCAGTCAGACAAAAGGGCCCTAAAATCTTTCACAAAATTCAGGGACAAGGACCTAGGCTTATGCTGACAGCTATGGGGAGAGGCCCGGAGAAGTGACAGGGTAAGTAGATCTGCAGTCTGCCCTCATTTTGTCAGAAGGGTCTTCCCAAGACTGTGAGTATGGCGCACTTGGCATCTCTGAATTATGGTATGTATTGTGGGGGACAGAGGCAAAGGAAGAAAAAATAATAAAACATGTTATATATCTATATTAATTGTGGTAGTTTAGAAAATTAATGGGGTTGATAACAAAAGTAACGGGATAGTTTAGGAAAGTAATGGGGAAATTAGAAAAGTAACGAAGAGCGTTTTTGTGTGTGTAAATAAGAGACAGAGATATAGAGTGCCCACGAGTCCTGACTTAAGGAGTTTCAGAAGGGGGTGGCTTATACCCCCATCAGCGTCTTTAGGCGACGTACGGACAGGTCCATTATAAGAAGACAGCCTAAATCCTGTGATCAGGGTATTATTAGGAGAATGAGCACCATGGTTTAAATGTAAAAGAGTTGACTAGTCTGTCTGTCTGTCTATATGTCTGTTTTAAATTAAGGTATCAAAGAGCGACAATGAGTTATAAAAAAGTTTGAGACAAAGTCAAGAGGTTACATTATTTATTAAGGGGAGATGATTGACACCAATCCAAAGTAGGCAGGGATCAGTAAGAAGGCAGAGGTTTGAGCAAATCATTGATGGGTGAGCTCATATTTGCTGTTTTGAGATGTTTTCAGGCTGCTGGCAAAACGAAAGAAAAAGTGAAGTCAAAATTGTGACTACTTTTTACCCTTGAGGCAAGTGAGTTGAAGCAGCTAGAGAGTTACATTTTAAATATTTATAGAGATAAAAGTCTTAGTAAACCAAAATGCTTTGAACGATAGAAAACCACCAAGCGTATAATACCAATGAAGAAAGGAACAGACAGACATGTGTAAGAGAGTCTGCATGCAATGTTTGCTGATTAACAACTGCAACGTGTATTGGCACAGAAATCGGTCGGAGGAGAATACCAGTGGCCTGGAAGGTTATGCAGGGAACTGGAGTGCGCACCTTTCCTTGTTTTTTCCATTTTTGCAGGATCTTGAAGGGTGGAATCTTCAAGACCTGACAGGGTGCTGCACCAGGGTGATATATGCCCGGCTTTGGAGTGCCTCACTGGAGGCTACACTCTCCACCTTTCTCCACTGTGGGATTGGGCGTGAGCGTTTTCCTTGCTAACCTGATGACAACATCCACCAGAAGTCCTTGCAGCAGATTATCATCCCCTGCACCTGCGGGGAGCTGCAAGTTAACACCGCCTCCTTGATGACATGTATTGGCACAGAAACCGGTTGTAGGAGAATACCAGTGGCCTGGAAGGTTATGCAGGGAACTGGAGTGCGCACCTTTCCTTGTTTTTTTCCATTTTGCAGGATCTTGAAGGGTGGAATCTTCAAGACCTGACAGGGTGCAGCACCAGGGTGATATATGCCCGGCTTTGGAGTGCCTCACTGGAGGCTACACCCCCCCCCCCTTTCTCCACTGTGGGATTGGGCGTGAGCGTTTTCCTTGCTAACCTGATGACTACATCCACCAGAAGCCCTTGCAGCAGATTATCATCACCTGAACCTGTGGTGAGCTGCAAGTTAACACAGCCTCCCTGATGACGTGTATTGGCACAGAAACCGGTCGGAGGAGAATACCAGTGGCCTGGAAGGTTATGCAGGGAACTGGAGTGCGCACCTTTCCTTTTTTTCTCCATTTTTGCAGGATCTTGAAGGGTGGAATCTTCAAGACCTGACAGGGTGCTGCACCAGGGTGATATATTCCCGGCTTTGGAGTGCCTCACTGGAGGCTACACTCCCCCCTTTCTCCACTGTGGGATTGGGCGTGAGCGTTTTCCTTGATAACCTGATGACTACATCCACCAGAAGCCCTTGCAGCAGATTATTATCACCTGCACCTGCGGTGAGCTGCAAGTTAACACAGCCTCCCTGATGACGTGTATTGGCACAGAAACCGGCCGGAGGAGAATACCAGTGGCCTGGAAGGTTATGCAGAGAACTGGAGTGCGCACCTTTCCTTGTTTTTTCCATTTTTGCAGGATCTTGAGGGGTGGAATCCTCAAGACCTGACAGGATGCTGCACCAGGGTTATATATGCCCGGCTTTGGAGTGCCTCACTGGAGGCTACACTCCCCCCCTTTCTCCACTGTGGGATTGGGCGTGAGCGTTTTCTTTGCTAACCTGATGACTACATCCACCAGAAGCCCTTGCAGCAGATTATTATCACCTGCACCTGCGGTGAGCTGCAAGTTAACACAGCCTCCCTGATGACGTGTATTGGCACAGAAACCGGTCGGAGGAGAATACCAGTGGCCTGGAAGGTTATGCAGAGAACTGGAGTGCACACCTTTCCTTGTTTTTTCCATTTTTGCAGGATCTTGAGGGGTGGAATCCTCAAGACCTGACAGGGTGCTGCACCAGGGTTATATATGCCCGGCTTTGGAGTGCCTCACTGGAGGCTACACTCCCCCCCTTTCTCCACTGTGGGATGGGCGTGAGCGTTTTCTTTGCTAACCTGATGACTACATCCACCAGATGTCCTTGGAGCAGATTATTATCACCTGCACCTGCAGTGAGCTGCAAGTTAACACAGCCTCCCCGATGACGTGTATTGGCACAGAAACCGGTCGGAGGAGAATACCAGTGGCCTGGAAGGTTATGCAGAGAACTGGAGTGCGCACCTTTCCTTGTTTTTTCCATATATATATATATATATGTATATATACATATATATATATATATTACACTGCCATGGTAGTGGCCGTGTAGTTATGGTTAAGTTGCTAATCCCATAGGAAGAACACTTTTTGGTCGGCTTATAACTTCGCTCCCCCTGGACGAATCCTCACCAAACTTTACAAAAAAAGTGTATGGCCCATTCAGAATTTTTTCCCATAGACTAAATGGGGGAAAAACCTTGCGCACGGCTACAGATCAAACCGCTGGACGGATTTTCAACAAATTTGCAGCAGGTGCAGCGGTTTGGTCCCGAAAGCGTGCTTTTGTAAATTTGGTGAAAATCCGTCCAGTAGTTTTTTTAAACAATCAAAAAGTAAGTCTCAAAAAATTAGTGATTTCTATGTCCGCTCTGCAGACACACTTCCCTATTCGCTCAGCGGACAAGATAATCGGTCGTTTCATATCCGCGGACATGTGGCGCGTTCGCTCATTGATTGGTGAAGAGCGTGAAGTGTGTCAGATTGTTCCGATGCGCCCGCCATCTTTGACCCGTGTTTTGGTGTCCGCGGACATCGCCGCAAAAACATATAAAAAAACACAACATTGCACTTGTTAAACATATCAAATACTGTCTCGGAAGGTGAGGGTTGATGAAGATGGGATGGGATGTGGCAGCAAGAAGCAAAAAAGTGGTGTTTTTTGTCACAAAAGTCATACGGTACATTTGGAGGTGTTCCTCAATATAATTGCACTTGTTAAACTTATCAAATACTGTCTCAGAAGGCAAAGGTTGATGAGGTTGGGATGGGATGTGGCAGCAAGAAGCAAAAAAGTGGTGTTTTTTTGTCACGAAAGTCATACGGTACATTTGGAGGTGTTTCTCAATATAATTGCACTTGTTAAACTTATGAAATACTGTCTCAGAAAGTGAGGGTTAAATAAGGATGGGATGGGATGTGGCAGCAAGAAGCAAAAAAGTGGTGTTTTTTTGTCACGAAAGTCATATGGTACATTTGGAGGTGTTCTTCAATATAATGTGTGCACAGTACAGGCGACGGACTAATGTGTCTGTGTTACAATGTATTTAAAATATTATTGGAGTCAGACCGGCGCCCCCTAGAGTTTAGCATCTGAGGCAGCCACCTGCAGTGTTTGATGGAAACAGCAGCACTGCAGGTGTATGCGAGTACGAGTTCTCATGAATGCGTTGAGCCATGTTGTTGCAAAGTGAGAATGTATTTAGATTCTGAGTGAAGGTCACCAGCATTGATTTTTTGGTTGCGAGCTAAGGAAGCCCACGCATTGGACAGAAACTATAAGAGTCAATTGTTTTTTGACCTTGAGAGAAAGGGACTATTCCGTGAGGAATGCAGTGAGAGGAGGTTTGTAATAATGAACATTTGATAAGGTTATGCATTCCAAAAGTGTTTAAGGAACATGTAAAATCAGTTCATGAAGATTCTTTGGTGCGAGCGCATTGAGCATTACGATCTGAGTTACGCAAAGAGAATGGAGACAGTGAATATCATGTAAGTCTACTTTTGATGACTGTACACCGGAACAAGCTTTAACTTATTATTATTTGAAGTTTAATTTTGGCACTGTAACTCAAGTACTATCTTTCTGTGTGGTTGTCTTTTTTATGTGGTTATGGGGAGTGCAGAATCTAGGTGTATGTAGACTATCACTAGATTCACTCAGGTTCAATGCTAATATTTCTTTAAAATATCATGTATGACCATATCGAATTCTGTATCAGTTTCCACGTTCTTTTTGTCTTTTATTAGATTGTTTGATGTGTGTGCTAATCGTTAGTAATAAAGGTTGGATATTGATACATATTTTCTGTTATGTTTTCCAAATAGCTACATGCTGCCTTACTGTGATTGCCATGGATTCCAGATGCCAACTAATGGTTTCTTCATTCGCAAGGTGCACGTAGTCGCCAACGGCTGGATCACTGTGACTGTTTTGTGAGACGATCGCCCAGGGCCCATGTGCCCGTACGCTGCACTAGCGATTAGGAGTAACATTACATCTTTTATGGTGGTCTAGGCCCAAGTTGATGCAGATGCCCTGGAATTCACTGTGCGACCCAAGTGGTTCCTTTATCGAAAACGAACACTTTGTGTATGGAAAAAGAACAACGTGTGCCGCACGATTAACATTTTCGATCACGAGCGAAGAAACTATATTGCAATTTGATTGAGTATGGCAATAGTCGGATGTTCTCGTAGAGTTTATTGTGAAATAAAAGTACTTTACAAATTGTACAGTGATATTGTTTTCTTTTAAAGACCGGTTTAATATTTCGAATTGTGACGTGCTATGTTGTTAGTCGTTGTGTGTTGATTTTCGGGTTCTGCGTCACATCACGTGGGTAATTATGGGTGCATTTGGCTACGCTGAAGAGGAACGTCACTGAGAAAGGTGTTGAATGTCATTAGGGGTGGTTATGTGAGGGTCAGGGGCGGGGCATATGACTTAGTGACATCAGGGCAGTTTACCTTAGGCAGTTCAGCAATGGATAAGAATAGCACAAGATGAACGCGCCTTGCTGCCAGATTTCGTATGTTTCTAAAAGAGGAAAAATGAGGTAAGGTGAAGTGGAAATGTTTGCGATAGATCAACGTATGTACAAAAATACATGGGTGAACCCTCGGGATAATAATATTTTCTGAGCATTGCACTTGTGAAACTTATGAAATAATGTTTGGGGAGCTGGGTTATGATGATGGGTAGAATATTTCTGACGTGATTTCGAATGAGTTTACAAAATTTGTTGGGATTTTGTGCACAGCTCATATGACGAATGAATTGTGCATTCTTTTGACAGTTTTGAAAAAATAAAACGTGGTTGGATTTCCAGCAAATTTGCATAAGGCTCATTGGCAAGGATCGAAAAGCATGGTTTTGCAAATGTGGCTGTGTTTTCTAAAAAAAATAGCAGTATAGCTTTAGTGCCTGAGGGGTAGGCTCTAGCCATGGCCAGTGGCCAGAATGTCGGGGTCATGCTATAAGGTCATGATCCAAACAATGTGGCTACTGGCCATGACCGGAAGGGACAAAACATACGATTAAAGTGGTCATGTCCACCTGGGACTGGCTTTGTGATGGAGTTTTTCGCAAATAGGATACATTTGATGTCCTGGGCGTTAGTCTTAGCAGAGCACGGTGGTGGCGCAAGTTATGGTTGCTTAGCTTACCATAACTGGCGAATTTCAGGTTTTTTTCGGTTTTACTTGGCACCATAACGGCCCTTTAACAAAGGTTTTTCACTGAATTTCATAGGTTTTTAGTAGCACAACCTAACCATAACGTCCCTTTAACGTTTTTTTACTGAATATATATATATATATATATATATATATATATATATATATATATATATATATATATATATATATATATATATATATGTGTGTGTGTGTGATGTATGTGTTTTGTAGTAGGGACGCTTTATTATGGCTTGAAATGTCTTACACTCGCTGAGTAATTGACAATTGAGTAGGTTTTGAGAAACAGCATTTTTTCATGGCATTAGTGCATGGTTGTTGAAACCGGGTGCTGAGAGAAGCACTGGATTGGATTAATATATTGTGGGGTAATTAAAACCATGATTGTTTAGTCAAGCAAGGGTGTATATTTTGAAGAATTGTTCATTTTGCCATGAGAACCATATGTGGTTGAACTTTATTATGGATATATTATTTCGCAATAAAGTCTGTCTCTGGGTATTGTACATGTGTGAGCTGAGTAGGCCCCATTGAGTCACTGTTTGGGGTCACACAATTCACTTCCTATTTTTAGGGGGTTTGATGATTATTTTAGGGGTTGGTGTTGGGTGCCTTTTTTGTTGTGCACACACTGGATCGCCCATTATTTGTTAATTATTATGTTGAGCAAAGTAGCCATTTCTTGTTGGTGATTGATGGAACATGTTGACAGAGTAAAGATCATAAGGCATGCATGGGCCAATTGCACAGATGAGGAAAAGAGGGAAAAGGTTTTGCTAAGAGGCTTTCAGTGTGCTATAAAAGAAAAGACAGATTGCAAATGAAAGGCAAAGGGTAGTGTTGTGCACGGTTAGAACAGTGACAACAGTGTTAATCAAGGACAGAGAGAGAAGACATGGGATATGCACTACAATGCAATGTAGAGGTATGGGATGTCATACATGCAGATTTAGGCAAATGCACCAAGGCCAGAGCAGATTGGACAGGCTTCAAGAGGGGGGACAGTGTTTCCCCCACTACACAGTATAACTACACAGTATAACTATACAATATAGAGGCATTTGAAGAAGAAAAAGGAAAAATATGTCTAAACTCACACAATTTGTGAAGCATGGCGCTGAGATAAAATGCAATTATGAGTGCAAATTACATTAAAAAATAGGTTGATGTAATAATGGATGAGATTTAACTAAGCACAGTGAATATTTATGGGGAATAGCAAGAATAAATAAGATAAAAACACCTTTTTGGGAAAAATAATGTAAGTGCATGTATTGATGCAAAAATGTTTATTTAGAATGAGGAATCAGTAAGCAATGATGGGAAGTGCTCGCAAATGCACCCGGACTAAGGTTACATACAATATGGATGAGGGCCATGGTATATTTAACAGTTGTATTGAGGAGAAACCTCAGTAAATGACTAGGAGATAATGTGTACTAGTTTGGGGATATAAAGGAGTATTTTTTATAGAAGCACATACTCTGATTGGCCTGACTTCTAAGAATAAGGAGTGCACTATTTAGGTTTTTTTTGTAGGGCGTGGTTGAGTAAAATGTATTTATGAAAAAAGTACAAGCAGGCTGGGCACTGACAAAGAAAAATTAGGAAGGTTTGGCAAAATGATTAAGCACGATATGAATTATTATTATGCATGATGGATTGATTTAGGTTACAGTCCCTGTCATGAGATACTTATAAGAAGAGTGGGAGTGACACACACATGCATGCATGTATGCATGCACGCACGCACACACACATACATGCATGCACACACATACATGCATGCACACACATACATGCACAAAGACAGATACATGCACACACACATACATGCACACACATGCATGCACACATACATGAACACACACACATGCACACATACACATACACACACACATGCACAGGCATACAGACACGTACACACATGATTCTATGGAAGCACAGGCAATCAATGGATTACATGCAATGCACATAAACACACACATATGTAGTCAGAAGAAGGAATTCAATATTTCAATGAGAACACACACACACAGGATGCTTTTGGTTTATGTTAAGAGTACTAGATGGCAACATTATGTTTATTGAAGCAAAATATAAGAATAGCTGATTTTTTGGAGACTATAAATAAAAGAGAGATAGGGATACTAGGGTTGCCCCAAGATCAGACATTGTATCAGACGCAAGCGCCAAGAGTGCAACAGGTACAGCAGCTAGAGCAAGTGCAAATGAATTTACTACAGGGCAATTGCAACAAGCCCCCATACAGACTTAGTGATATGTAAACACAGGACAGGTATTGACACCCACGATCGGAGGTGCCACTATGGTAGGAGGAAATCCTTTCACAGGAACAGAGGTATGCATGCATCCAATATAGGACAGCTTACATGACGACTTGATGTATTCAGAATTATCAGTGACACCAGACCCCCAAGAGGAGCCAAGGGTAAAGGTGATGGTAGGAGGCGAAACCTTTGCTTTGTTTGCAGACACTGTAGCTACATGCTCATGTACACAGGAGGAAAAGTATCTAATGGTGGGAATTGCCATTCGTGTTTAAGGGTTCTTTGGAGCTATAAGTTGAGTTACCTTTTTACTGATGAATTACCCATCTCTATAGGAGAGTGTGACATGACTAAATCTTTGTTATATTTGCAACAGACACTAGTTAATATTTTGGGAAGGGATTGGACGACAAATCTTAGCATGATGATTTTATTTACTGACCAAGGGATAGCGTGTTCCACTCTTGGAATACACTATTTGAACACAGGTGAATGTATACTGGCATTCACAGGGCAAATGACTCTGCAAGGTGTTTAAGTGGAGCCAGAGGTTTTTCCTTTATGGGGTGAGCATTTTATTAACATGGCTACATGACTTAGTGGGGAGGACTGTGAGGATATTTTACACATTGCTCCTCAGACCATAGATACCTATGGACAAAGAGGGGGGACAGATAATCCCTCTGGGGTTAGAAGCAGCCATACTACGAAAGAAATGGCAATGCTCGAAGGAATGCACAGTGAGAGTGGACCATGGAGGACAGTGATAGCTCTCAAGGAAGGGTCTAAGTTGACTGACGTCACTGATGATGACATATTTAGAGAGGATTCAACAGATGATGAAGTGGTGTTTTTTAGGAGCATCACACACCGAAAGAAAAAAAGGAAGATTTTTGTATGGCAAAAGGTGCAGTAGCGCTCAGCATAAACTCTTAAGGAGAGTGCCAAATGTCCTGTGTACCACAGGCCCTTATGACATGGGTCTAGTGAAACGAATTGGGGAACAAAATAAAAGTACACACATGTAAGGGATTATAATATGAAAAATATGAGGGTTTGTGTTATAATTAGACTAATTAATGTAAGATAATAGTAAACAGTTGACCTTAACAGCACAGGAGTAAGAAGCTCAAAACTAAATAATTGACAATTCAGGGGGTGAAATAAATAAATACAAAATGAATGAACGAACGAACGAACGAACGAACGAACAAACTATGAATGAATGAATGAATGTATGGAAATTAAAGCAGTAAAAAACACAAGTTGATAGAAGGTGCAAATAAAGGAACAAAGAATAACAAAATGAGACAAAGGTGATGAAGGAAGGCATGGATAAGATATCCAGATTTGCAAACAAAGAGCACAATGGATATTGCTGGTTACAATTGATTAGTGTAATGTATTTTGATGAAAATAAAATGTGATTAATGAAAGGCCAAAAAGGGTATGGATGGCCAAGATTGATCTAACAATATAAGAGAACCTTTAGTAGAACTGCGCAAAAGAACATACAAGAGTAAGTAAAAAAAACAACAACATTGTTTCTGTTTATATAAAGATGTTGATTTATATTTTACAGATGAAAAATATTGTCATTTTTGCAAACAGGATGAATATTTTCATGGCCTTAGTGGAGTATAGCAATATAAAGGGAAGACACATTATATTATGACAAAAGTATGTGTTAAGTGGACAAGTAGAGAATGAAAAGGTAAGCATCAGTTGACACAGCAAGTGTGTAAACAAACTTTATTGATCAGTATTAGGAGTAAGAGGGCCCAGATGAGTATAGAAAAAAGGCTAGGGATACAGTCCTTTGAAATAGATAGCATTTTCCCAAGAAAGGTGCAACCAGGTGTGACCACAGAATAGCATATATATATGTGAGTATGGCCATATCTAACAATGAGAATAAAGAAGACCTTTGGATAGAAGGTGGAGTAACCTTTTTGTAATTATGGTGACAGAGAAATGCCAAATTTGGCAAAAATGCATAATGCTTTGAGGATAGGCAAAACGATGTATGCCTATATGTTACACTTGCATGCACGTAGTAGAATGAATACTGGGATCCAAGTAACAGGGGTAGGCAAGATTTTTATAGGAAGGGTGACAAAAAAGTTAATTATGTCTCAACAGAATAAACACAGCAAAGAAAGAAGAGTCCGCTGTCCCACACCATCAGGAGGAGGACTTCAAAAGTAAAGAGAACATTTTCAGCATTAGCAGAAGAAACTAAACATATACGTATGGAAAAATCGAGAACAAAAAATTAAATGTACACCAACATCTCCTTTATTTTTTCAGAAAAGCAAGCTCATATTTAAGTTGGCTCAGAAGGTCAAGAGATGACCTCTGATTGAAAGGAAAGAGCAAAGGTCTACCTTGAGGCAATAACTGATTGCTTTGTCAGATTAATCATGACTGTACCTCTATTTCGGTCTCTACAGGGAGCAGGAACCCACACCAGCGTCTTCTTTTTCTTCAGCTATGGATGCACCAAGAAGAAAGAAGGAGAGTGATTGATGAAAACACATCCTTTTTTCAGAAAAATGTTTTGAATTTGTTATGTTGTTTGTTTTATCGTTTATTATTTTTATTATAAAGAAAGAGACTGCATGACTCTTTGGTTTGAGAATGTCAACCACAGAGGAAATGTTTCCTTTAGTACGCTATGCAGTTTTTGAAAACAGAATCCTGTGAAAAAGTAGGGCAATGCCAGGAAAAAGGCAAACATTTATATATTTTATGGCCTCAGATTGTAGTCAAGCCCCGGTATGTCAGTATGTATAAAAATAAGTCACACTAAGATATGTTGAAAGGAGAAAGGAGCAGCCATCCTATTATATTAGGAAAAGAGAAAATGCAGTAGAAATTGTTTTAGGAGGCAGGAGTGTTTAAAAGAAACACATAGCTTTATTAAGGTTTGGTTTTGAGGAGGTAGTACTGATGATAAAGAAGTACTTATTTTTCAAAGAAACTCATTCAGCTTTGTAATACAGATGCCTACACACCAGGTGATTGACAGCAACAGATTCTGCAAGCAGGGAGAGAAAAAATCAGCGTGAAAAGGGTTTTGAGGGACCCAGCCAGATGCCCAGTTGCAACCACCTTTTGAAAAATGTGTCCCTATGAGACTCCCCCTTTCTTGTGTTCCCCAGAAACAATCGAATGCCCCCCTTTTTGACTATTCGAATCAGAAGATTGAGAGTTTGAGTATTCTGTGATGTAAAAAACAATTAAATAAAAAAGACTGGCCTATGAATTAAGCGGCCACCAAACTTGCTGCAAAGCAGCCCAAAGGACAAATAAAACAAATAGACTACCAATGAAGATGGTCCTTGTACGCAGAATTAACCAAAATAAGATGAATCGGGTTGAAGATATGTCAATGTAAGACGAATAAAAAGAAGACAAAAGTTAAAATGTGCATGGGGAAAGGGCAGGAAAAAAGGACATGTCGTGGGCTGGAAGGCAGGAAAATAGTGGATGTAACCAATGAAATGTAGCACGTGGATAAAACAAGAGAAAATGGGTTGGTGGGTTCCCTCACGGAATGATCCCTTTTGATTCTTGTAATGGCTTAAAATCACTGGATGTGCATGTTATTTTACATTTAATTGGGTAATGGGGATGGGATTCAAACAGGAGCAAACAAAGTTATTCTCTTGAGGATACACGCACAAAGATTACAAAAGGAGATACATATATGCCTTAGACTAGGAGAGTATGATATGGTTGAAGACACTGTTGATTCCTTAGAAATGTCTTTATGAAGCCTCCCATGTTGAGATGAAGCACCACATTGAGGTGGTTCACTGAGATGAACAAGTTACTTCTTACCTTGTAACGTAACGTTCTTTCGATGGGATGTTCCTCCGACGTATTCCTTATCTTTGATAATACGTTTCCAGCTTGCTGGCCTCGGAAATCTTTTCTGTAGAGGGGGCTGCGTGTCGACGTCCGCCGAGTCGATGTCCCTCGATGGCCACCGTATCGGCGCCGACGTCACCATGCCCATAAATAGCCACGCGCGGTGTCCGTTGCTCAGTTCCGTTTTGTAGCATAAGAAAAGTCATGCCTGAATTGGTTATTGACCTTGAAGGAGCATAAGCTGCAAGCACAAGGGAAGTATTACTGCGGGGATGGATGGGAGGGGCGATAAGGAATATGTTGGAGGAACATCCCATCGAAAGAACGTTACAAGGTAAGAAGTAACTTGTTCTTCGAAGGGATTGTGTCCTCCGACGTATTCCTTATCTTTGATAGACTCCCATAGCAGTGGCATGTAATTGGAGGTGGGAGTAAGAATGTCATGTATCCCTTTAGGGATGGACCGAATGTAATACGGCTTTGCCAAATCTGGTCTCTTGACTAGTGGAGGAATCCAGGTTGTAAAATTTTGTGAATGTATGTGCGGACGACCATGTGGCAGCCGCACATATGTCTCTGACCGGTACCCCTCTTTGGAGGGCCAAAGAGGCTGCGATACCCCTGGTTGAATGAGCCCTAAGATTTTGTGGTGGCTCTTTCCCTGCCAGTTTGTAACATTCCAGAATGGCCAAAATAATCCACCTGGAAATGGTTTGTTTTGTTATGGGTAATCCCAACTTGTGACCTGAGTATCCTACAAACAGTTGGTCTGCTTGCCTGATCCTAGCCATTCTGCTGATGTAAAAGCTTAGAGCTCGCCTTGGGTCCAGGCTATGTAGCCTTTCTTCCTCTTTCCCCGGATGGGGAGGAGGGTAGAACAAAGGTAAGGTAATTTTCTGAGTAATATGAAATTCAGAAACCACCTTTGGGAGGAAATCAGGCTTCACCTGTAGGACAACTTTTTCCTTGTGGAAAATTGTATGTGGGGGTTTACAGGAGAGAGCTTGTAGCTCGCTCACCCTCCTAGCAGATGTTAGTGCTACCAATAGGACAGTTTTAAGCGTGAGAAATCTCAGAGAACAAGAGTGAAGTGGTTCGAATGGAGTGCCCATTAGGAAGTTTAAGACTAAATTTAAGTCCCATAAGGGAACTTGGAATGGTTTTGGAGGATAAACATTAGTTAATCCCTTGAGAAATTGTATCACTAGAGGTAGTTTGAAATACGATGGTTCCTCCGCAGTGCGCTTGAAGATTGAAAGCGCTGCGAGATAGCCTTTTACAGTGCCAACTTGAAGGCCTAAGTTTGCCAAGTAGAGTAGAAACGATAACACCGTTGGTGTACCACATGAAAAAGGGTCGATATTCCCTCTCTACACCAGCTGTAAAATTTGTTCCAACGGCAGCGGTATAAAGACTTTGTTGCTGGCCTTCTGGCCGAAAGCAACACCTCATGACGTCATCGGGGAGATCCCAATCCTTGTACCTCACCCTTTCAGAAGCCAAGCGTGAAGGTTGAGGGTTCTGATGTCTGGATGGAGAACCTGACCTCCCTTCTGAGAGAGAAGATTCTCTTTGAGTGGAAGGCGGATTGGAGGGCAGATGGACATATCTAGAAGGTCGGGGTACCACGTTCTCCTGGCCCAGTCCAGGGCAATTAGGATCATGGTTTTCCGGAATCTTCTCAACCTCCTGATCATTTGAGGAATAACAGGGACTGGTGGAAACGCGTAAAGGAGTGGAAATTCCCAATCCACTACGAACGTGTCTGCTAGAGCTCCTCTCGGGGGAAATTCCCTTGAACAGAACAGATCGCACTTCCTGTTGGTGCTTGTGGTGAACAGATCCACCTGAGGGGTTCCCCAAAGGGTGAAGATCTCTTGAAGGACTTCCTGAGCTAGCTCCCACTCGTGGGAGACTGTGCTCTGCCTGCTCAGAGCGTCCGCTGTCAAGTTCTTCTCTCCGGCTAGGTGGACTGCCGATAGAGAGATTCCTTCCTGAATTGCCCAAAACCAGAGCTGCATTGCCTCTCTGCACAGTGGCAGTGACCCTACGCCTCCTCTTTTGTTGAGGTAGTGCATGGCCACCGTGTTGTCCGTCATTATTAGGACATTTCTCCCCTGTACTGATGGCAGGAAAGCTTTCAGCGCTAGTCTGATCGCTCTCAGCTCCAATAGGTTGATGTGTAGTCCGGAATCCGATGGAGACCAACGACCGCTGATGGTCAAGTCTTTGGCATGGGTTCCCCACCCCGTGAGTGAGGCGGCTGTGACTACTGTTATCTCCGGCCATGGTTGCCAAAACAGTTCTCCTTTCAAAATGTTCTCTGGATAGGCCCACCATTGAAGGTCGCGGGCTACCTTGTCCGAAATCCGGAGGAGATCTGTCATTCTCCCTGAGAATTGTGGCCACTGAGTTCTCAGTGCCCACTGAAGAGATCTCATTCTCAGGCGAGCCTCTGGCACAAGGAAGATGCAGGATGCCATGAGGCCTAGCAACCTCAAAAAGTCGAAGGCTGGGAGACGTTGGGCATTTTGAAACTTGTTGACCATCTGCAGAATATCTTGAGCCCTCACCTCTGGTGGCGAGGCTTTTCCCAGGGAAGTGTCCAGGACCGCTCCAATGAACTGGAGTCTCTGTGATGGTATCATCTGTGACTTCTTTAAATTGAGGGAGAAGCCCAGTTTGAGAAGGAAGTGGCAGACATAATCTAGCTGGGTCTGAGCTTGTTCCGAAGATACAGCCCTGATCAGCCAATCGTCCAGGTAGGGGTAGACGTGGATCCCTTCCCTCCTTACACTTGCAGCCACTGCCGACATTAGCTTGGTGAAGACCCTCAGGCGGAGGTCAGCCCAAATGGCAGAATTCGAAATTGATAATGAGAGTCGCCAATTGCGAACCTCAGGTATTTCCTGTGTTTGAGATGGATTGGCACATGGAAATAAGCACCCTGAAGGTCCAAAGATACCAGCCAGTCCTGGATCTGGAGGGCCTGAAGGATCTGAGAGAGAGTGACCATCTTGAACTTGTCCTTTCTGAGGAACTTGTTCAATTCTCGTAAGTCCAGGATGGGTCTCAGTCCTCCGTCCTTCTTTGGTATGAGAAAGTAGCGGGAGTACCAGCCCTTGTTCCTGTCCGCTACAGGTACCGGTTCTATGGCACCTTTCTCTAGCAGGTCTATAATTTCCTGCAAGAGGAGCGGATCTGGAACTTTTAGAGAGCTGTTCCCCGGTGGATGACTCTGAGGGATGTGTAGAAAGGGTAGGCAGTAACCCTGGGCAACTGTCTCCAATGCCCAAGCATCTGACGCAATAGCCTGCCATTCCGTCAGATGGTGAGTTAACCTGTCCCCTACAGGTGTCTTGTGTGGAAAGACCTCAGAGTGGTTTGGGGGCGGCTGATGCAGATGCCGAGGGTAAAGAGGCACCTGCTGCTGCTGCGGCCTTAGTACTTTTGACCCTTCCACCTCGGCTGGATCTCCTTCGGCCTCTTTGAGCCGGCTGTCCTCTGCCTTTCCCAAATGCGGAATAATAGCAAAAGGAATTTCCTCTCCCAGAGGTTCCTGAGGGGCGAAAAGGAGTTTGGCGGATAGTAGCTCCTAAAGATTTTGCTGCTGCTTTAGATGTCTGTAACATTTCCAGACTGTCATCAGCCTTTTTTCAGAATAATGAAGAGCCGTCAAAGGGCATATTCAAAAGTCTGGCCTGTACGTCTGGAGCAAAGCCAGACTTTCGCAACCACGCATGCCTGCGGATTGTTGTACTTGCCGTCATGGCCCTGCTGATACTCTCAGCGGAATCAATGCTAGTTTGAAGTGACTCGCACATGGCATCTTTGCCATCTTTAATAATGTTAAGGAAGGCTTCCTTTTCCTCTCCTTCGGGTATGCAGTCAGCCGGTGATGAAGCACACTCCCACAGTGTGTGACTGAACCTGGCGAGCATACAGGTGGCGTTGATGGACTTCAACGCCATACTACAAGCAGAGAAGACTTTCTTTGCCATAGAATCGTACCTCTTGTCATCTCTATCCTGTGGGACAGTAGGGTAAGCGGTCCTGCTGCTTGATAAAGTTGCCGCTTGGACCACCAGGCTCTCTGGAGTCGGGTGTTTCGATAAGTATTCATGGTCAGCTGCAGCTACCCTATACTTGGCTGATAATCTTTTATTGACAGCAGGGATAACTTCAGGAGTTTCCCAGTTAGATGCAATCTTTCTTTGTAAGGCTGTATGGAAGGGGACCACAGGATCCTCCTGTGGACCTTTGTATAATATGTCTGTCAGGTCATCCTGTTGAAAAACAGGCAAAGGCGCAGACCAAATCATGAATTCAATAATTCTTGCCATCAGGGTTCTATAGGGTGTTTCGGCATGTTCCCCTGGGTCTGGCTTAACAAAATCCACTTCTGGGGAAGTGTCCAGCCCACTTGCCTCATGTAATGACTCCTGTAGGTCTTTCAACCTTCTTTCCTCAGAGGTGAAATCCTCTGAAACAGGTAGTGTGGTCCTTTGCAGCCCGAAGGTTTCCTGGACAGAATCTTCCCCTTCTTCATAAATTGAAGATAATCCAGGGTACTCTGACCTCTGAAATGGTATAAAACCCATTTCTAAGGCAGAAGGAGCCAAACTCGTCATTATTGGGCAAGAAAACATGGATGTCGTCGACGCCGATGTGACAGGTTTCGAAGGCGTCGAGAAAACTGGAAGAGGCCTCGAAGAACTCGAGAGGATTGGGATCCCACTCGAGGATATCGACGACGGTCTCTGCGTCGTGCCGGAGGCTCTTGGAATCACCGTTGGCTGTGGAGTAGCCATGGTCTTCTCTTTCATCGGTGTCGATGTCGGCGTCGACGATGGCGTCGAGTCGAACGACCGATGCGTTGAAGAACCCTTCGATAATGGCGCCGATCCATGCGTCGAGGGATCTTCGACGACGGCGTCGAAGACGGTGCCATCTTACCCGATGGCCCGTGGCGCCCTGGGGTGGAATGTTTTGCCGGGTGCTGCGACTCGCGGCATTTTGATTTTTTGGGTTTTTCACCCGGGGTATCACCCTCAGCTGTCTTCGAGGGGGTCGAGGCCGCTTTCTCGAAGACGCTTAACATTTTCTTCCTGAATTCCTCCCACTCAGCCTGAGAGCTGCGTTTTGTGGGGCACGAGACCCTTTCTGGGGAAACAGAAGACGACGAGGAAGGGGATCTTCAACGTCTCTTCTTTGAGTGTCTTGATCTCGACGAATGGTGGGAGCTACTTCGAGATCTAGAATGGGAATGTTTTCGACGGCGAGGAGACTAATGCCTCGACTCAGCCGAAGAAACTTTCGAGGAGTTTTTGACTGACCTACCTCTCTCGAGCTTCCCCTTGCGCTCCTTCAAGGCTTTCGCCGTCATGGACATGCAGTCCTCACACTCCGAACAATGGTGCTCGGCTCCCAAACACCACAAGCAGATCCTGTGTGGATCCATTATCGCAGTCTCAACATTTTTTGAAGCCGGATTGTGGCATTGTCGGTTCCGATGAAGATGCCATCGAGAACGAGTTGAAATATTCGAGTTGATGTAGAATAGCGCGTGGCTATTTATGGGCATGGTGACGTCGCCGCTGATACGGTGGCCTTCGAGGGACATCGACTCGGCGGACGTCGACACGCAGCGCCCTCTACAGAAAAAATTTCCGAGGCCAGCAAGCTGGAAACATATTATCAAAGATAAGGAATACGTCGGAGGACACAATCCCTTCGAAAGGGGTGTACACTGTATATGGGGGAGGGTGGACACTGACTGTAGTGGTTGTGTATTGAACAGTTGTCTAATACTGTACAGAGGAGGGAGTGTATAAAGGTAGCAGACCCCCGCCCCTCAATCTGAGCACAGATAACATGATAGACATCTCAATGGTCTCAGTATTGCAAAAATCAGAATTATAGCGCTTTTATTTTTAGGTTAAAAAGTGCACATGAGGAGGCACATATTTTTGAGTTAGAGTTTCTCAAGATGGGGAGTGTCTCCAGTATTACTCACAAATCATAGATATGTAAAAATATATTCTGGAAACTAGATAAAAAATGATGAATGCGCAAAAGTAACTAACGACTCACGGTTTGGCAGCGAGGCCGAAAAAACTGAGATATGTTTTAAAATGGATGCCAAGATACAAAATGGCATCTTAAGAGCAGGTGTGCAAAGTCCTGACTCATGCCGATAAAGAATATTCTTTGGAAGCATTTCAATATAAGATAAGCACGTCTGGGAGGATATATTTAGAATTTTTGGCAGGGAAAGTAGACATGATTGATGGTAAATCAGATAAGGAAAAGTTACCAGTTGTTACAGATCAGTTGCTAAATTTGGCAGGACCTCGAGAAGCAAATAAGAATTGGTTTTGGCAGTAGTTGAATGATGTGTAATTGTGTCCGGGTGATTCTAAAATAAGCTTATGAGTCTATGGGCCTCATTATAACTATTGCAGAATGGGTTTAACGGCGCCGCTAATGGTGCCGGCGCCGTTAAACCCATTCCGCAATATTACAAGGTTACCTCGCGGGACGCGCTCTGGTTTTACCAGACATCCTTTCCGGGTCCCGCGAGGGAACCAGGGAGCTAACAACGGGCCTACTTGTAATGGGCCCGTTGTTAGCTCCGTCCCCATTCCCATTGAGCCCTATGGGGGCTCGAATGGGAATGGGGAGGGACCGGGTTCTCTGAAGGAGGAAATACCGGGCCCAAAGGGCATGGCTGCCTCCAAAGTCGTAATGAGGCCCCATGTGTCAGTCAGCTGGTGCCTACCAAAGATGAGCTAATGTGGACTTGGTGAGCGACAGACAAGCCACCCAATCAAAAGAAGGGGAGGGGTTTTCTTTGACTGAAAGGACCTATCAGGAAGATGCCCTGATAAGGGAGTATTTTGCATGAGAATATTACATCACTCAAAAAGGCCTATAAAAGAAGGAATGCAGAATGGTGCTCTGTGTGTGCTTCCATTGTGTCTTGTGAACCCGTATTAAAGATGACTGTGAACTTCACCCGGGTGTCCTTTCTTCCTTTTTCTTGTCCCAGTGTCATGATTCACAGGTTCCAGAAGCTTGATGGGATGGGAAAATACCCTCCTGTACATACCCACTCTACCCTCTTCCTCTGCCTGTATCTTAATCTCCAGTAGGACAATATCCTTTCTTAAGGTATTCTCCAGCTTGTTTCTCTCCCTTTTCTTATTTGAACCGTCCCTGATCATGATGCCACGCCAGGTAACCTTTGCTGCTTCCCAAACAGTGCCAAGCTCCACTTCCCCTGTATCATTGATTTGAAAATATTCCACAATCCCCTTCTCCAGCTCCTCTCTAAACCTCACATCTTTTCAGAGGGAGTGATTGCAACAACATAACGCATCCCTGCCGTGCATCCCCACTAACGAGAATCCCATTTGAACCATATCGTGGTCTGACCAGCTAACCGTGATGTGGTCACAGCCATCCACATGTCCCATCAGTTCCCTGTCCAAGCAAATATAATCAATATGTTTATAGATACCGTGGGGTGGAGAGAAGAAGGTAGACCCCAACTGCCATGGGTGGGGCCCTCACCATACATCCTGCAGGCCATATACTTTAAGACATTTCCCCAGGCCCCCATCCCAAGCCCCTTCACGAGTCGTTCCCCCTCCCCGAGTCTTTGTAGCCAGGTCCAGGTCAGTCCACATATTAAATTCTCCTCACAATATGAGGAATTCCTTCACCTCCCTCATCAATAAAGCAATGGTTTCCCTCATAAACACCTTCTGCCCCTGATTCGGGCAGTATACTGTAGCGAAGGACAGCCACACCGCCCCACGTCTACCTGACGCCAACAGAGCCCTCACATTTTGCCCTCTCCAGACCTTTACTTTTTCCACCCTCAGATGCTTATGTAGCTGTCATAGGTTGCACAACATAATGGAATGCACCAAGCACAGAGGTCAACTGTACACCTAACAGTATCATCTCAGTGGAACCTTCCTTACACACTGAGAAGCAGCCGGCAGTTGTTCCAGAAGAAAGCCTTTCAAAAATAGTAAGTTCACTATATTTCTTTCTGTACCAATACAATTTGTTATGCATACAATATAATATAAAGAATTAGCCGTATTGTTTTCTTTCAACAGAAATGGCAAGCACATTGGAGTGGTTGGAGGAACATTTCCCCCATGATGAAATCAGTGAAAGAAACAACTCTAATGGTACAGAATACATTTTTTCAAGCAGGAAAAAGTGATATAATTTGTTCAGATGTCACTGAAACATGCTTTTCTTTTTAACAGTACATAGTGGGAATGAAGAAATGTGGCCTGAATTACGATTAAATGAACGTGAAGATTGCCACTGAAAGCCCCTAACTGGAAACGCACAAAATGAACTCATAAACTTATCTGCAAAAAAGGAAGAACTAAATAACAATTTTGTGCAGTTGATGATGTTTGTTAAAAATCATGTCAAAGAAAATATCCGATATCACTGGCAGAATTGTACCTTTGCCCATTCACCCTGTCCCAACCAATCATCACAATCAAATTCCCTAACTGAAAGACACTTTGATAAAACCTCCATCCCTTCCTCCCCTCATGAACAGTGCGTAGAAAACCCCAATTCTCCCATATAGGTTTTACATACTGATTCCCCATCTCTTTCGTAATTGATTGCATGTTTTTGTTTTAATAAATATGTGTGTGTGTACTGTTGGTGTGTGTTTTTTTTAAAAGCCCAATTTGGAGTCTGGCGACTGTCCGGGCTGTCCGTAACCAAAATGGAGGTGCGCCGGGATATCCCACCTGTCCAGACATGTCTGCTATGGTGTGTTGCACTTTTAATTAGTTTGGAGACTCCACCCCTGTCCTACGGACATTAGCGCGCATGCGCACCTGATCTCGTTGTGCCCCCGGACACCACGCCTGTTCGTACATGTCCGCTCGCACGTGTCACACTTTTAATTGTTCGGGTACTCCACCCCTGTCCTACGAATACTAGCGCATGCGCACCTGATCTCGCTGTGCCGCCGGACATTGCGCCTGTCCAGACATGTCCGCTCACACGTGTCACACTTTTAATTATTTCAGGGACTCAACCCCTGTCCTACAGACACTAGCATGCATGCGCACATGATTTCACTGTGCCCCCAGACACTGTGCCTGTCCGCACATGTCTGTTCTCACGTGTTGCACTTTTAATTAGTTCAGGGACTCCAGCCCTGTCCTACGGACACTGGCACACATGCGCATCTGATCTCATTGTGCCCCCGGACACCTTGTCTGTCTGGACATGTCTGTTTGCACGTGTCACATTTTTTATTAGTTCAGGGACTGAACCCCTGTCCTACTGACCCTAACACGCATGCGCACACTGTCTCCCGTGCAAAAGGTGTCTGCAGGACAGCTGTCCTGTCTGCAGACGTCCAGGGATGACATCATGTGATTTCACCAACGCTGTGCATCAGGAGTATCCATGGAAAGTGTCTGTACCCCGGACAGTTTAAAACTGCATTTTGCACCAATCCAGGGTGTTTAAAGCTGAAACTTCCCCCTTGCAGAGCTCCTAGACCATGTTCTAGTTGATCTGGCAACTTGTTCTGACTTTTTGAGCCCTACCTGTGGATCGACTGTCCGCAGACAGTCGAGCCGTCTGTGGACAGCCCCTCTAAAGACACCCAGCCACTATTGCTCCTCATTGTGTTTCTGGCTGTCCAGGACAGAGCATCTGCTGCTGATTTTGGATTGGCTATATCTGCTTTCTGCTTCTTGAGAGAATGATTTCATGGCTACTGCAGCTGCCACACCACCATCTGGAGGGCCTGGAGAGGGGAACAAGTGTGGTGATACAGAGTTGGAGCAAGAGGGGGATGAGGATGAGGTACTGGAAGTCCCTCTCTCCAGCTCCCGATGTGAATCTTGGGTGTGGCAGCTTTTTACCACTGTTGGGGGTGTACCTAAGGCTTGGGTGGACAAGGTTAGATGCACTGAGTGCAAGGTTGTACTCAGTTGGGGAAAACCAGGTCTGTACAGCTATGGGACCACCTCCATGCGGTGCCACCTCAGATCAAATCATAAGGAGCAGTGTGAAAGGTCATACCTTTTGAAGGGACGAGTAGGCCGACGGCCACTACTGCACCCTCATCATCCACTCCTGCCACCACAAGAGACACTCCTTTGGGGCAGAGTATCTCTGCAGAAGCCTCCCAGGCCATACACGGCACAGTCGACCCTTATCTTTGGAGGGTGGCAGTGCTCTGTATGTACTGTGACACACCACTCTGTAGGGGGGAGCAGTTTCGAAGTGCTTTCGAGGCTGCAGTTAAGGAGCATGAGAACCACTGTCCCCTACCTGATTAGGGCCCACCCAACATCTTCCTCTCTCCACCTGCCCCTTTGTCTCTGTGGTTGGTGCCCCTTCCCTCCGTTCTCTCCCCTCCCTTGTCTCTCCTGAGAAAAAAAGCCAACAAAAATTTAAAACACAAAAAATTGAAAAAAAGGTTCTTTTCAGAGTCACCTTTCACAGTTCAAAAATAGAAGTACCAAAAAAAGTTTCAGGCCCCTGCACAGCCTGCGAAGTCGAGGGACAGCGTGGTAATCTGCCTACATCTAAAAAAATGTAGGTGGTCGTGGCACCAAAAACATTCAACACTTTTGCATGGGAAAGTGCTGGCTTTGAAAAGAACCTTTTTTTGTATTTTTTGTTTTTGAAACTTTTTTCAAGTTTTAAAGTAAACTAAGCAATATTCTACTGAACTAAACTTTTTCTTTCAACTTGCAAAACAGTAGGCATTTGGTTTTTGCCATGCTTCGATACATTTTTTTCTGGAAAATGAATTCTATATTTACAAAAAGTGCTTCGAACCATTTTGAATGTTTTGCAGAAAAAGCTGATTACCCCCATCAGTAAGATGTACTGCATCTCTGCGGAAAATATTGTCAATTTCAAATATTATATTTTCATTGTAGAAAGACATGATGCCAACATCTCCCAAAAATGCACACACAGCCTTATTGACATTGCGCCTCGCTTTCTCCATTTGCGGACCAAATTAACTTGAGCGCATCCACATCTATCTCTGGGCAATGCGAGAGAAAATCAGTCAAGAATTTGGGAACATTTCCTTTCAATCTCCTTCATTGCACAAGGCAGTGAATATCCAGTTACATGCCCTAAACTGTTCCCCCCACATTGAACAATGATAATGTCCGGATAATGCAGTGTGACCAAATTGACACAAAATGGGAGCAGGCCACTCACTTATTGCCGCGCACTCCATACCATTGCACATTAACATCATGAAATCCAAGATGTTCAGCCACTCCACACTGCTCTGCATACACATTCAACCAATGGATCCACGAGTCCCCCAAAATTCACACACTCTGCCTCCTGAAAGACATAGCCATAGCTATAGCCATCTGTACTCCTCTCACCAAACAGACCTTCTCTCAGACTCACTCCTTACATATCACACCCAGGAAACCTGATTGGCTAGTCCCCTGGCCTGCACAGTCCCATTTCCATGCCTGGCATCCTCAAAAGACCCGGATGTGGTACGTGCCGTCCATGGACTACCGCGGTATCCGTGGACAGATCGTCCAATTGAAGGCGGTGGGGACAGAAATTAAACGCAATTACTCTTTAGTGGTGGCTCTGAAAAGAATCATTTTTCTGTAAACAAACACCATTTTAAAAAAACTATGTTGCTTTTATGTTGTATTTTTCTTCAATGCATTGTTTACATTACAAAAAGGAAAATTGCATTTCCAATATTTGAAAAGTGAATTCCATCAGGAGCAAAAGAATGTACACCCTGTGAATGATACTATCATTCTCAAAAGATGACATTCCAGAACATACACAAAAACAGATACACCCTTATTGACAATATGTCTTGATTGTTCAATTTGAGGACTGAAAATGTTTGTTGGACATCTCCAAGTGCGTCTCTGATTTATTTCCCAAAAAATAATCTTAGCAGCAGGAAACAGTTGCAAAAGGCTTTTAAAAAAACTTTCAGCGCAACTTGCAGAGACACTGGAGTCACAAACCCCAAACTGTGCCCTCCACAATGGACAATCTCAATATCTGGACTTTTAAAACACACCAAACTCTCACAAAAGGAAAGCAAGCTTGCCCAGCTTGAGCAACAAACTGCATGCCAGGAAACTTCCACTTCTGTCAACCCAATATTTCTGAGGATGCCATGATTCACAGCATGTACCTTCAATTACTGAATTGAAGAGTCCCCCAGAATCCACACACTCTGCCCCCTGAAAGACATAGCCATAGCCATCTGCACTCCTCTCAGCAAACACACCTTCTGCCAAACTCTCTCCTTGCATACCACACCCTGGAAACCTTATTGGCTAATCCCCTGACCTGCACAGTTCCATTTCCATGCCTGACATCTTCAAAAGACAGAGATGTGGCACGTGCCATCCGCGGACTACTGCAGTGTCCGCAGACAGATTGTCCAATTAAAGGGGGTGGGGACAGAAATTAAAGCAATGTAAGTTATTTACTCTTTAGTGGTGGCTCTGAAAAGAACCTTCTTTTTGTATTTTGATTTTTGTTTGGGGGATTTTCAGATTTTTTTCTCCTACACATACTCACATGCACTCTACATCAAGACCTTTCTGAGTGCATTTTGAATATTGTCAAGAAAGATTGCATTGCCACAATCAGTAAAATTGATGCCATCACTGAACAAAGTATGTCCACCATCCACCGCAATGTTCTCATTGGGGAAGGATGTCATCCCAACACTGTGCAAAAATTAACATACCCCTTTGTTCACAAGACGCCTTCCTGCATCTTGTTGAGAACAACAGACATTGGGGCATCCCCATAGTGCCCTATGTGCTATATGTGAAAGGATTACCTTTCCTCATGGAAACAGTTCCATTAGTGCCTTCAGAATATCTTTCACTGCAATCTGCAAACTTATTACACTGATATACCCTAAACTATGTCCTCCACAATTCACCACAATGACATCTGGACATTGGAAAAGAGATATATGTTTGCAATGTGCAAATAAAGTCTTCCACCTTTGCCCAGGCACACCACACCAAAAAGCCTCCACTCCCTCCAATCCAAGGTTAGCAGAAATGCCACATATTTCTGTGTACATTTTCAGATTCACTATGGAAGAATCTCCCACCATCCACACAGGAAGACTTCTAATCTGTTCAACCACAGTCATCTTCCCCACACACAGCAATGAAAAGAACGGTTAACCTCTCTTCCTATAAAGCACAATCAGAAGACCTCATTGGCTAATCCCCACAGTCCCCTTTCCATGAAAGGCATCCTCAAAAGACCTAGATGCAGCACGCCCTGTCCGCAGACACCATAACACAAGACAGCCCTTCTTCCCTTTCTACTTCAATCTTTGTAGCACTTCCTCATAGGCTACTTTCAAGCAGTCACACACCCATCCACCAATTACTTCAAAAAACTCTACATCTAACTCTCTCATCTCAGTTCAACACTTCAGATGTACTGTTGAACACTCAGAGTACATGTCTCATGTTTCTCCCAAGCACCTGCATCAAAAACTACTGTAAAAATCTCCATGATTTCTATTTGCAGATTCAACCACATCTGCATCTATCAACACAACGCACAGGTATGCACATAGTTTTAAAATTATATTTCCAACTCTTTTACAAATGCATGTAAACAGGGTTCCTACCACTTACCCTGCTTTAACCTACTCAATAAGCATACTCTCATTTGTCCCACCTCCTGACATCAACTGGCAATTACTTACAATGCTCTGTGGTTGCAAAGTTTTCTTTTAATGAGCTTTTTTATAACAGTTTCAAAATACATATTTGCAATTTCAGCAGCAGTCTCTGTATCTTTTTTGGGAAAGAAAAGAAAACTACATTTAAAACATGTCCACAGCATGTTTATAATAATAATAATAATAATTTTATTGTGATATAGTCAATAATTTGGACTTTACACATAATAAAACATATAATATGCATGATATACAAAATACAAATGCAATATATTAAATGCAATACAATGTAGATCAATAAAATACAAAACAATGGGAATGCAAGACAAAGTGCTTACTACGTAGGGCCCAAGTAAAATGTAACTTCAATTCAGTTCCAGATTCATCAAACAATTTGGAGGACATTTAATTAGAGAAATACACAGGGATCAAGTAACGAGACAGCATCTGTAGATTCACAGCACCACAAGATCCCCAAAGATACCCCGGATGCAGCATCATTTGTCAGATAGGAGAGTTTGAACATGCTGCCATATCCTAAATAAGGCAAGCTGCACTGAAATGGTGTCAGAATTCAAACAGTAATCACAGAAGGAATCCGCAGTGATTGCCTCGTAGGTGTGAACCAATCTGCCTACCATGAACACGTATAGGGGTCCCAGGTCGGCGCATTGTGTTAGGACATGTCTGGCTGACTCCATTTATCCTGATCTACCACAAATGCAACAGATCCTATGTTCCAAGGATACCCCTAAACGAGGGCCCATAACAGCCAGTACCGGCAGTTGGTTTATGGGCAGTTTTAAAAGAAACTGCCTTACTTTGGGGGCCGGACACAACAGCAAATAGGGTTGGATCCTTCGGTATCAATGTACAACGTGGGACACAGCCTCATACCCTTTTAACTTGGTCAGATGTATGTAATTCCCACACCAATCCAATCTGTTGAATTTCTGTTCGAATTATTTTTTTTCTGGTGGACATACTGGGTGATTCTCTTTTTAGCAAAGGGCCAATTAATCTCTGAGAAGAGGGTTTCATTGAAGGTTTTATAATTGGACCCTTGTGGCACCCTCTTAGAGTCATAGTTGCATCCAACCAGTGCTAGTAACTTGCAAGTAGGGGCGTTGCAAGATTTGAGCCATAACCCTTAATGACGTTAGCCCTAGTTCTAGACGAAGATATTCCAATGGCAATACTGTATGCCAATAGTGGCCCTCGAGTTTGTTTAGCCAGGTTAGGTCCTGAATAGCCAACACCTCTAGGCCATAGAGGATATACAGGACAAAGCATTGCTGGTAGAGCTTAACAATTCCGGCCATGCTATAACCTGCATATCCCCAGGCAAACTTAATTGCTTGTAAAGTGAGCAGCTTTGCTTGTCGCTTTTTATGCGAGATTATCAAGTCATAGTTAGACCAAGCATCAAACTCCAAGCCTCGGTAAGGATAGGATTGGGTGTAGTCTACCATGCCAATAGAGGTGTCAATTCTAGACCGGCTAACCTTATATCTGGCAATCAAGATTATTTTCGTTTTGATCGAACAGTATCAAATCGTCAGCATATAGCATGCCCACTTGGAGAGTCTCCTATCCTGGGTGGGCAGTTTGATTTTGTTGCCATTCGGGGGAGGGGGTTGTGTTACGCTCACCTGGTTCCCACAGGGGTGTCGAGCGGAACTGGACAGCCACGGTCTCCACCAACGTAATGCGTAGTGCAGATATGACTGACTGGACTGGCCCACCTAGCTTTGTCTGCTTGACCCGTAGAAGTAGTCTCCTAAAGGCGGAGAAAGGGAATTAGCCTCCTGTGGATTTGCGTAATAGCCCCTCACTGCGTCCCCATTTATCACCTCTGATATTCCTGTTCACAAAGCTCACCTTATAGTTTTGAATGATGAGCTCTCCATCCTGCGAGGAACGCAGGGGCGCGTTGATGGCCAGTTACTTCACTGGCTTGAGGATATTGGAAGAGTTTTAGACAAATCTTGGCTCCAAACCTCCTGGCAAAAGACCGTAAGTATATAGTTCTTAAGAGTTCAAAAATGTCTGAATAATCACTCTTGTCCAATTCCTTTGTTTATCTTGCAGCTTAGACCCAAAAGAAGATCGTCTTGTGGCAGCTGAAAGCGTTCAGGTAAGAGTCTGTGTTATCCCACACTGTCTGTTAAATGATGCCAAGGTTTAACTCGCTGCTTTCTCTTTTCTTACAGGTGCGGCGTAAGAAGATTTGGCATGCTGGTGAATAATACCTCCGGCGGTAAAATCAGGTAAGTATATGGTGGCAAGAGATTGTCCTTGTTTGTTCCCTCGGCTCACCTTGTTGTTTTCTTGTCCCCCTTAGGTGCTGGAATGCGGCAACATAATGATGGAGACTGCGCCAGATCATAGAGATGCTGCAAGGAACAGAGAGTATGGCGCGGCGCTGCTGCTGGCGATGCGACGTGTTTAAAATAAAGTCTGTTTCTGGTTCAAAGGTGCGCTGAATCCGGAATCAGGTAAGAAACCCAATAATGTTCTTGTTCTAACCTTTCTTCTTCTTTCCCTTCTTTCTAGACGCTCTGGACTCGAGGCGGGCGTGGCAAGAGGCTGGATGCTGACTGCAGGCACGGTGAGCGTTACGCTGCAGGATGCAGAATAACACAAAGCGTGTGCTGCTCTTCGGTCGTGGTTTAAATATCCCCCAAAGTAGTCCCAGGTAAGTATTCGTCCACAACCACACCCGATTAACAAAATAGTCCCTAGGTAAAGTAGTCCCTTCCAAGCCTCACATGGGCTTGGATCTCTTGCAGCATGGTCTGCATCAGGTAAGTTTTAACATATGAGCCTGGTGCCTACGGCGCCAGGACTGATCCCCCATATGAGCCTGGCGCCATAGACGGCAGGACTGTACCCATATAGCCCCTAACAGGAGTTGCTGGGCTTTCTCTGGGTAACATGATGCCTGCTTCCGGGGTTGATGGACTTGATCTGGATGCCTGGGGGTAGGCAGCATGACAGCACTCCCCCCCAAGGCCACTCCTAAAGTTGTTCTTCCCCTTGGTCTTGGTTTGTCTGGGAAATTCTGGTGGAATCTTCTCACCAACCGAGGTGCATGAACGTGGTCACTAGGTTCCCATGACCTTTCTTGTGGTCCGTAACCTTTCCAGACGATTAAATAAAAAAGTTTTGACTTAACCATTTTGGAGTCCAGGATACTTTTAACTTCAAATTTGGGTTCCCCGTCTATAAGGATGGGGTCAGGGGGCTTGGTTAGTCTTGTTCCAGGTTGTACTGGCTTCAGAAGTGACACATGGAAGACGGGGTGAATTCGCACACTAGCAGGTAATTCCAATTTGGCGGCCACCGGGTTGATAATGGCCTTAATAGAGTAAGGTCCCAAATATCTAGGGTTAAAGGTTCGCATTCCCTTTAGAGGTATGTGTTTTGTGGCCAACCAAACTTGATCCCCAATCTGGTATTTTGGAGCATCACTTCTATGCTGATCAGCCTTTTTCTTGTATTTTTCTTTTGCTTGTTTCAAATGTTCAGTTGCTTCCTTAAAGGCTTGTGTAATAGTAGCGTGCAGATGGTTCACTGCAGGCATTTCTCTAAGTGTTGAGGTGAGTCAAGTTCTGAGGTTCGAGGATGGTGCCCGTATATATGGTATAAAAGGGGCTTTGTCCAGTTCCAGAATGTACAGAGTTATTGTATGCGTATTCGGCAATCCATAGAATGTCCTTCCAATTACCTTCAGTCTGGTGTAACACACAACGCAGGTACTGTTCAAGAGTCTGGTTGGTCCTCTCCGTCTGACCATCGGTCTGGGGGTGGTGACTGGTTGATAACCTCATGTCGATTTGCGCCAATTGACAACATTTCTTCCAAAAATGTGAAATGAATTGACTACCTCGGTCAGAGACCAATACGGAAGGAAATCCGTGTATTCGAACAATGTTTTCAAGGAATTCCTTGGCCAGAATTGAAGCAGAAGGTAATCCCTTTAAAGGAATAAAGTGGGCCATCTTGGAAAAAAGATCCACAATAACTAGAATGGTGTTAAATCCATTACATGGAGGTAGATCTGTAATAAAGTCTAACGATAAGGTGTGCCATGGTGTAGGCGGAATATCTAAAGGTTGTAAAAGTCCAGCTGTTTTTTTCTTCTGACTTTTGTTTTGGGTGCAAATGCCACAAGACATTACAAATGACTTTACGTCTTTTCGCCAGGTGGGCCACCAGAATTGTCTCTTAATTTTAGCTTCAGTCTTTGCGATACCTCTGTGCCCTTCCATCAGGGTGTCATGATAATTGGAGATGACTAGTTCTTGTAGTTCCTTGTGTGGCAGAAATAGTCGCCCTTGATAATAAGGTAGGTCATTGATGACTGAGTAGTCCGGGCCTTTCTTTACCCAGTCGTGCAGGGCTGTTGGATCGAAGAGTTGTTGGATCTTTACCTGAATATCCTCTAGTGTCTATAGAGTAGTTATGCCAAGAATTCTTTGTTCTGAAATTATAGGTACCGGTTCTGGGTTCACATATGCTTCTCCCATCCCTATTCGGGATAAGGCAATAAGTGATCACGAAATCGAACTCAGCAAAGAACAATGCCCATCGAAGTTGGCGTGACGATTGGGCCTTGGCTGTTTTTAAATACTGCAAGTTCCGGTGATCGGTGATTACAGTAATGGTATGCCTGGCACCGAGAAGATAGTGCCGCCAAGCCTTAAAGGTGGATTTGATGGCTAATAACTCTTTATCGGTAACCGCATAGGTGGCATAGAAAACTATTCGACAAGAAAGGAATTTGCAATTCTTATAACGGCTTTAATTAAGTACTGCAGTGACCGCTGAAATTCTGCTCCATGAAGGCTCAGGAAGCAGGCATTGTGATGTCACAACTGAAGCGCAATAACTTGCTACAGAGAAGTTGTGATGTCATTTTCTTATTAAAGGTCAGTTGTGATGTCACAACAAGCCTGTAATACAAGTTATGTCCATGCGTTTATACAAATATAGCAGGCTGCCATGTACTATTGCTGTATAAATGCACATATCACACAGAATTCACTGAATAAAATATACCAAAGGGTGTCCACCTTCCAGTGATTGACAAGGCAGCAGGTGCTTTCGAAAGACCACGTGTTTATTAGATCAGCCTAACCTTAAACGATTGCTCTACAGAAAGCGAGAGAATCAAAAGTGTTGTCATTTTATAACAGAAAGGTTATTTTTTATTTTAAATTACAGCTCTGTGTAATATGAAATTAGTAAATGTTTCTATATATATGTGTGGTGCAGCAAACTATAAATCGATCACAATTCAAAAGATTAATATATCCCTATAATTAATCTCCTCCTGTGGCCAACCTTTTATGGTGGCAAGGAAATGGATGAAGAGCACGCCTACCCAGCAAGACTGCACTAATTAATCAAGCCTTGGCTGAGGACCAGTGAAATATGCGGGCAATTACATTGTGGTTGCCGTATCCCAGAGTGCTCTCAGGTTTTGCATGCTAAGATTGGTGTCACATTTCAAAAGCTGACTTTTCCCTCTTGGCATATGTTTCCTTTTCCTGCTGAAAACCCTCACAGAGTGGACGATGCATTTCCCCTCACAAGGCTACTTGCAAACTAACTTGGGAAAAATTAGCGCCTTCCCCTTATAAACTGACAAATAGAACAGTGCACTGAGACCCACGGCAGAGCTATTATCAGATACCCGTTTCCAATATAGGAATCCCTTTGGAATGGCTCCCTCTGCCCATGCTGACTGGCAGTACTCATCATCGCAGCACTACCGAACGCCCGTAAAGCATTTGAACTGTTTGCATTATGTTGCGGAACACTGCTATGACGCTCCTGCGAAATACAACTGCATTTGAGAAACACTCCCCTTGTCATTTTGGAGCCCCACTGGGGGTCTCTCGAGATGCCGACCAGCAACTTGCTACACTGACTGTATCCCAAAATCAGGAAACAAGCCAGTTTGGAAGTTACAGCACCCCAACATTCACAAGACTACCAACAATTATGCACGTATGCAAATCATTCTAATTGATCCTTAATACAAGTTTTAAAAAATAACCTGTGCTGTCATAGCTAAACAAATCCCTCTCTCTGCCTCATCAAATGAAGATATAATACATATAAACATGGTGCTGTAATCAAGTGATGGCATTTTTCCATCCGTTACTAATCAACTCCTCCTGAGTGTATGCAAACAATCTTTCACAAAAAAACAAAACTCAAATGAAAGCAATCAGGTCCATGTTTATCTCTATGTCTGATAAAGGGAGAAAAATGTGCAATCAGCCCGCATTGTGGGGGGGGGGGCATACCTAGCGAGTAGTGGCACTGGCCCGCCAGCCTGACCCAAGGCAGGCCCGACAGAAGCAAGGGCCTCTGCGAGAGTTCAGGGCCATCACTGTCCCAACAAGGGGGTGATTGCTATTCACACAGCAGAACTCCATCCAGAGTGCAAATAGGTTTTATTATTCTGTTTTTATGGGAGACAGACACAACGCTTATTTCACAAGCCCAACCTTTCATAAATAAAAAACAAGACTCCCACTGCCATAGTAAATGGAAAAGGGACAGAGTCTCTTTTCTCTTTCTATGGCGGATGCCGAGGACAGGGATGGAACGCCAACCAGATCAGAAAGCTCTGGTCCAACAGGTAAGTGGTGCTGCAGGATGTCTTGGGGGATCTGGGCACGGGGTGCCAGGTAAGAGCTGGGGGCACCCGGGTAAGGGGCTCACATGGCTGATGAAACGAGGTAGGTAGGCTGGCAGTTCTTGCCTGCGTTTCTAAACACCTGATTGGCTGAGTGTCTTTCCCTGGGTGCCAATCAGTTATGTAAAATGCTGAGGTCATTTTTCACGTATATGTGTTTTACAAATTTGATATGTCTAGCAAGGAGAACCCCTATCTAGCAATCTCGCTTTATCATTCAGGAGGGTCAGCGATCAAAATGATTCTAGATTACATACAAAGAACATTTATGGAGGCATGTTCACCCCAATGGGGGATCTTGGCACTGATAACAGATGTTTATTGTTACCTAACTCAATGGTACTGAATCCTCTTAGATGGATGTTGTAAAATATGATGGAGGTTTATAGTTTATTGTGCCTTAACTCAACAAAGCGAGGTACACTAATAATTGGTGATAAAATCCATATTTATTAGGAAAAAGAGAAAATACATATAAACGGGGCACAAGGTGACAGCACAGTTTTACAGGTAAAACCCCACAACAAAAGCATGCCACTCTTCAATGCAAGTGTATACTTTTGGATTCTTTGAATCACTGCAGACAGTTTTTGAAGAAAATATTGGTTTCCCAGCACCATATTAGAAGCTATCCATTCTTCACACACACGTACATAAATGTGACTTTTGCTAGGGTTCCTGAAACCTCTACTCATCCGAGAGTAACCATTTTTGACCTTGGCATGTTTTACCACCAATATAGTTTTACATTTCTATGAGTATTGCCATACTTGTATGTCTGCCATTGTAGGACGGTTTCAGCAAAGGTGCCTTTGTGCGGGAAGTAAAATCTGGAGTGATGTCTAAACTCCTATTTTGAACTGCATCTGTGGTCCTGTAGAAGGGTGTCTATCTGGGGAGGTGGGTTTCTTACTGAACATTCATGGTGGCCACTAGTTCCACTGTAGACCCCATACACGCCTTTCTGGGTTAATACGCATCTAAGAGTTCATTATGAGTCCATACATTCTTCTTACTGTCTGTCTTTTTCTTTTTATAGGACATATGTGCTCCTCCTTCACCATCTCTGGATAGTCTCACATGACGCCAGGGAAGCTGAAAATTGTGTAGACTGAACTCACAGGAGAGGAGATGGCCCCTGTATTTATCATAAAGGGTGTACTGTACATTGCTGTATTATCGAAGCGTGAACTTTAGGCGATGCAAAGTGTTTTTGCTTACTTTTGCTTCATGGATTACTGTTTTCATCTTACATTCATTCCGTTAATGAGATGCTCAGAAATTCTAGTCTACAGTGGAAGTTAAAGTTAAAGTCTGCACTATCCGGAATTAGTACAATATTGCAATGCTATCTTTCAAAAGCATATACTTAAAAAAAGAACAAGCAATGATTGCAAAACAAAAATGGGAGGCATACGACCACAATCATAACAATACAGAAATAGATTTAGATTGGTTTTAGTGGGAAATGTTTGTGTTGCATGCTTGTAAAATTATAGCTTACTGAATGGGCTGTATGCGTTAAACATGGTCTGTTTGCTAAAATATAATTCTAGTTCCGTGCAACTAATGCAACATTTAGAAATGTTCCGTTGCACTTTCTTGTTTTCTCCAGGTTTACACTCAAAGCAACAATGGAGTGAAGTTATGGATAAATATTTTAGCAAAGGATACTATGTGCATCAGCAATTTGTAAATCTAAATGTGGTTCTGTAGATTCAAAAATATCCTGCTGTTCGGTCCACATTACGTTGAACATTGTATTTGCTATATCTCAGTTGATCTGTAGCAAAACATGCAACCTGGTACATATTTAATCACAGGGGTAAAGTAGAGGGAAATGTAGACATACTACAGCATATAAAGAGCCAGGAAACGGTTGGTGAGGCCGCTGCATAAGGGGCTTATTTTCCATAATAATCAGCTTGTTAGAAGGAGATATAAAAGAGTCAATGGAAAGGTGAACGGGAGAACTGGCCAGTCAACTCACACAAAAGGAGGTCCACGAGAACAGCAAAGGTACTGTCACTTCAATTGGCCTGATCAACAAAGCATTTTTCAAAGATGATTTCCCATTGAAAAAGGCTTTTGTTAATGAGGCCCAATGGGGCTCATTACGAGTTTGAGGTTAACAGGGAGGTAAAAGGTATTTATTACCTGCACTTTTTTCCCAGGTAATGAGCCTCAATTTGTCTTGCCTTATCTGGGTGATGGTTCCAGGAATTTTAAAGCAGTTACGGCATAACTTGCACCCATCTTAGAAAGTCATCCAGGCTATCAGAATTTAAAGTAAACTGCCTTCAGTCCAAACAGAAATTAGGAGCTGAAGTTCCCAGTTAACGATTTATAGCGGAAATTACAGGGCAATGAAACACAAAAAACGTTCAAACATAGAAAACAATACCTTTGTTTACAATCTTGAAATAATAACTGCTCCGCAGAACTACAGTCTATTTTCAATTGTTTATACAAAACACAAGCAACCATGTAATACTTTACTTTCTCCGTTTATCTTGAAAATTATATCTAATTAAGTCTCATTAAGAAACTTCCAAATTTTAGAGACGAGTTCTTCTTTTTTATCTCTTGCTTTAACGGAAATGCCACGGTTCTTCAACCAGAGTTGCAGAGTTGCACTATTCAGCTTTGATAACTGCAAAAAAACATGTATTTGTTATCACAGGCTAAATTGACAATCACTGGCTATTTTAAAAGTCGTAGCTTCACAGCTTAACACCATCAACATGTTTCCAAAAGTAGCATAACAAAAGAGAAATATATTCAGGAAAGTGGCATTGGCGTGTTAGCTTAGTTTTATGTCGACATATTTAGGTGTGTTGCAAGGGCCTTAGGTTCTTAACTGGTGAAACTATATAACATTTTTTACAATTGAATTTTTTGTAACGGTAGCAAAAATACGTTGAGGCATTGTTATATAATCCCCAGTCAAATACCAGCAGCAATACATACATATACAAACCTATTCATGCTTTTCCTGGTCCGGTGTTGCAATCAGCAAAGCTATTCATGTCTCAAATTAATCCTTGGGCATTCCAAGTAGCTGAGGCCATATTAATATGTGTGCATGTGAACTACTCTTAGAAAGGGCACGTACCTATAAGCCAGTAAAAGGAGTTGGTCGATTCATACCATGCAGCATAGGTAGCAATTCACAATCTGGTTGCATGGTTTTCAGCACTCTTGCTAATTGAAAATTATTCTTAAATTGATTCAGATCATTACTTGCAGGGGAAAATATTTTTTAAGATAGTTTGGAAGTAGGAGGAATTTGCAAGAATTTGAAGTATAAAGAAACACATCAGACCTTGTTAGAAAAGTTATGTGAAAGCAGGAATAAGATAACTATTATAGCACAGAATCAGTTTAACAGAGAAGGAACACACACTAGTGAAAACTAAACAGACAAGCAATTAAATTAGAACTGAGGAACGAATATTTAAAAGAAACCTCTCAAGGGAGAAGTGCATTTAAAGATTTGCAAACAAAACTGAAGACAGAAGTAATTCAAGCTGTTGTGAAAATCATAATAATAAAGAAGGAACAGTCAGGTTGATTATATAACAATGCAATACAAAGCCGGTATCATGGCCCCTTCTAACCTACTACCAGCAACCCAGACTCATCTCCTAAACACAACCTTTAAGAGAGAATGTAGGCACTGAGAAAAAAGGAAACTTTATCTAGGAAAATGACCTCATGCGGCCCTGGATGCTCCTGTGAAGAAGCCTTTTACCACATCAGTAGCAGTTAAAAGAAGTCCTTCTATCGTTTTTCTATGAGTCTGCTCGATGCACCTGATGTACTTGCATTTTCCAGGATTTTCTTGATGCCTTTTCCCCAAATATTTACATACTCGCTGCATTCTTAACCTTCGAAAAAGACATCTCTAACTTACTCTCACACCACACTAAACACACCTCCAACATTTTACTCTTAGGAGATCTAAACCTTGGATGCAAAGACACAATAGATTCTCATGCCTTAACCGTAGAACAATCCCTTCTCAATCTAGGATTCAACCATCTCATAACTGGGACTACCCATTCCAAAGGCAGAACCCTCAACTGGGTCTCTAACCTAAATTGTAACCTGAACATACTCTGAAATACCCCATGTGCATGGTCAGACCACCACATCATTTCCTTTGGATTAGAATCCCTCACCCATAACCTGACACCGCCTGCCCAGGCACACTCAAACATTACTAGGAACAATAAGTCCATCACCTTGGAGGCACTTTGCCCACTCATCCAGCCCATCATCAATCCCACTCCCTCCAAAAAATCAGATCCAGAAACTCTAGTCAACCTGTTCAACATGAATCTATTACTAGAACTAGACCAAATAGAACCCCTCAAATCCAGGAAAGCCAAACAGCCTAGCCACATCAATAAATGGTTCACGCCAGAATTAAAAGCCCTGAGGAAATCTAAAAGATCCTTGGAAACCAAATGGTTAAAGGACCCCACGCCTCAAAATATGGCCCTCTTCAAAACAGCTGCAGCCAACTACAAAACAGCCATCATCAAAACCAAAAGTGATACATTTAACAATCAAATTCAAAATGCCAGCTATAAAGTGAAAGAACTCTTCACAATACTAAGGGAAAAGGAATCGCCTATACCTCCCCAGTCCACCTGTGTCAAAGACGCCACCAGGTGGGACAACATCCAGAAGGCGCTACTGGACCAAATTGCACTACTCCAAAACAAAATTCAAACTAAAAGAACCCTCCTAGCTTCTAAAAACACCAGTACATCCATCCACAATTAGCGCCACAACAACACCAACCTCTTTGATTCTTCACCTGTCACCACCACACAGGTAGAATCCATAAATGCAAGCCTCAAACCCTCTAAATGTGAAGGAGACATTTGCCCAGCCCCATCATAAAAGAAGGAGCCAAAGACTCCCCGTTCATCACCACACTGATTAACACCTTCTTTGCCTCATGTACAGTTCCTAAGAATCTCAAAGACGCTTGGGTCAAACCGCTGATTAAGAAACCCACCCTAGACCCTAACATTCCCACAAATTACTGCCCCATTACTACCGTCCCATTCCTGCTGAAAATCTTGGATAAAACAGCATACATCCAAATCCAGAACCACCTTGAAAATCACATACTTCTAGGTCTCCGCCAATCAGGCTTCAGACCTAGACATGGCACTGAGACAGCCCTTCTAGATCTAAAAATCCAAATGGATGAGGCAAAACACAATGGCCACCCCTCCCTCCTCCTACTCTTGGACCTCTCAGCGGCCTTCCATTTAGTCGACCACAGCATCCTAACTTCGCACCTAACCACATCAGCCGCCTTCTCACCCAACGCAGCCAAATGGATCCAATCCTTCCTATCCGAAAGATCCATGAGGGTCTTCTCAGACACTGCATCAGCAGACCCATCACCTGCGGAGTTCCTCAGGGCTCCTGCGTCTACCCCACGATTTATAACATTTTTACTAAGATGTTATTTGGCCTCCTAGACAACATGAGTGTCCCATATACCAATTATGCTGATGATACTCAGATCCTCATCACGACCTCCGGCACCTATGAGACTGACTCCTTCTGCCTCAATGAAATCTACAGTAAAATCCAAGACTGCATGGCCAAGCACGGTTTGTCTCTTAATGACGACAAAACCAAGCTTTTACTCATTGGCTCAAGACAACGCCTAAACAAACTCAACCCACAATATAACTCCTTCAACATAGATGGAAATGTCATCAATGTCTCCAAAAACGCTAAAACCTTAGGGGTCTACCTCGACTCCACCCAGTCACTCTCAAGACAAGTTAACGCCACAGCCTCCACATCAGCGTACACCACTAAACTAATAACAGACTGCAGACCATTCCTGTCCACACAAAGTATCACATTGGCCAGAGCACTGTTATTATCTAAAATCGACTACTGCAACTCCCTCTATCAAGGCACCAGTAAACAAAACATCCATCAGCTCCAAATCTTGCAAAACAACACTCTAAAACCAGCCTTCAATATCTCACGCTCCGATCACCTAAGCCAAGCCAGACAGACAGCCAAATGGCTCCCAATAAAAGACAGAATCACCTTCAGAACTCTCATGATCACCCACAAGTGTCTTAATAATACAGCCCCTAAATACCTGACTGACAAATTCTGATGGAAAGCCTCATCGAGACCCACCAGAGCCAAATATGACAACTGCCTCAGAATACCCAAATTCAAAACTACAAAAATCAGGTGGAACCAGCTCCGCAGTTTTAGCTGCCAAAACCTGGAACTCCCTGCCCCCCTGCGCTTAGAGATGAACACTCCTTCCTAGCATTCCGATTCAAAGTTAAATCCTGGCTCCTCTCACCGACCACCTTCTCTCGAGCTACACCCTTGCAACTACTCACTGCTTGTATAATAATGTAAACATTGTGTAAATATTGTAAAGTATCTAACACAGTGTACGTGTAAATGCTAACATGCCTCATCTATTTTTGATGTTATTGCCATTGTACTGTAATTTACTATATCTGTATATGCACATGTATCCTACTGTAATTCATTATGTATAACTTGTATGTAACACTTCCTTTAAGTCAAGCGCCTAGCTACCTCAGGGGTCAGCGCGCTATATAAGCAAATAAAGCCAAACCAAACCCATATATGCCAGCATTTTAATATCAGAACATACTCATGTTTGCTTTGTGCATAATGCCAGTAATGATGCCATAAGAAAACATGACCATGCTTACTCTGCCAATATATACCTGTGCCCTCCATTTAAGAACATACTTCTGCTGGTTTTGCCAGTAAAAATGCCATGCCACCATAAGAAAGCATGTTCAGACTGGATGTGCCAATGTAGGCCAATCTAGACACGTAATATCACTTATCATGTTTGCTTTATCATTGATGACCAGAAAAAAAGACTATGCTACAGTAATAAAATATAGCCACACTGGCTGCCAGACAACCCCCCCTTGACATCAAATCAGCAGCCCCACTGGCCCATAACAAACGCAAGGATACTCACATTCATGCTGCGCACACTTGCACATCCAAACAGCATTCATTCAACCATTCACATGTGCACCCATACATCATTCACTCATTCATTTGCATGTGCACACATACAGCATACACTCCTCATTCACCTGCACACCCAAAGAACATACACTTACTCATAAAAGCACGCACCCACCCGCACAACATACACTCTCGCAATCACAAGCAAAAATCGATGCATACACACATTTTGCAATTTTGCTTTCCCCTAATTGGGGATAGTTATTACAGCAAAAGTAGAAGATTGAGCATGAAGTCTGCCTCCAAAATGGCCAATAGGTTTGTACTATCACCATCACACAGTTGGGGTAATTTAGACGGGTACACCAAAATATCAAGACTAGTTGGTAAAATGTAGCTTTCTCAACTGAGAAAAGCAATGGCAGGTAACAGACAGGCTTTGTGCATTATGAATGTTTGAGAAAGTGGTAACTATCTGAGTGCGCTGCTTATGCTCACCTGCACGGCATACAGAGGGAATCTGAGAATGCGCACAGCTCAGTGGGAACATAATCCAGGGCCCATCTCAGATGGCACAGGTTTTAAGAATCAATCCCAACATCTTTCATTTTTTATTGTAAAGCCACAATCCAAGCTACAATTAGGTCTTGTCCTAAAGTGTTCTTTTAATGAGATACGCCAATTTAAGGCCTGATAGTAGAAACCTCTTGCATGTAAAACAAAATTACAAAATGTCACTTTTCTCTGTAGAGTCAACTCAATGTTATCCCTGTGTATCTTAAACATCTTATCTAAATAAACAATAAAATGCAATTGAATATTTATTATATTCCACCATGAATTTCAAAATGTGTCCGTTATTTAAATGATTTACTGATCCGTGAGCACTTCCGCATAATCATCTGAAATGACAATACTGTTAACAATACAGCAAATCTACAATATCTGATGCTGTCAATAACGACAGCATTTTCCTTTAGAGGCTCATGTCCACTAACAACAGCTCACACGCATGTTGGTACATGAAATGATAGGTTATTTATAATGTGCTTAATACCCAGAGGTTTCTAAGCACGGACCCAGGGATCGAACCTGTGGTGCTCTATGTTGTCTTGCTTCCAAGGTGAGCACGTTGCCCCTGAGCTATCCTCCCGAGACAGTAGGGCAGAGGTCTGCAACCGTTGACTCTCTGAATGTTTTAGATTACAGTTTCTATTAGCCATAGCTAGCATCGTCAATGATGACGGATCATGGGAAAAGTAGTCCAACACAACTGGACAGCCGCAATTGGCAGACCCCTGGCATAGGGGGAGGAAAACATGAGCACATAGCTGTCCCTTCTGTCTATAGAGTGACAACTTCTTCAGAGCCAGCTAAACAGGGCACCTGTAGAACATTGTAGAAATGTTGACGGTAGAAAGACCCTCCGCATTCAAACAGATCTCCACACAGAAATCGGCATTTCAAAGCTGGTTGTCCCTCACCCTTTTTCAGAACATGTTCTAAAAGGGTCCTTAGGGGGCTTTTGGAACCTTACCCTCTCTGAACATAAATGAGGGAGTGCTCACCCTCTTTGAAGATACATGACCACTTCAAACCCAGGTTTAAGGCACTATATGCTGGACCCTCACCATCCTGATTACACATTTTTATTATTCAGTTCTCCTACCAGTCAGTCTCTCGGATCCTAACCCATAGCTCTCTGGCACAACAACAACCCAACAGAGGCTCTGCCTAGGTTAACCCACAGGTAGTCTCCTTCTTGGGTGCCTTGTTTCAGAAAACTGTGTCTGTCACACAAATCCGCAAGTCTTTCATTCTGTGTTGAGGACTCCCTTCATACCTTGGGGAATAGAACACCAGGTGCACCCACAATGGGAAAGCCCTAGTTCTGGGATATATTTTAAGATCTCCAATTACTTGAAGCCGATCTGCTCAGTTTAGTCCCGGGTCAACTTCTCCCCACCTAACTGTCAAATCGTGTAATTTATCTGTCTCTTAGTAATTCAGCCATCGCTTGTTACATAAGGACTGGACAGCACACTGCCCACTGTGGTAAAATGCCCCTCACCGTAGCCTAGACAGGCTGTCCAATGAAATAAAGGTGCAATGTCATATTCAGGTCCTGGTGTAAGTCAAAAAGAATTAACCCCACGTTACGCATTCCACAGCAATAAAACATTTAAAGACACAGTAAAAGAAAGTGGACCCAATAAGCCAAGGGGTTTCGATGTAGTTATAAATATCATTTTCTTTTTAATGGATGAACCAGGCTGTGTCATTTATGGGAGATCTTGGTGCTGTACAAAAACACCAAAAATGATTTGCATACTTAAAAGACTAAATAACATATTTTATTATTATTATTATTATTATTATTATTATTATTATTATTATTATTATTATTATTATTATTAATGAATGTATTGAGTGCAGACCAAGCTTCGCGGAGCAAATGAGCACTTTAAAACTCATAGGGGGAAGTGCACAGTGAGGGAAGCAGAAATACAAGGGACAAAGGAGCTAACAATGAGCGAGGAAGCGGATGGGCAATTACGCTCCAAGGCATCTACAAGCAACCAGGGGAGGGAACAGGGGGCAGTAGATCACTCAGTCTCAGATTAGGCAAGAAGTCGAGGGTGTGTGGACCTAGGTGTTAGGGAGTAGCCATTCCTTGAAGAGTTGGGTCTTGAGCTCTGTAGGAATGTAGGCTCCGCATTTAATCATTCACATGTTAGTGAAGGTCTGAACTTTAACTAGGGCCAAGAGTGTGAGACTCGTACATGTGACTCAAGGCGATGTAACTCAGGCTGCATCTAAATAGATGCCAATGCACAGAACACATGCTAGAAAATGATCACTTTGCTCCACAATGCTATGTTAATGGTCTGAGTTGCACTTAAAAAATGAAACTAACATGAAACTAATATACTAATTAACCCAACCCAATTTAACATGTAATGGACTCCCATAATAACATGTAGTGCAAACAAGTTCATTATTTAAACTGGATGCAGGTTGATGGAAATTCATGATGCTCTGGAAATTGAATATGCGCTGTGTTGTAAGATGTGGAATGTAAGATCCGTTCTGCGAAAGACATGGCATTGTGTCGGGGCAGGAAGCACCAGAGAGATGTAACATTTTCTCTTGAGCAATGCAGTTTGTATTTCGGGTAAAAGGCACAGAGGAAAACAAGTGCTGTTTTAATGGGATGAGTTGTCATGGGGAGGGGCTTTTTGAGTGACACAGGGTTTTGTGAAAAAGGTTTGAGGCAGAGAGGGCTGGGTCATTCCATCCACTCACTGACAAAGGAGGCAGAAGGGCTGGAAGGAAGAGAGGGCTGGTTGCTGGCCAGACTGAATCTTCAGGGCTGAGGCTGTCTCTCTCCTGTGTTAGCAGTCCTTAGAAGAGCTGCAGTCTCAAGTGACCTTATCTGTGAATGACCCTGGGTCACTGCCAAGTTGAGTGGGGGAATATAACCAACAGACCTAGGTAATTATGCTGTTAATTGAGGGGTGTGTGAAGTGGCTGTTTTGAAACTATGTAGCATAGGTTAAATATTTCAGTGAATTATTAGGCGCTGCATTAGTAATAAGAATTTAAACGTGCATGTAAAACTGTGTTTATATTTCTCCAAGTTTTGCTGCAAGTGTATTTATTCTGCTAACTTTGTTGCGAACTTCAAGGCTGACAACAGGCAGAGCTCTGCACTTTATCGCAGATAGAGCGTTGAAATCCATTGCAGTAAAAAACCTGTTTATGTTTGAAATTACAACGTGGGCGAACATGTCATTCTGTGTAACTTCCATAGCTCTAGTTTATGATAAAGAACAATAACTTGAAAAGGTCATTTAGTCTCAGTGTATTGCTTCTGCATTCCGTCTCATTGATTTGGCATGCATAAAGAGATAAACGTGTGGTAAGAAAACTCTCAAAGCAAAGTTAGCCACAGTACATTTTTTTACTTTGAGAGGCTGAATGAATGTTTTGTATTTCATTTTCATGTTTAAAGTATTTTTGAAACACAGTCAAAAGAGCATAAGAGTGATATTGTAGATAACATATAAAAGGAGACCATGAATGAACTGATTATTCAGAGTGTACTAAGTCCAGTATTCGTTTACCGTCAGTGTCCCTGATGAAATATTAGGCAGTGTCCTCATCACTATAAAAATACCCCAATAGGTTTACCACAATGTATTGCCAAGAAATATAACCCAATGCAATGATCTCCTACATCTCCTTCCTGACATTTAGGAGCGAATGGGTGAGTCTCATGTTGATTGTGCGGGAGGATCCAGAGTCTGGGGCATAGACAGAGAAGGACTGTCTTCTGGTTCTTTCCTTCCTTCATCAGCAGATTTCAAGTCTGCACATATTCTTACTACTGGTGGATTGTAGGCCTCCAGAGATGCTGACCTTCTCAACAAGATAGCTTGGGGTCTTGAGGGCAACAGCCTTGTAGATGATGCAGCAGGATTTGAATATGATACATGCTTCCAGTGGGAACCAGTGCAGTTTGATTAGGGTCACTGTGATGTGGTCGAATTTGCAGAGTCCTTTGATGAGTCATGCTGCTGCATGCAGAACACATTTCAGGGGTGCCGGGGTGGACACTGGAAGGCCTTTCAGAAGTGCATTGCCACCATCCCGGTGGGAGAGGACCAAGGTTTGGACAACAAACTGGAATCTTTTGCTAGGATAAAGGACATGATCTACCACTTGTGGAAAAGTTGGTACTAAGCCATTGTTGTCCTCCTTGCAATGTGCTCTTTGAAGGAGAGGTCTCTGTCAATGTAAAATCCAAGGGACTTGGTACAGGAGGTCAGCTGTGGTGTGAAGCCCTCAGGGTTTATAGCGGAGAGCCAGGACTGGATGACAGGGTGTTTGGTGTTGTTGGTCAGCAGTAGGAATTCAGTTATGGAGGGGTTGAGATTCAGGTAAGAACTTGACATCCAGAAATGGATCAAAATGAAGTAGGCCTTGAGCATTTATATGTCTTTGATGGAGAATATCCTGAGGTAGAGCTGTGTGTCATCAGCATATTGGTGGATGTGGATGTTGTGTGGAGTCAGGAGGGTTCAGACCGGTTCCATGTAAAAGTTGAAGATCAAGGGGGACAGAATGGATCCTTGTGGGATGTAACAGGTGATGGCAGTGTTGGTGATCTGGAGGGATCCATTTGGACAAATTGGTAGCGGTTAGCAAGGTAGGATTTGAACTGCTGTGGACGGTCTCAATGATCCCCATGCGGCGATGTAGAATGTCAGCGAGTGTTTGATAATCTATTATATCAAATGCTGCTGAGTGATCGAGGAGAACGAGAAGGCAAGGATGGCCATCATTAAGGATGTTAAGGGCATCATCCATCACCTTGATGGTAGCTGTTTTCATGCTACATCCCTCCCTGAAGCCAGAATGATAGGACAGAAGGAGTTTGTAGGTGTCAATGTGATGGAGGAGTTGCATGGCTACTGCTTTCTCAAGGATCTTACCTAGGAAGGGAAGATGGGTGATGGGGCAGAAGTTGATAAGATAGTCGGGCTCCAGTGTTCATTTCATGAGAAGCGTCAGGATTTGTCTGGTATTCAGGGTCATGGGGAAGGTGCCTGCAGTGAGGGAGGTGTTGATTATTGCCAGTTGAGGGTGGAGTGCTTTAGTCAGAAAGGTCTTGCATACAGAGGCCGAGAGGATGTCATCTAAATACGATGCAGTCTTGAGGGATATTCAGGGGCAGTCAGGTCTTCCATGGTGAGGGTCTTGCAAGTTTTCCATGTAGTAGTGGTTTCGTGAGATCGGATGGGTGGTGTGATGTCATTTGTGGCATTGATTTCCATGTGCTGGCAGATCATGCTGATTATGTTGATGAAGAAAGAATTGATGGAATTAGATTTCTTGATGGAGTGTAGTATGGGTGGATTGGGCAGAGGGTTGATGCAAAGCTTGATGGCTTTGAAGTGGAATCTGCTTTCGTTGTTGGCCTTGGCTGTGGTGTTGTGGTAGTAGTAGGCCTTGGCAGGGGTGATCAGCTGTCTGCGTGTAGCAAAGAGTTCCTTGATATGGGGAGGCCCAATGCACTGGTCCAATGTGTGGATGGTTCCCACGTTTGAGATTGAGCTCTTGAGTGACCAGTGTTCAGAAGGTTTAGGTTTGAGGGTGTGTTGTCCCACCAGGGCATGGTGGTTGATTTGATACTGAGGGTTCTGTTGAGTTCTTGGAGAAGCGAGTCAGAGTCCTGGTTTGTCTGAGGTAGATTGGCCTATGTGAGGTGGAGGTTAGTGAGGACTTCTGTGAGTGCTTGCACTGGGACTTCTTCAAAGTGAAGCCACAATGTCTGCTTCAACTACCTTTGCTTACAAGCAATCGGTTTTAAATTTAAAGCTCTTCTCTGCTTTAGTTCATGAGGCATATACCTGTTCATCACCAGTAATTTGATTTTCACGTGCTTTCAAAAATCTGCATTGTTTAGGTGGATGCTTAATCACTGCAACATCAGGTTCCACAACACTGCAAGATGCTGAGGGATCTGGAACATCAATTTACAAAGTCACATCAGAGTAGAACATTGCCAAGTGATCAAAGATGGTGGTATTGTTATCTGGGTGCAATATTGAAGAGTGCATGTATTAACACGAGGCTTATCTACAACTTCAGAAGAAAAAAATAATTTGGTCGCTCACAATTTTACTATGGACATTTTTCACTACACCTTTTCATTGGACCGTCACTACATTCCAGACACTTTCATCATGTCGTTGATGTCTCCTTTATAAACTTAAGCCGTCATGCTTCACAAGGGGCTTGTCCCCTAACAGTGTCACGATTGGCAACTGGTCGAAATGGAAGTGGGTTGGTGAATAATCAATTTGGTTAATAGTGTTTCAAAAAAGCTCATTACTAAGAGTAGACACCAACTGCCATTCAGGGCTAGCTTTATTATTTTTTTTTTAATGTGTGCCTATTATTTCTACTGGTGGCAAGGATAGTCTACTTCTATCTGCAGAAGAAACCGGTTCTTAGCAGGACTTTCTCGTCCTTTGACGCCTATCACTTTGGCAAGCATAGGTGCCGGACACTTTTCTGGACAGCCAAACAAAAACTGTGCACTTAACATTCTTATGTCCCCAAATGTTAGACCATAGAAAACGTACTGTATATTACTTTCTCGTCTGCAAGGTCTTTGCCAGATCCTATTACTAATACTTTCGTGGTGATTCACTATGTGCCTTGGGGCAATTGCATTTGCTGTAACACGCAGTTCAAGTATTTATTTGGAAATGTCAAAAATGTATTCAAAATCAAATTTCACCAACCTGTTTATTCTTTGCGTGCTTTTCCACGTCAACATTTGAAATAGCTCGTTTGGTTTTGGATTCGTTATGCTTTACTTCATACACTTCCTGCCAAGAAATAAAATAGCCTATTACTACTACGTGCCAACACAAACACCGAACCTCCTGGCACACCACGAACTTCCAGTACATATACTTGGACTTTCGTTGCCCCCCAATGAAATGTATACGTATTTCTGTCACATTACTTTGACAGATTAGATAATCAGTACAGAACTTTATGAGTGTCCCATGTCCCAAAAGATTGCCAATGATGTATCCTTAAGTAGATGCAGGGGTACATGCCATATGTGCCACTCATACAGTCTCCGTGAAAAGAACACCATTGTATTCTCAAGTTCGTGTTCATCTAATTTGCCACTGCATTGGGCAGTCGTTTGCCAAATTCGTGAGTTTTACGTATAGCACAACTGCATTTCTGTATGCGTGTGTTCGATAAAACCAATAAACTAAACTAAAAGTGCAGGAGGGCTTTGCAAGTTACAGCACCTGCAAATAGAATAACGTATGCAACACTGTCGTACCGTCTCTGTACTTTTAGTCTTAAACCCCATGCAATGCCAGCATGGGGGAACACAGGTAGGAAGCATATGTGAGAATATATTATGCCATTGGAACAACATCTACTCTTAGCACGGCCTCAGTCTAGCATTACAAAAGGAAGTGAGTACTCTGAATGCGTCGGTTTCTCCCAGTCATCGCACCAAATGACTTCTAGTAACGTGTATTTTTAATTCGAAATCGGTTGGCATACAAGCCCATCTTTTAAGAAGGAAGATGGCAAACCGTTTACAGAATAATCAAAAACAGTATTATTGACAGTTTTAGTTAAACCTAACATATTTCCTAATAATACAAAGGTACACTTGGTCGGGGAGAGGCTGTACTTCAAAATGTCACGGTTTCAGAGCAAGAGGGGGGAAAGGCAGATTCGGGATGAAAAAAAACGATCGATTTTATTTTTTGAGCCAAGAGTATTAGCTGTTATCATATGCTTGGGGAATCGGTTCATGTAAAACGGGACATTAGTGTGGAAAGGGGGCAACATGGAGAAAGCACTAGGGATGTATTAGTCAGTATGAATATTAGATGGGGCTTTTTAATTTTTGAAGAAACGATAAAGACAGCTAATATAGGCATATTTTGCAGTAGATATTCCTACAAAGATTTCTACAGGTTTCACAATATGATTTTTCCAAGTATGGCAATATATTGTAAGATAATACATTTGCGAAAACGTAAACCTTTTAAAATACAATTTAATTAGGTAAATGTTGTTGAAAAACATACTGTCATGTGTACAAAGAAAGCACAAAATTCAAATCCCAAGAGGGACAAGGCCTCTAAACCTAATGACATCAGAAGCCCTTGGAACAACTGCTACAAAACGGAAAGCAGTCGTCATGTGATGTTTTTGAAGGCCCTGATGGATACAACCTGCAAGGCTCTACCTTGACACCCAAAATGATTAATGTAGAACAAAAGAAAGAATCTTGATCTTGCGAGCACGGATTCCACTTACTCATTGAACTGACTGGAATGTAGCCAGGTATACTACCTCTGATAATGGCATTTGCTGGAACCAAGCGGGTGAAAGATCTCAAGATTTGCATTGGAGACACTCAGACGACCCAAGGTCAACATCTCAGGAACTAGGGGCAGCCAAGCTCATTGATTAAGGTTAGAAGTGAGGAACACTGTCCCTGTTATCCCAGATATTCCTCCTCTCTGGGAGCTGAATTGCCATTGCCTTAGACAGTTGCAGCGGGTGCCGAGATCCAGATGCTGTTCAGTCTGACTGGCACAACAAGAATCCTTTTGAATTTGCATTTATTGGTGAACATGGATACCCCTTAAAACACAAACGCTGTACAAAGGAAAAACAACAGTGGCCGAGCATTCCCTAATTTTATAAAAGGATAAGGAGTACTTACAACAGTAGCACTTTACAACATCCATAGGTCTGGCACTGGTGCTGCGGGTAATAACGTTCTGTTCTCCTGAACCAGCTCTTGTGCAGGAGACACCCAGACAGCCCCTGCGCATCGACCCCTCACTTCACTCATCCTCCACCCTCACACATACACCTACCCTTCTATTTTGTGGGGGACACGCCAGAAACCCAGAGCTTCAGCTAGGCTCTGCTCCTTTACACGCAATTAACCCACCCTTCTCTCTCCTTTCTGCCGAAACCCAGCCACCCTCTAACCTTGTCTTCCTCCTAACCTCTTATGGGTCCCACAACACCACTTCCTGCCTCTCCCCATCAATGCACGATAAGCGCATGCGCTATTGTCTGTAGGGAAATAGCTTTCGGGGGAAATGGGCATTTCTAATTGAAGAGGTTTTGTTGAGGCGTATGTTGGAAGTGCAAGCTATTTCTGAAGTTCAGGAGGTTGAGCTGTGCAGTGGTCACAATAAAATTGATGAATTGATGAAGTTTGAGTATATGTTAAAGAGGAAGGACCATAAAGATGCAAGCTTTTTGGGGTGGTATGAGAAGGTCAGGGTGAAAGGGAATGGGGAGGTAAGAAGGAGAGGAGCCTGGTGGGCACTGATGTAGATTATGTCAATCAGAATTGGTGTGATATACCCTTCGAGGGAAAGGAGGTGGAGTTTCAGGGCTGATTTGAATGCAGGGTTGGGGCAGTGTTTTGAATTGCAGATGGAAGGGTATTCCAGTGGAGTTTGACAAAGAAGGCAAAAGTATGCAAGCAGGAGGCAGCATGAGACGGGCAGTGCATGGAGCTAATCGGGCACTTAAGCAAAGATTGTGAGTAGGAGAACTGCGGGTGATGGAGTTAGTTAGGCAAAGAGGCAATTTTGCGAATATCATTTGAAACAATGAGTAGTAGGAGGACGCTGTTGAGGGACCAACATGGCGGTAACATAAATTCGGAGTTCCTTGACACACCGCCAATATCCTGTATGTCTGAGGGGCAGTTTTGTGATATCCTTGTGGTGTGGCACATGTCTGTGCATGGAGGTCGGCAGAGGAGATCTGAGGGCTGGGGCACCAGTGGCAGCAGAGATCCTTTGAGGGGTTAGGAGCAGAGCACCAAGGGGGCCTGCTGAGGTGCAGTAGACGAGCAGTGCAGGCCGACACCAGAGCTGCTGCACTGGTCAGCGGCCCGTGGTGGGACATTATCACCTTTGTGCCCCCCTCCCCCATTGGGAGCCATCGTGCAGTATGGCAAATCGCCTGCTAGTTGCCTCAGGGTGAGGAGCTATGGGTGCCGGAGCAGCGATTGGTCACGGTTCAGGCCACCCCTGAAGATCCTGCTTGGAGTTGCAGCGACTGAGCCTGTGTGCGCTGGAGGAGGGCCTGAGGAGCGGCTGTTTCAGGCCTCTCCTTGCCCTCACTTGTCTCTTTTCCCTGCTGGTGCTGGATTGGCTAGCGGGGCAGGACAGAGCCCCGCTGGATATCATGGACATCCTAGCGAGTTATGGGGCTGACAACTGATGAGGGGAGTGGTAAATCAGCCCCTCACACCGCCATCCGGAGTTCCTAAAGCATGAGGTCAGTCATAGCGGCTTTGCAGTGCCCAAAGTAGTGTGGGTACAGTTCGTGCCCTTTTGTCTGAACCCCAGTGCTGGGTGTATGCACCCGGGCCTGGCGCACTATTCATATGATCCACGATGCCCCCGGAAAACCACTTTGCCATTTGCAAGGAGCTTAGGGGTGCAGATACAATGCACATACAGTGATACCTGGCATCGCCCGTCAGCTGTAGGTGGCACGGCTGAGCTGAGGAGGGGCTGCTGTGTCTTGGCGGAGAGAGTGCTTTACCATCAAGGTCCGCAGTTGCAGCAAGAAACAGGGAAACCTAGATAGCTTTACCAGGTCAGTGCCCAAAATCTGTGCAAGCTGCTACAGTGAGCCCTGAACTAACCTCGTTCCCAGAGGACAATGCTGTCCCCTGATATGAGGCCCACACTCGGCAGTAGGCAGGAGGGATTTACCTCAGTTAACACAAAGCTGGACGTTATTACATCTAACCTGAGCTCTCTGAAAGCAAAATTGTGTAAGTAGAGTGCTCAAATCAAAACAGAAAATGAGAGGATTGGCAGGTCAGAGGATGGCATTGTTAGTTTGTGGTCATCAACTGCAGATCTATGAAAAGATTTCAAAATGGTGCAGTTCAAGTATGAAGACCTTGAATCGCGCTCAAGGCTAAACAACATATGCATAGATGAGGTGCCTGAGTATCCCAATCAGGGAAAAATTGAGGGCTTTGTGGAAGAACTGTGCAGTCCTGTACGACAAGTAGGGCTCTTACTAATGCGGCTTGTGTGATACAAGAAGAAATGGGGGACAGGAATTGGGTAAACGTGTGGAGGTGCATGCAGAGCACTGACTGCAAATACACATTCTTCTTTACAGTCACAACATGTCATCAAGCTTTCTGATTACTTGCTGGGGCAAGTCAGAGACTGTGATATACTGCTGTGTACATTCTCCGATCACTCGACAATTAGGCACACTGTCAAACTGGGACGGCTCAACTGTTTCAATGCAACTGCTCATGGCACCTGAACCTACATACTCATACCCAATCTATTAGCTATATGCTTGTATTCTCACTCAAATGGCTGTCATATGTTATGATTACAGTTGTAATAACAGTTTGACTAAATAATACGTTATACCCATCTTCCCCCTTACCCTCCTCTCATTTGTCTCATTTATGTCTTCTGTCAGTCTACCAGTATATCTCCCCAAATATCCACTCTTATTCCCCCTAATTTAATCCTTGCAGACTTGTTACAATAATTCCTTTTTAATTTATATTAACTCCATGAACTGTGCTCCATGAACTATGTACAATAACTCAATTTGTTTAATGAATGTTTTAGGTATTGGTCAATTTCTTCGCTAGTTAATATTCTCAACCTCTGTTCATTTTTAGTAAATAAGTTCCTCTCAAAGTCTGTAACTTGCGAACACATGTATTATCATTATAACCTTAAAAAATAAAAAAATATATATTCTTAAAATAAAAAAACAAACTGGGACGGGATGTCTGTGGCAGAGTACCGTGGAGATTTAAACCGCTGGCCTTGCTAGACACTTTTCAAAATCATATCTTAAATAAGCCCTGAGGCACAGACGGTGGCTGTAAAACTAGAAGTAGAGAAGGCGTTTGTCTGAGTGTCGTGGAGCATCCTGTTTGATGTGGTGGAACATTATGGATACAGCCCATATTTGATCTCATGTGTCAGCCCATTGTATAGTCAACCATTGGCCACAGTCAGAGTTGGGTGAGGGACGTCTCCGGCATTCCAGCTGGACAGAGGCAGTAGGTAAGGATGCCCACTTTTTACCCAACTCTTTGCACTTAATATTGACTCATTGGCTGACCTACTGAGGCATAAACTTAGGAAAAAGGGGTTTTCATTGGGTGATATTCCAGATATAGTATCACTATATGCGGATAAAGTCTTTACGTAAGAAACCCAGCTGCTAACTTGCCCTCGATAATGGCAGACATTATTATGTTTGGGGAATACTCAAAGCTGCTCATAAACTCAGCCAAGTCTGAGGTTTTTCCGCTTACAGATAGTACTGTCCGTTCAACAGTGGGACTGGACCTTATATGGGCAGCACAAGATATAAAATACTTGGGGATTACAGAATCCAGGCATAAGCAGCTCCTATATGGCAAAAACATGTAGGCATATGTGGAGACTCTACAGCCTAAACTGGATTGGTGGGCAAAAAGGCCTTTATCCTTGATGGGTAGAACTGCACTGCTCAAAATGGTGCTACTGCCGAAATGTCTCTATTATTTTCTGAATGTCCCCATGGTATTGTACACATCATTTTTCAAGATGATAAATTTGGTTGTGACACGTTTCATATGGGATGCAGAGATAAAAGTGGCAAATATGGCTGAACCATTCTTTTTGGGTGGGCTACAGGTACTGGACTTTGAGTTATAGTATCTGGTGCCTCAGATTAGCATTGCTACATACTAGGGTGTGGGGTGTATGCCACCCACACATATGAATTGAAACGAGGGCTGTGGCTCCCATGCAGCTGGAGGAACTGCTGATCAGCAGAGGGTACACTGACCCATGCCCATTTGATCCGCTGGCAACTACGCTTCAGGCATGGTGGCAGATTCTGAGAAGGCTTTGTGTGGATCAGCCTACTGTCACAATGCTCATCTATGGGGCATATTGGATGTTAAGCCCACACTGGATAAGGTACTGAGTGGGGGTTGGTTGCAGCATGGGGTGGAACAACTAGGGGATCTAGTCAGGGAAGGCATGTTTCTCACAGCTCTGGACCTCCAGCGGTAGTTGGGCGCTGGCCCGTTGATGCTGCTTCAATATATGCGACTATGAGCAGCAATTAGCTCGAAGTACCAAAGGTTTCCAGAAGAACCGATCCCGCGTAAGTGTGTGGACTTTATGTACTCGGCGCAGGCATGCAGGAAGTTCATAACTGTTTTCTACAACCTAGTTCAAGCTGAGACGAAGGGAAACCCCAGCGAAAGCCGGTCAGCGGTGGGCATATAGTATGGGTGTAGAGATAACTGAAGAGATGTGGCACAGAGCATGCACATTGACCAAGGAAATATCATACAATTCCAAATTTAGGCTAATTCGATCTTACATAAAGTGATAAACTGCACTACACGGCAGTGGTACTGAGTACATTTAGTGGAGGGGACTTAATGGGCTGCCTGGGATGCAATCAGTAGAGGCTAATCACATGCATTTGTTCTGGTCATACCCGTGATTGCTGGTGTTCTGGATAGGGGTATGTGCAGAATGAACCTTCATGCTGGGCTTGGATGTCCCTGTGGATCCCTGTTGGGCCTTCTTGGGTTGCTATCGTAAAATGTGGGGCCTGAAACATATATTTCTTCCTATGATGTTTTTATTGGCCAATATAACAATACTGTTTCCGATGGAAACACAGGCCTACTCTAATGCTTGATTACTGGTTTGCCGCATTAGCGTGGGCGAATCACAAGGGTAGATTATGTCAATCATGCTGAAAATGAGTGAGACAGAGAAACGACATCCAGTGGTGGATAGCAGTTGGCGATATGAAGGAAGAGAATGAAGGTTGGGAAGAAGAATATCTGGATATCACCAGTGAATATGTGGTAGGAGGAGGAGATCCGCTTCCCCAGGGATGATGTGTAGAGGTTGAAGAGTAATGGACTCAGGACAGAATCTTGAGTTAATTCCACTGGGAGAGATATGGGGGCCAAGGTTTCCAAGTTCAAGAAGGTGGAGAAAGATTGGTCAGAGAGGTGGGATGCAAAGTAGACTAGTAGAGTGTCTTGGATGCCAAGGTCAGAACGGGTTCAGAGGAGACAGGGAGATACTTGACAGTATTAAAGGCTTCAGAGAATTTAAGAAGGTGGAGGATAGATGAGAGATTGGAGTGGTGGGCAGTGGTTAGGAAATTATGCAAATGGATTAGAGCCGTCTCTATGGCATGATGGCTACGGAAGCCATACTCGAGGGGATCACATAGATTGTTCAGTTCTAGGTAGCTGGTGACTAAGTATTCATGGACTTTAGTGTACTGAGGAAGGAGGGATATATTTTGTCAATTAGTAGGGTTATTAAGATAAGCCAAGAGCTTTTTTATGGGTAGCGCTTTGACCATTCTAAAGCAGTCAGGGAAAGTGCCTGATTTGGGAGAAAGCTTGATAAGTGGTTTGACAGAGTGTTTAGGGAACAAAGGGGTCAATAGGGGCACAGGATGGGTTGACTCAGGAGAATTGGTTCCTGTTTGTTATGGTAGGTAGGTGAGAAGGAGCCATTGGAGGAGAAAGCCTGATCCAGGGGGGCAAGAATAACAAAGGTGGTACCTGGGAGGGAGAGTTTGGCCGTTAGGATGTCCACAATTTTGGAGATCGTAGGCAAGAAGTAAAGGGTGATTGAAAGCCGTGATGGAGCGATGAGGAGCAATGTGGCTTGGAGGGTAGTAGAGAAATATTAAGTGTTACTCACTGGAGAGACTAGCGTACTCCTAGTCCATAGTCCCAGTTCCTCTATCCTATATGGGATTCCCTCGCTAGGGACGGGAACAGAACCTTTCCTCACAAGAACAATAACACTTTCCCTATAAATGTATTCGTGCGTGGGGGCGTGGCCCTGGGAGCAGGCACTCTCCTAACTCTGTCCACTGGCGCTACAACTCAATCCCATTCGAGGTGTCGGCTGTATTGAACTGTTCAACCTCGCTGCTCTTATTTTAGTGGGAAGGGTGGTGGGACGTATGGAGGAAAGGGGATTATGGATTAGGAGTATGTAAATCACTCTGACGAGTAACACTTAATTACTCCTACGTCCCGTCCCCTTGCCTCCATCCTGTATGGGTGACTACAGCTGATGAAAATGCTCTGGGAAGAGAGCTTGATACTGCATGCAAACCGATTACGGAGAACAGCCTGGCCAAAAGCTGCATCAGCCCTGGCACTGGTATCGACAGTATTGCTTGCAAAAGGTAGATGGAGTGGCCCATGTCACTGCTCTGCTAATTACTTGCCACGGCACGTGACGTTGGAAGGCAACAGCTGCTGCCGTGGCCCTTTTAGCATGAGCGTGCATGCCCTTTGGTGACTCTTTGCGCTGAGCATTGTATGCCACTTGGATGGCAGCAGTCATCCATCTGGCTATTGAAGCCTTGGAAGCTTATTGTCCAGGCCTTGAGCCTCCAAATATGACAAATAAGATATCTGTCTTGCGAAAGGCCTTGGTCCTGTCGAGATTTTAAAGTTCTTCTGACCTCTAAAAAGTGGAGAGCCTTTTCTGCATCTTCCTTGGCGTTTGGAAAGAAAGCGGGGAGCACAATCTCGTTGTTAATGTGGCAATCACTTTTGGTAGGAACCTGGGGTGCGTGCAGAGCACGACCTTGTCTCGATGAAACATAGTGTAGGGCTCGGAAGCCGCCAGAGCTTGAATCTCGCCAACTCTGTGAGCTGAAGTAAGACCCACTGGTAGAGCTGTTTTCAGCATGACCAATTTGATGTCTAGTGTGGCCATGGGCTCACGTGGCTTGTGCACAAGGGCGCTGAGAACAACGTAAGATCCCAGACTGGGTCCGGGCATCTGACAGGAGGGTAAAGGCTGGTCAACTCCGCTAGATGTCTCTTCATCAATGGATTAGCTGAGGAGAAGGTAAACCTGTCCGAGTTCCTGTGTGCGGCAATGGCCGCTAGGTATGTTCTGCAGGTGTCGACCTGGACTCCTGATCTGGCTAAGTATGCTGAGAAGACAACATCTGCTCCAGAAAGCAGGATAGCAGGTCCACTCCGTTTTCCTTGGACAAGGAGCAGAACCTGGTCCATTTGCACTTGTACTGCTTTCTAGGAGCCTGATTCCTGTCTCTCCTGGATGATTTCTAGGCTGTCTCAGGACAGTTGGAAATGTTGCAGAGTCACCTGCTCAGGTACCAGGCTGCTAGGGCTAGCCTCTCCGGGTAAAGGTGAATCACCAGCCCCCCAACCCCTGCTGCACCAGGAGCAGGCCCCCGCCTAGCGGGAGAGGGACATCTGGTTGGGCTGACAGCTGGCGTAGGTTTGAAAATCTCTTGAAGGACGCATGTGTTCAGTTGCCAGTCGTAATTTTCAGAGCCCATCCGAATGAGTCTGTCCGCCTTGAGGTTCAATTCTCCAAGCAGATGCACCACTGAGATCCAGATGTCCTGCTCGATCACCCACTCCCAGATTCTGAAGGCCAGTCTGCATAGGGGGGGGATTGTTTATGTAATACATGCAGGTAGAGTTGTCCGTCCGAATGCAAACTGCACTGCTCCTGATTAATGGCAGGAATGCCTTGAGTGCAAGCCAAATGGCATAATTTCCAGGCAATTCATGTGGTTTTGCTGGTCGGTCTTGGACCAGAGACCATGTACTGAATGAGTTCCCAGGGTAAATGCCCCTAGAGTGAGGAGTCCGTAGTCATAGTATGATCAGTCGATGGCGGTCTGAATAGTCTGTCCACCATGAGGTTTGCATCTTGCCCCACCACATGATGTCCTGCTGTAGGAACTCAGGTATAGTGACAGGGGCTCCCTGATGACCTGACTTCTGGTCCCAGGATGCTGAAAAATGCAGCTGCAGCCTCCTCATTCGCAGCCTGGTGTAAGGGATAGCCAGGAGGCATGCCACCAGTACTCCTACCAGGTGCTGGTACCACCAGGCCTTAGTTACTGTTCTGCTGAGGAAATGAGCAACAGAAGCTTTAATCGGCGCCGCATTCTCACCCGTGGGGAACACTCTCTACTTCTGAGTGTACCACAGCAGCCCCAAAAACACTAGAGTTGGTGTAGGGTAGTGCTGAGACTTCTGGAAGTTGATTGAGAACCCCAGTTCATACAGAGTAGTCATGAGTCTGGTCATTGAGTACCTGACCTGCTACGTGGACTCCCCTCTAACTAACCAGTCATCGAGGTAAGGGTACACATGAAGGCCTCTGACCTGAGCAGGGCCACCACTGCGTTCATCAGTCTTGTGACTACCCTTGGCACTGAGTTCAGGCCGAACGGCAACATCTTGTATTGAAAGTGCAACCCCATGATCCGGAACATGAGGAAGGAACGATGGCACTGCGCTATGGGGGCATGCAAATATGCGTCTTTCCGATCCAGGTAGCACGTCCAGTCCCCCCCACACAGCGTGCCCGCTAAAAGCACTGGCCCGCCTGGTTCTTCTTTTGAATGGCAAAGATGTGGGAGTAAAAGCCCTGTGGAGGGGGAGTAACCTCCTCCACTGCCTCGCTCTCCACCAGGAAACAAATCTCCGCCAAGAGTAAAGGAGCCCCGATCTGTGGGAGGGGGAGGGGAAACAGCGGGCGTATGGCAGGGGAAGTCGGAAGACTGAGGAGACCATCAAAATCACCCATGAGTCCACGAACCGTGAGCACCAAGCTTGACTGTGCAGGGCCAGCCTGCACCCGACTGGGGTGGTGTGGACCTGAGAAGAGCCATCATTGTTTTTTTGGGTCTTAGACAGATGACTCAGAGGGGGACTGAAAAAAGCCTTCGTGTGAAGACTTCTGGTGTTTTTGCCTATGTTGGCTGGGTAACCTGTCCAGTTGCCTGGACTGGCAGTCCTGGAAACCCCGGAAACCACCAAAGGATCGGCCTCTGTCTGATCGAGAGTGGCCCTGTGTGAAGGTTTTGACCACTGGCTTGATGAGAATGGCCAGGGACCTGGCTGTCTGTGATCTGCTTTTCTTTTTATCGAGTTCCTTGTCTGTGGAGGAGTGGAACAAGTCACCGCCCTCGAAGGGTAGGTCTAGGATCATGTCCTGAACATCAGGAGGCCACCGTGGACTACATGATGTCCTGTGCCACGAGATTCGCTTCTGCAAGTCCTGCCTTGAAAGAGGCTTGTTTGACAGCCAGAATATCCGGCAGGAAGTCTGCTATCTCTATTGACAGCCTTTGGTTAGCCGCTGGCAGGATGGTGTCAGCATTGGCTTTTCTGAGGTGAAGTCCCGCATTTGCGTAGAACTTCTTCCTGTAGGCCTCGAGCATTTTCTCTTCCTTGTCCAGCAAAGCTGAAGTTGCGGTGCTCATGGAGGAGGTCTGGAGCTTGACATTCATAGATGGCACCGCAATGACTGAAGACAGTGGCTGGAAGTGCACTGACAAGAGCAGCATGTCTCCCTCCACCTGCCTGAACTTTGCATCCAGCCTTTTATTTGTTGGCTGAGTGGAGTGGGGCTTGAGCCATCCCTTCTTTGCAAGGGCCTCCACATCCTTCTGTAACGCAATGCCAGATCTGGATTCTGCTTTGATGGTGAGCACTTCCGCCAGTACCCCTGACTCTGGAAGCTCCCTCTGGGGCTGAGGAATGCCCAGGTAATCAGCTAACCCGGCAATCCTATCATGGAATGACCTTGCAAAAGAAGGCGTGTCCTGCTCCTCCTCATCAGTGTCTTGTTGGTCATCTGTGTTAGAAGGGGACCCTGGGTCTGCAGGTGTTAGTTCTGGCACTGAAGAAGGCCCAGGTTCAGGAGCTGGGGGTGTAGGTGCCGTTACCAGAATTACCAGAAACTTGGGCAATGGTGTTGGGGGAGGTAAAGGCTGTGCAGGATGTTGCCCATCTGTGGAGACCGCATGAGGGTAAAAAATGTGTCCAAAAAAACGATCCTCGCAAGTGGGCTAGGTGCGATCCTGCACTGGCGCCAGCTGTGGTGGAGTAAAGGCCTGCTGTCTGCTCCCTCCTTGTGAGTACATGCTCTCATGTTACCTTGGTTGACCCGAGAATGTCGGTATGACATGGTCCACATGACCGGAGTCATAGGGCCCCAATCTGCCCTGGCCACAGGTTTGAGCTTTTGCGGTTCATCATGTTGGCGGGCTTCTGTCCTGGATGCCATCTTTTCTGTGTGCGCTGCCATTTTGTCCATGCCTTCTGCACGTGCCACTGTGGACGACGTGGGCCTCACTCGGCCTGCATGCATGGCCCCATCGGCTCTGCTCCACCCTGCACCACAGGCATGGGCCTGGTAGGCAATTGGCCTTCGGCTATGTGGCCGGTAGTGCTATCTGCACTGCATGTAACCGCCCCCACAGACCTGTGCTCTGTAGCAGAGCTAAGCCCCTCGGGATGTGTCCCAGTACCAGTAGGCCCCTCGGTGGTGGAACCAGTAGTGCCCTTAGATCCCTCGGCCGTTAAGCCGGTAGCTACAAGAGCCTCAGTGTCCTTACCGACGGTGCAAGGGTCTGTCTGACCCCTCCCGGCAGTAGGCTTCACTGGGAAGGAGTCGCCCCTGTGGGACGCTTGTGAGAAGAGTATGCTTACCTTCTTGGACTTCATGCATATGTATTCCTTGATGCTCTCCGGCGGAGTTCTGGAGAACAACTCTCTCCACTGCGCCAGCCTGTTTCTGAGGGATCGGGGTGTGAAAGCGTTGCAGGCTGAGTAGCCTTACCATCCGTGGTCTTCCCCGTGTGTGGATCCGATGTGGGAAAGGAACCGTCGCACGATGGGCACATACTGAAGCAGCCACGGTTGACATGGCCAGGGATAGACTAGGTCTCTGGTGGATGGTGTTCCCAAATACCTGAAAATTAGGAAACAAAAGATAAGGGAAAGCGCATGGAATTACGAGGCTTGAGGCCTCACCCAGGAGCGCTGGTGAAAGCAGTCCGTTCCTGTCGATGCGGAAAAGAGGACTGAGGTGTGACTCCGGTGAGTGGGGTTATGGGAGCACATGCTACCAGGGCCGCGCCCCTGTGCATGTATACATTTAAAGGGAAAGTGTTATTTTTCTGGTGAAAAAAGGTTCAGTTCCCGTCCCTAGTGAGGGACGCCCATACAGGATGGAGGAAATGGTACAGGACGTAGGAGTATGCATGGTGGGATTGGATGGTGGATATCAGGTTTGTGAAATAGATGGACTTTGCTTTGTCAAGAACGTTAGTCATGGAGGAGAAGGTAGTTGTGCAGGAGGCCAAGAATCAGGATGATCAGTGTTTGTTCCAGTGTTGTAGGTGTAGATGAAATCTGATTCTTAGTTGATGAATCTCATGGAAAATCCCAAGGCTGGGAGAAGGGGGTAGCAGGAGTACCCATACCCTACCAAAGAAATGCTGACTATGCCCCCTATGTACAATGCTACATTGTTTTCCATCTTGGTTCATACTTCATAAATCCCATACATCTAAGAGAAAAGGTAATAAAATGGAGGCTAAAGTTAGAGTTGAAGTCAAGGGAGGCTTGCTTGATTAAGGGGGCCTTGAGTGGGGAGAAAATGAGTAAAGCGAACGTTACTTATGATAGCGAGGGAAGACGACCTCACTAGTCTTATAGCGAATAACACCCAAAACCACTCCCAAACATTGCTGATGGGTGACTTCAACATCGGCTTTAATGACCCAGACAACAAACATGCCCACTCTATAATGGCCTTACTCAATGACCATGGGCTTACCCAAAAAGTCCTCTCCCCCACACATATCAAAGGCAGAACCCTCGACTGGGTTTCCGAACTTAACTGCAACATTGTCATTACCGACATCATCCTACAACCTTGGACGGACCACTATCTTATAAATTTCACTGCCACACTTGATCTCCTCAGCCCTAAATCCATCAATATGATACCCCTGCACCCCACTAGAAGCAAAAAAGATATTACTGCAGAAAAACTCATCCCTATCCTCCTTCCCGCTATCAATGGCCTGGAGAATAACACCGACCCGGACACTCTAGTGGACACCTTCAACAAAGCTATGACCACTGCACTAGATACTGTAGCACCAACTAAACTACGTAAAGGAAAGCAAGAAGCTCACCTGAATGACTGGTTAACACCCCAACTCAAGGACCTAAGAAAGCAAAAAAGAAAGCTTCAAGCTATCTGGCGCAATTCACCTACCGACAACAATAAAGCTAAACTAGCTCAACTATCCAAACTTGATAAGAAAGAAATTATCAACACAAAAAAAAATCTATTTAATGACAGAATCACTAAAGCTAAATCAAATGCTAAGGACCTTTTCTCCATCCTCAGGGAAATGGAATCCCCCTCCAACCAGCTGACACTGTCCCCAAGGACAAGATATGGTGTACTAACATACAAAATGCCCTATCGAACAAAATCTTTACCCTCCAACTCAAAATAGCCAGAAAAAAGGACTCTCTGCCCATCTCAGACCAACAAACTTTATTGCCTACCAAGCATAACTCTACGCCGCCTTTCTGCTTCAAAGCAATCTCAATTATTGACACTGAAAAGGTCATTCTCTCACTGAAACCTTCCAACTGTAAGGGCGACAGTTGCCCAGCGCAAATAATAAAGGATGCGGCTAGGGACCCAGCCCCATTTATCTCGAAGCTCATAAATTCCTCCTTTAAATCTAACACCGTACCAACTAACCTGAAATAATCCTGGGTCCTCCCCTTACTTAAAAAACAAACCCTCGATCCATCCATCCCAACAAATTACAGACCTATCACCACCATGCCTTTCCTACTCAAAATCATTGACAAAGTAGCCTATTTACAAATTCAAGACTATTTGGAAGCCAACCACTTGCTAGGCTCCTGACAATCCGGTTTCCGCCCCCTCCATGGCACTGAAACAGCCCAGCTAGACCTTAAGACTAAAATTGAGGAGTTAAAGGATAGCGGCAAAACAGCTTTGCTACTCTTACTGGACTTGTCAGCAGCCTTTGACTTGGTGGATCATGCAATCTTATGCAATCACCTTAGGCTCGCTGCCAACTTCACTGGGGAAGCTATAGCCTGGGTCCAATCCTTTCTAGCCAACCGGACTATGAGAGTTTTCTCTACCTCCACCTGCGCTGATCGCATCCAAATAACATGTGGAGTCCCACAGGGCTCCTGTGTCTCATCCACCATGTACAACATATTCACCAAGCCACTGTTTGACAAGTTGGATAGACTGGGCGTCACCTACACTAATTACGCAGATGACACCCAGATCCTCATACCCCTTTCGGGCAATATGAAACAGACCTGGCCTTGGTGAATAAGATATATATTCTCATTCAGGCATGGATGGCGACTCACAGCCTCTGCCTGAACGACGATAAAACGGAGATCCTGCTCCTAGGATCTGACTCTAACCTAAAAAAGCTCACCCTTAACTACGCATCCTTTAATATTGATACCAACATTATTAAGGTTATGCCGGAGTTTAAAACTCTAGGATTCTACCTGGACTCCTCTCTCACCCTTAAGAGGCAAGTCAGTTCCCTCTCCTCTACAACAGCTTACACCTGTAAATTAATCCGAGCTGCTAGACCATTCCTCTCTAGTGGCAGTTGTCTCACCCTGGCCAATGCTCTTATCATGTCTAGACTAGACTATTGCAACGCCCTGTACTCAGGAGCTAACAAGTCGGTCACTGACAAACTCCAAAGACTGCACAATAACGCCTTAAGAGCAGCATTGAACATCCCACTGAGAGAACATATCTCTAAATACCGGACAGAGGCCCATTGGCTTAAAATCAAGGATAGACTCCTCCTTAAAATCATCTCTATCACGTCCAAATGCCTAAACAATCTAGCACCTCCTTACTTCTCGGAAAACATTACCAGAAGATCTACAATCCGACCTACGAGATCTGCTAACACATTTATGCTTGAAATCCCCAGATTTAAACTGACCACGGCCGGCGGAACCAGCTTCCCCCGTCAAAGCTGCACAATCATGAAACACTCTCCCACTTGACCTCAGACGCCCACTACCGTACGGCAGGTTTAGAAGCAATGCTCTCAAATGGCTTCGCACTAATAACCAGTAGCAACCAACATCCAACCTCACGACCACCCTATCCTTTTGACACCACCCTGATCCCCTCTGCACTTAACATTACCATAGCAACTTACACACCAAACATCTTCTCCATAGAGACGGACGCAATGTTAAGCCTGATTCATGTTATGCCTATGACCAGTTACTCTAACCAACTATGCTCTTCTTCTTCCTATTGGCAATTGCCTGTACTGTACTATATTCTGCATTCTACTTTGTACTTACCTGTACTGTAAACAAGCTTCGAGACTTCTTGTACTGCTGCGCCCGGCTGCCCAAAGGCTTGGTGCGCATTATCAAATAAATAAACAAACAAACAAACCAAGAAATCACTATACAAGTTAGTTTAATTAAGGGCAGTGTGGACGAGAGAGAAGGCAGTGGAGGAACTATAATAGCGAAGTGAACGAGTGAATTATCGTCGAGATGGTTGAATAGAGAGAATGGATTAGGAGAGAAGGATGAAAGAAATACAAGTTTAAGTTAGTTGCCATGGATGTCAGATGGCTGGTTAAGGAGGGAGAGCATGGAGTAAGAAGGGAGAGGAGGAGATGGCTAGGTAGTCTGAAGTCCCCTAGGAGGTTGATTGGAGCTTGGCAGGATTGGAGTCTAGACATTTTGCATTGGTTTAAACCAGAAAGGGAGGAATTACAATGATGAGGATAGTGCGGGGAGTAGGAGGCAGAAGCTTGGTAGCAGTGATCTTTAAGGTGGGGTTGTGAAAGTCAGACGAAGGAAGGGGGCAAATAGGTTTGCCTTGTTGTTTTGGAGTTGCACTACACCAGCACACATAGGGCCTCATCACAAGTTGGGCGAGGCAGTAACAATGCAGCAATATTGCTATTACCAAGGCATTACCACTCCAATAGGTGGCACATGATGATGTCACGCATATCACACCCGTGACTCATCACACTGCGCAACAACAAACACAATAAATGGCAGATGTTCCTGCATGCGGGTGATTACGAACAGGACACTGCGTCTTTGAATGTGAAAGTGGAGGGATCTATCCCAGTATATAAGTATTAGCATTTTTCTCATTCAAGATAGTGTGCATTCGAAATACCTTATATGAACAGCGCCTCAAAGGGAACTTACCATGCAAAGGGAACTTGCCATATGGGGCTGAAAAAAGATCCTCTGTATTTTAGAAAGGACAAAGCACACATTGAATATCGTTGGTCATATAAGAATACACAGGGGGGAGTGCACATTAACATCACAATTCGATTTTTTCAGATCAAGCAAAGAAACCTTAAATTAGTCAACAGACCATTCTGATAAGTTGAGGGACGACACGTGAGGCAGGTGTGGAAGTAAGTAATTTAAATGAAATGTGACTCAGAGTACTCAGGAGTAAGAAACTGGCGATTAGGATCGCAATAATTCATTACCTAGATGCCATTTTTCAATGGACGATAATGAACCCAAGTAACAACTCGAATAGTAAACTTGGTTAACATTTGTTAGGAATTTGGAACAGACGTATTTTAATCATTATATGATTTGTATTTTCACCGAGACAATAACAGAAATCAATCTCATAAGTGTGTTTTGTATCTCGTGTAATTATTATGGTTTTATCTAGAATAAATGTGCATATGAAAATGACAGATGTGCTTGGAAGTGTTTATACATATGTGTTTTGTACGTTTTTTTTGTTTTTTTATCTCTTTATTAGATTTTCAGCAATTCATAACAGCGTCACATAGATCCAATAAAATATTACAATAAGCATTCAAATTTTTTGTATTTGAAAGGTTGATTTTACCAGCCAAATAAAAAAAATAAAAAATAAAAAATAAGTAATTTATTTGCAACAAGAGTGCAGAGAGCAGTGGGCACCTCTGCCAACTGTACCGAGCTCTCTTCTAACAGTCCCCCGTGTTCCAGAACCACATGTGTTCTTGAACACACACATTAGTAGAATGTAACACATATTCCCCCTTACAAACGAACAACAACAAATTTGGGAAAACAACAACATTTGAGAAAACAAAACACAATGCAAATGGTATTTGACAACCAACGAATGAAAAAACTGGTGTTAACAGAAAAAACAAATGACAGAATAATTAAACACAAACACAATCTGTAACCTTGGTGGGAAACCTTTTAACTCTCCCACTCACACGACCCCCATCAGGCACTGACCTTCCCTCATCCGCACTTCTCACTTCACTGCCACCCTCACTGACCACAATGCCATCACCACAGTCCTTAGGGGGAAAAGCAGTGGTCGAAGTGAGCGGGAGCGGTGCTCCTGTACTTTTTTAAATTACCTTTTACAGCTCCTATACTTTTATTTTAAAAAGAAACCGTTCCAGAATGGTTTCGTTTTAAAATAAAAGTGTAGGAAGAAGTTGAAACTTGCACTTTCAGCGCACTGCACTGAATATTCCCTTAAACAATAGGTGCAAGTGTTTGGGGGTGTGTATTGTGTGTGGGAGGGGACATGGTGATGAGGTTTGTCGGGAGTGGGTGCAGGCCAGCAGGGAACATGGTTCCACTACTTTTTTTCGTACACTTAGACCACTGGGGAAAAGACCACTCCTCGCATAAAGCCAACCTACCCTTCGACCACACTTCTCCTCCATCAACCACCACCACACTGTCCCTCACTGCCGCAATCCTTTTTGGCCCCAACAATTTGCTCTCTAAGCATTTCAGACCAGACCTGGGATTCTTAATCAAAACCCAATCCCCAACCAGCCACTCACATTCCTTAACCTTGAAATTCTCACGGAACATGCCCTTATACTGATACTGTGCCTCTTCCACCATTTTCACCACCTCTTCTTCGTCTACACTCACACTGCTCGCCAATCCCATCCATCCCCGACACAATTTTGTCCCCAGCTGGCGTCCCTTCAACGAACCAAAAGGGGACACTTCAGTAACTGAGTGTGGTGTGATGAAGTAACTCCATACCATGTGTTTCAAAACTGCACTCCACAACAACCCTGATCTCATAGCCAGCTGAATGCCACCCTTAAGGAATCTAGTGTCAGGTTCCACCAGCACATTTGCCCTGGGGTGGTACAAGACCATGCACATGTTTAATCCCAAACTGCAGCAACAATTTCTTCATTGTTTCTGAACAGAACTGCACACCATTATCAGTTACTATTTCCGTGGGAAATCTCTCACAAAGGAAAATCTCCACGAAAAATGCCACTAAATCCACTGTGGTTACCTCCCTTGCTCCGTTCACTCTATCCACTTCGAGTGATAATTCACTAAAACAAAAATGAACTTGAAACCTTCCCCCATCCCTTGAATGGGTCCCATTATGTCCACTGCAACCTTTTGGCAAGGCTCCCTGGGCACCTGAACAGGCCGGAGTGGTGTCTCGGGCACCACTCTACTATTGTCAATTGCTAAACAGCTCCAACAATTCCTTATATCTCTATCAATTTCACCATGCATTGCTGGCCACCAGCAACTGTGTCTAAGCACCCTCTCGGTGCTATCAAAACCACAATGCCCTTAGTGAGCCATTTCTATCAGTTTGTCTCGAATACCTTCAGGGGGAATCACCTTAGGACCCCTCCTGAGTTTCCCTCCAACCAAAGCCAATTCATCCTTCACTTCATGATAACAGCCACATTTCCTGTCCACATCATTCCTGCAGGGCCACCCTTTCACCGTTCACTCTGCCAACTTGCTAAGCACTACATCATCTATTTATGCCAAACTCCATTCTTCAAAGCACCCTGCTCAATACTGGCAGCTATCATTTATTCCTCCTTTCCTTCCATCTTTTCACCCTCATTGCCATAATCCATCGGAGGACGAGACAAACAATGCGCCTCAACATTCTCCTTCCCGCGAACATAGCACGTCTGAAAGTCATTATTCTGCAATCCCAATAATCATTTAGAAATTCTGGGCGAACCCTTGGACCAGCTCCCACAAGCCAACATCTGTACCAAAGGTCTGTGATCCGTTTTTACTATAAACCGATGGCCCCAAAGGAAGAATCTAAAATGCATAATTGCCCAAAACACAGCCAAAGCTTCTCTCTCTACAACTGAATAATTGTTTTCTGCGTTCCTCAATGGCCTAGATGCAAAGACTATCACATACTTTTTCTTCGCACTGTCATTTTGCGACAAAGCTGCTGCCAGAACCAATAAACTGGTGTCCACAGTCAACAACGTCGTTCATCCACTCACAAACCCCCTAAAGAAGGTGCATTAGAGATCCCTCTTTTAATCTCCTGGAAGGCTTCCATATATTGATCTGGCCACACAAAGGAAACCCACTTGTTCAGCAACGCTCTCAAGGGAGTCGAGATGAGGGCAAAATTATTAAAATACTTGTGATATAACTCTGCCATGCCCATAAACAATCTCAACTGATCCTTATCCTGAGTTGCCGGGGCCTTACTTATTGCTTCTACCAAACTGTGCTTGGGAAATATGGCTTGAGCTGAAATCCTGTGGTCAAGACACTCTACTTCATGTACCCCAATCTTACATTTACTGTGCTGCACTGCTAAACCAGCCTCACATAACCTCTGCAGAACACTCCTCAACACCTTGTGATGTTGCTCGATACAATAAGCAAAAATGAGAATGTCATCCTAAAAAACAATCACATTATTAACACCCTCCAAAACCTTCTCCATAAGACATTGAAAGACAGCCGAAGCTGAGGCAAATCCAAAAAGCATCCTAAGGTACTTGAAGATTCATTCCGTGGTGATGAACGCTGTAATGTCCTGACACTCTTGTGACAAGGGCATCTGGTGGTAAGCAGCAGACAGATCCATAACCGTGAACCAACCGATTCACCCAACACAGCCAAGACTTCTAATATTGTAACGCTCACCTGGTATCCACGGGGAAGCCACCCGGTCTGGCTGGACTTCTTCCGACCTTGAACCCACTCCCATGGACTCTTGTTCGGCTGAGGACCAGGCCTGAAAACACAGGATTCTGGGTTAAGCTTTATTGTCTCTTCTAGCCCGGAGCCCACCTCCCTTGTGGACCCAATGACCCCTTAGTGCTCTCCCCACCTTGTTTTCAGGTATAGTGCGCTCTCCGTCCTGCTGTTCTGTACAGGGGTGCGTTGTGGATGGGCACGTTGCAACCTAGTTGCTTCACTGGTGCGGGCCCCTCAGAGTCCAGACCTGCTGCGACTCCATTCGACAGGTAAATCTGCTGATTTGGCAGTTTTTCCTTTATTTTGCAATTGCCCCTATTAATGTCTTTCCTTCTTTCTTAGGTGCGGAAGGAGTTCTGGTGATGCCGTACTTCTGGGGCTGTGCACGAGATGGTAATTGAAAGCACGCAGCGCGGCGTTATGTGCCTTTCTTGTGCTAACCTGTTTGTTGTCCCTTTCTTGCAGGCCGCCGTGATGTTCCGGACGTATGTTGCCAAGAAGATGGAGAGCGGTGAGTAAAGTGGTGTGCGAACCACCTTCTAGCACTTCTTTGTGTTAATCAGCCTTTTTCATTCTTCTTGTTGTTGAATGGTCCGAAATGGATGTGGACGAAAAGCAAGTTTAATTCAGGTAAGCGTGCGCCTTTTGGTTGTTTTCCAAGGTTGAAGAATAAACGCTTACTAATGCTGCTTCTCTGTTCTTCCCAGGGTGCAGCTTCCAGGAGAGAGCGAGCGTTCACCTAGATGCTGGATGTTCGGGATTCTGAGCGGAGGACAGAAGGAGGTAAGAGGATGCTAACAGTGTTCTTGTTCTTGTTCTTGCAGGTATCGGGCCCGGAATGCAGAGGAAGATTTTAACAGACCGCGGTGAGCGTCACTCTGCGACCAGCAGAGTAACGTGAAGCGTTTCCTCAAGCTTGGGCGTGGCTTATATAGCCTGCAGGTATCCCAGGTGCCCCTATGACCGACCACACCTAAAATGCTAAACCACATGGCTCAGTTCTGGAACTGAGCCATGCGGGGGTATCAATGTTGTGGAAATGCTATTGTGAGTTCCAGTTCTCCGATTTCCCATATGAGCCTGGCGCCAAAGGTGCCAGGACTGACTCCAAGAGATTCTTGGGGGATGTGAAGGGGCCCTTGGAGCCATGATGGAAGACCGTGGTGCAGCCCAGATAGCCTGACTGCCAAGGCCAGGGGTAGGGGTCATGACAAATATGTCTCTCCACTAAAATGTTCTTGTTCAGGTCTCTCAAATTGACACATAAATGGATCTTCCCATTGCTCTTTGCCACTAGGACCACCAGCGACAACCAATCCATCCAATGCACACGTTCTATCACTCCTCTTCGCAAGAGTCCATCAAGTTCCCCATGTAGCTACTCCTTCATGTGGTGAGGAACGGTGGTCAGTTAAAATCTCGAAAAAATAATCTCGAATAACAATAAAGTCGAAAAAAAAAGACCGAAAAAAAAGTCGCATTTTTTTTAAAAATTATATATTTATTTTGGGGTCCGGGATTAAAAAAAAATGGTAAAAAAAAAGGGGGGGATTGGGGGGGGGACCCCCCCGAAAAAATGTCATAAAAAAAAATTCGACCTTTTTTTTCGGCCTTTTTTTCGAGATTTATTTTTTTGAGATTTGTAAATTCGGTATTATGACCATAAACCGTGAGGAACAGGCTGCACCTTATGCACCACTGGCTGTATACTTGTCTTCATCATGATACAGTGTTCAAAGTCCCTTAGTTTTCCTAGACTTTCTGTGAACACCATTGGAAATTCCAAGACCTGTCTATCGTCCATATCTTTTATCGTCACTGGAACAGGTGCACCTGTTTGAATGTAAACCCCTAGGTTCCTCTGTTCCTCCCATCCCAGTAAGGATGATACCTTCTTTGCCACCAGGATATCTGCAGTGCATTACCTGCCCTTGTAGCTAATGACCCCCTGACATTTCCCCACCAGTTCAATATCTGTCTCACCGTAGCCACACGGCTGGATGTGGGCTGGTACCAACTTTTACACTTCCTTTGACAGCGTTCCTGTGAATGTATCCTTAGAAATGATAGTCCAAGGGGAAGCATTGTCCACCTTCAATAAGACGTCTGAGCCATCAATGCAGAATGTGTCCACAGGGCCTCCCATGCCTCCCGACACCGCTGAGATTTCAAATATATCGCAAGGTTTACTCTCACTGCTCTGAGGAGCAGACGCACCTTCTTGCTCATACTGGGGTTGGCTGTACTCTTGCGTGCAAAGTGACCCTTGTGATTGCATCTGATGCATTCTGCATTCCTTGGCGGACAAAACACAATTGCCGCTCCATGTCTTGGATTCCCACATCTGAAGCATTTAGGTTCCTTTGTCGCCCCAGTGTTTGTTCTCTGATTTAGTGCACACACCTCCTGGTTGTGCTTTACTATTTTCATCTCTTTCATGTACTGAGTTGTCTGCCCAATGCTCCTGGTGAGTTCCACAGCCTGCTCTAGGGTCAAGTATTTTGCCAAAAACTTTTCTTGCACCCTGGTGTTATTGGTGCACCTTACCAGTTGATCTCTAATGAGAGAATTTGTCAATGCACCAAACTCACAGGTATGGCTCAGCATCCTCAGCACAGCCACATACCCTTCCACTGGCTCAAATGGATCTTTCATTCTCTGAAAAAATGTGTGCCTCTCAAAAGTCACATTTCTATTGGTTCAAAATGTTCTTCAATTTTCCTCACTGCCAGGGTAAACTCATCCAGGTGCGCTGCTCCTTCAACCTGCAGTTCTAGTAGGCCATCAAACACGCTGTCATGCCGTCTTCAAGAAGGTCTCCCTGGCGACTATGGAGCCGCTGGCGACTACAACGCCATTAGAATGTTCCACCTTTTTTCGTTACTTCCTGTTGTTCTGCTCTAGTCTTTCTGTCCTCTATCTCCCTGCTTCCGTATTTAACCACGCCCCTTTGTTTTGACCGTCGCGTTGCAACTTTTTTTGCGTAACGCTCTGGTTTCTCGCTCTGTGTATACCCTCTGGCTTTGCCGCTCTTCGTTGTTTCACCAGTCCCATTCCGGTGCCCTTTTCCTACTCCTGTTTGGTCTATTATTCTTGCATCTAGCCCTCCGGTCCACCAGCCTCCTTTCTTAGCTTTCCTATCCTCCTCGCTTTCCGTCTTAGTTATTTTTCTCCTACGTTTCCAGCCGTGTTTACTTTTTTTCTTTCTGCTCCTCTGCCCCTCCCTATGTTCTGCTACTCGCCTTTTGCCGTTTCTTGGCTTTCCGTTTCTTACCTGTTCTTCCTTCTTCCTTTTGTTGTCCGGAATCATTGACTGCCTCCACTCGCTCTGCAGCAAACGTGGTTTCCCTTTCCAAGGGAATACAACCCTGCCGGAATTCTTCACAGTCCGCTTTCAAAACTTCGCATTTATCGAAACACGTGTTGGCTGTGGCTACGAATTGGCATGGGGAAACATCTTTATATAATGAAAAATGGACTGTGTTTATCTATAAAGGGAAAACATTTTGTGTGTATCATTAGACAATCAGAGTTAAAATAGGTAAAATAGGATAAGCGCAATCAACGGGGTAAAGATCTAAAAATGTGCTTTACTGATGAGGCTGGGGAAGAGCCTCTTTGTACATATGACAGCGGCTATCCACTATTTTTACAGACATTTGCTTCAAACACTAATACATTAACTAATTTAGACCAAGCGCTTCCTGACCACTATAGGGATAGCCCCATCTTTCCTTCAGGAATTGGGCTGTGACCGGAATAGTAAAGAAGGAACCTTGGTCTGAGGACCTATTGAATGGATCCAGTCCTTCCTCAACAACCGCACTATGCGATTTCTCTCCCCTTCAGCGGCCGCTGACCCTATGCCCATTACCTGTGGTGTGCCACAGTGTTCTTGCGTCCCCCCCACCATGAACAACATCTTTACAAAGCCCCTTTTTGATGATCTAGATGGCCTGGGTTTCACCTACATGAACTACGCTGATGACACCCAGACCCTCATCCCGCTGACGGGGGATTATGACAAGGATTTGGCCTTTGTAAATCGAGTGTACCTCATCATCCAGGCATGGATGGCCTCTCATGGTCTATGCCTGAATGATGGCAAGCCTGAACTCCTCATCCTAGGCACCGCACGCAACCTCAATAAATTAGGCCAAAACTACTCCTCCTTTGTCATTGACAATAATATCATCACCGTAGCTAAGGAGGTTAAAACCTTAGGATTCTATTTAGACTCAACGCTCACCTTCAAAAAACAAGTCAATGCCATGGCTTCCACTACATCTTATACATGTAAACTTATTAGGGCACCCAAACCGTTCCTCTCACCAAACAACTGCATCACTCTAGCCAGAGCATTGATTCTATCTAAGTTGGATTATTGCAATGCACTCTACGTAGGCAGCAACAAATACATTACAAATAAAATTAAAACCCTACAAAACAATGCCTTAAGAGTAGTCCTAAGCCTCCCGAGGATAGCACATATCTCAGAGACTAGAAGATTGCACAATTGGCTTTCTACAAAAGATAACATTTTCCTTAAATCGGTCTCTCTGACCCATAAATGACTACACCAAGCGGCCCCTCAATATTTGATAACGGGATTCACCAAAACGACTTCCTGCCGCCACTCTAGAAAGGCCAACTCAAACCTCCTCCTTGTCCCAAGATTCAAACGTACTATGTCTGGAGGGAATAGCTTTCCTGTCAAAGCAGCACAATTTTGGAATTCCTTACCACCATCTCTTAGGAAAGACCTTCCCTACCCACAATTCAGATCTAATACCATCCGTTGGATCAAGGAACATGACATCTAATGCTATGACATCTAATCTCTTCCACTGCCGCGCCTACTGTAAATTGTATATAAATTGTATATCCCCTCACCTCTATGCCTAGATATATCTACAACTTGTAAATTATGTCTATTCACACATAATGTATACTTGATGTATTGGTCCAAATGTTTGATTCTTCCAACACTGTAACCTAGTTGGATTCATTTACTGCGTGCTCTGTAACTTAAATTGTACACTCCTCTTGGTGCTTTGCGCCCTGCTACCCACGGGTTAGGCGCGCTTTACAAATAATAAAAACAAACCAACAAACACAGACAGGGCTGCCAAATACCATTTGACTGTGTTAACCTGAAGGCCTTATGAGGCCAGTGACAGAAGAAACTCCTTCACCACAGTAGTGGGAAAAGAGATAGGGTAAATGACACGTTCTCTGCACCATGCGTCAAATCTTCTCCACCTGCACATGTACAGAGACCTTGCAGAAGGTCTGCATGCAGCCAGCAGCACCTCAAGTACCTCCTCTGAGAGGCCCCAGTCATCATACCTCATCCTCTCAAGAGCCATGCATGTAGGTTGAAGGGGATCCGGGATCAGGTGCGGCACTTGACCCTCCGACTGGGTCAGGAGATCCAGACGCCGAGGCAACCTGTGAGACGGACAGATGGTCAGATCCAAGAGATCGGAGTACCATGTCTCACACACCCAATTTCGGTGCGATTAAGATCAAAATCTCTTCAACCACCTGAGAACCCATGGAAAGACGGGAATCGGGGAGTAGGCGTAGTGGAGAGAGAGAAGGTCCAATTCATGAGAAACCCGTCCCCCAGTGCGCCATTTGCTGGGAATTTTCTCGAGCAAAACTGTTTGCACTTCCTGTGTGACTCTGTGGCGAACAGATTCACGGCTTGGGTACCCCAGTGAGCGAAGGCCTCCTCTACTACTTCATGGCACACTTCTCACTTGTGTGAGACCATGCTCTGCCTGCTCAGAGCATCGGCTATGGGTGTTCTCCATCCCCGCCAGATGAACTGCCGAGACCGAGATGTGGTTCTCCCGTAACAAGAACCACAGCTGTATTGCCTCTCTGCAGAGGGGGCAGGGTGCACACTACCCTGCTGGTTGAGGTAGTGCATGGCATCTCTGTTATCTGCCAGGATGAGGACATGCTTCCCTCTGAGAGACGGAGAAAAGGCCCACAGAGGTATCCTGATGGCTCGCAACTCCAGCCTGTTGATGTGCCACCTGGCTTCAGATGGAGACCAGAGGCTGCTCACCTGCAAATCCTTGCAGTGAGCACCCCAACCCTTCAGAGACATATCTGTGATCACTCAGGCCTGAGTCCAAGGAGGCCCGAAGGGTTCACCTGCCATGAGATTGCTGCACATGCTCCAGCAGTCGAGTTCGCAGACTACTCGGCTGGACACTGAGAGTTGATCCGTGAGTGCTCCCAGATATTGAGACCACTGGTCCTTCAGTAACCACTGAAGGCATCTCATGCGCAGCCTGGCCTCTAGCACTAGAAAAATGCAGGAGGCCATATTGCGGACTCACTCTTCGGGAGGAAAAGCCACGATGAATTGGAGTCAAATGGTCTTCTTCAAGTCGAGGGAGAAAACCAGCCTGTGCAGTAGTAGAGAGGTGCCTTCCAGATTAGACAAACTTGCCCTGATGAAGTTTGGTATTCACCTCCAACTCTGAGCTGGGGGTAAATCTGCAGACTTTCTGCCTATTTTCAGCACAATTACAGTTGCGCCATTAGCGCTGTGGTAATTCTGCCAGAAATGCCCCATTGGGTCCAGTGGAACCGATATAAATGCGGACCTACCGCTGTATCATAACTCAGGATCCAGCGCTAATATCGCTATACCGAGTTGCAGTAACGCTATTTGCATTGAACAGTATCCCAGCAGATTTACTGCCGGGATACTGCATGCTTGTGATGAGGTACATAGTCTTTCAGGGCAGTTGAAAGAGATGTGAGTGGAGCGAATTAGGTTGGAGCAGGAGAAGCGACCAGGGGGTCTTTTGTGTGATGTACCAACTATTGGGCTGGAATAAGAGAGGCAAGGAGTAAGAAGGAAGAGTAAAGGGGATCATGCATCCATCAAACCTTGAGTCTCAATGAGAAGTTTAGCGTGTAGTTAGTAAGACCACAAGAACGCAAAAGTTGATGTCGGACACAGATATCTGCCTCCCACAATCCCTCAATGAAGCCTAAAGCCTTCTGAGTATTTGGCATGAGGCACTTAAAAATTCACAAAAAACTAGTGACATTCTAAAGCATCATACTAATTGTACAGAAAAAAGTAATTGAGGTCAGGGGTTATGCAGGCTCCCTATATACTGCCACTGACATCACAGCCGGTGTCTTGGGTTGCCCACGACACCAAGCAAAGTCACTGCAAGCCAATGAAGAGCAGTACTACACCTCCAGGTGACTGAAAAAGATTTTTAAAACAGCTGGCACTGGGCAAAATATATCTAAAATGTGGAATCTGTGGAAGGGAAGGAATACATTAGAAAGGTATTATAATTAGGTTGTAAGGGCGAACTGCGGCTGGAGGGTAAGAATACATTAGCCTGACATGTACCAAAAGACAAAGAGGGAGACTGAGATTGTCAAAAATGATTTGAGTGCTGTATCAGAGGGAATATGAAGTTAAGAAACGAGCTGGCACTTTACCGTGGCAATAGATTAAGCAATCCTTAGGTAGGTCCTTGCACCATTTTGAATAACTTCATCCCAACGCCTTGAGTATAGTTATCCTTACTGATTTGTAGTTGTAAAAACCATAGGCCACAAATGCGTTTATCTCACTTGTCCTAAAAAGTTAAGAACTTGTTGAGTGATACATTCTGATTTGTGTGTTCTGTTGATCCTATGTCACCAGTCGAGAATTAATTGTATGCTCACTGAGAATGTTTGTATCAGAAAAGGAAAATTAAAAATCGTTGACCCTATTTTTCCAGAGACCTGCCCATAATTGCTTGTGAGTGCAAAATGATCTAACAGCCTCTTTAAGACCTTGCTAAACTGTTTGGCATATCAGAAACTTTCCCCAAGGAGTAGGAAAAGAGGTTAACTTAATCAAAGTCTGTGACTGATCAAGTTTAAAACAAACTGATATGAAAATGATAGTGGCCAGTGGGCCGGGAGGATAGCTCAGGGGAAACGTGCTTGCCTTGGAAGCAAAACAACAGGTTCGATCCCTGGCACTCTGCTTACAAACCTCTGGGTATTAGGCACATTATAAATAACCAATTACAATTACAACAATATTTCTCATTCTCCAGAAACGTTTTCATTTTTTACCTAGACCACTAAGGGGAGATTTTGGAGACATAAGTCCATAGAGCTTGACTCTAGTTAAAGGCATGTATCGTCAAAAATCTTCTTAGCAAGCTCATCCATTTGCGAAGAGAAATGGGAAAAACAAACTCATTTGGATGCTGCCATTCCCACTGTCTTACATTAGTTAATTCATGCATGAAGCTAATGAAAGTCCAACTACTATAGCAATGACCCTCAATACTTGACCTTGGACAATTTGGGATTTGACCAAAAGAACTATTATCCCACACACAGCCTGGGTCATACCTTGGATTGGGTCTCAGCCATTAATGTGATAACTAAAGACTTTGCGGTCTCGCCCTGTCCATGGTCGATCATGCCTTCATTTATTTCACCATTCAGACAGTCTTTCCTGTCAAAAGCCACAGAAAAGATTTGCCTGCTGTTATGAGCAGAAATCCCAGGCTTCTTACTCTAGATACAATTAGCCCATTGTTGAGCAAGGACATTAATTTCTCATCTTCCTGATCAGTGGTGAACATGCCCAAAACCCTTATTTCGAATCTCGAAGATATTACCAACTCACTGGCCCCAGAGAAGCTCAGAAAAGCCAAACTAGTGCGAAGAAATACACCCAGGTTCTCGCCAACCCTTCAATCTCTCAAATCCTCCATGCTCAAGCACTACTACAAATGGAAAGGAAATCCCATTCATAGTCTCCTCTCAGCTTACAAAATTGCAGCTAGAGCATATAAATCCGCCATAATAGACAGCAAGAAAAATTGCTTCAATGATAGGATCGTCAACGCCAAATCTGAAACTAGGGAATTCTTTAAAATTCTGAAAGAGCAAGAGACCACATGAGCTGTAGAGGCTGATTCAGTAGTGAAAGACACGGTATGGTGTCAGAGTATCCATCCAAGATGATATGGCAAAAAAACTACAGGGCTTTAAAACCACCATATCTAGCAAGAAATCTGTCACTGTAGGTGAAGCCGACAAGTCAGATGCCGTGGGTTTTAAAAGATGTCCCACTGTTCACGTATTTAATTTCTCGCCTATCTCTTGGGAGGAATTGACAGAGGTAGTGGCCCATCTGAAAACCACAAGCTGCAAGGGAGATCCACTTTCTGCTGTCATCATTAAAACTTGTCCCCTCATGTTGCGTGCAGCCATCCACACATTTGTGAACACTTTGCTCATGGAAGTGTTGGTGCCCGATGATCTCAAACAGTCTTGGGTGACGCCATTATTGAAAAAACCTACTCTCCCCAAGGGAGATCCTTTAAATTACAAACCCATCACCAACAATGCTTTCCTGTTAAAGATCCTGGATCGGGTGGCATACAAGCAGGTGGCCTTTCATCTGAATAATTTCCCCATCCTCAACTGCCGCCAATCAGGATTTCGAGCGCGACACAGCACCGAAACAGCAATGCTAGAACTCAAATCGAGGCTCCTACCACGTACTGACAATGGACTCTCTTCCATGCTCATGCTTCTCGATCTCTCGGCCGCTTTCGACCTGGTAGACCATCCGTTGATGGTCTCCAGGCTGGAAGAAGTGGCTAACTTTTCCACAGCTGCGTCATGCAGGGTTGCATCGTTCCTTAACAACAGGGTTAGTAGAGTCTGTTCTGAGACAGCAGAGGCGTGTCCCATTTCCATCAAATTTGGTGTCCCTCAGGGGGCCAGTCTATCCCCATGTCTATACAACATCTTTACAGCTCCCTTCTTCGCCATGCTGCAGCAAGAAGGGATGTAGTTCACAAACTTTGCAGATGATACCCAGTGTATCATCCCCCTACCAGGCTCCCATGACCAAGACGAAGCTAACTTGAATAAAGTTTATGCTAGTATAGAACACTGGATGGTCGTGAACAGGCTGGCACTCAACAGGTCCAAGACCGAGCTACTGATCGTGGGTTCACAGGGCACTTTATCCAAGCTAGGATCAGTTTACGAGGGTTTCCTTCTGGGCGTCGTGTACATTCCCACTTAAAAGAAAGTAAAATCCCTTGGAGTTACCTTCGATCAATCCCTCATCAAGAGGGCCCACGTGGGGTTTTGGTTTTAGCAGCATCATATTATTTGAAGCTCTTCACCCACCTGAGACCTCTCATCACACATGCCAATCCTGAGGTCTTAGCCAGAGCAATTGTAGGGGCTAAATTGTATTATTGTTGCACCCTTCTGACAGGTATCAGTAAAACAGAAATCAGTTGACTCCAAGTGATACAGAACGGGGCAGTGAGAATGGTCACGGGCATCTCTAGACGCGATCATGTTTCGGAAGCCAGAAGAGCTCTTCACTGGCTGCCTGTGGAGGTGCAAATCCATTTTCGCCTCCTACTGATTACTTTCAAATGTACACTGGGTATTATGCCATCCTACCTGAGTGATTTGATTACCAACAAGGTCGCTTGAAAAGCCCTTTGATCAAACAACCTCAAGCTACTAGCTATTCCCAGATGTAGATCAAAGAAGACTGAGAGGGGGGCATTCTCAGTGGCAGCACTGTCAGCCTGGAATGGACTTCAGCTGCATCTTAGACTTGAAGCAAATCTTGAGCCTTTCAAAAAAAGGCTGAAAACATGGCTGTTTGCATAACCTCCACCGTTTCTTGATCTCTCCCTATGTCCTTTGGGCATCTGTCTCTGCTTTTCTTGATGCTCTTTTTGTGTTTGTTGAGCGCCTTCATGCCTCCGGGTCCATTGCACGCTATACAAATTAATTAAAGTAAAGTAAAGTAAATCCACCAAATATAAAATGGGAGAGGAACTGTATTTGCCACTGCATTACCCCAAAGAGGTTCAAGCATTCCATCCTTGCCTGGAAAGCAGTGAACAAATAAAAATATTTCAATTAAAAAGGGTCGAAATACTCATTAGAACCTGGCCTGATCAACAAATTGGCAGTTTCACCTGCTTCAAGTCAGTCTCCCAGACTAGTCTCATACAAACAGTAAAAAAAAATGGAAGTATCATCAGAGCATGTTGCTGCTTGCCTTGCTAAGACCAGTAAAGGCAACACTGCATTGTCAACCGCAACTGCCCCTTGGAATTTGGGGACTTTCCTGCCTCCTTAATAAGACCTACATTTCCCAACAACTAAAAATAAAATCCAAAGAAGACCCTAATGCCTATGAAAACGATTGTCCTTTTACGAAAAACATGTATTTAATAGGAGGCTTTAAAATGCATCATCACAACAGTTGCATGAGTACACAAGTCCCACAATCTCCTCCACACATCACTCTGGATTCATACAAGCCAAGGGCACTGAACTGACTCTCCTTTAAATGTAGGAGGTACTCCGGAAGTCACTGAACAACACCTCGCCCTCATACACTTTTCGGCAGTCTTTGGCACTGTCAATCATTCCCTTTCGATTAGCCACTAAGGACCTTCTTTGGCATCAATGGTACTCGCCTTAAGTAGATTTCCTCATTTTTGTCTGATACAGAACAGCAAATTAAATCAGGCCCCTTCCTTTCCAAACCAACCATTCTGAATCATTTTACCCTGCAAGGATCCATCCATTTTACACAAATGTTTAATGACTTCCTAAAACCTCTTGCAGAACTCTCCCTGTTCTCAGCCAACTTCTCAAACCTGTGCTGATGGCACGCAGATCACCTTCCGACTCAGTGGGTCATCCACAGATCACTACTGTTTCTCCCCTTGCCTACAGCAGATCCACGGATGGCTGATCGACAACTATCTTTGTTTCAATGCCTCAAAAATGGAGATTATTTATTTTGGTGCTACTATGCCACCTTCTATTCCATTCCCCTGGCATCACATATTAAGGACCCCGCCTTCCTTATCGTCTTCTACAAAAATCTGCCAGTGGCCTTCTTTCCTTTTCGCCACAAGTTCAAGATGTTTCTAAGAAGTCTCACTTGCATCCATATGTACTGAAAAACATGTACACCTTCTTGAACAAGTTGCAAAGAATGCAAGTGATCTCATACATGGGGATATCATGTTTGGACCTCTGCAATAGTCATTACCAGTCTCCCTAAATGCATATCTCATCCTCTCCAGACCATTCTGAAAAAGGAAAATAGGTTGATGCTTTGTGAAAACATGAAATAAAATTACCCCATCTCTGCTCTCTCTCTCCACTGTCTACCTGTTGCACACTTTATCAGCTTGAAGACGATATGCATCATACCAAAGCCATTTGCGACTCTAGCCATGCTTATCTCAAGAAGAAGGCGAAGAAGTATTGTCTGCCCAAACACCTTAGGTCTAGAAATAATAACCATGAACGTAGAACAGTTGAGAAGTCCTCTGGAATTAACTCCCTACTGCTGACACCACTCACACCTGAGGAAACTCCCTATGGTTCAAGAAAAGTCAAAGAAATCTGCTCTGAACTCTTGTGTCGCCTACCCTATTAACTACATTCCAAAGTAGTTGGACTACTGCAAAAGCCTCTTTCTAAATCTTTATGCCTCTACTCTCCGTCCTCTACAATTCATCCAGAACAGGACTGCGTTACTTGTCCTTGGCCTCAAGCAGAGGGATTGTATCTTTCCAGCTCTGAAATCTCGTCACTGGCTCCCAGTGGTGACAAGGATCAAGTTCAAGACCCTCTGCATTGTCCCCAAGGCTTTCTGGGGATTGGGACCACACTACCTCCAACTCTCTCTTCCTAAATATCTGCCTTCTCGAGCCCTACGCTCATCCACCTCCAGCTCTCTGATGGTCACTCGCTTTTCCAAGCAAAGAGTTGGGGACAGATCTCTTTGTTCGCCTGGGGCCTCCCTCTGGAACAGCCTCCTTGCCTCTCTGAAACTTGCGCATAACCATCTCTGGTTCCGGAAGCAACTCTATTTCTATTTTCTTTTTCTATTTGTGTATAATGCACCGATCAGGGCAGGGTGGACTGAACAAGCTCAAACTTACAATGGTCCGCTCAAGACCTTTGTCTTTGCTTCAGCCTTTTCTCTTCCTCTCCCTTGCTGATCACCTGCCTGATCCACACACTGGTCACCTGGTCACCCTCTGAACTCGGGCCCAGGTCCCTGCCTGTCCAGCTGCAATTCTGCACTGTCTCTTGCCGCCCCTGCACTTGTGGTCTGTATCCGCAACCCTACAGTCCCCTCTCTTGCAATTATTTACCATCGGTTGGCTGCACTTCTGAGTACCCGCACTTGCCACCCGTTGACCACACTCTTGTTTTTCCTTTATCCCGCACTTCTCCATCCAACCCCTACCCTCGGCACTTCTCCCCTCCGCCCTACCTGTCTTGCGCGATCTGAATAACACATGGCCTAGTAGGATTGTTGTTTTGTCCTCCCTTTGTTTACTCCTCCTTGTCTTGTTGCCCCTAGAAACACTTGTGTACAGGCGTGTTATAAATGCCATATCATATCAGTATGACTCTGTCTTGCTAACCACAATGCTTTTCTGTGGAACTGCAGTTATTTTTTCCTTTTCCTTCTAGTTGTAATAGATTACCATCTGCACGGGTGTGAATGCCCTACAAATTTCATTTTTAGTAACATAAAATGATGTGGGTAACTCCGTTTCTGGAAGGTAGGTCTACAAATTGGACCCCACTTGCATAAATGCGCCATGCCAAAATTATAGTGCCTTTGCTGGGACAGGTTACAGCCTCCACAGCTCCAGCTCTGCAGTGGCACAGAGCCAGTTCAAAGGTCACACGCATTCTCGACTGCTGCTGATATACAAATCTCATGCAGGCCGAGGTGCCTTTTTAATCTTCTGCAGCTCTGATCTACATTATAATAATTGTAGGCCTTAGCCAGTTAGGTGGCACATAAATGTGTAAACATTTGCCATGCCTGGTTGTTGCATGGTGACTACTAACACACAATTATACAGCTAAAGGAGTTTGATATCACGCTAGTGTCAGCTCTGTGAGCAGAGCCCAGCTATGACAGAGCTGATGTATATTGGCGGCTGGACTGACTGCCCCCATAGCTGCTATGTCGAACAATAGCTATATTGCTGCTTCTTGGATTCTCCTGAAGATAGTACAAAACTTTCTCCCAGGGAAAAGACACTTTCCTTAGGAGAGTACCTGTGAACCAGTGAATCTACAATGGTACTGTCATAACATAGGGACTCTTACACCAGTGTGCATACCACTTAGTCTATCTGAAGTGATCAGGCATGTGAAGTAGCCAGAGAGGGAAAGCCGGCCGGGAGAGGGGTTCAACCATCTTGGTTTCTGTTAGGTTCACTTCCTCTTTCCTGTCCCCTATATTTTCTGAAGGCAAGGTGGAATGTCATAAGGCAAAGGGCACTTGTTACAGCAACAGTGATTGGACCCCTTACATCAGGCTTGCTTTCTACCAATCCCTTCTGACATTTTGGGCCTCATTACGAGGTGGGAGGTAAGGGATTACCAGCACCAGTAAAGGCACCGGTGCCGGTAATCCCTTACCTCCCTACTACGAGTTCCCTTTGCGGGTCCTTCCTTAACGCCTGGTTTTTGTAGGCGTTAAGGATGGGAGCCGCAAAGGGACTCTAGAGCTAATAACGGTACCGCAATTTGCAGTACCATTATTAGCGCCTTCCCCATTCCCATTGAGCCCTCTGGGGGCTCAATGGGAATGGGGAATGGCCCTGGTGAATGTGGAATTACTGGTCCCTCCGACCTCGGAATGGACCGGTAATTGCTCCATTCACCAGGGCGGAGTCGGAAGGGTTTTGGAGGCAGCCATGGAGCCTCCAACCTCCTAATGAGGCCCTTTGTCTTTTAAAGGAGAGGGGCAACCCCTTATTCATTGATTCATCTCCAAACTCTAGGAAGAACATGAAGAATGCATCTAGACCTCTGTTGAGGATACAGTCTGTCCCAAAGTCTGCTTCCAGTGAGATAAAGACACAAGGCTTCCAAAGCAGAGGCAATCTGTGTCCCCTAACCATCCCCAGAAAACTTTGGGGTTGACTGCTATTGGACCAAGGCCTTATTGCTGGCTACACTGGAACCATGACCCTGTTCAATGGAGATGAAGGACTACCATGTAGGTGCCAGTCAACTCCTTGGAGTGAATGTGGAGAACAGGAGGGCTTACCTTGTCCTTGGGCACATGGATTGGCACTCACAGCAACCGCATGAATCAAGATGTCACTCGTGGCTTTTCCTGTTCCTCTAATCTGCATCAACACCAGTTTGGGCATCTTTGCCGTTGCTCAAGCTGCTGCATGGGAACTGCCAGAGTCATTCTAGACCTCGATGTCCAACTGCTTTTGCATCTCAGAGTTTGTTTGCTTCCAATGGCGAAGCTCCACCATCCGTGCCTCTGAGGCCTGCAGAGTCGTCTGGCCTCCCCAACTCAACACTGATACTTGGTCACCAGGTTCTTCAAGCTTCCAGTGGATGCCAATACAGTGCCCCGACACCGGGTTGAGCTAACTGCAAAACAGCACTGGATTGTTGGGGGCTATGATGATCACTCCACGACTCGACCCTGGCCCAGTGCAGAAAGCGTACAGACTCTATGGTTGATAATTAAAACTCCAGCTCAACACAAGATGAGCCAGTATTGCCCAGGAAGGGAACTAAGATCCAGCTACAAACTACAAATAGACGCAAAGCACTATAAAAAAAAGGAAATTCGGCAGAACAGCATTCTCACATCTAATTGCTAACAACTGGAACAACATGCCCAAAGAAATTAAAACCACAGAAGACCATATCACCTTCAGGAAACTGCTCAAAACCTGGCTATTCAGCAGACAATGACAACCTCAAAGGAACACCAGCAACAAAAACACCACAGACAAATAACTAGAGAGGAGACGGGATGGGCCAAAAGAACCACAAACCAGATCCTGGCTAGATACTGTCAAGCGGCATCCAAAGGGCCTCACCAGATGTTAAAAACAAACAGTCTGATTTTACTAACCCATTATCCCTTCCTGCTCCTCTTGCATAATTGACTCCACTACACTAGACCTGGACTAGCCACACTCCACATAAACAAACAGAGAACCATTACTATGTCCACACCTAGAGTAATTATAATAACGCACACTGGACCAATAAATCAGAGATGACTGAAAATAATCTGTGAAAATAATCTGTGATCCTCCAGGTAAAGATACAGTAATTATAATAACGCAAACTGGACCAATAGATTGGGGATGACAATATACTCCTGCTCAATTTTTTACTCAAACAATATATTTATTTCAATTACAAAAGTTCAACATAAATAATCAATTTCACATATAATAATGATGATCACAATTCCATTACCCCTTCACAGATACACACTCATACTTTCATACCAGGAATATCTCTTTACTAAATCAAAACATGGTAACATCACATGTATGACCATCTAACATAATTCATGAACACAATGTTTTTGCACCCTTTCCTAGATACAGGTGTGTCTGTCTCTGTATAACATAGCAGATGTTCAAATCGACACGTGTTTCGGTTCTCTATGCAGGGCGTCACAGATCTCGCCATTATGTTAATCCAACCTTCATTGGAACAAAAGCGAAGTCTTGCTTCAGAATAGATAGGGTAAGAGACATCGGGCCTCATTACGAGTCCGGCGGTAGCCGTGCCGGAAAAACTGGCAGGCTGCCGCTGGACCCGAAGTGAATTACCGGCTCTGGACTTGCCAGAATCACTGGGGTATTACAACCCTGGTGATCCGGTAATTCCAGAGCCGGCATTCCGTTACACCCCATTCCCATGGAGTACCACAGGACTCCATGGGAATGGGGACCATGGAAACACTGGCACCGTAATTAACGGTGCCAGTGTTTCCATTTCCCTCTGCAGGCGGGTGGAGTTACTCCCGCCAGGTCAGACCGGGTGGGAGTAAGGCCACCCGCCTGCAGAACTCGTAGTTTGCCGGTCCAGAAACAATGGTGGCGGCGGGTTTACCGCCACCATTGTTTCTGGATCGGCACCTTGTAATGAGGCCCATCATCACCAATTTATAATTGTTGGAGGAAGTACAGACGTTCTGGGCAATGTCTCTTACAAGCTTTCCAATCACTGATATACTTTTTCCTTGGCTCATTCGTTCGGCAACACCCTGTGTTGGCCCAAAATTTCGTATCCGCCTTTTCTTCAATTCACAGTCATTCTGCTGGTTTTCTCAAAAAAGAGAGAGAGAGAGACAGAGAGAGAGAGAGGAGTGTGGAGGCCACCACTACCTCTTTAAGCATCCCTCTTGTATTGAGATAAACCCAACCTAGCCCATTGTTCTCCACTATAGCAGTAGTCCACTGATGGTTACAGAAGGATATCGACCTCTCGTTTGATCACAAATCACCTATCTTCAGTTAGGTGATTCTGCACTTCATGGAAAACTTAAATCTCAAGTCATCACAGATCTGCACAAATATTGTGCTCAGATGCTTCAATCCACACTGTCGGCATTTAACTCTCCTTGAGAGTAAAATACGTGTTTCAGTTGTCTATGCAGGGCGTCACAGATCTCGCCCTTATGTTGATCCAACCTTCATCAGGACAAAAGCGAAGTACCAAATATGTCTTGTTTCAGAATAGATAGGGTGAGAGACATCTCCAATTTATAATTGTTGTAGGAAGTACAGACGTTCTGGGCATTGTCCATTACAAGCTCTCCAATCACTGATAAACCTCTTCCTTGGCTCATTCATATGCCAACACCCTGTGTTGGCCCAACATTTTTTATCCGGCTGTTCTCCAATTCACAGTCAGTCCACTGGTATTCTCAAAAAATTCTCGTTGAGAGTTAAACCGCTGACAGTGTGGATTGAAGCATCTAAGCACAATATTTGTGCGGATCTATGATGACTTGAGATTTAAGTTTTCCATGAAGTTCAGAATCACCTAACAGAATAAGGGTGATCTGTGATCAACAGAGAGGTCGATATCCGTCTGTAACCAGCAGTGGACTGATGCTATACTGGAGAACAATGGGCTAAAATGGGTTTATCCCAATACAAAAGGGATGATTAAAGAGGTAGTGGTAGCCTCCACACTCCTCTCTCTCTCTTTTTTGAGAATACCAGCGGACTGACTGTGAATTGGAGAACAGCCGGATAAGACATTTTGGGCCAACACAGGGGTTTGGCTTACGAATGAGCCTAGGAAAAATTATATCAGTGATTGGAGAGCTTGTAAGAGACATTGCCCAGAACGTCTGTACTTCCTCCAACAATTATAAATTGGAGGTGATGTCTCTCACCCTATCTATTCTGAAGCAAGACATATTTGGTACTTTGCTTTTGTGCTGATGAAGGTTGGATCAACATAAGGGTGAGATCTGTGACGCCCTGCATAGATAACAGAAACACATGTCGACTTGAAAATCTGCTGTTATACACAGACAGACACACCTGTATCTAGGAAAGGGGCAAAAACAATGTGTTAATGAATTATGTTAGATGGTCATATAGTTGATGTAACCATGTTTTGATTTAGTAAAGAGAGATTCCTGGTATGAAAGTATGAGTGTGTATGTGTGAAATTGATTATATATGTTGAACTTTTGTAATTGAAATAAACATATTGCTTCAGTAAAAAATGGAGTAGGAGTATATTGTCATCCACAATTTATTGGTCCAGTGTGAGTTATTATAATTACTGTATCTTTACCTGGAGGACCAAAGATTATTTTCAGGTACCCTTTTATTTTTGAAAAAACACACCTAGAGTAAACCACCCACATAGCCCAAAAAACCATCAACAATGCAACTACACACCAAGATTTAGGATTATCTTACAGCTATGACCACCTGTGGGTTTGGATCCCTTATGGACACTATCTAACCAGTGCACATGACTATCCCTTCATAACCCACACAACACACTAACACCAACACAAAACACTACCACACACCCTCGAGGCACTGAATCGTACCTGTATGGTTGCAATACACGAGGCCTCTCACAATACCACCACATGCAAAACAACACTCACAGATGCCGGTTCCTCCTGGTTATGAATCCATCCTCCCAACCGATACCCACTAACCTCTAGCCCCCTTCTCTTGCAGAGCTAAGCGAGAGCCTGGAGACTGGCCGTGGGTGGTAGCGGTGCGTGGTACAAATCAACATAACTGTTGAGCACCCCAGACCAAGAGTTATGGTACTGTAAAGAGGCCTTCCCCTAGGTTCACTTTAGGGACCATAGTGACTTTTAAAGTCCCATTCTCTACCATTTTCTTTCAAGGCACATTTTTTAGCCATGACATTGTGCCAATTAAGTGCCTGGACATTCCCGCTCACCTACCCAGAGTGCCTTTCTACAACCATTTGCATTGTCTGGGTTTTGTTTAGAGGAGTAGATTTTCCTAGTTTTCAAGTTAGTAGTTTGCATTTTATTGGTTAATTAAATGTCTAAATGTTTATGGAACAATGACTGGACATTCTTTTTTGGACCATTTCCCTTATGTTATTTCGGTTGCTACTGTTACCAGCTGTCAGGAGTCTGGCAGACAGGCATAGGGCAAAATCTATACCTCAGAGTATGCACTGTAGATTAGGAGAGATGCACAAGGTAATGCTAGAATATAACTTAAACAGGGTACATACCAAGATGATTTGAGTTGTAATAGGTATTCGCAGGAAGTACAAGGGCAGGAGCTGGCTGTAAGCAAAGAGAAACAGAGAAAGCAAAGCAAGCAAATATACTGGCAATACGGATTTTTCAGCATAAAGGGTGTACCAGAATATGATAAGGGGTCTCCAGGCAGTAGGGAAAGTCCTTGGGATCAGTACCAGCAGATTACTCTTAACAACTGTCATACAGCAGCGTCATGAGTTAGGTGTGCCGAGAATGTTGTACTGCGTGTAAGGGTGAACTGGAGACCATATACTGAGGTAGGTAACACTCCAACGGACTAGGCAAAGGCAACACAAGTATTTCCCTTACCTGATCTAAATGGAGACCAACACAGGGTCACACTGTAAACTGATACAGAGCGGAAGCACAACAGTGGACCATCATGTAATATAGGCAGAAAGCAGCACTGAAAGGTAGAGAAACAAAGTACACAGCAGAAACTGGAATATCAGAACACACAAAGCAATGGGTTCAGACAAGATAGGTTGCTACCAACACAACGAATACAAGGGGTTCAAAGCACTAAGAACAGGTACTAGAACTATGGACTGAAGTCAAGTAATTAGGCAAGCAAGGAACAAACGGGAAAGCTAATCTCTGGAGGAAGCTAACTCAGCAATTTCTTGGCACTGAATAACAGAAAAAAAGGACAGAAAAGCATGAGACTGGGATAGCAGAGAGAAAGAGCGAAAACAGCTTAGGCAGAAACAGGATAAGTAAGTGATGCAGAAATGCTTATTGAAAATAGGGTGTTTGCAGGAAATCAGAAAGGCGGCAAAGATACCAGTATAGAACTAGTTGTTCTTAACAGCAAAACAGGGCAGGAGTAGTAACACAAACTAAAGTAGGCAGGGTTCAGAAGTCAAAATCAGTATTTCAAGGAAAGGTTCAATAACAGGCAGGCTGCAATAGCAGACTAAAAGGCACTGCAAAGCAGCAACAACAAACAGGATTCAAAAGCCAAAATCAGGATATTCAGAAAAGGTTCAAAAACTGGTCACAGGAGCACAGATGCACAAACTCCCAGTGGAAGCAGTTGACTGAACTTCTGCCTCTCTTCAAAGTGAGCTTACAAAGGCCCTCCAAGCCCACAGCCCAACATGGTGATTGCAGTCTCAGGCAGCTGTGTTCAATCTGCAGCAGTGGATTATAATTAAGATCTCTCTGGCTCTCGGCAGTCTAGCCCGCAATAGCTTGGAACAGATTAATACAATTAGGGCCTCTCTAGTTCTTAGAAGCTTGCTGGAAACTAAGGTGGTTTGTATGCCTCCTACAGCCCTCTGCCTCTTGGACAGCATACATATACCAGAAAGCATCTGCTGGTTTAACCCAAAATGGGACATGAATTTTGATTGGTCCTAAACTGCAGCAATAAAACAAGTAAATTAATACCGGGGCAATTTGTAGGTTTTAACTTTGCAATGATGCCATAAACAGTCTCTGAATGTGCCCATGTTGTGGTGCTGGGTGGCAGGTGGGTAAGATTGTGACACCAGCTCACATATGGCCAGCCCTCAGACTGCACCATCAAAACAGGTGAATGGGGGTTACCTTTCCGTTTGTGCCCATTTCAGTTTTATGACTGGGATCACTACTGGTTTAGTGGTAGTGTGGGGCTGAATTAGAGGTTTAGTCACTACTCATCCCTGTACTCTTGCAGAGTAGTGCTCATTTCGTCAAACCAGTAAAGGCTGGGACTTTGCATTAACAATGCATACACATATTTATATTCTCCTATTTCCTACTTTCATTGTTCTCTTCTTCTCCCCTTTCTCTTTACTGATCTCAATGCTTCCAGAGCCTGTGAAAGATGTGTTTACTTTATGCCATGTAGGAAACATATCGTCCGTGTTTGACACCCTGCAGAACATCATTAAATAAATAAAAACCGAGAGCCACCATTGCTGGGTCCAACAAAGATTGGGTATGAACTCTGAAGCGTGAGTGCACTGTCTTACTGCAGGGGAGGAAGGACAAGAACCTTCCAGTGCATCCAAGCTTCAGAACTTTCGCGATTCAGTTAGCCAGACACCCTGTGTTCTCAAGGTAAACATTAGTAGAAAGAACTGAGCAGAAACAAATCATATAATCAATATTTATAAATAAGACACCTCCAATGCTTTACGATATATACTAATTAATTTTTTAGGAGACAAAATTATAACAGTACATAGCAAACATGAACATGAATTAAATTACTATCAAACAAATTACTAAACAGCCTCATATTAAATAGAGACGTAAAAGCAATGTGAAATTATTTTCTGCCACTATTTGACACAGCGCCCCATTTTGGAGCAGTGACAAAATGGAGAAGGGGCACCGAGCAGAGATAAGATCTCCGCATTGCAGGCCTCCTCCATCTCGCTGTATGCCTGCGTGACATTTTCATGCAGGTGTACAACAAATGGATTCTTATGGAATCAAACTTGGTTGCTGAACTTGGACAAGATAAGTCGGATCCCGTAGGAATCGATTAATAAACACGGAATGCAAAGCGTATTTACAGGCAGCTTTTAATTTTCCACAAGACAGAGGGGGGAATGGAAGAATAAAAGCGAGTCATCACAAACAATACTTTTAAGAAAAAAATCACTCTATTATAGCCGAACATGCCATGCTGACCTAGAGTGTTTATGTTCTCTTAAATGTTAACTGGTGTCTAAAATGTACACTAATTAGTTAGGGATTGTAAACATTAACAATTCTGTAACATGTTTACTAATTTAAATAAATCAATATACAAGAACAGTTACCAATGAATCTGTGTTGAGCCAGTATTTGAAACCTCTGACAGCTGCTTGTGAGTTTACCATGACCAATGAATTAGCAGAACTTTGGGATGAAAATCTCACACAATCATCACTAACAATGATTAGATAACTAATCAAACATGCCGAAAAGTGTCATGCAAAAGCAGCATACTACAATTCGAGGAAGAGCTCCGTAAGATTGATCGAGTTTAAACTGTCAAAAAGAACTTCAATACAATAGATCACATTTTTAAGGCAAATCAGTTTTCCTTCAATGGAATGAAGGCTAATTATTTGTTGGTGAATTAATGGTTGGCAAAGAGGCACGAGAATAAGCAGCACAACATAATATAAAATGAACACATGTTAACTATAATTGTAACCAAGGAAGATAACTTCTATCCTCATTTTAGATATATCTTCCTGCGGCAGCAAATTTCTGAAACTTTTTTTCAAGAGCAGGGCGTGCCGTGCAGCATTGGCGTCAAGGTTCCTTGGCACTCGTCACCCTCAGTAACAGATGAGACATCAGCCTTGGTATAAGTAACCCCCACTGCGCCCCATCACGTCAGTTCAATCATTTTGTACTCTTTGCATGATATTTTTTTTTGTTTTTTCTTGTTTTGGCAAGATAGACATTAAAATGGAGACTCTTCAGGAGAAAGAGTTCTTATTCAAGGGCAGGATAGGAGGAAGATGAGGAATAGCAGACACCTCTTTTCAGTAGGAAGGGGAAAAGAGCAAACTCTCATGCAAACTCAGATCAAAATACTTTCTACGACGCCCTGCCAAACAGAGAAGGTTTCCTGGCTGATAAGAGTGTCCTGGCAATAATGTTTCACAGTCCACAGTGCTGAAGCGGTAGCTAACCCACCAATGGAGTGGCCCTTCTGGTATGTCTTTACCTACTATAGTGTAACATTCAGAGACGGCCAAAACAATCCACCATGACAACATTTGTTTTGACACGTCTTTTCCTAGTATTGGTGCGGTATAAACGACAAATTGCTATTCTTCTGTCCTGGTCTAGTTGGCCCTAGAAATATAATAGCTTAAAGCCTATTTTGGGTCAAGCCTATGTAACCTTTCTTCCTTTGAAGGATAAGGAGGGGATAGAAATTTGGTAAGTGAATTTTTTGAGTGAGATGAAATCCTAAACCCACCTTGGGAGAAAAGATGGTGGCACCCTTAGCATCACTTTGTTCTTTGAAAAAAACGTGAAGGGCGGTTTACAAGAGAATGCTTGTAATTCACTCGCTCTCGAGCAGAGTTGATTGCCACCAGAAAGATGTTTTTTCAAGTAAGGAACCCGAGTGGACAGGAAGGTTTGGATACGTTTGGCTGTCTAAGAACTGATTGCGGTAAACTGACCAAAAAAACAGCCCGCATGCAATCAGTTCTCAGAGGCTTAAATGCACTCAAACCAACCCCCCCCACACCCCTTCCCCACTTACCAGATTCCGGTCACGCCACTTCAGCCCTTCGGTGTCAGATCCGTCCCTCTAATGTGGGTTGGCTCTGACACCGCAGGGTCCTTTTTTTTTCCCCCGTCCATCGCCTCCAATATCGAGGAAGCGGAGAACACCCCTGCCACCCCCCAAGGCCAATACACACTGATGAACGGGAGTGGGGGACACCCCCACAACCCACGCTGCCCACGGTCAGCGTGTATTAACCAATTTGTTCTAATATATTCGGTCGAATGGTACAGGCCAAATTCGGTCAAATGTACCATTCGGAAACACGGGGGCGCTGCTGAGCAGATAGCAAGATGGCCGCTTAGCTTTCAAGCTCCGTGACCCACAAAGCTCAATCCTCGAGCAGCGGCAGAATCCTACCACCTGCATCCCCCAAAATCACGCCTGATGGACCCCTGTACATGAGGCATGTACTGTGTGAAAATCGCTGCTGGCGGTTCAAACGAAGCCGGGATTCGACCGTCAACACCGCCTGGCCGTGTAGGCCCATTGGCCCCTCCTACTAGATCCTGGTGCGTGGCGGGACTTTGGCGGCCCTTGGCAATGCCGCCAAGACACTCTGCAGGCCTTCCGGAGGAGTCCCCCAGCTGGGTTGCTATCAGCGGTGTTGCCGCACCGCGGCGTGGGACTGGATCGTTGTGCTGCGGTGCCGGCCGCAGCCCCCTCCGCTCTGCCACTGCGTGCCCGTGCTGACGGCGGGTGGCAACGGTAGGTGTTGCGGGGTGCGAGGACTGCAGCTGCTGCCTGCGAGGCTGCACTTCCACCATCGGCACGGTGGCCGCGGCTCGGCCGTTCCCCCTCATTCATAGCCTCACCTGCCATACTCTCCGGTCGCGGCAGCGGTCAGTTGCGGTCTCTCCCAGCTGCCCGGAGCATCGGGGGGGCTCCTGATCCGGCTTGGCCGCGAAATGTGGCTGAACTGTTCCGGGCACGTAGCCCTTCCCGGCCATCTCCCTGCCGCTTGAATCATCTGCGAGGTCGATTGAGTCGGCCCGACCCCCTGCCTGGAGGGCCCGGTGCCGCGTAATACAGCTGAACTCATATGGGTACGCAGCCCTTCCCGGCTCCTTCCCTCATACGCTGACTGCCCGCTCTTGTACTCTGCTCCACAAGCTTATGTAACCAATGTTTGCAGGAGGAACAATTTGCCAAACAGCCGCCCCGTGGCCGCACATTAACATCGCTGACCCCCCCCCGCGCATCAGCGGGCTCCACATACCCGTGGGCTGGGAATCTCCCACTGTGGACTAGCGATCCCTAGGGTGCCATTGCAGAGGGAAGCACCCCACTCCATCATCACACAGAACTGTGTATTACACCGCCTCTTCATCTCGGTGGGCCCACCAACCAACCCTCTAACAGTTCGAACCCCAGTGAACCCATACTTACCTTAAAGTGTCATCGCTGCTCTGGAGCCCATCTGACATCTTCCAGCGTACTCTGCCCACTGTGCTTGAGGCGGCCACAGTGCACCTTTGTAGCCCACCACGATACAGTCCCCCTGGCAATTTCTGGCCCGCGGCTTCCTCGCTACTGCTGTCCAACCAAAGACAGGCTACCTCTAATCTTTTGGGACAATACCAGAACCACCCGACGCGAGCTATTCACAGGCTCACACTACTGGCCAATTTTCAATACCTCTACACGACGCCTGGCCCGCGACCATCTCCAAAACTACCAAGCTGACACTGCCCCCCGCCACTGTAATGCCCAACAGATCGCGAGGCACCAGCAAGGTAGGTGCCATGGATAAGTTTGCCAAGGCGGCGCCCAGGGTGGACCAGGCATCCTCCTCCACAGCACGGGACAATGGCAATGCTCTGCCGGACCGCCCGCAGCCAGACCTGACTGCGATGATGGAGTCCATGGCCAAAAACTTTGCAGCTTTTCACGAAAAACTGGACGATATAAACGCGAATGTAGCCTCCTTAAGAGCTAAACTCGACCAACAGGGGACTAAGATTACCCAGGCTGAGCAAAGGATAGGAACCAATGAAGACAATATCCATACCCTACAAAACACCGTCACTGAGCTCGTTCGCGACATGAAACAGGTCAAAGCTAAGTGCAATGACCTAGAATCTAAGTCGCGAAGAAATAACATCCGCATAGTGGGGGTTCCTGAATCTGCACTAAAAGGTCGCATGGAACTTGCGGTTGAACAACTTCTAAAAGGCCTCCGTGATAACCCCGAGCTCTCCCCATTCTTCACGGTTGAAAGAGCAGATCGCTCGCTTGCTCCCTGGCCTAAACCAGGCGACTTCCCCAGACCAATAATTGCAAAACTGCTAAATTACAAGGACAGAGACCACATACTCCGCCTGGCCAGGGAGAAAGGGGAGCTAAGACTGGACTCACAAATCATCAGGATCTTCCCTGCCTTTTCGGTGGGAGTGCAGGCGGAGCGTCGCCAATTCGGCGGTGTGAAAAAAATGCTGAGAGACAGGAAAATCCAGTACGCAATGCTCTTCCCGGCTCGTCTAAAATTCACTCACCGCAGCAAGATGTACTTTTTCATGGTCCCTGACGAGGCTGTCAAGTTCATCGAAGCACAGATTACGCTGCTGGATCCCCCGGAGGAACCTATGGACAACAACTAACACCAAGGCTCCCAGACCCTAATACGGATCCCTGTGGCCGGATGCAACCCATCGACTGCCCCCCAGTGGACTTGTGATCTCCCCTTCTCCGCCCTACTTAGGGCCAGACAAAGCCTAAATAACAGCTCATAAAGAGCACTTTTGGAAGGGCAGGCATCCTTAATTTACCTATCTGTAATACCACACACTGGGTCAGTTCTTTGGTTGCCATGCCTTTCTGCGATGCACCGGTCTAGGGCAGTACCAGCCTCGTCCTTGCTACCCGAAAACAAGCCTCCTTTCTTTGTAATCTAAGTTTCATTAGCCGCTCGGAAGATTATAGATGTTTCATCATAATATGCATTAACCAAGTCGGTCAGACGGCAGTGGCAGCCCCCACTGCAGCTGCAATGCCTCCTAAGGCGAAGTGTGTTTGTTTATGCCCCGGTTGGGCTATTGATCTGGCGTTGCTGAGTTGGGGATGGCACGCAGTTGGTTGCTTCTGGGTGGGGTTTGTCACAATGCTAGCTTGCACAGGGCGGTGAGGGGGGGCAGGAAAACAGGGGGATGTTACACTAAAAATGTCAGGATGGTAACGACAGGTTGTAAAGAGAGGCGATCACTCGCCATCGCAACATGCATGGCGGTAGACAGAGTCACACTCCATGCTTGGGATGTCCCATAAACCTTTAGTATGGCTATCAAAATAATGACATGGAACATTCGGGGATTGACTAATTTCACTAAATCCTGCAGGATCACGGCATATGCACAAAGGCATGGGGTCAAGGTACTTCTGTTACAGGAGACACACGCTTGAAACTCCTATCATCGAACCTGGCACAGACCTGGGGCCCCAACAGATGCTATACCCAATACTCCTCCCAAGCCAGAGGAGTCCTTACTCTCACCCATAAGTCAGTTAAATTCAAACTCCACACATCTCACATTGACGCAGAGGGTAGATATGTGATTCTCCATTGCACTTTAGCGAACGAAGAATGCTTGCTCGTTAACACATACGCGCCCAACACCGACTCCCCCGAATTTATAGACGCAGTTACCGCCATCCTCACGAGATATGTGGAGGTCCCCATCATTTGGGGGGGTGACATGAATCTTATACTTGACAACATCCTGGATAGAACAACCACTACCCGCTGGGGCACAACTCGGGCTGCCAAGCGACTCGACATGCATATGAGCTCCCTGAATCTACATGATGTGTGGAGAACGTTCCATCCCCAAGAAAGAGATTACACCTTCTACTCAACGGCACACGATAGCTCTTCAAGAATAGATATGTTCTTCCTTTCAGGGTGCCGGGTGGGCAGGGTTTCAGATATCAAGATCCTTGCACGCACGCTCTCGGATCACTCCCCTGTGCTACTCCAGATCCAAATGGGTAATACACTGGCAGGTCGTCCCGCCTGGTGCTTTAAATCTGGGGCTCTATCAGATTTTGTCTTCAAAGCGGAGATTCTTACGGACATAAACACGTTCTTCGGGAATAACAACACGCTTCACACACCCGTAGGTACCCGCTGGGAGGCATTTAAAGTGTACATCAGAGGGATGTGTATCTCAAAGGAGGCGGGGGTCCTCAAATCCATCAGGCAGGCCTTAAACAATTCCAAAGCCAAGCTTAAAACCCTAGAACGAGAGGACGCCTCCACACCATCCCCGGCAACCCTAGCAAAGATTAGAACAGAACTAGAATTGTTTGAGTTCCACGCCCTGAGCGAGGTGCGATACTATGCTCGTCCCACGGCTGCCCGAAAGTACGGCGAGTGAGACAGACCTGGAAGGACCCTGGCTAAGTTGGTGCGCGCGGAAGGAGGCAAGACCCAAATAGATAGCATCATAGATGGACAGGGCACAAGACACTAGTCGGACCAGGCCATCATTGACACCTTCGCTAACTTTTACGCCAATCTATATGCCCCCCAGCCGGAACACACTGCCCATGACCTAGATCACCTGCTAGAGAGCATCCCTATGACCCTCATCTCTCAGGACACCAAGGAACAACTAGATGCCCCATTCACTCTAGATGAGATAGTCCAGGTAATCTCAGACCTCCCGAAGAATAAAGCCCCGGGCCCGGATGGGCTCACATCTGAGTTCTACCAGGAACATGTTGCCATTTTAGCACCCATATTACACGATGTCTGGATCGAGTCACTCCGATTAACCACCCTCCCTCCCGCCTTAAGGGAAGCTCTAATAACAGTCCTCCCCAAACCAGGGAAACCCCCAGACGAATGTGGATCCTACAGGCTCTTATCACTGATCAACACGGACATGAAAATATTTGCTAAAATAATTGCTAACAGGTTCCTACCACTCATGCCCCATCTAATCCATGCCGACCAAAGTGGATTCGTCCCCGGTCGCTCTACTGCACTTAATATCCGCCGTCTATTCAATGTGATGTCCAGAATAGATCCAGAGGCTGATGCGGTGGCGGTCACACTAGATGCCCAGAAGGCATTTTACATGGTCTCATGGCAATACTTGTGGGCTGTGCTAGAAAAAAATGGGTGTAGGATCACATATGATCTCCTATATTAAACTACTATATGCTGGACCATCGGCCTGGGTGCTAGTTAACTCCACTATCTCCTCTCCCTTCACGCTGTACAGGGGCACCCGTCAGGGATGTCCATTCTCCCCCATCCTTTTTGCGCTCGCTATTGAACCCATGGCAGACCACGTCAGGGACCGTCACACCCGCAAAGGCATTCGCCTACAGGACACACCGGAAATCATCTTGCTGTACGCTGATGATGTACTCCTATACATCAGAAACCCCTCCACATACCTAGACTCGATCATTCAAGACATAACCAAGATAGGCACGTATTCTGGCTTCACCATCAACTACTCTAAGTCAGAAATATTCCTTCTCACTAAAGCAACCCAGCAACCATCTTGTGAAATTCCCCTACGCTGGTCCCCAGATGGCATCAGGTACCTTGGGGTGCAAGTCTCACTAACCAAAACCTCCCTGCTGGCGGACAACTACGACACAACGGCACAACTCATTTAATCCAAGATGCTTAAGTGGCGCTACCTTCCACTGTCCACAGCGGGTAGATTGTCCCTAATAAAAATGATCGCGGTCCCCAAGCTTCTCTATATCTTCGCTAATTTACCAGTGTGGCCCGGGAAACAATACTTCAAGCGACTCCACTTGGCGTGCGTCCATTTTCTCTGGCATTCCGGAGCTGTCCGCAAGAAGTGGCAGCATATGACCCCACCCTATGAAAAAGGTGGTTTCGCAGCCCCAGACCTAGTATTACACTGGAACGCGGCACAGGCCCAACACGCCACGCACTGGTACACACACCTGAACCCGCCCCCTCACATCAAGCTAGAGACACTGGCAGGAGACGGGACCAACATCATGACCCTACTACTACACCGCACATTCCAGACGGATGCCCCGTCAGACCCCGTGGCCACCACGATCAGAGCATGGAATAGTATTTTGCAATCTAAACAAGAACAGTGCCCATACTATAAATGGCTTCCCATATGGCAGTTTCCTGGACTCTCCCCCACATACGATCAGCAGTTCTTGCGTCACTGGGAAAACCTTGGTTACCGCGCCCTAACTGACCTATACCCTGATGGCAAATTTATCACCCCCCAAACATGGCAGCCCGGACATTCCAACTCAGCGTTGGAACTACTACAATACTTCAGGCTAAGGGCGGCGGTCCGGGCAATGTGGCCCTCCTACCCAGACGAGCCCCCAGACTCACCAGAACTCCAATACATTGCAAACTCTACAGGGGGCAGGGGCATAATATCCTCTCTGTATAAAATCCAACTGGGGAAGCTAGAGGATACATCCCTCAAGTTACGGGAATCATGGGCCAGGGAGCTGGACACGGAAATCACCGAACCATTGTAAAACAAAATGTGTGCACACACGTGCAGAGTCTCCCTCAGTGCCAGATTCCGCTGCATACAATATAAACTTCTCAACAGGCTATACTATACACCGCACAGAGTAGCGATATTCACACACACCCCGACCCACACATGCCCTAAATGTAAATCTGAAGAGGCGGAGCATACACACATGTTCTGGTCATGTGCTGCGCTGAAGGCATTTTGGATAGGAGTGACAAGAGCGCTTTCTGAAATAATTGGGTCCCCAGTAAACCCGGACCTGTTAGCCATGCTGTTCGGAATATGGACGGGGAAAACGAGGGAAAAATGTCAAAATGTTTAAATGTAAGCGCTATTGTCGCCAAGAGATGCATATTACAATGTTGGAAACGCTGTGCCCCCCCTACCTTCGAGATGTGGTTGAAGGCCCTCACTTGGGTACAAATGTGTGAGGAGGAGTACATCGGATCTCTGCCCACTCCATTCCGTCCCAAAAACGTGTGGACCGAGTTCTGCACTTATCTGAACAACAGAGACGGGGTTGAGTGGAGATCCACCCCTCCGCCTGATCCGTCCAACTCACCACAAGCACCGACCACTTAGGCCCTCCTTTGTGCTGTCACCCCCCTCTTTAATCTGAACTGCTTGATATAGCTATGATGCAATGCCTATATGCCATACTGTGATGCTTGTTTATCTCTGTGTATTCTCTGCTGTGCCTGTCTTATCTTTCTGCCAATAAACAAAAGTAAAAACAAAAGAAAATGTACCATTCGGCCAAACAAATTCGAACAAATCTACTAATACCGACAGGAATGCATTGGTACAAATATGGCTCCCCTTTTTGTGCACTGCATATGTGATATTATTTTAAATTGTATCTAGGTGGGTGTGCTTTACATCTTACAAACTTTGTGTTCACTGCATTTGTGATCCATTTTAAAATCGTATCTAGGTGGGTGTGCTTTACATCTTGCATCCCTTTTGTCCACAGCATATGTGATCCATTTTAAAATCGTATCTAGGTGGGTGTGCTTTACATTTTGCATCCTTTTGTGCACTGTATATGTGGTACATTTTAAAATCGTATTTATATGGGTGCTTTACATCTTGAATCCTTTTGTGCACTGCAAAAGTGATCCTTTTTAAAATCATATCTAGGTGGGTGTGCTTTACATCTTGCATCCTTTTGTGCACTGCATATGTGATCCTTTTTAAAATCATATCTAGGTGGGTGTGCTTTACATCTTGCATCTTTTTTGTGCACTGCATATGTGATCCTTTTAAAAATGGTATCTAGGTGGGTGTGCTCTACATCTTGCATCCTTTTTGTGCACTGCATAAGGAATCCATTTTAAAATCGTATCTAGGTGGGTGTGCTTTACATCTTGCATCCTTTCGAGTACTGCATTTGTGATCCTTTTTAAAATCGTACCTAGGTGGGTGTGCTTTACATCTTGCATCGGAACATATAGTCCTTAATCAGTAACCTGCCATGTAAAGGATGGGATGCAGAGTAACTTTTACACCAAATAATCAGACCGACTCAGGAAGTTGGCAAAGTCCCATCCGACTGTTTTTATGTAAATTGTCTAAAACAGGACATCAATGGACGTTCGATCGTGCTCTGAAGGCAAATCGCATAAAAACTGTCTTTTATACAAAAAATGTGTCATAAGTGACGTCATGCTATGTGTCAAATAAGAAAAACCTACGGGGGATTGTTGTTGGCTCAAAGAGAATATCTAAATATACCTTCTCTAGCGACTGGGATTGTGATAGGACATCTACTGTCAGGTGGACAACTTAAGCCTGCCTCTAGTGCAAGTCATCCTCAACACATATTAAGTACACAGAATACTATTGGTTCTTAAACTATAAGGTCCTTCATTATGCAGCACTCTAGTATTGGTTGGCACGATCAAGCAATGTCTGGAACATTCATCTCACTAGCAGCACGTAAGCTCATACCCTGGTGCCGGGGGGGTGCAATTGACTTCACCTCCCCACCCAATTAGCCCCTCATCTCTCATCGTCCATGCCTTCTGCCATGCAGACCGTCTCTGAACAGTTCTGGTCTGCATGCCCAACCCCTATTTTCATCCTCGGCTCACGTGACACGAGACCGCAATTCGGCTCATTTTATAGCATTTAATTATCTTGAATTAATAAACTTGGCACTAGGGGTGTTCCTTCCTTGCCCCTTAATGAGGGATAATTCAGCTTCTCACGTTCACTGTTCTCTGAGGATAGATAACCAGTTCTTGGCTGCCTTCATTCTTGACACCAGGCCAGACAGCCCTTCTCGCTTCTTCCATGTTCCCAGCTATTCTTTGCTGTGACACTGTTTTCGATCCTTCTTTCTCTGTGGATTTAAACTTACTAAAATTGTGACACCGATGTCCAGTTTCAACATATATAATGTCAGCTTCGCCTGCAGTCTATTCACTACATATAGCCAGTTTCTATGATCACTTGGTATACTTGTGTTGCTGCGTCTGTACATTCATTGAACAGCTTACATTCTCTGCAGTGTATCACATACACATGCAATTTTCTTTTCTGCATAGGAACGTTCACTCGATTCCTTATTTCGTCATCATTTTCTATAAGTTCCATACATCTTCTTCTTCTTATCTTCTTAGTGCATCACTCTCAACTCTTGTGATGTCACCAGCTTCTCTTTCTCCTTTTTTCATATTTACCTTTTGCAAGAGACTGTCATCTCTTTGTGCATACATCTGGTATGGCTTTCTCAATGGATACCGTTCCTCGAACACTCGTTGTGGTATCGTCACAACTTCTTGTGTCAAGCATGGTGCAGTTTCAGGCTTCCAATAAACAGGCAGTAGAGGGCAGGATTTCCTGCAGAGGCATTCGGCTGCTCCTTTACACTCCCCCCTCTGGTTGAGTCATCAACCACACCTTCATCAGTCTCCACATCTTGATACCTTTTCTTGAAGAAGTGCTTCTTCAGAGTCCAGATCTTCATCACTCCCTTCAGGAAACCGGCTGATTTAACATATTCGTCCACACTCCTGGTCATGTAACTGCATTGTCCATTTGGAATACAATAGACACATCGTCGCACATACTTCTTATGCTTCTTTGGATACAGGAACTTCGTCCACTCAGGTGCTACGATGCTGGCCTTTATGTATCCTCTGATTCCTTCATCAGTCAATTCCTTGAGTCCAAATCCTGGTTCAAGGTCAATCATGGTCTTCATTACTACTGCCCTCTTTGCTGTCTTCTTACACTGTGTAATTATCATCCTGATCACACAGAATCCAAACATTACCATCACCATGATTTCTCCAAGAAACTTGAAGATGCTTGCAATCCAATGTGGAACACATGAGAAGATACATGCAAGCCAACTGTTGTCTGCAACATCCTCTGTCTCGTCTTCCATCTTGTTATGCAGGTTCGTCAGCAACGTTATGGCCTCTGTCAAGGTGCCATTCTCGTCATCATGAGAAGGTCAGAATGTGCAACATGATGGCCCAATTCGGCGCAAACTCCTCCTTCCATCGCTGCGGATCTGTTCTGTAGGGTCATTAGTCGTAGGGTCCTCAATTCTTCCTTGATAGCATTGAATCCTTTTATGGTAGTGTTGATTGATCGTCTGTAGAAGCTCCCAGTGTGTGATTTGTAACCACTTTGCATTTTCCATCGTCTGGATCCCAGGCATAAAGATAGTCGTGAAGATTGAAGCAGTTTTACTGAACAGCCTATGCTCGTACGGGATAGCTTCGTATGCCTCTTGATTTTGCTGAGAAGTAATTCTCTCTCTTGGTTGGATTGAGATATTCGAGCGATCTTCTCCTTCTTAAATGGGCATCTGCTTTTGGAAAGTTCTCCAATGCTCAGGTCACTCTGAGGAATCACTAATGCTGGAACATGGATGAGCACTAAGGAACACGTTCCTCCCCAGTCCTTGGGCAGCTTCATGTAGGCTCTGGACCCACAAGCCCAATATCGATCTATCAGGACGGCTATCCCTGCTCCCATCCCAGAGACATCAACTGTAGTTTTGCAGCCTATGTTATTTCCCACATACTTCTTTCCTTCTCTTCGAAAGCACAGTGTCGTATTTGTCAGTGGAATCACAGCCATTGGACCTAATTAATCTTCCACCCATGTCAGCAACTTGGCATGTTCGGGCCCATGACTTCAAACACCCATCATTTACTCTTTCTACTTCTCACAGGTATTCTTGCTTCAATAGATGAGCTGCACAGGACATCAATCCTTCTTCCCATCCTTTCTGGGACTTAACTTGTCCATAGACTAGGAACTGAGTTCTTTCCCAGCATCCTGGCATCCAAGCTATTTCTGCTTTATCAGGACAGTCCATTCTCTTCATTTCTTTTATAACCACTTCATCCTGTCCTGCCCTAGAATACGTGAGCATCTTGCTCTTCCATGCAGGGTCCTTTTCCATCTGCGTAGTTTTGATATAATCATCCTCAAATGGAAATTACCATTTCGTTCGATCTCCATCGCAAAGTGGCCCAATGTCCTTGGAACTGTCCTCGAGTCATGCATGCAGCAAGGTGAACAAGACATCTGGCATCGTGTTCTGGGACTTCTCTAGAGAGGAAAGTTTGGGTAGCATTCATGGCATAGGTTATGAGCGCACAAACGTAACAACTCTCCTTAGATGTTCTCTCCCCTACACTTCTCATGTATTGATACCACATGTTGTGACCCAAATGTTCTGCATTGTTCAAATATGTATTTTCCCCTCATTATCTTACTCTCCGCTTCTCTTGTACCTTCCCAACATAATGGTTGCAGCCCATGGAAACAACTCTAAAACAGCTCTACTATGGGGAGACAACACAAAGAGTTTTGGCTCATTGGTAATGGTCAAATCAACAATAGTTCCTGGAGTGGGGAGAATCAAAGGGACATTTGCCTTGTTTGGATCAATGAAATAGAAAACGCAAATTAGGAGAAACAGGAAGACACAAAGCATAATGGTACATATGTATATCACAAGCCAAAATATTAATCCCCACCACTTGTGCCATTGGTAATTTCTTGGGATTGCTCATTCCCTAAAATCGTGTTCACCTCATTATTTCTCATTTGTACTGTGATCATTTAAGGAAAAATAAGCACTTGTATTCCTTCAGTTGTAATACTTGTTCAATAATTGCAATTAGCTGTCTTCTAATCACTAGTCCATTTTTAGGATCTTGTAAAAAAGTGTGAATATCAACGTCTCTTCTGACAAGAGCAGGATAAGCTTGAAGAATAAACACAAAAACAGCAAGCACAAGACGATGCACATCACTGTCTGTGAGGACCACAGAGCTAGCCAAATAGATACACAGTGAGAAACGAATCAGGCTATTGCTCTCGTTTCCAGTTGCTGTTGTTTAGGCATAATCGTGATACATCAGTATTTCTCTACAGTTCATTTTCAAAGATTCCTGTGACACTAACAAAGAATTGCAAGCTTGCTATAATATTTATAAGGAGTGTCAAGGGTGAGTCACAGTTCAAATGCAAATCTGCATTTATCAGCTACTAGCTTTATCGTCCTTCTTCTTCGTCATCGAGCGAGTCTGCACACGCTGAAATTCTTCTTCTTGTCTTGCTTCTAAATTGGCAATGGTGGCAGGTACAGTGTCGCTTTTGTACGGTTAAGTGTCACTTAAATGAAGCCAAGCTTGCCTGCCTTGAACTTTTACTGCTGATGGGGTTATGTTTTCAACGATAAAAAGGCCATGAAACCGTGGATCGTACCACTTGCGGGTAAAATTTCTAATTAACACGGCATCTCCAATAAATAGTTTAGGTCCTGATAATAATTCAATTCATACGGTTGCTGAATGGATTCCATCTGTGTTCTGAGACCGACCCCCTTGGCGCTTGAGTTGATCTGAAATGAGAGAGATGCTAGATGTCATACATGTCAAATATTCATTTAATTCATTTCCTAACATTTTTGCCGTGCTCTGGGCATCAATTCCACTCCCCGATGGTTACTAGCTCGTTGGGGGTGAGGGGATGTTCTGAACCAGGCAGATTCCTTAGGGCATATAGAGCTAAAGGTGGGCAATATAGCCATCTGTTTGTCAAAGTTAGCTTGATCTTGACAATCCTTTCTTTAAGGAGGCCATTGAGTCTCTCACATATCCCGTTTGCTTGCAGGTGATAAGCAGAAGAAAACTTATGCTTAATATTCAATAAAAGCCCATCTGTTCAAATACTTAATTGACAAAATGTGGCCCATTATCAGATCTCAACACTTCACACACACCCCATCTTGGAAAGACTTTGCACACTAAAAACATTGCTGCGCAAGTGGCATCAGGATGTGTACACAGACCTGCCTCGATACACCTGGAGAAGGGACACACCACCACTATCAGATACCTGTATCCACTACACACCTGCAGCATATCAACATAGTCAATATGTAAATGCTGAAAAGGACCATTCGGACGAGGAATTACCCTTCTAATCATTCTCAGTGTATGCCCAGCGGTAAACCTTTGACATGCGATGCAGTTTACTACATAAAATGCAACGTGTTCTAACAAATTTGGAATAAACCAGTCTTCCGCAATTGTTGCAGCAAGACTTCCCCTAGTTACATGCATGGGATAATGCAGCTGTTCAAGTGCAACGTTTAAAAATGCTATTGGCATCACCGGCTTTCCAGTGCTATCCTGTCGTCATAATGATTCTGTTGGGGACAAGGAACACCCCCTGGGGGACAATGAACACCCCCTTTGCTTCCACAATTCCTGCTCTTCCTGTGATGCACTTCCTTGAATCTCCATTAATTGGGTCATCAGCCATTTATTAAACCCTTCTTGCATCATCATAACTGTGACTACCTTTTATTTGACATTTGGTGTATCAAAACTTGAAATATCTGGAGAATATGCAACCCTCTTAGCTTCTACATCTGCGGCTTCGTTCCCACAAGAAATAAAGTCTGTTCGCTTAGTGTGAGCGGCGCATTTAACGAGTGCTCTGGCTAATGGGAGTTACAGTGCCTTAATAAGCCTGTCCAATAAAGATGCGTGCTGTACTGGAGTGCCGTCTGCACGGAGGTAGCCCCTCCTTTTCCAACATGCTAATGCTGCGTGTACGGTTGACGTCATGTAGGCGAAGTCACTGTACACCGTCACTTCCTGCCCTTTGTTTTTCTCGAGCAGGACAATGTGTGCTACCAATTCCGCTGCCTTGCGCCGAAAAGTGAGACGGTAGTCTAGCACTTGCTACCACTTCAAACTCACCATTTTCTCTATGCCTCACTACAGCTGCGCCTGAATGCCTTTCTCTACTTGTCTGATCAATTTTCAAAGAACCATCAATAAATAGAATTTCCCCACCTGGCAATGCATTCCCTTTTACGGGCAGTACATCATCATAAAATGCAACATAATTTACACAGTCATGCACGTGATCACTCTCTGCGACTGGCTCAGCTACAAATGTGGCAGGATTCTCTATTTTACACTTGACAATTTTGATCGTTGGATTCAAAATTATTATTTCATAAACAGAAGTCAATGTACCCTTGGGTTTCTCTAAAATGGCAAATAAAGCATGCTCCAAAAAAAGCGTCATAGAACAACCCATTACAATATTTGAAGATTTGTCAATTGCGAATGCGGCGGCTGCCAATGACTGTTTGCAAGGAGAGTGTCTTTTCATAACTGGGTCTAAAATCCCACTGTAATATGCTAAAGGTTTATACCCCAATGGGGTCCTCTGTGTAAGTACTGCAGTCATGACTGTCCCATTTGTTTGCGAGAATACACCAAATTCCTCAGCATAATTAGGAATCCCCAAAACAGGAGCTGTACAAATTGCTTTTTTCAACTCCTCAAATCCTTCCTCCATTTCCTCAGTCCATATTGCAGTCTGCAAAGGGGGTCTTGTGTATGAACTAATATCGAACACCCAGACTATAACATAATTACATAGTGCCAAAAACTGTAGCATCTGTTTTACCGTGTGCAGTTTTGCGGTTTTCATGAATGCCTCAGCCAGGTGCAAACTTCTTTCCCTCATGTGAGATGAACTTTCCTATGTACAACACCTCTTCTTGGCAATATTTCAATTTTTCCTAGTTTACCTTGTATTCCTTTTCTGCTAGGATAGTGATCAGCTGAATTGAGTCTTGTCTGCACTCATCTTCTGTAGTGCTACAAATTAGAATGTCATCCACGTACTGTATCATGGTGCTTTTCAAATCAATATTGCCTAGGTCCATCTGGAGGACACTGTTAAAGATAGGAGGGGATTTACAGTACCCTTGGGGCAGCCTAGATTTTTTCAGACGAATCTGGAGAAATGTAAATTAAGTAAAGTCTTGTGAGTCTTTGTGCAAGTGGATTGACAAAAACGCATTTTTTCAAATCAATCACTGTGAAATATCGAGCTTCTACTGGGATACTGCATAGTATTGTCACCGGGTTAGGAACTAAAGGAAACTCTGCATCTACAATCTGGTTAATTGGTCTCATGTCCTGTATGAATTCCACGACCCTCCCTTTGATTTTTTCACAGGATACACCTCAGAGTTACACAATGATTCTGATGGCACCAGAATGCCGTGCTCCATCAATGCTGAGATGGTCTTAAATATACCCTCATCAATGTCTCGAGGCATGGTGTACTGTTTTGCTTGAGATACAATCGCCCCTGGCTTCAGCTTTATTTTAACGTCCCCTATTCCCTTTAACAGGCCTACGTCATAAGGGCCTGTGGTCCATAGGATACTTGCCACCTTCTCCAAGTCTTTGTCAATAAATGCTGGACGCTGCCGCAATATTGCCATTCGCTGTGGGACTTCCCTTTTCTATATTTCTATCCAATTTGTGATGCTCACAAAGAACACCACTTCATCATATGTTGGGTCATCTTTAAACATGTCATCATCAGTAATGTCAGTCAACCTGTATCCTTCTTTGAGAGCTATCACTGTCCTCCATGGTCTGCCCTCATTATCCGTTCCTACCAGCATTGCCATTTCCCTTCGTACTATGACTGCTACTCGCTCTCTATGGATAGTCTGTCCCCCCTCTTCGTCCATAGGTATCTGTGGTCCGAACAAGAATTAGTCAGGTATTCTCACAAGTCTTCCCCACTAAGCCGGATAACCATGTTAACAGAATGCTCACCCCATAAAGGAAAACCTCTGGCTCAACTGGAATGCCTCGGAGAGCCACCTGCCCTGTGGATGCCAGTATAATTTCGCCCACGTTTAAATAGTGTATTCCAGGAGTGGAACACACTATCCCTTTGTCAGTAAATGAAATCGTCATATTACGTTTTGTCATCAAATCTCTTCCCAAAATGTTTACTTGTGTCTGTCGTGAATTCAACAATGGAACAGACATGTTACACTCTCCTATAGAGACTGGTAATTCATCAATAAAAGGAACTCGACTTGTAGCTCCAGAGAACCCTTGAGCATTCATGGAAATTCCCAACATTGGATATTTTCCCACTCGTATACATGAACGAGTAGCCCCAGGGTCTACTAAAAAAGAAAAGTATTTGCCTCCTATTGTCACATCAACGCTTGGTTCCTCTTTAGGGTCTGGTGTCACAGATAGTACTGAACACATCAAGTCACCCTGTGAGCTGTCCTACTGTGGGTATATGTATACCCCTGTACCTGTGAAGGGAGTCCCTCCTACTACAGTTGCACCTCCTATTCTAGGTGTCAATAATTGTCCTGTGTTTGCACACTGCTGTGTCTGAATGGGGGCGGATTGCGACTGCCCTTGCAGTTGATTCATTTGCACTTGCTCTGGTTGTAGTGTCTGTTGTATTCACAGGGCTTGCGTCTGATACACTGTCTGATCCTGTGCAAACCCTTCCCTAGGTTGTGTGCTATATAGTGGAGGATAAGCTGTCCCCCCTCTTGTGAATTGTCCATTCTGTACATTCCCTTAGCTCCCACATAAGCGTGCAATGTGGCCTATCATCCCACAAGTCCAACATAAAGGGAGAGACCGCCTGACTAGTCCCCCTTGGTTGAATCCTCCTTGCACATTCTGATTTCCATTTTGCACATTCTGAAACCCATCTTGATTGTGTTGAAATTCACCCCTTTTTCTATATCCCATACCTCTGCCTCGTGGCATGAACCCATTCCCTCTGTGGTCAATCAGGCATTGATTATTTGTGTTACACTCACCTGGTCTCTGCGGAGGCGTTGGGGCACGGTTGCAGCCCTCCCAGGGATTAGTTCGCCCTTTTATGGCTTCTCCCTCTGCGCTTGTACAGTTTTTTAAAAAAAACATATTTGATTATTTTCCACAACCAACAACATACAGTGCACCCCAACATGGTGCATAAACCAACATTTTCCAAAATACCCCAAACCCCGCCTCCACCCTACCCCAAGAGTCTAACTATCTGCAACCTCAGCTGGCCTGTTCTATTCCTATCACCACTCCATCACTTTCTGGGGAGCTGCCAGTGTCCGAATCATCAGGACCCTGGCACGTTAATGATGTGACCAACTGTATCCAGGCTCTCATTGTGTCAGTTTCTTCCTCGTCACCCCTAAACGCCGCCTCCCTCCAAACCCCTGTTTCCGTGTCCACCCATTTCAGGAGATCCACCCACCAGGCATCCACACTCAGTCTCTTAATTGCCTTCCAACCCATGGCTATTCTACGTTTGGCTAGAATATACGCCAGATCCTTGAGCTTGCTCACGTGTTTAAGTTTACGTGGTCTCGGAAACCCTCCCACCAAACATGCCCATAGGGAGCCCACTTTTAAGCTGATCCCATTGGTGGCTTACTGGCCCGCAACCTCTGCCCAGTGACTTGCAATTTCGGGGCAGGCCCAAAACATATGCACCATCCCGGCACCCTTCTCTCCCCATTTGGGGCAAAGCTGTGCCCTAGTGTTAGCAAACCTCACGATTTTCTCGGGGGTCATGTATGCTCTGTGGGTAATATACAATTGAATCTGCTGCAATCGAACATTCCTTGACACTTTCTTATGATATTTCTGCATTCTCCCCCACAATCCATCACTTATGGCCTCCCCTCCCTCCTCTTCCCAATCTCTCCGTAGCTGGGTCACCTCCTGCCCAACCTAGGACAACAGTATGTCATGAATTCTAGAGATCTCATGGCCACCCTCAGATACTGCTTGAAACGTTCCAATGGCCACATCCGGCTGCTGTGTCAACACAATCTCTGACCACGTCTTCTTCAGCAACCTCATCACTCTTGCATATGTAATATACTGCCCTTTGTGCAACCCTGTGTCTTCCACCAATACTTCAAATTCCACACCACTCCTTCCTTCCAAATGTCCCCCACCGTTGTTACCCCGACCGGTCCCCAGTGTTCTCTAACGATCCTCCTGAATTGAATATCCATTCCTCTCAATGTCACCAGGGGGCTTGCGGTGAGCATGGTGACGGGCACCCCATCAGTGCACAGGCTCTATGCCAGATCTTCCTTTCCAGGACCAACAGTGCTGATCTCTTCTCTTTTGGGGGCTCTCTCACCCACATCCATTTGTTCAGGAAATAGGGTGTACATTCCGTTCTCAACAGTCTGGACTCTGATGTGGTGTCCTCATATAACCATTGTGCTACATATTGAAACTGTCCCGCCAGGTAGTACAACTCAAAGTTAGGCACCCTAATCCCAGCATGATCGTAAGGGTTCTGTAATTTCCACAGAGCTATCCTATTTCATGTATTATGCCAAATAAAGCCCCTGCATATGCTCTGCACCTCTGCAAAAAATAAACTGGGTATCAGGTATGGTATATTTGCAAAATTGTGTAGCAGCCTGGGTAATACTATCATCTTAAGAAATGCCATCCTACCCATCATGGTCAATGGCAGCCTCAACCAGAAATCTATACTCGTTTGATGCCTTCTACTACCTTAACGGTATTGTTCTTGTGTTCATCCTCAACCTTATACTCCCAGGTATCAAAAAGTGTCGACAGCCCAGTTGATCTGCAACACTGGTAATTGTTGCCGGGGTACTCCCACATATCTACTCAGGAGGAACACTACAGATTTCCGGGGGCTCACCGTTATACCTGAAAGTATTGCGTACCGTTCTAACACCTCGAGAATATACTGCAAGTTTTCCTCGGGGTGTTGTACATACAACAGCATGTCGTCTGCATACAGAGATATTAAATGCTGATGACCTGCAGTTTCAATTTTCGCCTCTCTAAAATGATATCTCAGGTATACCGCTAGGGGCTCCAATGCTAAGATAAATAACATTGGGAACTAGGGACACCCTTGTCTGGTACCTCTACCAAGGGTCCATCGTTCCAAAATGACAGATCCCATTCTGACTCTAGCCATCGGCTCTCTGTACAATAATTTGACCCACTTCATGTACTCATTCCCCAACCCATTTTTCTCCAACACCGCCAACAACCATGGCCATTTGACCGAGTCAAACGCCTTAACCGCATCCAATGATACTATCGCTAACTCCTACAAGCTCCCCATCATCTGGTCAGCTATATAATGTAGTCTCCGAAGGTTATCGGAGATACGCCTCTTGGGAACATAACCCGTTTGATCATGATGTATCAAGGTATTGATCACCGGCTTCAGTCTGTTCGCCATCACTGCGGTAAGTATCTTACTATCCTGATTCAACATCGATAGCAATTCAAGCTCGGTTTGCCTGGCTTAAGGAGCGGGATTATGACAGCTTCCCTAAGGGTCTCTGGCAGTCTACCTATGTCGAACGCATCACTTAGCATGGCAAGCAATAGTGGGAGTATCTCAGCCATGTATGTGTTATAAAATTCGCTTGTGAGGCCGTCCACCCCAGGGGCTTTACAAGTGGGCAAGTTCTGGATTACATGTTCCAGTTCTTCTATTATGAGGGGTACAGGCAGCCTTTCTCTGTCTATGCCCTCGAGTATAGGAAGATCAATCTCCTCAAGTGCCTCGTGGATGTCTATATCTTCTTCCTCTACCTTTTCTGCATATAATTTTTGATAATAGTCTCGGAAAGTGTTGTTCACTTCTTCTTGTGTGTCTTCCATAATGCCATACACTCTTTGTATCTCCCGTATCACCTGCTTTGGTACCTCACTTTAACACAGCCAGGCCAGCAATCTGCCTGGTTTACCCCCTTCTGCGTGTTGCTGCTCTATGTACTTCCAGTAGTTCAGGTTGCACAACCTCTCCCATAGGGCCTTACATTTCTCTTGTAGTTGGCTTATAATTCCACTATTCTCAGGGGATCCCCCCTCCTCCTGCATTCTCTTTTCAATCGCCCTTTCCTTAGACTGCAGCTCTTCCAATATGCCTCCCTGTAGTCCTTTAGACCTCTAGATTGCTTCCCCTTGCATCACCACCTTGAATGCTTCCCATAGCGTGCCAGCTGACCTGACACTTCCTGTAAGGAACATGAGGTGCTATCCACATAAGGACCCCTCTGCCATATACTGAATATGTAGCCCCCACCGTAGTCCCCTTCCACTTCCTTTTCAGTATATCTAGTTTCTCCTTGGTCAAGTGCGTTTCTTGCAATAAGGCTATATCAATTTTTTGCCTTCTCAGATACATCATAATTTTGTTTCGTTTAATATAGCTATTTAGCCCCCGCACATTCCATGTCACAATTTTCAGGTCTCCCATCTCAACCATACCCTACTCCTCCTCTCATCCCCTCCTCCTTGCTGCTCGACTGTGTTGCATTCGTAGACTCCCCTTCTCCCCCACCCTCTTTCCAACCCAACCCCAACTTTTGTCCCTCCCCCACCCTCCCTCTAACTCCCCAAACTTGTTGCCCAGCTACATTCCTGGATCTCAGGCACTCCCGCATCTAGCCCTTTTCTCGGTATAACCGATACTCCGTACTCTGCGGGGGACACCGCACTAACAGTATCCCACCTAAACTACCCGGGGGGTTGGTAGCAAGTCTCCTGGTATAGTGCCTCCTATAATACGCTAACAACATGCATCAAGCAACTATAATCCAGTCCCAGTGTCAACGTTCGTGCCGTACTTATCTCTCAAAGGGCGCTCTAAGCATCAGCTTGGCACATGCATGTATCCGGTTCATTCCACGGATCCACTCTCCTTCTGAACATCCTCTTCAGTCGGACAGTTCCATGAATCCAGCCATGCAGACACATCCTCTGGTGATTAAAAAAACAAGGCTTTATTCTTCAGGAACACTTTCACCCTTGCCGGGTATATCAGCATGTACTTGCAGCCTGCTTCCTGCATCCTCCTTTTCACAGCAACATAGTTTAGGCGTTGTCTCTGAACCAAGAGTGTGTAATCCGGGTTTGCAGTGATGGTTGCCGATGCTCTGCTTATTGTTCCTCCCTTGCGGAAGTGCTCTAGGACCATCTCCCTGTCTTTATAGTTTAAAATCTTAGCAATGATGGGCCGCGGTGGGGCTCCCGGTGGTGGTCTTCTCAACTGGGTTCTGTGCGCCCTCTCCACTGCAAAATCTTGGCTCAGTGCTCCATCCGTAATCTCCTGCAGCAACATGTTTTCCACATAATTAATCGGGTCAGCTCCCTCTTCCCTCTCTGGAAGCCCTATTATGGGCAGGTTGTTTCTTCAGGCCCGTCCCTCCGCCTCTTCTGCTTTGTTCTCCAGATTGCGCACCTGTTGTTGCAGCACGTGAAGGTCCTTCGCATTAGTCGTGCACGTGCCCACGTTGCCTTTCACCTCCTTTTCCAGTGTCCCCATGCACTCTGCAAGCGACCTCACATCCTGCCGCAGCAAGTTGACATCTATACTCACTGCATCAATCTTGAACTCTAGCGCTGTCCTCAGGTCCGATATTGCTGAGCCCTTATTGTTTTCCAGAGTGGTCCTTAGATCTGCAATAGCATCTAGTACCTGTTGGTTATGGGTTGCCATCTTCTCCGGTTCACTGGTGCCTTGGCCTCTCCCCCTGCTCGCATCAGACACTTGTGGTGATCTGGTGAAATCCTCCATGGAAGATTGTTTTCCCTTGTTTCTGGGCGTTTTAGTTGCCATTCACATCTCGCTAGCAACAGTCCTTGCTGCAGAACTTGGCTCTCCTCGTCATTGTGGGTGCACTCTCCCTGTGCAGGGTACGTCTGCACCAGCCTGATCTCGCTGAATGTATCAGTGCACACGTGGCCACTTCGACACTGGGCCCACACTCCTCTAGGGGGACCCCTACAGTCTCATATTTCCACCAGGCGTGGGCCGTTGCTGCCAGGCAGTGCAAACTTCGTATATCATGCACCTCGGTGCCCCTGCGCAGCTTATTACGCCCCACTCAGTGTGCACAGTCGGCGGAGTGTCTATTGCTCATTGCTTCCACCATTGGCTAGGCCCCGATAATCACCTGCCTATTTCAGGGTCAGAACTCTTCCCGACAGTGTCAGCAGCACAGCCTCCATCCCCATAGGCTCATTTGCCTGTCATGTTGTTTCCTGCACTTCTCTGGTGTTCCACACTTGCCAACTGATGTATCCCTTATTGACAGCACAATGTTGTTCCAGGCATCTCCTGCTCAGCGCTCTTGTGCACACAACAGTGTAGCCAGCCCGGCTCTCGCCTGTCATCACACTGTAGCCAGCTACGCTCCCGTCAATTTCATTCTGCGGCTCTGTGTCTGATCGTGATCATTGCATCTATGAGCTCCGTCCTCCTCTATGGGTCAACATCAGCCCAGTAGTTAGCACCTCACCTCTCTGCTCCATGGCCGTACTGTTCGAGCTACTGGTCTTTCCGTGCAGATGTTGGTAGCCCGGACTGTTTCCCATCCGTGTATCTTGTTCCGGTGCCTTCCTCCGTTCCTGCGCCCTCAGCGAGGGGTCGCCTACCCGCGACCCGTCCTCAGCCGGGTCCTCGATCTTTGCAGTCTATTCCGGTTGGCTCTGCTCGCCACGGCCTCCCACCAGTGGTGCCGCCGCTTCGGTCCCTCGCCTCTGTTCACTGCTCCATGCGCAGAGAGACTGCTATACAGCCCGTGTCCTCTTCGTACCCTCGGGGCGTGATGTACTTTATCGCGGACCCGTACAAAGCGTTTCGCTTCACACAATGTATCCGGCCTTCCCTTTGAAGTCCGGGTCTGCCATTTTGTTTTCTTTGTTCGTTCACACCGCCGCACAGAAGTACTTATTTCTTCCGATCCTTTGTCACCACACTCACGCAACTTTCAGGTTACATGCAGTACACGTTTAGATGTCCTGGTCTCCGGTTCCAGGAATCTCAAGCTTCATTCAGCATGTAGTTATAAGGACCAATCACGGATCGTCAGGAGCTACCCAGGAAAGACGTCCTACACCATGGCTAGTTAGCCACACCCCCGTGCTTGTACAGTTACTGCGGTAGTGCTGCTCAAGACTGCTCCTATGCAAATATAAGGCGGGCATAAGTATGCCAACCTATGATCCGAGTCCCCATCCAGATCCCTTCCACCCAGGGAGTGGTTGCCGTAGGTTGCGCTGCCCCTAGAAGGCTCACCTGCTTATCTTGATTGATGAGCTCTCTGTCCTGCTATTTCTGGCAGGGGCGCTTGTCTGACTGGGACTGAGTTCCTTCACTGGTCCCTGCGTGTGGAAGTCCAGTCCAGCTGCGACTAGTCCACTTCGCTCCAGGTGAGTGTTTTTGTTTGTATAGTCTGTTTTGCTTTCAGCCTGCTTTTGCTGAATTTGTTTCGTCCGTTCCGGTATTGTTGTCCGCTCTTTCTTTAATGTCTATCTTTTGCTCTCTCCGCATGCAGATGATGTCGTGGCCCAGCAGCATTTGCGGAGTTGAAGATGGTAGCCGGAGCGAGCTGGGAACGAGCCCACGATGGCCCGGTAACAGGCGAGTGGTCTCTGAGGATGCGCGCATAGTTCCAGAGTGGCGTGACACCAGGCTGCTGAGTGATAACTGTCTAACCTTGTCTTTCTGCTTCTTTACAGGACCTGACTCCGTGGATGATGGGCGCGACGTTGGATGATGGGCGCGGAGCCGGAATCAAGGTCGCTGGTTTCCTGAAGATGAGTGTGCATATGCGGTGAGATGGTGAACGCTGGTTTCCAGAAGGTGAGTATGCAGTTGCGATGAGATGGTGAACGCTGGTTTCCAGAAGGTGAGTGTGCTGGTCCAAACAGCAATGAGCATCACGTTGCATGAGGATCCAAAGTAACGCAAAGCACTGGTGTTGGGGATGGAACAGCTAATATAGATGTGCTCCTGAAGCCACCCCCATGAGTTCTGTTCTGCTTGCCATACCCTGCCCCTCCTGGAATCTGCACGTGCAGCCTGGGCCTGGAGAAGCACACCCAGTGGTATGCTCATGGAAAAATGTTCTTGAATAAAAGCACGTGGACAAGTTCTTGTGAATGAAGCACTCTTGCACCAAAATAAGGTGCTCCTGCTATATCTTTACATGAGCCTGGCTCTGAGGCGCCAGGACTGAGTCCAGCCGGGACCCCTGTTTATATCTGTCCCATGACCCATTCCCCCCATCACTTGATGGTGTGGTGTCTGTGTTCTTGGTCCAGTGCTCATGACAGCACTCCCCCTCAAGGCCCCTCTCAAGGGTGGTTCTTCTCCTGGTCCTAGTTTGGTGGGATTGTCGCGATAGAACCGCCTGATCAATCATGGAGCGTGGACATGCTCCCTGGGTTCCCATGTCCGGTCTTGAGGTCCATAGCCCTTCCAGTCTATAAGATAATACAATTTAGACCAGACTATCTTGGAGTATAGGATATTTTTGACTTCAAATTCTGGTTCTCCCACTATTATTTTGGGGTCCGGTGGAGTATCAATCCGTTTACCCAGTTTCATTGGTTTTAGAAGGGAGACGTGAACTACAGGGTGGATTCGCATGTGAGGTGGTAATTCTAACTTCATGGCAGCAGGATTAATCACAGGTCTGATAACGTATGGTCCCAAGTATCGAGGCCGAAAATCTTTTTAGATGCTAACCAAACCTTATCTCCGACTTGATAGTTTGGAGCTTCCATTCTCTGGCGATCTGCAAACTGCTTTTGTTTCTCTTTGGCTCTCGCCAGATGTTCTGCTGCTTCCTTAAGAACCTGGGTGATGGTCTTATGTAGAGTCATTATCGCTGGCATTTCCAATGACACAGGTGGATCAAAGATGGATGTTTGTGGATGTCGTCCGTACACTATGTAGAATGGACTTTGCCCAGTACTGGTGTGGATGGAGTTGCTGTATGTATATTCTGCTAGCCAAAGTATGTCTTTCCAGGTATCCTCGGTTTGTTGCAGCATTACTTCCCCGTCTAGCATGCTTCCCATTGGCTGATCCTGCCATTTCCCGCCTCTTTTAAAGGCTGCCGTCTGTTTCCGTGTCCTCTGATTCTCCTGTTTGCCAGGGAAGACCCATCCACAGTCCTGTCCGTGCCTTGAGCCCCCCCCTCTGGATGACCTCAGCGCTCCCCCCTTCCCTCCATGGGGGCCAATGCACTCTCGCTCCTGCAGAGCGGCCCGCCCCTGCAGAGCGGCCTGCCTCGCCTAGCAAGCCGTCTCTCTCTTCGTGTCCTTCCCGGCGGTGTGAGGAGTTCGCCGGGGTGTGTGGGTCTTTGCTCCGCGGCTGCCCGCATTTCCCGCGTCCTCGCCATCTCCAGCCCTGATCCTAGGCTACAAGTCCTGACGCCTGCCGCGGCGCACAAAGGTCAGGGTTGGCAGGATTTGTGGGTATTTCTCCCCTCGAGGTCAACTACCACGACCCCAGGGTCTCCCCTTTCCCCTTCCACGACAGGTCCCACCTCACATCTCCCCATCACAAACCCTGGCCGATTGGGCAAGGGAGCATTCCTGGACAGATAGTCGGCCACCAGTTGGAATCCAGCCGGCTTGTTTATGGTAAGGAAATTGAATGGTTGCAGAGACAGGAACCATCGAAGGACACGCTGGTTGGTATCCTGATGCCTTCCGAGCCACTGTAGGGGCGCGTGGTCAGTATACAACGTAAAGCAACGACCCAAGAGATAATATTTGAGGGATTCCACAGCCCATTTGATGGCCAAACACTCTTTCTCAATAGTTGAATAGGACTCCTCGTGAGGTACGAGTATCCTGCTTACGAAACAGACTGGTTGAAGTTCACCATCATGTTCCTGAAAAAGTACAGCTCCAAGACCATGGTTCGAAGCGTCCGTATGAAGAAAAAAATGGTTACGGAAGTCGGGGCACCGAAGTACTGGGTTCGAGGTGATCCTTTGCTTCAGGACATCAATAGCATCCAAAGCCGCAGTATTCTTGGATGGATCAGGAGACCCTTTATTTCTTAAAGCATAGGTTAAGGGGGCTGCTACCGTGGAAAAATCAGGGCTAAACCTTCTGTAATAGCCGATGAAACCTGAAAAGGCTCGGATTTTCTTTTCAGTAGTTGGTGTTGGGATCTCATGAATGGCTTTGATCTTTGATAATTGGGGTCGTAACGTGCCTCCACCTACCAGGTGTCCCAGATACTTTGTTTCGTGTGCACCCATTACCGTTTTCTTCAGATTGATGCGTAGGCCTGCCTTGTATAACTCAGTCAACACCTGTTCCAAGTGGTGTAGATGGTCCCTCCAGGTCGTGCTATACACGACGATGTCGTCCAAGTAAGCCGCAGCACACTTCTCATGGGGTTGTAGTACGACGTCCATCAGTCTTTGGAAGGTGGCTGGAGCCCCGTGTAGACCAAAAGGTAAAACCTTAAATTGATATAGACCTTAGGGAGTTGTAAAGGCAGTCTTTTCCCGGTCTGTGGTTTTCAAGGGGATTTGCCAATAGCCTTTGATTAGGTCCAGCGTACTTAGGAAGTTGGCGGATCCGAGGCTCTCCCACAACTCGTCCATCCTTGGCATTGGATAGGCTTAGTATCTGGAAATCAAATTTAACTGTGGGTAATCCACACAAAATCTAATCGTACCGTCCGGCTTTGGTACTAGTACTATCGGGGAGGACCATGAGCTCGCGGATGCTTCTATTATATCCATGCGGAGCATGTCTTCCACCTCGTTTCTGATAACTAGCCTTCTTGCTTCTGGAATCCGATAGGGTCTTAGCCTGACAGTCTGTCTGGGATCGGTTTTGATCTCATGTTCGATTAGATCAGTTCTTCCCAGCAAGGCCGAGAATGCCTTTTCATAGGGTGACAATCTGGTCAAAAGTTCTGATTTCATGGAAGGTGTCAATATGTTTCCCCATTGAACGTCTTCCAGCTTGCCCCGTTCACGATTCACGTTTTTTTCTGACCATCTTCACCGGTCTCCATCATCACTGCTAATAGAGGTGCGGTCCATGCCTTTAGAAGGTTCACATGATATACCTTGTCTGGTGTTGTTTGGTCAGGTTGGTGGATCCGATATGTCACCGGGCTGAGGACCTCCTTAACTTCGTAAGGACCTCTCCATCTGGCCAGGAGTTTGTTTGTACTGTTGGGTAGGAGGATTAATACTTGCTCCCCTACTTTGAATGTTCTCATCCGACTTCCTTCATTGTAGGTTTTCTCCTGGTTCAACTGGGCTTGTCCTAGATTCGTCTCAGCCATCGAACGGAGTGCTGTCAGATGTTCTTTTAGCTCTTTTGTGTACTCCATTAATGAGATCTCATCTGAAGTCTCCCATTCCTCCTTTACGAGATCCAATATGGTTCGGGGTTGTCTTCCGAAAAGGAGCTCAAAGGGAGAAAAGCCTGTAGATGACTGAGGGGTGTCCCGTAATACCATCAAGAGCAGGGGCAAAATGCGTTCCCAGTTTTTCCCATCCGGTCCGGTTACTCTTCGTATCATCTTCTTGATCGTCTTGTTATATCTTTCGACTATGCCATCGGTCTGGGGATGATACACTGAGGTGCGTAACTGATGGATCTGTAGTCTCTCGCATACTTGCCGAAGTAAGGTGGACATGAAATTGGTCCCTTGGTCGGTAATAACTTGCGAGGGTAACCCCACTCTCGCAAAGAAGAGTATGAGCTGGTCGCATAACTGTCGGGCTGATGTCCCCTTCAAGGGGAACGCCTCGGGATACCGCGTAGCATAGTCAACAATGACTAGTAGATACCTGTATCCTCGGGATGCGGGTTCTATAGGCCCCACGATGTCCGTTGGAAGGATACGTTAATAAGGGGCATCTTCTGAAACGGGGCCTTTGCTGGTAAGACGCCACTGGTTAGCTGGCAAGTGGGGCACGCCTTACAGAACCGAGCTACTTCACGATATATTCCTGGCCAGTCGAACCGTCTCAGGATGTTCTGCTGTGTTTTCAGGGAGGCCATATGACCACCACAGGGGTGGCTATGTGCCAGCTGCATTATGACCATCCTATGTGGTGTTGGTAATACCAGGTGTTCCTTTACGTTCCCATCATCCACCTTGTATTTTCAGTATAAAAGCCCATGACGAAACAGGAAGCCAAGTCCCTTCGTTACGTCTGGATCATTCTCGTTAGCCGCTCTCTCCCGGTCTATCCGAAGGGTGGGATCGGTCAGGGTTTCCCCCCTCAGGGAATCTTCATGATCTTCGGGTTTTCAATTGATGGGCCGGGTCATGTAACTGGCTTGGCACCACTCTAATCTATTCTGTCTTTTATATCCGGGAGGGTTTCTGGAGTCCCCTACCTTCGTGGCTTTGTCGTTGTATCTTCTCCCTCTTTCCTCATCTACGGCTTTTAGTGCTTTATCAAAGTGAGGCAGATCTGTTCCTATGTCCACCGGGGTGGGTAGGGTAGGAAGGACGGCATCCTTTACCTGAGTGGTTTCGTGGTTCATCTCTAACTGTATCTCCTTCACCAGGTATGATTTTACGTCCCCATGTATACACCTTCTCGGTATAGAAATGTTAGATAAATTAGGTGTAGTACTCACGTTTGGAGATATGGCTGTTTGTCTACTTCTGCTGTCCAGCAGCGCCCGAGTTGGCCGACCATCCAACCTTATATCCACGATGTAGGGCCCCGGACTGCGTTCTTCCGGATGAGGTTTCCATGGGCCCCGTCGTCTTCCTTCTGGGGCAGAACCGGGCGATGTGGCCCCATTCACTGCACTCAAAGCATTGGGGCTGTCGAAACCCCTGGGACATAGGAGACTGTTTCTCCTCATTTCCAGGTTTCCTTTTTTCTGGTTTCTTTATGGCTTCATCTGGTTGTCTCCATCTGGTGGGGGTCCCTCTTGGACCCTTTTGTACCGGGTGTTCTATGCTGGATAAGGTCATCCTTCCTGGGGTACTAGTTATGGAAAAACGGCTATACCCGGCCTTTTGGTAAGCCGACGCAATGTCCACGGCTTCCGCCAATGTGGGCCTGTGGTGTTGCCTAACCCATCTTTGCATCGGGCCTGGCAAGGCTTCGATGAACTGTTCCAGTATTATTTTGTCCAGGAGGTGCTGGTTGGCTGGTGTAGGTGCCGGCATCCACTTCTGCGCCAGATCTTAGATGCAGTAATATAACTGCCTGGGATTTTCCCCACTCCTTAGCTTGGTGTCCCTTAACTGGATACAGTAGGCCTCCTCATCTAGGCCTAAACGGCCTTGATCTCCCCATATGGAGTTTTGCCATTGGGGTTCACCACCTGATATGCTCCCTACATCACTCCGGATAACAGGGGAGCCACATATTGTCCCCAACGCTCAGGTGGCCATTGCGCATTTCTCACAATTCTTTCAAAGCTGGTGAAGAAAAAGGCCGGATCTTCCCCTTTCTTATACTTCTGGAGCAGGGTGGCCGGCACCATGGGCTAGTTCCTGGAGCTGGCCACAGCATCCGTGAGCCTGGTAATGTTCTCGTGTTGTTTGTCCTGGGCCATTGTTTGCAAAGTGCCCTGCAACTGGATGGCTTGCTGGAATGCCTGGAGGTCAGCCGTCGCTTGCTGTGTTTGCAGCTGTATTAATGGCTGCAACTGCTTTTGGCCGTCCGTCATCACCTGAATTAGCGTCTCCATCGCGTTGTCGCCAATACCACCTTCGTTGCCAATGTAATAATCACGACCCGGACCAGGTGGTTAATTGCTGAAATTATGCTTTATTCTTATAACTCAACCAAAAGAAATTATAGTCAATTTAGTCCTTGAGAGTTACTTCACTTCTCAGGCAGCCTTCCAGGGTCGTAACTTAGCCCTCCTAAGCCTCCTTGGTGTCCGGATAGGCCCACCAGTCGTTCCTTCTCTCCTCGTCCTCTCCGTATGACTAGAAAAAGCAACAACACAGAGTTGATTAGTTCCCGGGCTTTTATGTGTTGTGAGTGACTTGTTTCCCCTCCAATAGGAACCTTCCCCCTCTAGCGTGCTTCCCATTGGCTGATCCTGCCATATCCCGCCTCCTTTAAAGGCTGCCATCTGTTTCTGTGTCCTCTGATTCTCCCGTTTGCCAGGGAAGACCCATCCACAGTCCTGTCCGTGCCTTGAGACCCCCCCTCTGGATGGCCTTGGCGCTCCCCCTCTTCCCTCCATGGGGGCCAATGCACTCCCGCTCCTGCAGAGCGGCCCGCCTAGCCTAGCAAGCCGTCTCTCTCTTCGTGGCCTTCCGGTGGTGAGAGGAGCTCGCCGGGGTGCGTGGGTCTTTGCTCCGCGGCTGCCTGTGTCTCCCGCGTCCTCGCCATCTCCAGTCCTGATCCTGGGCTACAACTCCCGACGCCTGCAGCGGCGCACAAAGGTAAGGGTTGGCGGGATGTGTGGGTATTTTTCCCCTCTTGGTCAACTACCACAACCCCAGGATCTCCCCTTTCCCCTTCCACGACGGGTCCCACCTCACAGTATGGTTGGTCCGTTCGGTCTGGCCATCGGTTTGGGGATGATGACTGGTGGATAGTCGAAGATCGATATTGGCAATTTTGCAACAACTTCTCCAAAAGGCGGCGACAAACTGAGTCCCTCAGTCAGATATTAATATTGATGGGAACCCGTGTAGCCGAGCAATATGTTCCAGAAATACGGTAGCCAGAGTAGATGCAGTAGATAGGCCTTTCAGAGGAATAAAGTGGGCCATTTTAGAGAACAGATCTATGATGACTAAGATGGTGTTGTATCAGTTGCAGGGGGGAAGGTCTGTAATAAAATCCATTGACAGCTTATGCCATGGCGCTGGGGGTACCAATAAAGGTCGTAGTAGACCTGCAGGACTTTGTTTTTGGGATTTGTGTTGTGCGCAGACCCCACAGGTTGCGATGAATTGGGCAATGTCCTTTCGCCAAATTGGCCACCAGTAATTTTTTCTTATTTTAGCTAGGGTCTTTGTTATTCCTGGGTGTCCTTCTACTAAAGACTCGTGATAGTTGGCTTTGATCTGATTCTGCAGTTTTTTATCTGGAATGTACAGCCGTCCTTGAAAGTATAGCAGATTGTTCACGATAGTATGATGCTCTGCCTTTGATAACCAGTCTCGTGGTGCTACTTGATTCATATAATATTATAGACTGGATTTTAAGTTGTCTAAAAAGGTGGTTGCGGTGATCGTGTTTAGGATCCGTCCTTCCGGGATGATGGCCACAGGGTCTGGTGTAATGAATGCCTCCTCTTTCTCGCTCATGCATGACAGGGCATCTGCTTTTCCATTGCGAACTCCGGGTTTGTAGGTCATTACAAAATCGTATTTCGCGAAGAAGACGGCCCAGCGGAGTTGGCGTGAAGATTGTGCTTCAACAGTCTTTAAGTGTTTAAGTCATGATCTGTGATGACGGTAACTGTATGTCTAGCTCCGAGAAGATAATTCCTCCATGCTTTGAAGGCTGCTTTGATTGCTAGCAATTCTTTATCAGTAATTGCATAGTTTAATTAGGGGGCGGAGAACTTACGAGACCAGAATGCCACTGGATGCAGCTGTACTGTTTTGGGGTCTCGTTGTGACAGGACTGCTCCCATTGCTATGTTGGATGCATCGGTTTCAACCACGTATGGTAGTTCTGGTCGAGGATGTCGTAAAACTGGTGCGGTTGTGAAAGCTTATTTTAGTTTCAGGAAGGCTTCCTCTGCCTCTGCAGACCAATGGAATTGTTTATTCTTCCATAGCAAGGAGGTAATTGGATGGACAATCTGAGAGAACCCGGGAATAAATCGACGATAAAAGTTGGCCAACCCGAGCACACTCTGTACTCCCTTCGTGGATGTCGGTGAAGGCAGTGGAGGATGGCGTCTACTTTGCACATGTCCATGCGTACGCCCTGTGGTGTGAGAACAAAGCCGAGGAATTCTACCTCTGTCACATGAAAGAAGCACTTCTCCAGTTTGGCATATAGCTGATGTTGTCGAAGCCTTTTTAAGACTGCCCGAACATGACCGACGTGGTCTTCGTTGTTGGTTGAGTAGATGAGAATGTCATCAATGTAGACAAGTGCACAGATGTCCACTAGTTCGCGGAGTACATAGTTCATGAAGAATTGAAACGCTGCTGGGCCATTACATAGCCCAAAGGGCATGACATGGTATTCAAAAATACCATATTTTGTATGAAAGGCAGTCTTCCACTCGTCCCCTTTTTTGACTCTTACCAGATGATAGGCCCCTCGCAAGTCTAGTTTTGTATAAATCTGGGAGTGTTTGACTTGATCCAGTAGTTCGGGGATAAGCGGCAAAGGATACCGTTTTTTTACCGTGATCTGGTTAATTGCCCTATAGTCAATGGAAGTTCTTAAGTCTCCCTCCTTTTTGGGCACAAAAAAGAGGTGCGAAGATGCGGGGGACTTAGACGGGCGGATGAAGCCGTTTGCCAGATACTGGTCTAGATATGTTCTTAAATGCTGGTTTTCCTGTTCTGTTGAGGCGTAGATCCGGGCTGCATGGAATTTGGGCCCCGGGTACGAGGGCAATTTGACAGTCGTTCGGCCTGTGCAGGGGTAGGACATTCGCTTGCTCCTTTTGAAAAACATCTAATCTAGATATTCAGGTGGTAACAAACTTGTGAGAGCCAGTACAGTTGTTTTCTCAGCTCCTGGGTCGGTGAAACCTTTCAATGGGAATCCTTTGTTGTAACAGGTGTTGACACAGTCTTTTGGAAGGCTCAGAACTCTTTTACGCCAGACAATCTTAGGGTTGTGGGTCTCCAGCCAAGGCATTCCCAATATCATCTGGAACTGAGGAGCGCCAATGAGATCAAAGGTGATGTCTTCAGTCTTTTGGAAGGCTCAGAACTCTTTTACGCCAGACAATCTTAGGGTTGTGGGTCTCCAGCCAAGGCATTTCCAATATCATCTGGAACTGATGAGCGCCAATGAGATCAAAGGTGATGTCTTCTCGATGACCGCCTGATACAGAAGCGTAACCATCTCGGTGTAGTGCGTCACTGGGCTGGGTGATAGCTGAGATCCATCGACTGCTGTAACATTTTCCGAGATTTGCTCCTGTCGGAAAGGAAGGCCTATCCAGTTAGCCAGATCTTGGTCAATGTAATTCCCCACAGCTCCACTGTCAATGTATGCCTCCAATGCATGTATTGTTGACGGTTGTTTGTCGTTTACCAAGAGCACAGGGATGACTAAGTGTGAGGTCTGGGTTGGTTCCTTTTTACCGCTCGACAAGTGGACCCCTGCACTTGCCGGGCGTTGGAGTTTCCCGAGTCCTGTTGTTGTTCTTCTTCGCCTTTGTCAGTTGCCCCTACTGTTTTCCTGGGTGGTTTCACCAGGCATTCTCCGAGAAAATGGCCTGCTTTACCACAGTATAAACAAAGTTGTTGCTGTCTCCTTTTCTCCCTTTCTGCCTTGGTGAGTTGGCTCCGCAAGCCCCTGATTTGCACTGGTTCAGACTGATCATGTGGCCTGGTTTGATTCTCACGTAATCGTACGTAGACCGACCACCCTTCTGCTTTTGCTCGATCCATTTTCCGGTTCTGTAACCTGTGATCGAGCTGCACCGTCAGGTTGATGTATTCTGCGCAACCTTCCGGGGGATTTACTACTTGTGCGAAAACGTCCTTAAGTTCTCCTCACAACCCTCGATAAAAGAGCGTAGTTCTCTTCTCCTCTGGCCAATTTGTCATGGCTATAAGGTGATTGAAGGTGGAGATGTAGGTTAATAAGTCTTGGTACCTTGCCGGAGCCACAACAGTTTGTTGTCCAAAGCTTGTCCTTGAGTATGTTGTGCAAACAGTTTCTCCATTTCACGTTGAAAACCCCCAAAATCCCAAAGTAAAGGATCATCTTGGTTGACCAAAGGAATTGACCAGTCCGCCGCACTTCCTCCCAAATATGAAAGCACAAATGCCACTCTAGGTTGTTTGTTGGTGAATGCCCCAGGTCTGCACAGGAAATGTAGGCGGCATTGGTTCATAAAAAGGTCGTACTTATTTGGGTCGCCTCTGAAATGTTTGGGCGGGCCAGGAGTACCGCCCCTGGAAGAACCACCTGTACTGGCGTTGACTGTGCAGGTGTAGCTGAAGGGGTTAACCCTGGTAATGGAATTTGGCCAGCTTGTGCTTGAAGCATTTGCCTTGCTAGTTCATCAGTTCGTTCACGATTCACAATGAGATCCCATTTTAGGGCATTGGTTTCCTGTCTTGAGGCATGAACCTCAGCCCGTAAATCACACAGTAATCGGGCCAACTGGTCCATCTCTGAAGTGTCCATTACACCCAGGCAGAGATTCAAAGAGGCTTTGCGTTCTGTTACTCTCACCTGGTCTCTGCAGAGGCGTTGGGGTATGGTTGCAGCCCTCCCAGGGATTAGTTTGCCCTTTTCTGGCTTCTCCCTCTGCGCTTATACAGTTACTGCTGTAGTGCTGCTCAAGACTGCTCCTATGCAAATATAAGGGGGGAATGAGTATACCAATCTGTGATCCGAGTCCCCATCCAGACCCCTTCCACGCAGGGTATGGTTCCCGTAGGTTGCGCTGCCCCTAGAAGGCTCACCTGCTTATCTTGATCGATGAGCTCTCTGTCCTGCTACTTCTGGCAGGGGCGCTTGTCTGACTGGGACCGAGTTCCTTCGCTAGTCCCTGCGTGTGGTAGTCCAGTCCAGCTGCGACTAGTCCACTTCGCTCCAGGTGAGTGTTTTTGTTTGTATAGTCCGGTTTGCTTTCAGCCTGCTTTTGCTGTGTTTGTTTAGTCCGTTGCGGTATTGTTGTCCGCTCTTTCTTTAATGTCTCTCTTTTGCTCTCTCCCCGTGCAGATGATGTCGCGGCCCAGCAGCAGTTGCCAAGCTGAAGATGGCAGCCGGAGCGAACAGGGAACGAGCCCACGATGGCCCGGTAACAGATCAGTGATCTCTGAGGATGCGGGCATAGTTCCAGAGCGGCGCAACCCCAGGCTGCTGAGTGATGACTGTCTAACCTTGTCTTTCTGCTTCTTTACAGGACCGACTCTGTGGATGATGGCTGCGACGTAGGATGATGGGCGTGGCACGGGAATCAAGGTCGCTGGTTTCCTGAAAGTGAGTATGCAGATGCAGCGAGATGGTGAATGCTGGTTTCCAGAAGGTGAGTATGTAGGTGCGATGAGATGGTGAACGCTGGTTTCCAGAAGGTGAGTATGCTGGTCCAAGCGGCGGTGAGCGCCGCGTTGCATGATGATGCAAAGTATCGCGAAGCGCTGGTGTTGGGGATGGAACAGTTTATATAGCTGTGCTCCTGAGGCCACGTCCACGAGTTCTGTTCTGCTTGCCACACCCTGCCCCTCCTGGAATCTGCACGTGCAGCCTGGGCCTGGAGAACCACACCCAATGGTATGCTCATGGAAAAGTGTTCTTGAATAAAAGCACGTGGACAAGTTCTTGTGAATGAAGCACTCTTGCACCAAAATAAGGTGTTCCTGCTATATCTTTACATGATCCTGGCGCCGAAGGCGCCAGGACTGAGTCCAGCCGGGACCCCTGTTTATATCTGTCCCATGACCCATTCCCCCCATCACTTGATGGTGTGGGGTCTGTGTTCTTGGTCCAGTGCTCATGACAGCACGCCCCTCTCAAGGGTGGTTCTTCTCCTGGTCCTGGTTTGGTGGGATTGTCGCGATGGAACCGCCTGATCAATCATGGAGCGTGGACATGCTCCCTGGGTTCCCATGTCCGGTCTTGAGGTCCATAGCCCTTCCAGTCTATAAGATAATACAATTTGGACCAGACTATCTTGGAGTATAGGATATTTTTTACTTCAAATTCTGGTTCTCCCACTATTATTTTGGGGTCCGGTGGAGTATCAATCCGTTTACCCGGTTTCATTGGTTTTAGAAGGGAGATGTGAAATACAGGGTGGATTCGCATGTGAGGTGGTAATTCTAACTTCATGGCAGCAGGATTAATCACAGCTCTGATAGCGTAGGGTCCCAAGTATCAAGGCCGGAAATCTTTTTAGATGCCAACCAAACCTTTTCTCCGACTTGATAGTTTGGAGCTTCCGTTCTCTGGCGATCTGCAAACGGCTTTTGTTTCTCTTTGGCTTTGGCCAGATGTTATGCTTCTTCCTTAAGAACCTGAGTGATGGTCTTATGTAGAGTCATTATCGCTGGCATTTCCAGTGTCATGATTGCACCCATATCTGATGTGCTAGGATACTGCACCCTGAGAGCCCTCCACACGTCTGCTCTGCAATTATTAAACAGCACCCCATCATGCGCTCTATTTTGTGCTGTTACAATTGCATATCCTGCTCTCCTCCATATGTCATCAGCTATCTCACCAATAATAGCTGCCAAGAGACCCTTAATGTCCCCTATGACTAACATGTTTCCTCCTGTCATCTTTTCAAACTCAAATATCCATTTCCCATGGTCCGATGTCAAACTTGGGAGCATGCACCTTAAATTATCCTTGTCCATCTGTGGTCATGGATTATACTGTGGTCTCGCTCCCCCTTTTTCCAGTAAGGGAAACTGCGTGAATTCTAACTCGCAGTCAACTCCCATCATCTTTCTATGCATTCGGGGATGATCGTTCCTGACCGCCTCCTCGCTGGTAACAATCTTAACCTGCTCACATATGGCAGTGATTCTCCATTCTCACTATACGATCATCCTCGGATATGGTATGGGATCTGGTGTCCTGTCCTTATGTTGTTCCAGATCCGACCATCTTACTCCCATGTCTGTCTGCAGACTACCTTCGGGGGCGCATGCGCTTCCTTATGCCCCCCCCCTGAAGGAGAGATTCTCTTTCTTCATCCGACATATCTTTACATTAGGGACAAAGCTCTATGCTACATACAAAATGGATTTTCTTCTTCGTTTGTGGTTTTGATGCTGGGGACGCATCCCCTTGCCCTCGACTTTCATAACTGCGGCTTCCCTTTAATTCCTAATAGGCCTTATCAATCCTATCTCCGATGCTTCCTATGTCGAAATGTTCCTCTTCTAATGCTACTCTAGATGCCCCTGGCATTGGCTCCTTCATCGGAAGAAACACTTCTATTCTGTCCCGTCGTATTGCTGGACTCGGCCCTACGGGCTCCCTTCGAGCAAGGCTAAATTCAGAATCCCGCTGTCTCCTTTTTCATTCTAACTGTTCATCTAATTCCTTTTATTTTCTCGCCTCCCTTCTGATTCGCTACATCTCTTGTCTTAGCTCTTCTCTCCTCACTCCTGCTCTCCTTTCCTCCTCTTCTCTTCATCTCTGTATCCGTTTGTCCCTTAATTTCTGCACTTCTTCCTCTTCTCTCTTCCTTTCTCTTCTATCCTTATTTTCCATCGCTCTCTATCTATGATCATATTTTCTTTGCTCTTCAGCCCTTTCTTCTTTCTTTTGTTGCTCCTCCTGATACATCTGTTCTCACCACTATTTGCTCTTTCTTTTGTGTTCGTCTTCCTTCAATCTTTCTTCACGTTCCCTGTCTTTTCTAACCTGTTCATCTTTATCCTCTCTTTGGCTTACTTCCTCAATGGTTTTCCCATCTAACTTGAGTAATATCTGACCCCCCATCCATTGGTTCTGCACAAGCATTGTCTCGTCAGCTTTATCTTTCTCTCCTTTCCATCTCTTGATTTCTCATTCTATTTCTGTCGATATATTCGATTGCTCTACTTTTATCTTCTTTATCTTGTATGATCCTAAGGATCTCCTCTTTTCTCATTCTCTCCACTGGACTAACGCCACTGCTATAAGTGGGTGGTTCGTTTATCGGATTACTATACCCTGCTGCCACCTTTGGTTCCTTTAACGGATACAACCCTACGTCTCCCATATCAACGCCTTTCACTTCAGGCGAGTCAAGGGGAGCCAAAGGCTCAACACCTTCCTACTTACGTTGGCTACGCATCCACTCCTCAGGTGGCTTCCATCTATTCCTGGTACATCTTCCAAAGCTCTAAAATAGCTAACTTTTTCTCTAATTTCTTCCCCTTGTACGCAGCGTGCAAGTATTTGGTCATGTGTTGCAATACAACTTTTGACAGCAATCCCCCTTGTGGCCATGGCATGAACATCTTATCTGCCGTGCCTTTCACACATTACGCACTATACTTTTTGAGCTTGGGCATGCGTCTTGGCAATGTTTTGCAAAAATGCCTCAGAGGAGTGATATCTTGCATTGTGACCAGTCTCAATTGACTATCAATACTTACCTGATTTTATGAAACGGCTTTCACCGCTTTCAATATTTTTAAAACAACAAATATGGGCGCGCTCCAACAATAGCCGCTCAAACTTCTACTCTTTTCAATGATCTCTGTCTGTCTCTAGATTGGTACAAATTGTTACACTACAGTGTCTACTTATAGCTTCTCAATTCTTCTCAACAATAATTTCACAGCTTCTACTACCTCCTCAAAATTTCTACTTCAACAGACAAACAAGACAAACTAGTCTACTTCACACATATACTAAAATATACCGTGATCACCATTTTCTCCTCTTTGCCTCTAATCAATTACTCTATAACAGAGTTTAACTGGTCTCCTGATATGAACCTGTTCATACGTAGCCTAGGGACCCCCCACTGGGATGTGAGATGAGTTCTTCTGTAACTCCCTTGAGTCAGGACTTGTTAGGCGTCATCTCTATCTCTTCACACAATATTTCCTGTTACTTTAAAATTACCACATTCTCGTCCCCTCACTTTGCCATTTCCCTCAATCCTCACCATTCAGTCGTTTGACTCAAGGCCTTCGGTATCGTCTCCTCCTCCAACCGACCACTTTCGCCTTCTGTTTGCAAAGTGCCTGTGGAAACCAGTTAGGAATTTCGTCAAAGCGGAACCCTGCCCACCGTCTCGATTTTCTGGCAAGATTTCTATTTGGCCGCTCTCCACAGGAAACCCTGCGATCTTCCAACTAAATGGCAGAGTATGTCCGATCGTCCGAAGCTCTGCAGTTAACAGGTCGATAGGTTTTTAACCATCCAACAGTACTACCTAGTCCTTAATCAGTAACACGTCATGTAAAGGATGGGATGCAGAGAATCACTTACACCTAATAATCAGACCGACTCAGGAAGTTGGCAAAGTCTCATTCAGCTGTTTTAATATCAATTGTCTAAAACAGGGAGTTACAACGGACATCAACGGACGTTCGATCGTGCTCTCAACGCAAAACACATAAAACAGTCTTTTATACTAAGAATTTGTCATAAGTGATGTCATACTACGTGGCAAATAAGAAACCCCTACGGGGGATTGTAGTTGGCTCAAGGAGAATATCTAAGTATACCTTCTATAGGGAATGGGATTGTGATAGGACATCTACTGTCAGGTGGACAACTTAAGCGTGCCTCTAGTGCAAGTCATCCTCAACACTTATTAATTACACAGAACACTATTGGTTCTTAAACTATAAGGCCCTTCGTTATGCAGCCCTCTATAATTGGTTGGCAAGCTCATGCCATGTCTGAAACATTCGGCTCACTAACAGCACGTAAGCTGATACCCAGGTGCCGGGGGGTGAACTTGACTTCACCTCCCCACCCAATTATCCCCTCATCTCTCATCGTCCATGCAGACTGTCTTTGAACTTGGCCTTGCAGTAGATTCTCTTCTCTGGGAATATAAGGGAGTTTGGGTACATACTTATCACTGTTTTGGTCTGCATGCCCAACTCCTATTTTCATCCTCAGCTCATTTGACAAGAGACCGCAATTTGGCTCATTTTATAGCATTTAATTCTCTTGAATTAATAAACTTGGCACTCGTGGTGTTCCTTCCTTGCACCTTAACGAGGGATAATTCAGCTTCTCACGTTCACTGTTCTTTGAGGATAGATGACTAGTTCTTGGCTGCCTTCAGTCTAAACAACAGGCCAGACAGCCCTTCTCGCTTTTTCCATTTTTCCAGCTATTCTTTGCTGCGACACAGTTTTCGATCCTTCTTTCTCCGTGGGTTTGAACTTACTAAAATTGTGACACCGATGTCCAGTTTCAACATATATAATGGCGGCTTTGCCTGCAGTCTATTCACTACATATAGCCAGCTTCCATGATCACTTGGTCTACTTGCGTTGCTGCGTCTCTACATTCATTGAATGGCTTACATTCTCTGCAGTGTATCACATACACAAACAATCTTCTTTTCTGCATAGGAACGTTCACGCGATTCCTTATTTGGTCATCAGCTTCTATAAGGTCCATACATCTTCTTCTTCTTGTCTTCTTAGTGCGTCACTCTCAACTCTTGTGATGTCACCAGCTTCTCTTTCTCCTTTTTTCATATTCCTTCGGGGGCCTTTACATCTTGCACCCTTTTGTGCACTGCATATGTGATCCATTTTAAAATCGAAACTTGCACCCCCATCTGTTGCTCTGCATTTTGTGACTTTTCTCTACTAGGTCACCTTGGAGTAAAGCACAGGACTGTGCAGTGTAGCCCCCCCTGTTTCATCTACCCTCTACCACTTGATGGCACTCACCGTCTCTCCTATTTTCTCTAATTGCTACGCTATCACCTATCCTCCCTCGCTCACGCAGTCTGGAAGAAAAAGCACAAAAAAGATATCCTGAGTGCAAACCCTGGCATGCACATCGCGGACACCTATGTCAGCGCATCTTCCAGAGAGGTCTTGACTGATATCCTCTTCTCTGTCTCTCCCCTTTCACATCCTCTCCCATTAACGGTGGCACCAAGTGCGGAAGTCCTCTTGGCCGTCTTATCATCTTCACGTTGCTTTGTTAATGTCTACCACACAGGCACTATCCTGGTTCAGGGTCCTCAACCCAACCTCCTTCTCTTTGACCGGATCCTGCCGTCTCTCATTAACTTCCTTCCTTCTCCTGCCTCCCCACCACTCTCTCTGTCCCTCCTCTGACTGGATTACAACATCCTTGTACTCCACCTCAGAAAACCTTCAAAGGCAGCGACTTCCTCCACCTGGCGACTCCTAACGCCCGCCCAATCAACAAACACTCCGCTGACATCTGCCTCCTTCTCGAAGACACTGACCTCGACATTCTCGCTCTTACCGAGACATGGTTCAATGCCAGCTCAGTCACTGCTTTAGACTCCCTCCTCTCTAACGGCTTCAAGATCATTTCCAAGCCTCCACCTCACCGTGCTGGGGTTGCCTTAGTCTTCCCTGAGTGGGTTCCTTCTTCCATCTTACCCACCCAGCTCTACTCTTGCTTTGAGAGCCTGGTATGCAAGTTGGTCATCTGTCCCTGCTGCACCATGACCATTGCTACTATTTACCGGCCTCCATGTGCTATCACCCTGTTCCTCTCTGAATGGGCTGATTGCTGTTCTTCCTTACTTTCAACCACCTCGAATCTCCTTTCAACATCTAATTGGACTCCCTTCTCACAGCATCCACTCTTTTCATTGACCTCTGCGGCTCTCTATCCCACTCCATTCTGCCCTCTTATTTATTTATTTATTAGCATTTGTAAAGCGTGCAGCAGCCCGTGGGCATCGTGGAGCTGTTACAGGCAACATTTTTAATTGCATAATACATACTTAGTTACATGACAATACATAATACATACTTAGTAACATAAGGAATTCCTGAGGTGGGGGAAGAGGAGGGTTAGGTAGTATAGTGTGAAAAGGCTGTGTTAATTGAATAGTCTGGTTTTTAGCACTTTGAAGAATGTTGAGAGGGAGGTCTCAGCTCTGAGTGTGTTGGGTAAGGCATTCCATAGTTTAGGTGCTATATGTGGGAAGTCAATCCCCCCTTTTGATGGTTGGGATGCGCAGTAGTTTGGCGTAGCGGGTTCGTTTGGGGCGTGATGATGTATCTCTGGCTATTGTCTCTGATAGGTATGGAGGGACAGAGAGGCTTAAGCATTTATGCATTAAGGTGAGGGTCTTGAAGGTTATCCTTTCGTTTACGGGGAGCCAGTGAGCAGCTCATCTAGCCTGCGTGATATGGTCTCTTTTGGGGATATTTTGTGCATTATTTTGGACTATTAACAGTCTATTTAGATTTTTTGCTGAGGTGCCTGCTAAAAGAGCCTTGCAATAATCTAGTTTAGCCCCAATGGTGGCTCTAGCAATAGTAAGGTAGTTCTGGTTGGAAAGGAAGGGTTTTCCTGCATGTATTAGCTTTGTGGTGTGGGTAGAGGCAGAGGCAATGAGGAGGAGACAGGGATGATGGAGTTGTCGCCGGTCAAGTTACAATATGGTTGGTCAAGTTTAGATAATATTTCTTTGGGGCCTATAAGGATAATCTCAGTTTTGTCTCCGTTGAGACACAGCCCATTAGCCTCCATCCAGGCTTGGATGGTGGTGTATATCTGGAGGAGTGCTGCAGCATCTTGTTCATACAAGCCTGAGAGTATCATCAGCATAGTTGGTATATGCTAGTCCAGCTTGTCAGAGAGCGGTTTAGTGAACAGGTTGTATAAAGTGGGAGCTGTGCATGAGCCCTGAGGAACTCCGCAATGGATGGTGGAAGGAGCTGCATTTGCCTGGTCTGAAAAAACCTTCATGGCTCTGCCTTCTAGGAAGGATGTTATCCACGAGGAAGCCTGTTTGCTGAAGTGTGCAGCATGGGTGAGATGGGAGGTAAGAATCTTGTGATCAACAAGATCAAAAGTGGCTGAGAGGTCCAGGAGTAGGAGGAGAGCTGCTTTGTCTCTGTCCATGATTTCAGTAATTCATTTTTTAAGATCCAAAAGGGCGGATTCGGTGCTGTGGCCTTTGCGGAATCCTGATTGCCTTTTACCGAGGATGGCATTGGATTTGAGGAAGTGTTGGATCTGGTTGTGGGCTGCTTTATCCAGGATTTTGAGTAGAAATGGGACGGTGGTGATATGATGGTAGTTGTTAAGGGAGGTGGGATATAGGGTGTTTTTTTTTTGTAGGGTGCGAACCCAGGCTTCTTTTAGGCTGGAAGAGACAGTACCTGATGTAAATTATGCATTAATGAATGCTGTGATGATAGGAGTCAAGGAATCAGCGCATTCTTTAATAATGTTGGGCGGACAATTGTCTCCTTTGCACATAGATGGTTTAACATATTGGAGGAGTTCGATGACTTCCGCTTCTGAGACGTCTCGGAAAGAGAAGAGCAGTTCGGAAGGATTATGGGATGGGAGACAGGGATCTGGGAGATGGTCATGCTTGGGTAATGCTCTGAAATGCACTTGGATTTTTTCTCGTAGTAGATCTATTTTGCTAAGCAGGGCTCCCTGTATGCTGGAGCACCATGCTTCATCTTTAGTGATCTCTTCGTGGCTGGTGGAAGGGGTAATAAGGTCTTTAAAAATGGAGAACATTTCTTTAGATTTTGAATTGACCTTCGAAATCCGTAGGTGAATTGACCTTCGAGATCCGTAGGTTGAAAGAGTTTGACTTGGCTTAAAATATTGCATCTTTGTATTGCTTGGATACCCTTTTGAATTCTTCCTTGTTGGAATCACTAGGCTTGGAGTGCCATTTGGCTAGTGCGTTACGTTTGCTTGTACGTAATGCCAGTAGTTCATCCGAGAACCAAGAGTTAGTGTGCATGGATTTTTTCTCTTTTTTGCATTCAATCAGGCTATGGCGTTAATTGCTCTGGTAAGGTTGTCAGCATAGATGTCTGCAAGTGTGTTAGGGTCACTCACGAACAGGGGTTTAAGTTCAGGGACTTGCAGGAACTGACGCAGGTTGTCCTTAGTTAGTTTTCTTGAGCTTCTGCAGGAGCATAAATGATTGCTTTGGTGGTAGGTTCGGTGGGAATGATGAATTGGATACAGTTGTCATCCGTCCATGGGTAGGCTGAGTTGGAGATGATGGTGGTGGAGCAATTTTGGTCCAACCCTCTTAGCTGGACACACTCTGGACGCCCTCATCCACTATGACCTCCCACTCTCCCCCCCACTGGTCACCCCTCTCACTTGGTAAGACCATTCTCTCCTCTCCTCCCAGCTGGGCCCCTTTGGCCCTAAGCCCGCACCCCCAAAAGCCTTGTCAACCTCGTTCACGAACATCCGCCCGATTAAACGATTGTCAGCTAGCTGCTGCCTTTGCTTCCACCTTCATCCTCCCATAACTGCCTACCTCAGATTCTACCTCTGGCTCTGCTCTCAGCAACTTCCACTTGGCCATCACCAATACTCTTGACATTCTTGCGCCAGGCATGAGCCTGAAACCTGCCTCTAAGCATAACACCTGGTATGACTCCGAACTTGCAGTCCTGAAACGAAAGTGCAGAGCGACAGAACTGAAGTGGCAATCCTCAGGCTCACCCTCTGACAAACTGGCCTGCCGCCTGCTCCAAAGGCAATACAGACTCTCCATCCATGCCGAGAAAAGGGCCCACATTCAAGCACGGGTATCCAGTGCAACCAACAACAAGGCTGAACTTTTCAAGATCTGCAGGGAACTAGCCAAGCCCTCTGCACTCTCCTCCTCACCTATTTCTTCCCAGGTCCTATGCAACGCACTGGCCACACTCATTGTGAACACCCTTGTTACTCACCCTCCCAACCCATCCCACACTCCCTTGCCTCCCTTGGCTTCTCACCGTTCTCCTTCCTCCCTCTCCTCCTTCTCCCCTGTCACACCTGAAGAAGTTACCAGAGTTGTCCACTCCATGAAGGTCTCTTCATCCAGAACCATCAAGGACAACATTGGCTCTCTTGCCCACGCAATCGCTGATTTCTGCAACTATTAATTTGCCACTGGAGCTTTCCCCTCCTCCCTCAAGCACTCCATTGTGCGCCCCCTCCTGAAAAAACATTCAGCAGACCCTACCTGTCTAGCCAACTACTCCCCTATTTCCATCACCCCCTTCCTGAGGGTGATATCCACATACACTTGTTGGAGCTGAGGGCTATCAGACTGTTGCTGATGGCCTTTTTGCCTTCAATAAAGGGGAAAACTGTCCTTATCACGATGGACTTCACAGTGGCCATGCACTACCTTAGCAAGAGAGGTTCAGTTCAGGTGTGCTCCCCAGCCCTTCAGGGAATCATTCATAACCATGGTCGCTTCTGGTCATGGTTGCCAAAATGGTTCTCCTGCCATCAAGTTCTCTCTGCAAGTCCACAACAAAGGATCCTGTGAAACCTTGATCAGGACTTGAAGAAAATCTGTCATTCTACCCGAGAACTTTGCACATTGAGATCAAAGGGCCCACTTAAGTGACCTCACTCTCAGTTTAGCCTCCAGGACCAGAAAAATGCAGGATGTCATGAGACCCAGCAACCGTAGAAAGTTGAGGAGTGTGTGAGCATTTTGGAATTTGGAGACCATCTGCTGAATGTGCTATGCTCTATACTCGGGAGGAAAAGCCTTCCCCAAGGAACAGTCCAGGATCTCTCAGATGAACTTGAGTATTTGTGAGGGTGCCAGGTGGGACTTCTTGAAGTGGAGGAAGAAGCCCAGTTTGTGCAGTAGGTGGTAAAGATGGTAGAGATGTTTTTGAACTTTCTCAGAAGAATGTGCCCTGACCAACCAGTTCTCCAGGCAAGTGAAGATGTAAATTCCATTTTTAGACTGACTGCCACCACTGACAGCAATTTGGTGAAGACCCTCAGGGTAGAGGTGAGTCCAAATAGTAAGACCAAAACAAATAGTGGGAACTGCTGATCACGACTCTCAGGTACTTCCTGTGCTTGGGATATATGGGCACCTGGAAGTAAGTGTCCCGCAGGTCGAGTGACACCAACCAAGTCTGGAGCTCCAGGGCCTAGAGGATCTATGAAAGTGTTACCATTTTGAATTTAACCGTTCTAAGGAACTTGTTCACGTGCCCCAGTTCCAAGATGTACCAGGAAGTAGAGGGAGTACCACCCCTGGTCTCTCTCTGCTTGGGGCACCAATTCTTTTACTCCTTTCTCCAGCAGAGAAACATTCTCCAGCTGGAGTAGCAGGTCTGAGTCCTGGAAGGGGTGGGACAGTGTAGGGCATTTTAGGAAGGGGAGGCATCACCTTTGGGTGACTACCTGTCCTACCCATCATGTGGAATGTTGTGTGATGCGCTGTAACATTTACCTTATCTCTGCGGGAGCATTGAGCTTCACTGATTCAAGTGTACTGCTATGATCTTGCTGCAAGTGGTAGGAACCCCTCAGTAGTGGAGAGAAAGGGCAAGGAATAAATATCTATGGGCCAGAATCTTCTACCCCTTCCCGCTCTATAATGTTTCTTCCCCAGTACTCAGGTTTAACATTACTGTTACCTGTGGGTGATAATTAGTAGCCTCTCCGTCCTGCTTCTTTAACAGGGGTGCAAGTAGTTGGTGAGGCGGCTGCAGTTCTTGGCGCTAGGAATTGGACTGCCTTAACTGCGGTGTGAGAAGCGGCCTCGTCTGAGTGAGTGTCTTTAGTTTTTTGTTGAATTCGTTGAAGAATCTTGAGTCTTGTTGTAGCTGTGGAATGCTACTTGTCTCTGTAATGGTTAATTGGCTGTCTTGTATCTTCTTTATTTGCAGGTGACGAAAACAAGACTTTTTGGAGCGAAGCAAGTGTTATGGAACACCAGCAGAGTCTGAGGGAACTGAGGCAAGTCTGAGTATGTTAATGAAAATGGTGCAGCTTAGTCCCAAACACTCATTTGGAGTCTCGTGTCTTCTTCGCCAAGATGGCAACACGCACGAAGACTCTCAGAAGCTGGAGAAGTTCGTAGAATACTGAGGTATGTATAAGCACCTTGTTAGTTGCTTGAAAATTAATGTCTGAATCTTGTTTTTTCAGGTTTTCACAGGATTCAGAGTTCCCACCCGCGTTTTGATACGGGCGCCAAGGAAATGTCACAGAACCCGAGCGTGGAACTCAGGGAAGATAATTGCGGACAGGAAGCAAACTTCTGCGGAATGGTATCAGGTAATTATTGTTCTGTTGTCTGTAGATTTTCTAGTGAATTCAGAAGTTTTTAACGTGTCTTCTATTTTTCATTACAGGTCTGTGAACAGGAGCGCTGTGCCGCTGTCAGCGGTAACAACGCGAAGCACGTTAGAACACGTGGGCGGGGCTTAAATAGGCCGTACACCCAACTACTGGTCTTACATGCAATCCAGCCAGCAGCTCATAATGCCGCCATCTTGGGGGAACACCAAACCTGTGTATTTCTATGAGTTCCACTAATTTGTGTGTGATAAGTATGAGGAATGCCTGGCACCACAGGCCAGGACCCATCTAGCACCTACATGGTTTCTCGTGGTAGACCTGCTGCACTGTTGTGAATGTCCCAACCTAGGGGTCTTTGTGGTGATCATGACAGGTGCCCCCAGACAGAGGTAGGGTGTGACATATCCTCACAAGTAGTTTAGGTGCCTCTGCTGCACCTGATGGGACAGATGAGAATGCAGCTTTGGTGGCATTTCCACTTCTACCTTTTGTAGGTCTTGCAAACCTCTGTAGTCCCTGCTTGCCAGGAGCCTGTCCTCTTCCTCTTTGCTAAGGGTACCATAATTGTGAAACAGCCTGCCCACCCAACTCTGTGGTGTAGAGTGGGTTGTCTATTGCCGAACTTTAACTCTGAAGGATTTGTCTGCTGCTTCAGAGGTTTGCAGCTTCTCGAGGCTATTGTAAACCTTGGGTCCAAAAAGATTTAATCTGTGAAAGGGCATGTCCAACAATCTCGTCTGGATATTCGGTGCAAAACCAGACTTCCTTTATTTCTCTGCCGAGGCAGACATGGATGGGGGCCGTACCTGTGTATCAGGCGAGGAGTCAGTAGAAGAGTGGCTCGGCTTCCTCTTCTTTAAAACAAAGACTTGTGATGGGAGTCGCTTCGAGTGTGGGACCTTTCCTAGGTTTTTCAGTCTTTTTTCCGCTCCCTCAGGGGACATTTCATTCGACTACTATCCCATCTCCTCAACCCATTTTTTTTTTCTCGAGGATATTGTGCTGGGTGATTTGAGCAAAGACGGTCCCAGAGCCAACTAAGATTGTCTTTCTTGTAAGGCTTTTAACCATCATCGACTGGCGCGAACCGCAGTTGGTAACTTTGTAACCCGAGCCGATACACCAGAGGCATACCTTGTGGGGATCAGTAATCAATATTTTGCCATTGCGATCCTCACACCGTTTGAAGCTGTTGGGCATTGTTGTCCACATTCTGCTAAAAAAGTCATTTTGTTCTAGCAATTCAGACATTTCTGAGTTGAGGTCATTCCGATAACCATGCTTAGTATGTGGAGAAAACAAACTGAAGTCAAGGGGCCTGTTGCGGTGCATTTATACCGACGCTGACGTCACAATTCATTCTGGTGGTGAAGAGCACTGAGGAACCTAAAATGAAAACTTTCAGTCACTTTTGTGCTCTAGTGCAGTCATTTTGGGTCATACGGCCCACAGCCAACAGGAACACCTCCCTTAACTCTTCCCCTGTCGGCCATCTTCAGATTTGGCAAGCGCACGTGAGTGGCAGTAAGAGCCAAAAGACGAGCATGTGGGGTAGGTGGGAGGGTCGCATGTGAATCTATGAAACATACCAATGCTGGAGAACCGGAGTCTTTCATAGATTCATGTGCTGTGACTAGATTACAAAGCAGTATTACAACACTACATATGGGCGGAAGCAAGCACCCAGCATAATTTACCACAGGAGACTTACTAACCTCATGCAAAAAGGCTCTGCAGAACCTACTGGATGACTCTAGACTCTTCTGCGGAATCTCTGTCGACACAGTAGAACCTGGTGAATGTATGCACTGATCTCCAGGTGGCTGCACGGCAGATGTCAGGCAGTGGGATTCTAGAGAGGAAAGTAGTAGTTGCCGCCACTGCTCTGGTGGAGTGAGCCTGGGGCCTGCTGGGAAGCGGCCTTCCGGCCTGTTGATGGCAGAACGAAATGCAGGCTGCAATCCATCTTGAAATGGAGGACTTCGAAAGAGCATTCCAGGGCCCAGAAGGTCCAAATGAGACAAACAATTGATCCGTAGCACGGAACGACTTAGTACACGGTACATAGTAATTTAGGGCGCGCACCACATCCAGCGTGTGCAGTGTTCTCTCCGCTGGAGACACCAGTGTGCCAAAGAATACAGGCAGAACCACTTGTTGATTGAAATGGAAAGTGGACGGCACTTTAGGCATAAATGTTGGGTTAGTACGCAGAATAAACTTGTGCTTGTGAAACGTCAAATAAGGTGGTATGGTGGAAAACGCCTGGATTTCTCCCACTCGCCTTGCCGATGTTATGGCCACCAAGAACGCTGTTTTCCAGGAAATATGCTTCATGGATGCTTGGTGTATAGGCTCGAAAGGCAGTTTCACGAGCCTTGCTAGTAGCACATTTAGCTCCCATGGTAGAGCTGGGTGATGGACAGGTGGAAAAGACCGGAACAGCTCACGTAAGAAATCTTTCACCAGCCGGTGGCGACCACAGGGATGGCACCCCTGCAGAGCGGCTGTACCTGGAGATTGCCAGCAGGTGCACCTTAATCGAATAATGTCTCAAACCAGAATGAGCCAGGGAAAACAGATAAGGTAAAAGATCTTGGTCCCGGCACCACACCTGAAAACATTTCCACTCGCTTTTTTAGCACTTTAAGGTGGACGGAGCTTTCGCTTGGGCCAGGACCTCCTGGCAGTCTTGTGGAAGGGACAGAGCTCCAAATTTTAAGAACACAGGAGCCAGGCTGTCAGATTGAGCGAGGCTGGGTTGTGGTGCAGCACCGCCCCTAGTTCCTGGACAGGAGTGCCTGGTGTGGGCGCAGCCTGAGAGGAGCCGCTGATGAGAGGGCAAGGAGGATGGAGTTCCAAAACTGTCTCGGCCATGCAGGGGACACTAATATCAGTTTGCACCGATACTGTCTGAGGCACCATAGGAATTGCAGAAAATGCATAGAGAAACGTCCCCTCCCATGGAAACACAAAGGCGTCACCAAAGCTCTCTGGGTGGGGGAATCGGTTGGCAAAGGTCTTGTAGCAACTGTTGTCATAGGTGGCAAAGAGGTTGATCTCCGGAGTGCCCATGTTTGAAACAACAGGTGAAGTTGATCCTCGTGCAGCTCCTACTAGTGGCAAGAACGCAACTCCCTGCTGAGGGAATCCGCGAGAGTGTTCTGAATACCCAGCAGATGAAGGGTAATGAGAAACATGTTTTTCTGTAGAGCCCAATGCCAACCTGGAAAGATGTGGTGACCTTGTTCCCCCCTAACTTGCAGACATAAAACATTGATGTCCTGTTGTCTGTGTAAATCCCAACCACATTCCCCTGTCAGGAAGGGGAGGAAAGAATTCAGAGCCCAGAAGATGGAGTACTACACCGCCCCATAGCCACTTGCAATCCCGTGGTAAACCCACAGGACCAAGTGGCGGTAAAGGTAAACAAGTTTGGTAGTAATTCAGCAGATTTACTGCCAAATTAGCACCAAACTCATAACCATCATGGACTGAAATGGATTAGACTCCTGAACTCCTACAATATCCTTTTGTCTATTTTCATTCACTTATCAAACATTGTTGTATATATGCTGACAAGCACGAAAGTATCCATTTTGGGCAAAAGTATTCGCTAATAAAATAAGTACCATAGCACACCAGGAGGGAAAAGACTAATAGCCCTGCTTCACACTGTTGCAAACAGGAATACAAGAGACCATAGTCACGGAGCAAACTGTCATAGTCAAGAAGCAGCCACAGCAATTAGCAAAGCGATTGGGTAGTTGGCCCCCAATACTGATGCTTCCCAACTCATGGCTTCCATGTCCATGCCCCCAACCATCAACTGGCAAAAGTCCTTCTTTTTAACAGTCCCTGCTCACCCCATTTTAAAATTAAAACCTTAGGCAGCCCAATGCCTGTACCCACCCTTCCAATGACCCCGCCCTAGTCCTGAAAATTCATGGATGAGGCAGTTTACAGATAGTGCCACATGCCTTCCCGCATTACATTTTTTCAAGAAAGCTCAGGCAGTTATCAGGACATTCAATGAGCACAACAAGCATGAAAGAGGAGACAGTGCTAGCATGTATTGTGGAGGCAGGCCTCATGATGTTCTCTGGGCACAACCAGCAACACGGGGTGAAAGCACTAGCATGTATTAGTGAAACATGTCTCATCATGTTTAAGGTAGCATCAGCATTAAAGGAGAGGGCAGCATGGGCATATATTCTAGACACACACATAATGAAATTCTTTTGACATAAGGAGAATGAAAATGTGTTCTACAGTGACAAATCTGGCATATATTGTTGCGCAAGAGCTCATAATTATTTTTTGATGAACCACCATTAAAAGAGGAGCAGCACTTTTATATATTCTTAAGATAATACTTTGAGCTTTGGGTACAGGCATCATGAAAATGTGTTTGACAAGGACAATGATCAGATCCATTGATGAGTCACGGACGCATGATATTTTATTTGGGCATATTCAGCAATTGCAAAATGTTTCTGTGTACTGTTGGCAGACTAGAATAGTTCATGTGTTTCCTTACAGACCTACTTGTAAATCCTATGGACTTTGGCCAATTTCTTTGGAAAGGGTGTAATGAACTGTATATTTTGACCCATTATTTAAAACATTTCCTCTAGAAGGGGAATTACCGCCCCAACTTGAAATACCCTGAGATCATTTGGGCTCACTCAAGACAAAAAAGGGAAGACATTTACTCCCCACCACTAAAACAATTCACCAGTGGTTACTGCTGCTGAAGCCAGGACAGACACAATTGTCCATAATGGTGCCGGCTGTGGAAATGTATTTTCCAAACTTGCACTCGTGGAAACAAAATTGCGTTGCACATTGCAGCATGAAAGACTGGAGGTTCTCCTCACAATGCCAGTGGAGCAGACCCTGTTTAAAACAGCAGATCTAAATGTATTCAATGTGAAACACGCTGCTTATTGTATCTTAAGTCCTTCTGAAAAGTTAAGAAAAGAATATGGGTGTTTTCTGGCCAGATGACCAACCCACCACCTTCCTTCATACCTTCACAGGAGCGGCAGCTCTTAGCTAGCATTCTAAGACATTGGGCCTTTTAACGAACTTGATGGAAAAAATGTCAGTAAATGGCAGTATCGGTATTACAGTCATGATTCCACATCGCCGAAATCCCAAGACTGGAAGTGAAGTGGAGGATTTATCTCCAGCATTTAGTTAGAGTGAATTCCTCTGCTTCACCTCCAAAAATCATCAGATTTATCGGGTGGGAATTACCGCTTAAATTAAATCGGACAAAATCCCCATGGAGTCCTATGTAATCCAAAAAAGGGGGACAAACATTGCCTCACCACCAGTCGTAATCCCACAGTAAATATGCATGACCAAGTGAATTACTGTCAAACTCGTAATAACGTCCATTGACAATACAAGAGTGTGCACATTGTCCCTGTGACGAAATGACTACTGCTCTGCAAGAGTACTCGGATGAGAAATGGATAAATCTCCTATTCCGCTCCCACCCTAATACTAAACTATCAGTGAACCCAGTCATAAAAGGGAAACAGGCACAGCCCAACAGGTATACCTGCTTTGCCTCTTTTAGTAACATGGATCAAGGGCAGGCTATACCCTTAAGAAGGGGTGTGAGATGATACATAAGCAATCCAAACAACAATAATAATGTGCTACCAAATAAAAGAATATCCAAGCAAGTAACTATAAACTAACAAAATGCCCACAACTAATAAATACACCACCTGCCGACCCTTGTAAAGGAAAACACAGAAAAAGAAGACTTTAAAATAAAGCAGAACTCTGGGTCTATAGACAGGGTTGCTCAGGCAAAGATTTCAGCAGCAAAATGACAATGCTATTGGATATGTCTTTCAAATGGTGGAGAACTGGGCTTAAAAGTACTTTGATGCATGCCAGACAGGCAGTTGATATTCCTTCAGCCTCTTTCTAAATCTACCTGCCTGCACTCTCCGCCCTCTACAACTAATCCAGAACAGGACTGCGAGACTTGTCCTTGGCCTCAAGCCCTGGGATCGAATCTCTCCAGCCTTGAAATCCCTTCACTGGCTCCCAGTGGATGCAAGGATTACATTTAAAACCCTCTGCATTGTACACACGCCTTTCTGGTGCCTGGGTCCAAAAAACCTTCAACTATCCCTCTGTAAATACCTCCGCTCTCGAGCCCTTCGCTCCTCTACTTGTAACTCTCTCAGGGTTTGTCGTTTTGCAAAAAAACAAGCTGGGTGTAGATCTCTGTCTTCGGCTGGTGCCTCCCTTTGGAACAGCCTCCCGGCCACCTTAAAACTTGAGGAAAAACATCTTTGGTTCCGGAAACTTCTCAAGACCTTCCTCTTTGCCTCTGCCTTTTCCCCCCTTCTCCCCTGTTGATCTGTTTCTTCTCATGGCATTGTGCACCTGGCCACCCTCTGTACTTTCGGGCCCAGGTACTTGCTCACCCTGCCACCCTCCTGCACTGTCTCCAGGCCACCATCTGCACTAGGGTTCTGTATCTGTACCCATACAGTCCCCCTCTCACGTTTATTCTGCTCTTATCAGATTTACCTCTCTGACTAACTTTCACCTGCCACTTGCTGGCTGCACTACAATGGTTTAAAGCCCTTATTTATTATTTATTCTATTTAATATTTATTTATGTTTTATCTCCTCTGCTTCGCACTTTCCACTCCCCTCATTTCCTTGCACTTTCCCCCTATTTTCCTTTCCCATGCATTTGCGCTTTCTTAAATGTCACTGGGCCTAGTAAGATTGCTGTTTTTCTGTTTTTATTTTTTCTCCCTTATTTCCCCTCCCTTTTTTCCTGGTCGCGCTCTGAAACACTTGTGTACGAGCGCGATATAAATAAAATATAATTTCATTTCAGTCCTTGTTTTTCAAGGCCCCACAGCTTCGAGCCAGGCTTTCCAGCATCGAACAGGGAGTCTGGGTGCTTTCTGTGCCAATCCGGGGTTGAGCCGGGGAGCGGTGGCAATGGGTACCAATGATGCAGTCCTCTTTGGCAACAACTTGCGGATCAAAGTTACTGGGACTGGCAAGCAGTGCTGGGTTGGTGGCGCTGGAATTCTCAGCGGCCACAGTCGCAGAGAAACACAGACTTGCATTTGGCCATCAGCAGGCATGACTGGTTCAACACAGTGATGGGGTACTGCAGCAGCGACAACTTGGGAGCTCCAAGAAGCTGTTAACCAGGGTAGTGATGGTAAGTTAGACATGCTAGAAGACTTGGCAGTCTCTGATTCAGAGCAAAGACATCGAGCGAAACACAGATCTGAGGGGGTCGAGAATCGAGGTTGAAGACTTGGGTGGTTCCATTGCAGCAGATTAGAGAGCGTTGAAGGTGGTCAAACCAGTATTGAGGTGGTTGGGAGACTTAGGGAAAGGAAGGGGTTGCTTCCTTGATTATTTGGTTACTGGGAGACCTAGTCCATATTTGGAAGCTTCTGCCCACCGTAACCAAGTTGAGGCTGGCATGATCAATCGGCCAATATCCTTCATCCTCAATTCTGGGCAGAGTTTTTCTATTATATTTCAGAACTAAAAGGACTGCGATGCAGCACAGTAATCGGAGAGCCCAGAGGACAAGGAAGAATGCTGAAGGCCCAGAGACATATGCTGACACTCTGGCACTGGTCAAACACAGAAGAATAAAGCATGATTTACTGTGACTTTAGAGGGTCCTAGAGTCAGGTGGTGTGCAGACCCAATGGGGGGAGGAGGGGGGAAGGACCGAAACAGGAAAGAAGCGGTATAAAAAGGGCACAAATGCAAGTCAGTGTGAAATGAGTTCAGGTGAGGTCAGGGGTGTGAAGGTGGACCTAGAGACCAGTGGAGGGGAGAAGGAGAAGTGTAGTGACCAGGACTCTGTGGAATAGTTGGTAAAAGAGGGTGGGTGAGGTATTAGGAGTGGTAGAGAGCGGTACCAAGTGAAAATAGTGAAGCTGTGATTTGGAGAGTTTATGTGAGAGTGAGTGGTATTGGAGAAAGGGGAAAGAGATTGTAAGGGGGTGTGATAGTGTAGCGGCAGAAGGGGGAGAGAGGTGAATGATAGAGGGAGGAGTTGTAGGAAGGAAGGTTGGAGGTAGGAGAGAGTAGTAGTGGAGGAGGGAAGTGTTTGAGATAGAGAAGAGGAGTGTGAGAAGATCAGAGGGATAGAGAAGGAGAAAGGTGAGAGGAGAGGAAGAAAGCAAGAGAGGGAAAGGTAGAGAGAGAAGGAGTGAGAAGATTGGGGGAGTAGGAGGGGAGAAGAGACAGTGCAAGATAAGAACAAATTACTTACCCGTGGTAACGTTCTTTCGAATGGATGTTCCTCTGACGTTTTCCTCATCTTTAGATATCTTCCTTTCCAGCTTCAGCTGCTTCGGAAAAAATATTTCCGCAGAGGACGTTGTGCGTCGATGCAGTCGGCTCGATGTCCCTCGAAGGCCTCTGTCTTGATGTCGCCGTCATCACTGGTATATATAGCATGTGCAGCACTTGTTAGCTTTAGTTCTGTTTTTACGCCTTCTTCTTATATAATTACCAGCATCAGTGTGTCTAATGCAGTATCAGACCTTGAAAGAGCGTAGGGTGTAATGCACGGAAATTCTACTGCAGGGTAGGTTGGGAGGGGTGATAAGGGATACGTGGGAGGAGCATCAAATCGAAAGAACATTACCAGCGGTGAGTAACTGGTTCTTCGAATGGATTGTGCCCTCCCACATATTCCTCCTCTTTAGATAGACTCCCAAAGCAGTGTCAGTTTTGGAGGAGGAAGTAAGAATTTTTGGATTTATTTTTAAGATTTGTCATGGACAGAATGTAAGATTGCCTTCCCAAATCCTGCTTCCTGGCTGAAGACGAATCCAGGCAGTAATATTTTGTGAATGTGTGAATAGTAGACCAGGTGGCTGCCGCACGAATGTAATTTATCGGAACCCCTCTTTGCAAAGCAGAAGACGTTGCCACACCCCTTGTGGAATGGGCCCTCAGGCCTTCTGTGGGAACTTTCCCAGCTAATCTGTAGCATTCTGTAATGCCTAGTATTATCCATCTAGCTAATGTTTGTTTTGTGACTACTAGTCCCAACTTGTGACCAGTGTACCCCACAAAAAGTTGGTCATCTTGATGCATTTTAGCCATCTGTGAAATGTAAAAGCTAAGTGCACTTTTTGGATCTAGCCTGTGCAGCCTTCCTCATCCTTGCCACGATGTGGAGGCAGATACAATTTTGGTAACACAATTTTCTGAGATATGTGAAAAGTTGGCTTGAATCTAAGAACAACCTTGTCCTTATAAAAGGTTGTAAACAGAGGGTTGCTGGATAGGGCCTGCAACTCGCTTACCCTGCGTGCTGGTGTTAACGTGACTAATAAGATTGTCTTAAAAGTCAGCAGTCTCAATGGACGTGAGTGGAGCGGCTCAAATGGAAAGCACATAAGAAACTTCAGTACACGGTTCGAGTCCCAAACTTTATGACCAACGGCATCTTGAAATATGACACCTCTTCCGACGTGCGCTTGAACATCAAAAACGCCACCAAATACCCTTTGATGGTTGCAATCTGGAGCCCCAGATTTGCCAAGTGTAACAAGAAAGACAACACCATATGTGTATTGCACTGAAAAGGGTCCACATTCTTTTCCCTGCGCCAGCTGCAGAATTTGTTCAAACGGCAGCGGTACAAGGATTTTGTTGTTGGCCTTCTGGCCGAAAGCAAAATCTCTATTACATCATCTGGGAGGTCCCAATCCTTATATCTTAACCTCTCAGAAACCATGCATGAAGATTGATTGTCTTGACATCTGGATGAAAAACCTGACCCTCCTCTTGCAAGAGAAGGTTGTCTCTTTGTGGAAGACATATTGGAGGAAGACGGGCATGTCCATGCCCAATCCAGAGCAATTAGGATCATGGATTTCCCAAACTTTCTCAACCTCCTGATCATGTGAGGAATGACAGGGACTGGTGAAAACACAAAGAGGAGTGGAAACTCCCAGTCCACTACGAACGCGCCCCCTAGACCTCCTCTTCAGGGAAATTCCCCGGAGCAGAACAGCTCACACTTTCGGTTGACAATGGTTGCGGACAGATCTACCTGAGGAGTCCCCTAATGGCGAAGATCTCTTGAAAGACTTCCTGAGCCAGCTCCCACTCATGGGAGACTGTGTTCTGCCTGCGCAGAGCATCCGCCGTTGTGTTCTCCTCTCCGGATAGGTGAACTGCTGATAGAGCGATTCCTTCTTCAATTGCCCAGAACCAGAGCTGCATTGCCCCTCTTCACAGAGGTAGTGACCCTACACCTCCAATCTTGTTGAGGTACTACATGACCACTGTGTTGTCCGTCATTATCAGGACATTCTTTCCCAGTACAGAAGACAGAAAGGCCTTCAGCGCTAGTCTGATTGCCATCATCTCTAAAAGGTTGATGTGTAATTTGGACTCTGATGGAAACCAACGACCGCTGACCTTCAGACCGTTGGTGTGGGCTACCCACCCCATGAGTGAGGCATCCGTAACTGCGGCCATGGTTGCCAAAAAGGTTCTCCTTCAGAAAATTGTCCTTGCAGTCCCACCACAGGAGAGATCCTGTGCGACCCTGTTTGGTACCTAAATCAGGTCTGACATCTTGCCTGACAATTGAGACCACTGTGTCCTGAGAACACAATGGAGGGATCTCATTCTCAGGTGAGCCTCTGGCAACAGGAAAATGCAGGACGTCATGAGGCTGAGCAACCTCAAACAATCAAAGGTCGGAAGACGCTGGGCACTCTGGAATTTGGTGACGATCTGCAGAATATGATGAGCCCTCACTTTGGGTGGCAAGGCTTTTCCCAAGGATGCATCCAGGGCTGCTAAGATGAATTGGAGCCTTTGAGAAGGTATCATGTGAGACTTCATGAAATTGAGGGAGAAGCCCAATCTCTGAAGAGTGTTACGGTTTGCTGCAAGAGGAAAGTCAGGCGTGGACGGTGGTTACAATGCCCTCTCTCGCTGCTATGAGATTGGCGTCTTCCGTGGCGCTTACAACAGCTCCATGCAGACAGACAATTAGGTTTGCGTGGGGAACCCGTTAGGTTGCCATGGTTACCCCAACACGAGGGAATGCCGGAAGGGGATGTTCCGGTCTTCTCCATGAAAAGGGTTTCCCCTTCCGGCATCCTGTGCTTCTGATCTCAAGTTGTGTTGCGACTTACTCGGTGCCCCACTCGTCTTCCTAATTCCTTTAGTAAACCTAGCCTGCAGAAGTGAGAGGCTTCCTCACCTTCTCACTGACCTTACTTCCTTTGGCTCCTACGAACAACGGTGAGCCGACTCCCAAATTTCCTCACCGACCTCTTGTCCCTCATTTCACAACGCCCGTTCTCAAGTGGACCTGTCATGGCCACGGGCCCCAGAACACATAAACCACACCATCTAGTGACAGGGGCAATGGGTCTCTTGACTCACTTATGTCCCTTTGGGACTCATAAACACAGGGCCCAGGCTGGACTCGGTCCTGGCACCTTTGGTGGCAGCCTCATATAGAGATGTGAGCAGGAACACTTTATTTCAGTGCAGAAGTGCTTTTATTTTTACTTCAGTGTACACTTTATTTCAGTGCAGGAGTGCTTTTATTTTGCTTCAGTGCTGGAGTGCTTTTATTTTACAAGAACTTTCCAGGTGCAGAAAGCCTTTATTCCAGAGAACATCCCCATGTACTGACTCATCGGGTGTGGCTCCCTAGGCCTGGTCTTCAGGTGCTGACTCATTGGGTGTGGCAGGGCGTGGCTGCAGGCAGGCCAGAGCTACTGGGCGTGGCCGGGAACAAGACTATATAAACCCACCGATCCCTCAAGCAAACGCTTCATGTTGCTTTGCACCTCCGTGCAACGTGCCGCTCACCGCTGCCTGGACCAGCTACTTACCTTGTGATCCTGCAACAACAGCATCCTTACCTGGACCCTGGCTCAAATCTCATGGCAACGCTCCATATTCTTGGCAGATCCCGAATCGACGCTGCAGCACCTGTGCTCCCTGTCCCACAAACCCGAAGTCCTGAAACAAGAAAAGAAGACAATACAAGGTTAGAACTCCTACAAACACCCAACCCAGGGTTGCGCCGCATTTAAAACCCATCACGCACCCTAAGGCACCATTAAAGGCTACTTACCAGCTGTCGGACCATCTCAGCCCCGCTCCTCCGTACCGCCAGCTCCGCTTCTTCTACCGCAGCTACCGCCAGTACTGCTATACCACCTGCAAGGGGAGAGAGCAGAGAAAAGAGACATTACATCCAAAGGTCAGAGAACGAACTTTACAAATACAATTACAACAGTCGGAAGACAAGCGGGCAAGTGGAAACAAGGGAAACACTTACCTACAAGGGAAGTGGACTAGTCGCAGCTGGCCTGGACTTCCACGACAAGGGACCAGTGAAGGAACTTGGTTCCCTTCAACAAGTGCCCCTGGCAGAAGCAGCAGGATGGAGAGCTCATCATCATCATTCATTCAACAGGTGAGCCTCAAAGGTAGTCCAACCCCAGGGAAGCCACATCCAGGGAGAAGAGGTCTGGAGAAGGGGTCAGGGACCACAGGCTGCATACTCATATGACCCCCCTTATATTCACGCAGAAACCGCACTGCTCATCACCGCAGTTCCCCACACAGTAGCAGAGGGAGGAACAGACAAGAGGAGTTTCATCCCTGGGAGGCTGCTACTGTGCTCCAAGGCCTCCGCAGAGACCAGGTGAGCGTAACAGGACCTCTGGTACTCCCCCTGGAAACCCGCCTACTTACAGGTTTGTGCTTTCCAAATACAACCTCGGACTGCACAGCAGGATTGCTGACTGCCCTTGGCTCAACATTTAATTGCCTTCCACATACCGAACTCGGCTTGTTAAATGGACTTCAATGGATTCCCTTGGCTCTACGTTTGATCACCCGTCTTAAACAGACCTGGGACCGCCACTTGGATTGCTGTGGATTTTCCTTGCTTTGTTCTTCAGTGACTTTGGAACTTTTCGCCTCAAATAGTTAGGCAAAGTTTGTCTGGTTTAATGTCAAATATATTCAAACAGGGAATACAACAAACATCAGCAATCGCTCGATACTCTGACTCTAACTACTTCATAAAAATGTTGTGCTTTTGTACCCAAAAGTGGTCATTATTGATGTGCTGACCTGCGTCATTACCAACGTCATCCTACCTGGCAAACTACTAAAACCTATCGGGAGGTGGGATTGGTGCAAAGTGAATAACTAAGCATATGTTACATATCTGTATAGAGTAACAGAAAGAAGTAATTGGATAGTTAACCTCAGGTGGGGCAACTAACACCTCCCTGCAAAATGGCCACTATGAACATCACTGAATGTACGATGTCCCATTGGCTACATATACTATTGGACCCCCAATTACGTGGTCCCCTACAATTAGATGGCTTCTAACCCCCGTCAGTACTTTTCCTACCTACGTGAGCAGCAAGCAGACTGAACAACCAGGTGTGGATAGGCTTGTCTTGATACCAGCTTCCCAACAATAAAAATATCACCCATCATCACCTCAATGGTCCAGTGTCAATTAGTACTTTGAAGTTGGCCTTGAGTTTGTACTGTTCTCTGAGAATTTTTAAGGAGTATCGGCATTAGCCGGCTTCCGTGCATAGCTGTGATCAACTTACTCGCCCAACTTCCTCTATCACATGACTGGACACCACGTAATTGAGCCTTTTCGTGTGTTTGATTTTATTTTCAATAATCCTCTGACGTCTTTTGTTTTTGCTTGACCTCTGTGACAGGCGCTTCTGTTCTTTCACGTTAATTGTATCCAATGTCAGCCAACTCCAGTTTGATAAGACCTTGGCTTTCTTGGCTCGGTGAACTCCTTAGCTGCACTTTTATTCTGTTTAATTCAATTGTTTTTCTCAACTGCGACACTAGAATGAGGCCTTCTTGCCTTTGTTCAGTACTGCTCATATACGTAGAGGAAACATTGATTATTAATTGGTCCATATGTATCTATTGAGGTATATATTTATATGTTGGCGCTTGCTGCAGTCTAATCTATTTAAAAGCATGTGGCTAGCTTCATGATTGCTTTGCTGCTTGTGTTTCATTGCATCTGTACACGTTTAAACTATCTAAGTATCTTCATCAGATCTGCGGCATAAGTCTCTTCATCTTGATCCGAAGATTTCACTTATCCTTGGCATCTTCTTATAATTTGTAAATCGTCTGACTCTCTGGTCCGGTCATCTTTCGATATAGGTGTCAATTCAATTTTGTATGATGTCACCATTCATCCTTGTCATTTAGTTTCTTTGCTTCTTCAGGAATCTCATTCAAATGGCCATCATATTATCTTGTATGCAGGTATGGTTTCCTCAATGGGTACTTTACCTCCCATATTCTCTTAGGTATAGGTATTCTTATGGGTACTGCACAGAGCCCAAGCTCTTCTCTTTGCTGGTTTAACTGTTCAGTATACGTCACATACTTTGGTTCATACATTTCAGGAAATTTAGGTGGGCAGTCGGAGTGGGGATTCTTGGCTCCTCCTCTATACTCCCCCCTCTGGGCGATTTATCAACCACTCTCACATCATCTTCCACATCCAGACATCCTGGTCTGAAGAAATGCTTCTTAGGTATCCATATCTTAATGACTCCCTTCAAGCATCCAACTGATTTCAAATGCTCATCTTTGTTCCATTGCATGAGCATGCACTGTCCACTTAGACTGCAATAGATCCATCTTCCCACATACTTCTTATGGTCCTTACGATACAGGAACTACGTTGTTCCCTCAGGTGCATGGATACTGACCTTCACAAAGTCTCTGATTTCTTCATCAGTCAGATCTTTAGGCTTCAATCCTGGTTCAACATCAATCATAATCTTCATCCCTATGGCTTTCCTTGCTGTTTTCTTGCATTGTGAGATTATTACAGAATCCAAGCATCACCAATAGTAACAAAGCTCCACAAAATGTAAACATATATGCCATCCATTGTGGAACCCACGAGAAGAGTGATCCAAACCAGCTGTCATCATTAATATCTTCAACCTCTTCTATCATCTGGCCATGGAGTTTCGTCAGCATGTCTATGGACTCTGTCAATGTTCCATTTTAGTCATCATGAGAAGGTATAAATGTGCAACATGATTCTCTGATTTTGGAACAAACTCCTCCATCCATAGCTGTAATCATGTCCAGGACATATCTGTTCTGGAGGGTCATCAACGTTCCAGCCCTCAATTCTTCTCTGATTGCATGAATCCCTTGATGGTAGTATTAATCATCTGCAGCAATTCCCACCTGGTGATCTGAAAGCCACTTCATATTTGCTCCAACCTGGATCCTTGGCATGAAGATCAATGTGAACATTGAAAAAAGTCTGGCTGAACAGTCTATGTTCATACGGAATAGAGTCAAATGCTTCTATTGATTTGGCTGAAAAGTAGTTCTCTCTCTTTATTCGCTTTATCAGCTCCACAGATCTCTTCTTCCTCAGATGTGCATCTGCTTTCGGGAAACTATCAAGGTTCAGGTCACTTTTAGGAAACACCAACGCAGGAACATGGACATTCACCAATGTGCAGATTCCTCCCCAATCTTTAGGCAGTCTGATCTAGGCCTTGGATCCACAAGCCCAATAATGATCCATAATCACTGCTGTTCCGATATTCATTCCTGGTGCATCGAAGATTCGTTCACAGTTCTGATTCTCCCCCATTTTTCTTGTACCATTATTTCTGAAGCATAATTTAGAACTTTCCATTGGTACTATCTGCAGGGGTCCTCGTCTGTCTTCGACCCATGCCAGTAGTTTAGCAAGTTTTGGCCAAAATGGTTTACACAACATTTGTGCATTCTCGATTGGTGGTTGGTAGTGACCCATAATTACCCAGTCTCTGCAGATTACTACTCCGTCTTCTCAGCCATCTGGTGATAGGAGAGTTCCCCAAATCTGCATCTGTCCTCTGTTTTTCCATCTGCGGATGTCTTCTGTGGAGTGTCCTGGAACTTTCTGTTTTTTTTTTATTTTATTTTTATTTAATTCTCTTCTTATTCCAGTTCCTTTTACTCCACGTTTCTCGTATCGGATCACAATGTTCTTTGTCTTAGCATTGTTTCTTGTCTTTAAGTCTTGAACATAGTCATCTTCATTCAGATCTGTTCCTTCAGTTGCCCATTTGAGAGAGGCTGTTCAACCCATGAACTGGCCTCTGGTACTACAGAAAGCTAGGTGCAGTGTGCAGTTAGGACATCTATTTCAATAGCTATGAAGATCTTTTAATTCCACATGCTGTATGGTAGTAGTGCCCATACGAAGCATTCTTCTTCTGACGGTCTTCTTCCAACTTCTTTCATGTGGTGGTACCATATGTTATTTCCCAAGTGTGCTGTGCTGTCCAGATAATCATTCAATTCATAATTATCTTCTTGGGTGCTTCTTTTGGTTCTTAAACTCTAGTTTTGTACTACTACGTCACTAAATGCATCAACGTAGCTTCTTCTAGCTTGAGTGTTTGCAGGAACATCAATCTGGATTCCCTGCATAGAGGAAAGTTCAGCAAGTCTTTCTTTATCCATCAGTCTTTTTCTAGCAACAGTTAAAAATGGCCATAAAGATTCTGCTATAATCTCTGCATGTGATTACTCTGTGGGACTTGTGCTTGGGCTTCTTGTTACTGGACCAGGTGTGTCTGCATGCATTATCTGTGTATGATCAAACTTTGTCAACCGCTTACCTTTTCTGATTCGCCGACCCTGTTTCCAGCGTTTAAAAGCAGTTTCTGAAACAAGTGCTGTGTGTGATTGGTTACTAACAACATCCATTTCAAGCTCAGGTATCTTCCCATTTTTTCTGGGGACAGGAATAACTATGTAGGGTCTAGGCTGCCTTGTAGTTGGCACGCTAATTTTTTCCTTCTGTTCAGAAACATATACAGGAGTCTTTGCATCATGCACTCATATATAAAATGCAGTTCTCACTGTCAGTGAAGGTAATATGAGTATGAATATAATGCATGTGTAGATGATGCAGTGATATGCGAGTGATTCTTCCAACTTCTTTCATGTGGTGGTACCATATGTTATTTCCCAAGTAATCTTGGGAAATAACATCTAGTTCTTGGACAATGTGTGCGTCTATTCTCATGGGCAACACAATGTTACTATTAAAATTTCCCATCTCCATCATTTGATGCTAAGGAAGGAAACACAAACTTTAATGGTTCTGCATTTTTTAGATTGCTTTTTGAAAGTTGTAGTCTTTATCCAGCATTCGTCCTCTATCAGCTTTCTGCTTTCTGTATGCGTTAAGAAATGACTTTCTCTCTCTCTCTAGAACCAGTTTTCTTTCACCAGTCGAGATGCAAATGTTTCTTTATCGTGAAGAAAAATGTCCCCTGCGAGCCTCTATGAACTGTACTCAGGAAACTTCAAAAATTCTTCAGTGATGATTATGAGCAATCTTCTTATGAGCTTTTCATTGTCAGGATTTTGAATATAAAGTGGAATACGGCAAGTTCTCCCCACCAACGTAGAATAAGAGCGTAACACCAACTCGAAATAAGTAAGTATGAGCCTAGAAAGGTCATCACTGGGTAACACCATGAGTAGAACCAAACAAGAACTCTGTGTAGAAGGAATCGGGGTATTGTACCCTCTTCCAATTGCTGTATCCATGATCAGATTCTGGCATATCCTTATTTCTATCAAGGCTTAAACAAGCCTCAGTCCAAAGTCAATAAGCTACTGTGGCTTTTAAGAATGCAGATCTTCCTTTACTCTGCAACTAGGATGCACAGAGTGTTCGAATGTGTCCTTTTACCCTTTTCTTTATAGCTCAAAAGGGAGTGTCCAAAATCAAGCCACAGAACTAAAGGGTTCTTTTCTTTCAACTTGTCAGGTTATGCGTCCTTCTTGGTCATCATAGATCTTGTGTACACGTGCTGTGGTTCTTCCCCCATGATTGTAGCTTCTTCACGGAGGGGTGTAGGCAGAGGGGTTTCTCCAGAGTAGATCTTGATGTCCCCCAGGAAGATCCAAGCGCGCCTACCCTGCAATTTGACAGCAGATGGCGTTACGTCCTCATCGACAAAAGCACAGTTGAATCTGGGCTCGTCCCACTTTTTTCTTGTGTGGTTACGGACACGGACCGTATCTCCTGGGTAAAGTTTTGGAAGTTGAAATTCAGTAGGCTGGGTTGTTGAAGAATCTCCTTCTGTGTTCTGTACTGCCTTACACCCTCATCTCTGCAACTGTCCTGAAATTACAGAAAAACTGGAAGTCATACAGTTCAAACAGTTTTGCAATTCAAGCCCTAACATTTCTGACGTTGGCTGAGCAACTCGGAATGGAGGCATTAAGGGTGTTCTCATTCGCCATCCCGTTATGATTTCATGCGGCGTAAGATGGTGGTCAGAACCTGGTTGGTTCCTCAATGCATATAATGCCAGTGGTAGGCAATGCAACCACCCTTTTTCAGAGTAAGCTTCAACTTGGCCTTTCTTTCCTTTAACAGGCCGTTGAGTTTTTCACAGATCCCATTTCCTTGCGGTTGATAAGTCGTAGAAAACATGTGTTTTACACCAAGCAACGAGCTGATCTGCTCGAAAACTGTATTAACAAAGTGAGGTCCTTTATCTGATTTCATTAACTCGCACACTCCCCATCTAGGAAACACCTCTCATACTAAGAACTTTGCTGCACAGGTAGATTCTGGGTGTGTGCATAGACCCGGCTCTATCCATCTAGAAAAAGGACACACTACAACAAGTAGGTATCTGTATCCATTACATACTTGTATCATGTCGACATAGTCGATATGAAAGTGCTGAAAAGGTCCATTAGGTCTTGGAATGACTCCCCTTACTATGCGCAGTGTATGCCCAGCCATGAATTGTTGACAAACAATACAATTTACCATAAAAAATGCAACATGCTCCATTAGGTTCGATATGAACCAATCCTCAGCAATGGTTACAGCAAGATTCTCCCAAGTTGAATGCGCTGGGTAGTGTAACTGTTCTAGCGCCACCCATAATAAGGCTATAGGCATCACTGGTTTACCAGTGCTGTCTTGTCGCCACAATGCTTCAGAGGGGTTTAAAGAACACCCTCTTTGCTTCCACAAATTCTTTTCCTCTTGAAGTGCCTCCCCTTGGAGCTCCCCTATCTGTGTTTTAGGCATATGATTATATCCCTCACTCACTTACACTCATCCTTTCATTCACTTCACACATTTCTACATTCATTGTTCCTATATCTGTATTCACTATGCGTTTGGCTTCAGGGTCTGCTGCTTGATTTCCGCGTGAGATCAAATCTGTCCCTTTCGTGTGAGCTGCGCATTTAACGACTGCTATGCCCACTGGGAGTTGTAGTGCCTTAATGAACCTGTCCAATAAGGCTGCGTGCCGTCCGCTCAGAGGTAGCCCCTCCTTTTCCAGCACACTAATCCTACACTGTTACCTCCTGGTCTGTGTGATTCTTGACTGCGAGTATCAAAGCCAATAATTCAGCAGCTTGTGCTGAATAAGGAGATGGCAATCAAGTACTCACGAGCACTCGAAATTCTCCATTTGCCAAATGTTTCACTACCGCGGCACCTGTATATCTTTGCCCATCATTTTGATCAATTCTGAGGACCCGTCAATGAAAACAATCTCTCCCCCTGCGAGTGCATTCTCTTTTACTCTAGGGAACTCATCACAGAACTCTTCATAGTTTGCGCAATCGTGTATAGGTTCTTTCTTTGCATTGAACTACTTTAATCGCTGGATTAGATATGACTACCTTATAGGCAGAAGCCCTTTGAGAAGTCAACGTGCCTTTTGGTTTTTCCAAAATAGCAAATAGTGCGTGTTCAACAAATAACGTCATAAAACATCCCATCACTATGCTTGTGGCCTTTTCTATGGCAAACGCGGCGGCTGCCAAACTTTGTTCGCATGGAAAGTGACCTTTCATTACTGGGTCCAAAATTCCACTGTAATATGCAAGGGGCTTGTACCCCAATGTGGTTCTTTGTGTGAGTACTGCTGTCATAAAAGTACCATCTGTCTGCGAGAATAAAAATAATTCTTCTGCATCATTGGGGATCCCTAGAACTGGGGCTGTGCAGATTGCATTTCTTAATTCATCAAACCTTTCTTCCATTGCCTCAGTCCACACGATTTTTCCTTGTGTTGCCTGTGCTTTCTTCAAGGCCTGTAAGAGCGGCCATGTATATGAGCTGTAGTCAAAGACCCATGCCCTGAGATAATTGCATAATCCCAGAAAACTCAGCATCTGTTTTATCGTGCGTGGCATAGCTGTTTTTAAAATGGCCTCAGCTCTTTCAGGGGTAACCTTCTTCCCCTCATGTGAAATCAATTGGCCTATGTACAACACTTCTTGTTGACAATATTGTAACTTTTCCTTGTTAACCTTATATCCTTTGTCAGCAAGTATAATCATCAGCTGAACAGAATCGCATCTGCACTCTTCCTCTGTGGTGCTGCAAACTAAAATGTCATCTACGTATTTCAGCACAATGCTTTCTAAAGCAATATTGCTCAAGTCCATCTGGAGGACTCTGTTAAAAATTGATGAGGACTCACAGTACCCCTGACGCAGCATTGTGCTTTTTAATCACACTTGTCTGAAGGTGGATGATGTCAAATCTTGTGAGTCCTTGTGCAATGGGATTGAGAAAATGCATTTTTTGAGACAATCACAATGAAATATCGTGCATCGACAGGTATATTACATAGAATTGTAGACGGGTTCGGGACTAAGGGAACTCGGCTTCTACGATTTGATTTATCGGCCTAAGATCTTGTATTAGTCTCCAAGACCCCCCCTTAGATTTCTTGATAGGATAAACTGACATTTTACATGGTGACTCTGACGTCGCTAAGATACCTTGGTCCATCATGGCAGAAATTGTCTTGAAAATGCCTTCATCTGCCTCTCGAGACATGGGATATTGCTGTGCTTGAGGTAAAATTTCTCCTGGTTTCAATTTAATCTTCACTTCCCTAACCCCTTTCAGTAAGCCTACATCATAGGGGCCAGTGGTCCATAATAAAACTGCCACTTTCGCCTTATCTTCATCAAAATATTCAGGACGGTCCTTTGCTAGCATCATTCTCTGCAGAACTTCTCTCTTAATCGCCTTTACCCAATACGTAATGCATATTTCAAATATTACAAAATCGTCATCTCCAAACAATTGCTCATCAGTTATGTCAGTCACTCTGCAGCCTTCCTCAATGGCAATTATTGTGCTCCATCATCTACCTTTTTCATCAGTTGCATCAAGCTAAGCCATAATTCCTCGGACTATAGCTGCTTCGATGTCTAAGGGAAAAAATTCACCCTTCCTCTTCGTCCATGGGTATCTGAGGCCTAAATAGGAACTCATCTGGTATTCTCGTGGTTCTGCCTACTAGACCTGGTAGCCATGTTAACAGAATACGTATCCCATAATGGAACACCTTGGGTTTGAGCGGTATCGCTCTATGTGCTATTTGCCCTGCAAATGCCATGATCATCTCACACATGTTTACATAATGCATTCCCGGTGTTGAGCATATTATGCCTTCGTCTGTAAACGAAATGGGCATATTCATTTTTGTCATCAAATCTCGTCCTAATATGTTGACAGGTGTTTGCCTCGAATAAAGCAGTGGCACCTTCATATCGTACTCTCCTATGGAGACTGGTAATTCTTCTGTAAAAGGAACTCGGCTTGTGGCTCCTGTAAAGCGCTAAGTATTCACTGCATTGCCAGACATTGAAAATTTGCCCTCACGTATACACGAGCGTGTTGCACACGTGTCCACTAAGAAGGACAAAGCTTTGCCGCCTATATTTATGTCTATCCTCGGTTCCTCATGAGGATTCAGCGTTACAGATAGGACTGAACACATTTCGGGTACAGTCTCACTCCATCACTCGTGAATGGATTTCCTCCATCAACAGTGACGACTCCTATTCTACGTGTTATTTGCGGTTCTGTGTTTGTGTTCTGCTGAAGTTGCATAGGAGATTGCTGCGATTGCCCTGGCAGTTGATTACCTGTCATTTGCTGTGATTGCGAGCCTTGCTGCACTCTCAGCGCTTGCTGCTGCACTGTTTGATCTTGCGCAAATCCATTTCTGTTCTGCTGCAAATGGCATTCCCTGTCTAGAAAACTGATCATTTTGCACCATCCCTTGGCTTCTACACATTCGAGCAATGGGCCCGGTCATTCTACATGTCCAACATATGGGCGGCGGTCTTCCCATCTGCCCATATTGCATGTTCTGGTTACCGTTTTGCATATTCTGAAAACCTCCCAGATTATTCTGCCAATTCCCTTGATTACCTTGCCAACCTCTTCCTCGATATCCCCTTCCTCGTGGAGCATATCCATTATTTGTCTGATCAAACTGTCTTTGGTTATTTATCTGTGGCATGTTTACTGCCTACTGCAAATTTGGTCCACCTACGCTAGGTAACATTGCCCCTTGAATAGCGTACTTGGACAGTTTTTTCAGAACTAATTTTGCTTCCTCAACTTTTCGCGTATCATCCTTTTTGCGATTCTTTTCCTGCAATAATGTGCAATGGTTAACTGGATTTCCGACCATGGTTTAGCTTCAATCCCCACTAATCTCTTGAGCTGCTTCTGTACCTGCTCTGGCAGCCATTGGCATAATGTATGGTAAAATACAGATATAGATTTCCCCCAAGCCTTAGTAGTTTGAAGTGTCCAAGCATCTTGAAAACTTTGAATGTAAAGCAACGGATCCGCTCCCTCTAATTTTTCTTGTCATTATAGCTCCCATATCGGACGATATAGCACTCGAAACACTTTCCAAATTGCTGCTCTACAATTATTAAACAGTGCTCCATCATGCGCGGTGTTGACTGTAGTCACACCAGGGTAACCTACCCGTGTTCAGACGTCAGCAGCTCAGTATGGCGATCAGAAGACCTTTAATATCCCCTATCGCTAATGTATTCCCTCCCGTCATTTTTTCTAACTCATGTATCCATTTTCCAGCACCAGAAGTTAAACTCAGGAGTTTACATTTTAAATGATCCCTGTCCATCTGGGGCCATGGTATATATTGCGGCCTGGCCCCTCCTTTCTCTAACAAGGGGAACTGTGATGCTCCAAACTCATTCTCATCTCTCATCATTTGTCTATCTACCGCCAGGGTAATATTCCCACAACGCCGTTTACCTGGCAATGATCTTAGCCTGTTTACATAAGGCAGGGACTCCCTCCTCTGACCATGGGGTTGCCCTTTATGTCGGTCTGACTGTGTCAGTGGCTCTGATCCCTTACACATAGGTATTTTTAAATCTGACCATCTTCCTTTATCCAAAGGTGAATATCTCTCTGGATCACATATATCACTTCCCTCTTCCCTCTGGAAGGTTTCCCTTTCTTCATCTGATACTTCTTGTGCCCAACTCGTGCAACTTCTCTGATCGTCATCTCTATTTAATGTTAGTCTGTCTAAAGACAGCTCGTTATGTCTCGCACTACAAGAGGCTTCCTCCGTTTCATACAACTGAGTGCTTTCAAGGCAATCATTTCTTTCCCTTCCTGAGTGATTCTTTCTGGGTTTGCATTTCGTGGTAAACTTTATCAATCGCTTCCCCAATACTCTGCGAGTCAAACCTGTCTTCTAGATTTACTCTAGACGTGCCTGGTAACGACTCGGTTTCTGGAAAGAATTCCTCTATATCTTCCCATGCTACCCGTGGATTGGGATTTCTTACTTCCCTTTCCAAATACTCAAGATCGCATGCTCTCTGTCTTCTTTTGCGTTCCATGTCGTCATCGACTTCTCTGCGCTTTCTCACTTATTCTCTTACTCTATCTTCCTCTTTCTTTTTCATATCCCTTAGTTCATATGCCCTTTGTATTTCCTCATCCCTTCATCTCTGTATTCTTTTATCTCTTATCCTTTCCTGTTTATCTTCTATTCTTTTTCTGTTGTCACGTTTTCTTTGCTCTTCTGCTTTCTCCTGTTTGTTAGCTTGCTCATCTTGATATAACTGTTCTCGTCTTCGTCTATCTTTTCTTTTCACCCCTTCATCTTTTAATCGCTCCTCCCTTTCTTTATCTTTTCTATCTTGTTCGTCTTGATCTTCCCTTTGTCTTACATCTTCGATACGTTTGCCATCAAGTTTAAGTAAAATCTGACCTCCCATCCATTTGTTGTGTGAGAGAACGCCATCTCATTAGTTTTATCCTTGTCTCCTTTCCATCTCTTTATTTCTCTCCTTATATCTAGAGATGAACTTGCTCAATCACTTCTCTCCTCATCGTATCTCTCCTTGTCCTTCAGGACTTTGGAGGTTATATCTTTCTCGGTATCTTTCTCTAGGCCCTCATCACTACTCTGCGTAGGTAACTCATATGACTGATCACTATATCCTGTCGCTGCTTTAAGTTCTCTCAGTGGGTGTATCCCTTTGTTATTCTTAGTTTTGTCCTTTATTTCAGATGGCGCGGGCGGTTCAGAAGGCTCTTCACCCACCACTTTGCATATATTGGGTATCCAATCTAAAGGAGGCTCCTCCTCCTTCCTATGTTCATAAATTTTCCAAAGCTCTAGAACGCTAGGCGCTTTTCTAACTTTTTCCCTGTGTACGCAGCATGCAAATATGTCCTCATATGCTGCAGAACTGCTCTTGATAATGATCCGCCTTGTGGCCATGGAATAAACATTTGTCTGTTGTCCCCTTAACCCACTCTGCACTGTATTGTTTAAGCTTAAGCGCATGTTTCGGTAGCTGTTTACAGAGATGCACTAATGGAGTAACCTCTTTCATTTCTAACCTTCACTTTTCTCTTTGCTACCACTCGCTTGTTTTAGTTACAGTTTCCAATTCAGGTTTCAATCAAAATACACTTATGAGCGAGCACCAATCGTCGCAAGTACCAATCGCGTCACAACACAATTTTTTTACTTTAATCTTGCTAAAAAACAACCACCAAAGTTCAGTTATAAAACAATCAATTTTCGCGTCTCGACTTCATGCTTCTTCTTTAAATAACATTTTCTTCTTTCAACTCTGATGTCATCACACCTCCTTCAATCACATAAAACAAACAGACAAACTTGACCGGCCACACGTACTACTTACGAGCTTTTCTTAAGACTCGTCTTACCCTCTACATCTGCTCCGATTTGGAACTTAAGCTAATTCCTTTAAGATTGTCTTTAACCAATTTCGTCTTATATATGTCCTGCTTAAGGGGCTCTGAATCAAAGCTTCTGCTAGCACTCTTTAAAGTCTAGGAGCAGGGCGTATCCTCATAGTGTGGCCACATTCACAACGATTCTTCCTCATATATTGCTCGGCTCCCCTCAAGTCAATATCTTGTTTCCCATATACGTATATATATATTACACTCTTACTCTTGTGTTATATCTTATTCCGCCTCCCTTCGTTACTCTCCGCTATTCACTATGCATGCATCCCTTTTCCCACGCTCTTTGGTCTATTCACTCACTGTTCGCATGTTTTTCGTCTTCGGACCCTCGGGATCACAGGCTTCGTTACCGCCTCTTTGAGACGCTTTTCGATCCGCTCCGCGTAGATGTGGGAGGGGTTTCTATCTTAAAATAGGGGTCCCGTCAAACCGTCCCTTGCAAGGAGTTACCTATTCTAACCACTTCTACAGTGAGCTTCACGTCTTGTCAGCCAAATGGCAAAGGTCGTGCGATATTGCCGGAACTCTAAAGTTACTTATGTCGACAGCCGATGAGATCTTATCAAATCATCAAAACTCTGCTACCAAGTGAACTGGAGGCTTCCAGCCCTTTAAGATGAGTAGCGGTACCCTGGAGATGGATGGGGATGCAAATGTTATTCATACATCAATAATCAAAACAACACAAAGAGTTAGGCAAAGTTTGTCTGTTTTAATGTCAAATATATTAAAACAGGGAGTACAACGAACATCAGCAATCGCTCGATACTCTGACTCTAACCACTTCCTAAAAAAGTTGGGCTTTTGTGCCCAAAAGTGGTCATCACTGACGTGCTGAGCCTGTGTCATTACCAACGTCATCCTACGTGTCAAACTACTAAAACCTATTGGGAGGTGCGATTGGTTCTAAGTGAATAACTAAGCATAGGTTCCATATCTGTATAGAGTAACGGAAAGAGGTAATTGGACAGTTAACATCAGGTGGGGCAACTAAGCCCTCCCTTCAAAATTGCCACTATGAAAGTCACTAAATTTACGACATTCCATTGGCTACACATACTATAGGACTTCCAACTACGTGGTCCCCTACATTTGGTTGGCTTCTCTCAGGATTGCGTGATGAAAAAACCAATAACAAATCCTCTGACCCAGTCTCCACTTCCTCCTCACCTGTCAGCGCTTCGTCGGATGATTCTTCAGAGATTCTGGCTCTCCAAGCGTGATCCAGCTTTTTTGGCTGAGTCTTAGGATGAGCCCCGCCGGAGGCCACCCTGCCTACTAGCAGCCTGCTCGGCAGAGGGACCTCCGGCAGGCCCGCCCCACGACCGGGGAAAAGCAAGGCTGAAAAACCCTGGGATGTTATACAGCTGCAGATCTTGAATGCAGGTGACGTCGTAGGACGATAAGGAAAGATCCACCACTCCCAGAAGGCACTGATGACAATTCTTCTTGGGGAGTAACCCCGCCGTAGGAAGGTAGGTACTACAATTCAAAGAAGGCACTGGAGAAATGGTGCGGGTCAGCCACGCAGCTGAGGGCAATAGACCCACAGAAGGAGCACAGAGCAAGCAGGAAGGCTAAAGACTCCGAGCGGACACAGAGCGGAAGAAAGCTCAGAGAGAACACGGAGCAGAGGAGCGAAAGAATGGAAGCTGACAAAGTCAGAATGAGCCGCAAGAAAGGAAGGTGGGTGAAACGGAGCAAGCAAAGCGAGGAAAGCAGGTAAGCAACAGGAAAACAAGGGGTAGCAGAGCCACTAGAAACATGGACGGAGTACACAGCGTGTAAACCCAAGGAAGGAGGGTTGCAACGCATCGTCGCTTCTGTGTGACGCGTATATGTACGCGACGAAATGTGAACGACTAGAACGCTTCATTCGGTTTCACTCAGTTAGCCCTTCTTCCATTTCCACCATAGTTTCCAGGGTCTGTGGATCATGACAGTATGATCCCTTCTTATGGACACCCGTCCTGGTTTGCCCGGATGGTTTTGGTGAAACTGACGTAGGAGCCTGGGTGCCTTCATCTTCCTTGCTGGTTCCCATGATCTTTCGGTCCAGGGATACCCTTTCCAGAGTATGAGATATTGGACACTTCCGTTTGTATCTGGAGTACAGTATTCAAGAGACTTCATATTCCTGGGTATCATCAGGAGTAGGTGTCTTCTTCCTAATGTGCCTTTTATATGGGTCGAATTTGTATTCCTTGAGAAGAGATGTGTGAAATACAGGATGGATTCTACGTAAGGAATACGGCAAAGAAAGCCTAAAGGCTACAGGATTCACACACTTCTCAATGGAAAAAGGTCCAATGTATCTTGGGGCGAACTTTCCAGGATGGCCCCATCTCGGAAGATACTTGGTTGACAACCACACCTTATCAGCGATTGTCCAGTTAGGATTGGGTCTTCGGCCCTTGTCGGCCCATCTTTTGTACTTCTGGAGGCTGACCGACAGGTTTTCTTAAACCTTCTTATGTGTGTCTCTGAGTGGGTGTATCAGCTGATCTATGGATGGGAGATGTTGAGGATGGTATCCATAGGTACACTTAAATGGACTCATTCCAATCGCCGAGTGTACTGTGTTGTTATAAGAAATGTGCCAATTTGCTAAAGGAATCAATGACCACCATGATTGCCGTGTATCCTGCCGAGTCTGGTAATTCCACAATGAAATCCATTGATAGGTGTTGCCACGGTCCTGAAGGAGATCTTTCTTGTTGAAGGAGTCCCAAGGGTTTTACCGTATTATACTTGTTCCTTGTACAGGTGGGACAGAAGGAAACGTACTCTCTGGCATCCTTAGCCATCATAGGCCACCAGAAATGTCGGCGTAATAACTCCAGGGTGGCTGATTGACCCTTGTGGCCCACGTTAGGTGTATCATGACACAATGTAAGGGCCTTGGACCTGAGTTCCTGAGATGGAAGATGCAACCCTTCATCCTTAAACAAAAGGTTCCCTCTTTGCATCAAGAGAGGAATACGGGTGGTAGACGGATTCTTCTGTGCTTCAAGAACATCTTGTAAGAAGGTGTTTATGGTGCCTATGAAGGTTTTCCCGTGCAATAAGAATTTGTGACCTCAGTACTTTCCTGATTCGTCCCCATGGCTTCGAAAAAGAGCGTCAGCTAAATGATTTCCCTTCCCAGGTAGGTGGGTAAGTTGAAAATCAAATTGGGAAAAATAATATGCCCATCTGGCATGGTGGGAATTCCTACATTCCATTTGTTGCAATACGCTAAGATTTCTATGGTCGGTGCGGACCTGAAAAGGATACCTTACCCCCTGCAGAAGATGTCTCCACTCCTCACAAGCTTGTCTGATAGCAAGGAGTTCTTTTTCAATCACAGAATAATTCTTTTCACTAGGGTTGAGGGTTCTCGAATAGTAAGCGATTGGATGTTCCAACTGGGTTTCCTTTTTCTGCAAAAGAGCAGCTCAGAGGGCCCCATGGGAGGCGTCGGTTTCAATGATAAAGGGCAGTGTTTGTTCAGGTTGTCTGAGTATCGGAGCGGTAGTAAGTGCTTCTTTCAAATGATTGAATGCTTGATCAGCCTCGGTTGTCCAGTTGAATCTTACCCCTTTCTTTAACAGGGCTGTAATCGGTAGAACAATGTTGGAAAACCCGGTGATGAATTTCCGGTAAAAATTTGCTAGGCCTAAGAACCGCTGTACATCTTTTACCGAGGTGGGAGTGGACACTGACAGATTGCCATGACCTTGCTTGGATCCATTGTCAGTTGGTTTTCAGAAAGTATAAAGCCCAGGTACGGAACAGAAGAGGCTTCAAACTGGCTCCTTTCTGGTTTTGCTGATAGATGGTGTTGCCGGAGTCTCTCCAGAGCATCCTTTACGTCCAAGCAATGCTGTTCAAGTGTTTTTGAGTATTACCAGGTTACTCATCGTAGTGACCACCTTACTCCTAGTCCATAGTCCCCTTTCCTCCATACTTGTGGGACATCTCTCCGTCCTGTGGGACGGGACCGGAGCACTTTGTAAAAAGCATCCACATTTTTTTCAAAAATGTGTCCCTCCTCTCTTTCCTGCGTGGGGCCCGGCACGCGGCCGTAACCCCGCCCACCTTGGCTCCGCACTGCGCATCGCCCATCAGTCCTTTTCTATCGCAGGGTCCAAGACCCATTAGCAATAACAGAGGAACCTTATTAGAGGGGACGGCGGGCGTATGGAGGAAAGGGGATTATGGACTAGGAGTAAGGTGGTCACTACGGTGAGTAACCTGGTAATACTCTTACGTCCCGTCCCCTTTCCTCCATACTTGTGGGAGATTCCCAAGCACTCCTTACAGGAACTATGGGTGGATGGAAATACCCCTTATTGAAACAGGTTCTTTAGCACAGCCTGACCAAACTGAGCGTCAGCTCTAGAGCTCATATCGAGGCAGTAATGCTTACAGAAAGCAGATGGGGATGCCCAAGTAGCTGCTTTAGCGATGGACTCCCAGGGCACATATTTCTGAAAAGCAACCGTGGCTGCCTTGCCCCGCACCAGGTGTGCATGGATACCTTTAGGAGGTTTCAGCTTTTGGACGGTGAAAGACTCTGTGATACAGGCAGCAATCCATCTGGAAATAGATGCCTTAGACGCCGGCCTGCCCGGAGGGTTACCGAAGGTCACAAAAAGTTGAGAAGAACTCCGAAGCTCGGAAGTCCTGTCCAGGTAGAACTTAAGAGCTCTTCGGACGTCTAGACAGTGTAGAACCCTTTCAGCCTCCGAGGCAGGGTTCGGAAAAAAGACCGGAAGGGAGATTGACTGATTCAGGTGGAATTCGGTCACTACCTTTGGTAGGAAAGCCGGGTTTGTCCGAAGGACTACCTTGTCCTTGTGAAAGACCAAGAAAGGATGCTCCACCGACAATGCCAGGAGCTCACTCACTCTCCTCGCTGACGTAACGGCGACCAGAAAGGACACTTTCCAGGACACATACTTGAGGTCAACCGTAGCCATTGGCTCAAAGGGTTTATGGCATAGCGCCGTCAGGACTACATTTAGGTCCCAGGGCGGGTGCGAACTACGAACCGGAGGGTAGAGGTGTGTCAAGCCAGCAAAATGTCTCTTCACCACCGGGTTAGATAGAGACTAAGAACACAGGTCTGTAGAAAGGTAAGCGGAAACCGCTGAGAGATTAGTCCTGCAAGACAGAACATGTACCCCTGACTCTGCTAGGGAGGATACGAAGGACAGCACCGTGTCAATCGTTGCCACCCTCGGATCCAACTCTTTCTCCAAACACCAATGACAGAACCTGAGCCATTTACTCTTGTATTGAGATCTGGTCGAGGGTTTCCTGGCTGCCTGGATAATGCACATGTTATCCGCAGACAAACTCAAATGCTCTAAAGACTTGTTCTCAGGCACCATGCCGCCAAGTTGAGCGATTGTGGGGAGGGGTGCCACATCTGTTGCTCCCTTTGGTGAAGAAGATCGGGAGTTACTAGTAACCTGATCGGCGGACCAACCGACAGGTGTTGAAGTTCTGAGAACCAAAACCTGGCCGGCCACCACGGGGCTATCAGTAGAAGAAAACAGTTCACAGAGTTCTTCAACTTCCAAATCGCTCGATGAACTAAGGGCAGAGGCGGGAAAGCGTAAGCTCTTGTTGTGCCATAGAATCTCGAGAGCATCCCTCAGAGAGGAGGCTCCCAGCCCCCCTCTGGAGGCGTACTGAGGAAGCTTCTTGTTTACCGCAGTGGTGAAGAGGTCCACCTCTGGTGTGCCCCAACGTGAGAAAATCCATGAGAGGACCTCCGCCTTCAACTCCCACTCGTAGCTGACCACTGTCCGCCGGCTGAGGGCATCCGCTGTGACATTCAGCTGGCCCGGGATGTGCACTGCAAGCAGCCAGACCCCATGAAGCCCGGCCCACACCCAAATCTGGATGGACAGGTCCACGAGAGGGGGAGACTTTGTTCCCCCTTGCTTGTTTATGTAATACATTGATACCACATTGTCCGTTCTTATGCGGACCACCTTGTTGACAATGAGCGGTCTGAACGCCTTGAGCACCAGAAAGATCGCCAGAAGCTCCAAATGATTTAGGTGCAGGAGCTTGTCCTGAGGCGACCAGAGGTCCGAGACCTGAAGAAGATATAACGTCGCATCCCACCCCAAAAGGGAGGAGTCCGTCGTGATCGTCACCATGGGGGCTGGGTCCTGAAACCCTGCGCCCACTGACAGGTTGCTGAGAGATGACCACCAGTCCAGGTCCACTCTCATGGAATCCGGAATCATTATCCGCTTGGAATCCGGGTCTACAGCCTGACTCCAGGAACTCCGAAGAGCCATCTGGGTCTGTCTCATTTTGAGACGAGCAAGAGGAAGAGCCAGTACACACGAGGCCATGAGGCCCAGAAGCCTCTGGAACCACCAGGTCGACATGCTCTCCGACTGCGCAAACATCTGACACGTGGCCAACAGATCTGCCATTCTGTCCCCGGTCAGATACACTCGGCAGTCGATCGTGTTCCAACGAAAACCCAGGAAAGTCAGGTCCTGTGCGACCGTCATGGAGGATTTCCGCCAGTTCACCGACAGCCCAAGATGGAACAGGAGCTGAAGGAGAGACTGGAGGTTACCCGCTACTGCCAACGGACAAGGGCTGCGTAAGAGCCAGTCGTCCAAATAGGGATACACATGGATACCCTGGAGACGAAGATAGGCCGCAATCACCGACATCATCTTCGTGAAGACACGCGGCGCCGAGCTGAGGCCAAAAGGAAGCACCTGAAACTGGAAGTGCTTCTCTCCCAAAGAGAAGCGGAGGTATCTCCTGGGTGGATTCCAAATCAGGATATGCATGTACACATCCTGAAGATCCACCACGCTGAGCCAATCGGCCATCTGCAAAGAGGAGCAAATCTGGCCGGGCGTGATCATCTTGAACTTCTCTTGGGGTAGGAAAAAATTGAACTGGGAAAGGTCTAGGATGGTGCGCGTGCCAGCCTGGTTGGGTTTGGGCACCGTAAACCGCCGGGAGTAAAAGCCCTCCCCTCGCTCCCCAAGGGGAACGGGTTCCACAGCTCTGAGGTGCAGAAGTTTCTGAACCTCGGCCTTGAGGGAGGGTTAGCCGACAGCTGAAAAGGAGGGTTGAGGGGTGGGGTAGGGAGTAAAGGCAAGTGGAAGCCCGCTCGAGCAACTGACAAGACCCATCTGTCTTCTGTGATGGTCTGCCACGCCTCCCAATGAGACGCAATGCGTCCTCCCACCGGGGTCTCGTGCGAGCGCGGAAAACCCGCATTTGGCAGGCTTATCGGTGGCGGTGCCACCTGAACCTGATGAGGAGGCTGAGGAGCGGGAGAAAAACCGTGTACGCTGTTGTCTACGGTGGTTATTCCCCGCAGGAGTATCCACTCTGCGAGATTTGCGGTCGAGGAAGCCCCTAAAACCAGAGGAAGGTCGACTTTGCGACAACGGTCTCTGGGATTTGAAAGGAGCTTTAACTAGAACAGACAATGATTTAGCCGTCTGAGTGCTATCCTTGGTTTTGGTGAGCTCTACATCAGTAGAAGAGTGAAAAAGCCCCTTACCATCGAATGGAAGGTCCAGTACCTTGTCTTGCACTTCCTTCGAAAACTTAGTGGCACGCAGCCACGCTTGCCGCGAGGTATCAACCCCAAGCATCAGGCCCTGAGCCGAGGTGTCTATGTGATGAGACGCAGCCTCCAGGAGATCCTGGGCCAAGACCCTGGCATCGGAAAGGCCACCTCTGAAATCTTCCAACTTCTCGACCGGAATGTGCTCCTTAAACTCCGACAGACCTTTCCACATTCGCATGTTAGCTCCCGCCAAAATCAATTCTGCATTGGCCTGCCTGAGCTGCAACGCCGAATTGGCAAAGATTTTCCTCCCTAGGGAGTCCAGGAGCATATCCTCCTTTCCCAAGACCCGAGTAGCCGTCGCAGAAGAGGATGCTGCAGGCCTGGATTGCAACGTAGCCGCAGCCACCACTGTGGAGGAGGGAGGCGGACAAGACGACAAGGCCATTTCTTCCGAAGAATGCAGCCTGTACCTCGCGTCAATCTTTTTATTGACAAAAAGTCCTGAGTGTGGCTTTTCCCAAACTCTTCGGACCTCGGCCAGAACGTCCTTCTGCAGGAACAGGCCGGTACGCTCCAAGGGAGACAAGGTGAACACCCCAGAAAGCACGCCCTCCTGCGGAGCGGGTTTCTTCGGGCACTGGAACATCTAAGGAACTCATCATGTCCAGCACCCGGTCATGGAAAGCTCTGATAGAGCGGGGAAGGTCCTCGTTGTCCTGATCGCCTTGAGGGTCATCTGACAGGTCAGGATCCTGCTGAGCCGTGTCAGGCACTGCCTTGTCCACTGGGGATAATGGTGGCAAAGGCGGAAGAGCAGGGGGAGGCACCACAGGCAGGGGAGACTCCGGCGGAACCACCGGAGGAACAGGTGGAGCCAGAGGCACAGGTGGACATATCTCATTGAAAAGCCCTTTGAAATATTCCCTAATGGGGTCGGTGTGCATAAAAGCGCTTGAAATTTACCGAAAAAGGTGTCCTCAGGAGACTGTTTTGGAACCTGAGGAGGCCTCTCATGAGGTGGACAAATCCAGGGACGCAATGGAGAAGGGTGCCACACAGGCCCCTCCACCGACGTATCCACATAAATCAAGGGAGCTACCCCCGCGGGCAACGAAAGATTGTGCAGAAGAGGCATCCGGGCGTTCTAATCATAAACCGGCTGGTAAGGATGCGCACAAGGGACCTTAGGTTCACCCAAAGGACCGAACCCTACACCAGGGGCCGATGGAGTAGTTGTAGGGTTAGTACCTAAAATGGCTGCCGTGGTCGTGGCGGGAATGGCCGCCATTTTGTCCTCATCTGAGGGGAACTGCGGCACGTGAGGGAGTGAGGCAGGGGTCCCCGTCGATGGGTCAGGGGTCTTAATTTTAGCCTTAACGTAAGGAACCTCGGCAGAGCCTGTACTATGAGGCCTGGAATGTTTCTGTGACATACCAACCGCCAACTGAGCCTTCGAAGGAAGGGCCTCGGCACTGCCTTTAAAAGAAGAACCTTTCCTCTTTGCCCCCTCAACAGATCCGGTGTCACCACAAGAGCGGGAACGGTGAGCAACCGCTTTCACCGACAGGGCCTTGCCCGGCCCCTCAGAACTGTTGGTATCCTTAGCCTCTGCACGAGGGACCTCGGACCTAGGCCCGGTAAAAGCCTTATCGGCACGGGCCTCGAACATCCGTTCGGTAACCACAAGCCCAGCCAAGGCCTCGGGGCGCACCCCGGTTTTGTTTTTGAGGGAAGCCGAAAGAGAGGCCTCAGAGCAAGCTCCGGCACCCCATGACTCAGTAGAACCGGGCCTACAAACAGCCCCCACAGGAGGGGCCTCGGAGAGTACTCTGGTGTACACAGGCCCCTTACGGAGACCCTCGGAGAAAACTCTGGTAGAATTATTAGGCCTGACAGGCACCTCAGGGCGAACCCCAGTAACAGAGCGATCAACGCCCCTCCTGGCCCGAGAGGAACCTGGGAAGGTATCCCCCGGTCGGGGTGCTCTGAAAAGTAAAGAACTTACCGGGCGTTTCTTCTTCTCATCGATGAACGCCTGAAAATGAGAAGGAGGAGTTCGTCGGAACACCTCCTCCCACCGCTCCAACTGACGTTGAAGTGCCCGGACCGAAAGGGAGTCACAGTAAAAACAGGAGTCCCAAAGGTGTTCCGGACCCAAACACTCTAAATAAAGAGGATGGGGATACGCCCTCGCGAAGCGACGGTGACACTATGAACAGTCTGGAAAATCTAGTTTAAAAGACATAGACAGACTAGTAAACGAACGCTAGCGAGAGCCAGAGAGGAAAACAGGGAAGAAAATCTTCTGAGGATGCAAGTGCGTCTGGCCCCGATCGTGCGGAGAAAAGGACTGATGGGCGATGCGCGGGGCGGAGCCAAGGTGGGCGGCGTTACGGCCGCATGCCGGACCCCGCGCAGGAAAGAGAGGAAGGACACATTTTTGAAAAAAATGTGGATGCTTTTTACAAAGTGCTCTGGTCCCGTCCCACAGGACGGAGAGATGTCCCACAAGTATGGAGTTAAGGGGACGGGAAGTAGGAGTACACCAGAATATCGTCCAAATACACCACCACCTTGATAAACAATAAATCAGAGAATATTTTATCCATGAACCTTTGGAACTGAGCCGGGGCATTAACTAAACCAAAAGGCATCACCTTATACTCATAGTGACCGAGGGGTGTACGGGAAGCGGTTTTCCATTCATCTCCTTTGTGTATTCTCAGTAAATGATATGCACCCCATAAATCCAATTTGGTAAACCATTTTGCTCCTTGCACAGCCTCCAGGATATCTTTGATCAGAGGCATTGGATAGCGATCTCTGATTGTCTGACTGTTCAGGCCACGGTAGTCAATACAGGGCCTGAGCTCTGTAGTCCCCTTGTTGGGGATAAAGAACAGGAAAGCCCCCGCAGAAGAGGTTGATTCTTGTATGTGAACATTTTGAAGATTGATGGCTAAATATTCCCTCAAGGCGTCTTTCTCTGGTAAGGACAACTGGAACATTCTTCCGAACGGGACTACTGCTTCTGGTATTAATTCAATTCTGCAATCTTCTGGCCTGTGAGGTGGAAGAGGCTTGAGCTGGATGTCAGAAAAAACATCTGAAAATTCCTGATAGGCTACAGGAATACAGTTCACACTCCTGATGGGTAACGTGCTATTTGCTTGAATCTGCTCTGTTTCTTGGAACAGACAGGTATGGAAACAAAGATCAGAGCGGAATTCAACAGTGTTAGAGCTCCAGTCGATACAAGGATTATGTCTCCTTAGCCAAGGGATTCCTAATATCATTGGGAAGTGGGTCGCCCTTATAAGGTCAAACGCTATTCTTTCTCTGTGGGTGTTCATCCTGACAGTTAATTCATGAGTCTCTTGTGTGATGGGACCCGAAGACAGGGGGGTGCCATCTACCCCTTCCACAGGTATTGGTAGATGCTTTCTTCTTCTTGGTATGGCATGCTTCCTTGCCCATTCATTGTCCATGAAATTTCCAGCTACTCCGCAGTCTAGCATGGCCAGGCATTCCACCTTAAAGTCCTTTTTCCATTCCATTTCCACCTTGAGAATCATGAGCTGCTGTGAGGCTTCCACAGCTATGGGTGGTTTGGTAACACAGGTATTGGCCCGGAGACCCCTTCCGTGTCCCTTTTCACAGACGGGGTTGTTCGTTTCCCGACCTCCTAGGAGGGACCTCAGGACAATCCCTCAAGAGATGCTTGTCGGATCCGCAGTACAGACACAGACTTAAGTCTTTTTTACCGTTTTCTCTCGACAGCCGTTAGAGGACCTCTGGTAGTCCCGATCTGCATAGGTTCTTCCGTTTGAGGTTTGCTCTTTTCTGATGAGGTCTGCATACAGGGAGAAGGAAGATGTGGGGTAAACAGCCTGGGTCGTCTTTTTTCTGCCCGACGTTCAGAGAGTCGTAATTCAGTTTGTAGAGCTAGGGAAATCAGTTCCTGAAATGATGCAGGTCTGGCAATTCTTGACAGTTCGTCCTTTATCTCCTCCTGTAAACCTCTTCTAAATAAAGTCTGTTGTGCGGAGTCTGGCCATCCAGTCTCCTGGGCTATCATCTGAAAGTTGGTAACGTAAGTCTGTACATCAGATGTACCTTGTTTGGTGTCTAAGAGGTTTTCATAGGATGTAAATAACACCTCTGGCCTGTCGAATCTGGCCCAGAATTGTTGGATAAATGTTCCATAAACAGTAAGTGCTGGGTCTGAATTGATAACCAACGGGGTTTCCCAGGCCAGGGCATTGCCCATTAAATTCGAGATAAGGAATCCTACCTTAGCCCGGTCCAGTTCAAACATCTTTGGGCGAAAGGTGAAGTAAATCTAACAAGCGTCCAGAAAATCTTTTAGTCTATTGGGATTCCTGTCATACTTGCTGCATGGCAAGGATAATGGTGGGAGATCTCCCTGGTTGTCTTCTCTTTGTAGGAACTGTTGTCTCAATGCAGCATTGTCTGCCTTCAACACATTGTTCTCTGACTTTAAAGTCTGTAGTTCGACTGTAATACCTTGTATGGCTTTAACAAGCTCTTGTTATTGTTCCAGGCTGGCCATTTTAGGGCGTTGCAAACTCTCAGGATTGCGTGATGAATAAACCAATAACAAATCCTCTGACCCAGTCTCCACTTCCTCCTCACCTGTCAGCGCTTCGTCGGATGATTCTTCAGAGGATATCTCCCTTCTGGCTCTCCAAGCGTGATCCGGCTTTTTTGGGTGAGTCTTAGGATGAGCCCCGCCGGAGGCCACCCTGCCTACTAACAGCCTGCTCGGCAGTGGGACCTCTGGCAGGCCCGCCCCACGACCAGGGAAAAGCAAGGCTGAAAAACCCTGGGATGTTATACAGCTGCATATCTTGAATGCAGGTGACGTCGTAGAACGATAAGGAAGGATCCACCACTCCCAGAAGGCACTGATGACAATTCTTCTTGGGGAGTAACCCTGCCGTAGGAAGGTAGGTACTACAATTCCCAGAAGGCACTGGAGAAATGGTGCGGGTCAGCCACGCAGCTGAGGGCAATAGACCCACAGTAGGAGCACAGAGCAAGCGGGAAGGCTAAAGACGCCGAGCGGACACGGAGCAGAAGAAAGCTCAGAGAGAACGCGGAGCAGAGGAGCGAAAGAATGGAAGCTGACAAAGTCAGAATGAGCCGCAAGAAAGGAAGGTGGGTGAAACGGAGCAAGCAAAGCGAGGAAAGCAGGTAAGCAACAGGAAAACAAGGGGTAGCAGAGCCACTAGAAACATGGACGGAGAACACAGCGTGTAAACCCGAGGAAGTAGGGTTGCAACGCATCGTCGCTTCTGTGTGACGCGTATATGTACGCAACGAAATGTGAACGACTAGAACGCTTCATTCGGTTCCACTCAGTTAGCCCTTCTTCCATTTCCACCATAGTTTCCAGGGTCTGTGGATCATGACACTTCTAACCCCCATCAGTATTTTTCCTACCTACGTTAGCAGCATGCAGACTGAATAACCAGGTGCAGATAAGCTCGTCTTGATACCAGCTTCCCACCAATTAAAATATCATCCATCATCACCTCAATGGTCCAGTGTCAATTAGTACTTTGAAGTTGGCCTTCAGTTTGTACTGTTCTCTGAGAATTTTTAAGGAGTATAGGCACTAGCTGGCTTCCGTGCGTAGGTGTGATCATCTTGCTCGTCCAACTTCTTCTATCACATGACTGGACACCACGAAATTGAGCCTTTTTGTGTAATTGATTTTATTTTCAATAGTCCTCTGACGTCTTTTGTTTTCGCTTGACCTCTCTGAACAGGAGCTTCTGTTCTTTCACATTAATTATATCCAATGTGAGCCAACTCCAGTTTGATAAGACCTTAGCTTTCTTCGCTTGGTGAACTCCTTAGCTGCACTTTTATTCTGTTTAATTAAATTGCTTTTCTCAACTGCAACACTAGAATGAGGCCTTCTTGCCTTTGTTCAGTACTGCTTGTATACGTAGCGGAAACATTTATTCTTTATTTGTCCATAGGTATCTATTGAGGTATATATGCATATGTTGACAGTTGCTGCGGTCTAATCTATTTAAAAGCATGTGGCTAGGTTCATGATTGCTTTGCTGCTTGCATTTCATTGCATCTGTACACGTTTAAACTATCTTCATCAGGTCTGCGGCATAAGTCTCTTCATCTTGATCCCAATATGTCACTTATCCTTGGCACCTTCTTGTAACTTATAAATCGCCTGCCTCTCTGGTCCGGTCATCTTTCTATATAGGTGTCAATTTAACTTTGTATGACGTCACCATTCATCCATGTCATTTAGTTTCTTTGCTTCCTCAGGAATCTCGTTCAAATGGCCATCATATTGTCTTGTATGCAGGTATGGTTTCCTCAATGGGTACTTTACCTCCCATATTCTCTTAGGTATAGGTATACTTATGGGTACTGCACAGAGCCCGCGCTCTTCTCTTTGTTGGTTTAACTGTTCAGTATACGTCACATACTTTGGTTCATACGTTTCAGGTAATGTAGGCGGGGCAGTTGGAGTGGGGGTACTTGGCTCCTCCTCTGCAACACTTTCTTCGCCATGGCGTCGAACCGCTTACTGTCCCGATCTGGCGGTATGGTTGGATATGTAGCAATGTTGATGTCGCCGCCAGAACCACCAGGCTCTTTGGTGTTGGGTGTTTAGACAAGTAGTCTGGATCACTACTTGAGGGCCTGCACTTTTTGGTGAGCTTTTTATTTATGGCCGGACTTGTTTCCAACGCCTCCCAATTTGCCTTAACCCTTTTCTGTAGGATGAGATGAAATGGTAGTACAGGGTCCTTCTGAGGTCCCTTGTCAAGGATATCTGTAAGGTCACCCTGTTCAAATAAAGGAGCGGCCTACCCCATCCTGAAAAATCTATCACCCTGGCCATAAGGTGTCTGTATGAAGCATATGCATGCTCTGCCATGCCTGGTTTGCCAAATTCAAGCTCTGGTGATGTGTCTATGCCACTTGCCGACTGAAGGTTCTCATATAGGTCCTTTATTCTGGACTCCTGCCAAATAAGAGCATGAGGAACATTGGATGTTCCAAATTCCAAACCAAATAGAGGAGTATCTTGGTCTGATGATTCATGTTGCTCATAAATGGAGGATAACGATTTGAAAAAATCTTTCCTGAGTGGCTTGTATGTTTTTTCATCCTCCTTCGAAACAATCAATGGTTTTGTCAGTAATGGCGTTGATGACTACAACGCTGATGGTGTCGATGGCTTCGATGCTTTTGGCGTCAATGGTTTCTACGCTAATGGTGTGGATAGGTTTGACTGTTTTGGCATCGATGGAGCACTGAAGGGGCTCGAACTCCGACTCAATGTAGTTTTTAACAGTTTGTCGTCAAATCGGGACCTCAACGGTTCTCGAGGGGTTTCAGGCTTGTCTCCCTGGCTCTGGAGGGAGCATGGAATAATGCCTTAGCCCATTCCTTGTCAGCTTTTGACGGCGTAACAGGAGCATGGCTTCTTGTTTTCTCTTTCGAGGGCGCTAGAGCTGCTTTCTCGAAAATATCAAGCATTTTTTGCCTGAACACCTCCCAATAGCCAGGAGTCGCCGACTTACTTGGGCAGGCTATTTTTCTCTCAGGCGAGGAATCAGAGGAAGTTGAAGGAGACCTATGGCACCTTGTCTTCATCTTCTTCGATCAAGAGGAGGAATGGTGCAAACTGCTCCTAGAGCGGGAGCATTTTCAGAACCTTTTCCTCTGAGGAGAGTCGCCTCTCGACTCGTCAGACGAGCGCCTTAACAACTGTATCATCGAGAGGGTATTTGAAGGGGGCTAACTGCAGCTAACTTCCCCATACGCCTCAAATCCTTACCTGTCATGGACTGGCAAGACACACAGTCTGCCATCCTGTGCTTGACACCAAGGCACAGCAGACACACCCAACTGGGATCTGTGATTGACATCTTGGCACCGCAGTCTTGGCACTTTTTATACCCGGTTTTCGGGGTCAATGAAGCCGATGACAAGACCATGTTGAAATGTCATAGTTTCAGAAGAAATCGAAGAGTGCCGTAATTCATGAAGCATTAACTATCACAGAACTGTAGCTAACGGGTGCTGTGCGTGTTATATATACACCAGTGATGACGTCAGCCTCGAGACGGAGGCCCTGGAGGGGCATCGAGTCGACTGCATCGACGCACAGTGCCCTCTACCAAAAAAACTGAGGCTATAAAGGAAGATATCTAAATATGAGGAATGCGTGGCAGGACACAATCCATTCGAATGAGAGGGATATGAGGGAGGCAGTAGGAGGAGAAAGGGGAAGAGAGAGTAAAGAGACATAAGATCAGGAAGAAGAGTGAAGGGGAATAAAAGGAGAGAGAAACAGAGATTGTCTGAGAGAATATAGGCCCCACTTTGAACATCATTAATACAATTTTGGTAACAGTGGTAGTGTGGGGGGACCTTTAATCACCTCAGCCAAAAACAGACCCAACACTTAAGAAACGAGTACACAGTTGTACATAAAGGAAGTTTATTATACAAATGCTCCGGGGAGCGGTTAGATGGTGTTGCAGGACCAACCTAACCCAAGTCTCAACAATACATCAGTTGGCAGTCCATATAATTTTTTGCAGCAAAACACACTCCCAGATACATGTTTTTACCCTCCACCCACCAAATATGATTTGACAAAACCTCTTCAAAGAAATCCCATCTTTCCCCAATTCTTCTATTTTCATTGGCCAGGCTTATCTTCATTATTATCTTCAGATCATATTTTAAAACACTCCTCTTCTTGGAGTGGTTGTAGTAGGTCCTGACGTTGGTGCATGGTTTAAACATTACTATTGAAAACATAATTCATTGCTAGCAATAACTGGCCTAAAACCTTTTAACTTTAAGTATGATTGAACATGGTCTCGCAGACTTTTTTTTGCAAATAGAGGAAGGTCTGCTTAACCATTATTTCCTATACACTTTATCTAGCCATCTCCTTTCCACAGACTTCTAGTGCCTTTAAAAGACCTTCTGAGTTTGTGCAGCTACATACAACCTCTGATGACCTAGAAAAATATTTAACCGAACACATGACTAACCCCCTCTAAAGATTTTAATACAAAGGGCAAGATAACATCTGTTCCTTTGCAACTTTTCCAATTTACAGGCCTCCCACTTTATCGCACAAATTGAAACTCCTAAAAAGCTTTAGGCATTTAACTTATCACGTGTTTTACTACTGACCAGAATAAACAAGAAATGATTTTGCTCACGCTCTCAAACATCAGGAGATTATATGGATTACTCATTTACCTGCCTTCTACCTGTTTAGAAGTCAAAAGCGCATTATGCAACAGAGCCCTAACCACTATGTTCTTATTCATTGTAAAAGGGCACTTACATTGAGATTAATGAAACCGCACTCAATTTGCTGCACCTCCAGTCATCAATATGGCACTCACAACATGAATTAATTCCTCATAATAGAAGGGACCCTCTTAACCACCCAGACAGTAGTGAGGCTAGATTAGACCATAGGTGTCACCGATCTCTAGAGTTTAAGCTTACCTTGGGTGACAGGGAAGCCTGGGTTAGGGTGCAAGGAGCCCAATGAGATTGAGGGACCAGTCATCGATACCCATTAGGTGAACTGATCTACAGTCTCATAAAACCAAATGTAACTTACTGTCAATAAAAACAATTGACCCATCCATCGTATTCTTGAGGTCATGTGTAACAAGTGTTGTCATCGTAGGATCGTTTAGGCCCTGATACAGAGGCCACCCAAAGGAGGAATGCAAACGGATGGTCCGAGACAGGAGACATCTGGGTAACAGCAGCCACAGAACCTCTAGATAGGGAGAGCTGGGAACTAGGAATATATTTGGAGTTCCTTACCCTGGATTTATCATTGAAAGGTCAGACGACGCCTGGGAATCTGGTAGGAAGACACCCCGATTGAAGTAGAGATTCTAGGAAAATCCAAGTAGCGAGGAATAAGGCTTAGGCAGTCTCAAAACTAGCAAACGGTGAGAAGAAGATCCAGTTACTGCACAGTGATACAGAGACTCAACGTCAAAACTCACTACCATGGAGGAGTTGCTAGGGGCTCTGGTGGAAGGGAAATTAGCTATAAGCAGACAGCATCAGGGAACATTAACATACCTATAGGGTGTACTTACCATCCAACAAAAATGAAGTAATGGAGCAGTCAAGTCCCCAACTTCTTTATTAATTTTCAAAGATTAGCAGAGACTGCAAAGTGGCACCAGGATTGATGGCTCGGTACGTAACCCCCTTCTCAATGAAATGCTAAGCAAGACTTTGAAACCATTCATCTGGATGGAACTAGGCTATATGATGCCATTAAATAAGGGTTGCTGGAACAGATGGGACCTGACCAAAAACACTACCGATTAAGACTACGACACCTTTGATTGCGACACAGAGTGACCCCAAGACAACTATCATATAGACTGAGGAATCCCATGACCAAAAGGCTTGGGGAGAAATCCTATGAAGAGGATAAACAAATGTTAATTGTGGAACAATTCATTGATTTGGTACCCCCTTACCTCCAGAAAGTTACACATCAACTCCACAAGCCCTCTCTGGAGGAAGTCATCCAAACGGCAAACACATATTGAAGAGCAATGCATTCCAAAGAACTACTTTTCGGAGCCAAGAAACATAAGTGAGGTAAAACCCCTATCAAGTTTGACAGAAAGAAATTCTTCTGGAAATAGATTCAGTCCAGAGAAGACCCATGTGGAAAAGAAAATCAAACCTCCGAGCTCGGACAATAGGAATTGACCTAGACCAGGCCCATGGCTTCAGTTTGGTGTCTGATGTTTTGCCTGTGGCACACCCAGCCATATTGCCCGATTTTGTCCAGATCAAAAGGAGTATCCCAAATACAGTGATCTTCTAATTCCTGGAACTCCGGAAGACTACTAGACTGGTAACGCCAGAGTCTGAAGAGGAATCCACCATTGTAGAGCACCTGCCTGATCCGTTCCCCGAAGCACAGGAGTCACCGAAATTCTTAGCCTCGGCCCCCTGTTCCACAGGAGAAACAGACCACAAATGTGATTTCCCTGTGAGGATCAATGAAAAACCTGACACAGGTTTATTGAATTCCAGGAGTCGGATGAGGACTATTCAAGTAGACCTGATATCCCAAGAAAAGAAATTGTCTAGCTATCTCTCAAGGGGATAGGAAGCTTTACCTCCAAACCCAACTAAAGATTAGTGTTCTGGGAAAACTCTCAATGTCTCTATGAGTCGAAAGCCCGGATTATCTGTGGAAGTGCTCCTTGACACACTTTCCGATATTTGATCGGTGCCTCAAGACGCTTCAGACACATGCGAAAATAATTGACAAACCTTACACCCCTTGTTGGTCAACTCCCAGAGGAAAGGGACCTAGAAGATGGGGTGGAGGTATGAGACAGGGTTCAGTCCTGGAGTAGGTGTACTACCAAGGAGTATGCCAGAACTGATCCAATCCCAGAATAGGGTGGAGGGAGCTTGGAGGGCTCGAGTCCCTAAACCCCCTACATGTGCCTTGATTGGTTAGACTGGTACCACGGTCAATTGTGAAGAACCCTACAACCTCAATTCTGGCCAGAGTTTGTTTAATTGTATTTCTAAACTCCAAGGACAGCAATGTAACACGGTAATGGAAGAACCTAGCGGTCCGCAGAAGGATGCTGACGGCCCAGAGACAGATTTTGATACTCCATCGCCAGTCCAACACAGAAGAGAAAAGCCCAGTTCCCCGTGGCTGAGAGCCAGCAGAACACAGAACCGAAACTCAGTGGGAGACACACCAGAGACTGTTTAAACTGTTGCGCACGGAAAGGGGACAGAGATAAGAACGTTGATACAATTGTGCACTGCGATGACCCAACCCTAGGGAAAAGAACAGTTATAGATTGGGGCCTAGAGTCAGGTGGGACACTGAATGGGAGGAGGGAAGGACCAAAACAGAAAAGAATGGGTATAAAAAGCCCAAAGAAGCAAGTCAGTGTGAAAGGTGTTCAAGTGAGGTTAGGAGGTGGGGAGATGGAGCAAGAGACCAAGTTGAGGACAGAAGGAGGAGGGGAGTGCTGGGGAGTCTCTGGAGGAGTTGGATGAAGAGGGCAGGTGAGATATTGTGAGTGAGAGTCAATAGCAGCAAATGGAAAGAGTGAAGCTGTGATTGGAGAGTATGTGAGAGTGATTGGTATTGGACCAAGAGGAAAGAGGTAGTAGGGTGTAGAGTGAGTGTAGTGTGAATGTAAAGGCTGAAGGTGAGAGAGATAGAGGTGAATGATAGAGAGGGAAAGAGAGGATTCCTAGAAGGAAAGGTTGTGACAGGACAGAGTATTCAGTGGAGGAGAGACATTGTGGAGATAGAGAACAGAGGAGTGTGAGGAGATAGAAGGGACAAAGGAGGAAAGAGGTGAGAAAATAGGAAGACAGAGAGGGAGGAGGAGGAGTGAGAAGATCAGAGGGAGTAGGAGGGGATAAGAAACAGTGGGAGAGAAGGGGGGAGACAAGAGAGGGTGCAAGAGAAGAAAGAGGAAGGGAGAGTAAGGAGATCAGGGAGAGGGGTCAAAGGGAATAAGAGGGAGAGAGAAAGGTATTCATGCACCACCTTGAACATCATTTATACAATTCTTGTGAGAGTAATAGATTAGGGAACCCGTAGGAAACCTCAGAGGGAGTAAGATAAATAAGGCTTTGACCTTTAGGACCACCACTGGTAGTGAGGCTAGATTGGACAGTAAGTGTCATCGATCTCTAAAGATTACATCAACCATGGGGACAAGGAAATACAAAAAAGGTAGCAGGCGCCCCTCTCTCGAAAGAACAAGGCATGATAACCTGTTCAGTGGTTATTAACCACATTGAGAGTGGAGACAAGGAAGCCTGGGTTAGAGCTCACTCGAGGTTGAGGGATCAGTCAGGGAACCCCATTAAGCAAATTGTTCTACAGCCTTGTAAAATCAAGTTTAATGTGTTGTCAATAAAAACCTTCAAATCATGTATCAGATTCATGAGAGTTTTAAAGCCATCTTTGACAATGGTGGGAACACTGTTGACTGAATCTCTCTCCCGGGCTATTCTAACTCTGCCTTACCGATGTCTGCCTCTACATCAGAAGGTCTCCAGTAATCAACACACTTCTGTAAAATGGCCATTCTAATGACAGTTCGGTCTTTAAAACAACAATTCCCAGAGGACCTCACAGAGAGTGTTCATCTTCCCTGTAAGAGGAGACAATTCTTCTTACAGGTCTCAAACAGTGGGTGTCATGGGCTGGACCCAACATGGTTATTGTGGGTACACCCAGCACAAACAGTTTAATAGACACCATGCTCTATCATGAATGAGTAATTGTCCACCAAGCTGACAATAAAATTGAATCAATGGCTTATGGCTGTATAATTATGCAGTCTCAGAAGCCGCCAAGCCAAAGCTAGACATGGCTGATATTCCGTTTTTAACAACTGCCACTAGACTTCTGAGGTACACAATTATAAGGTTTTGGATGAGAGGTGCATACATTTAAAAAAACACGTCTGTCTGTTCGAACTTGACCTTTGTACCTGCCCTTCTGCCACTGCACGTCAGCTGCTGGGGATGTCAAGAGACAGTCACATGTGGTTAGATATGTGCATTATATTTTTGGCATGGAGCATTATGAAAGTGGGGACTGATTACCAGATCTCATTTACAGAAACAGAATTACCTGCATAATTATATTAAAAATCAAAAAAGCTCTGGCTTTCTTCCCTCACAGATGGCATTCGAACACAGTCCCTAACAACTTGAACTCATTGGTTGAAGCACTGATAGGCTGATATAATAGTGACACACCAATGCAGTAGAAAAACATACATGCATGTCAAAAAATGCATATTTAGGCACTGCTACTGTGTTCACGTATTTGCACTGTGGAAGGGTTAATCTGTTTTGAAATGTTATTAGATGTGGTGTGTTTTGAAATGTTATTAGATGTAATCCTATAAAATCAGGTGTGTTGTAGCGGGTCATATTACCGGTTCAGACTCACAAGTGTAAGCCTGTCATGGCATGTGCCTCTGCCCTTACATCAATCTGTTTAGAATAGGTCTGCCCAGAAGTATATTGCGAAATAGGAACAAGAGAAATCAACGACCTTACATATCAGGGGAAGGCAAAACAACAAAAAGGTGTACCGTACCCCAAAGGAGACAAAACAAAATTGAGGTGTTGAGTCAAGGGCAGTACTATTTCGAAAGTAAGGTGACATTTTGGAGCATTTTATGATGACCGTAGCAAGGTCTCTATTCTTAGTGATGGGTCTCAAACTTAAATACAAACATTGGCAAAGCCACAGTTTGTGCTTCACACCTGCTACTATCAGCATCCAGTTAACACCACTATGGCAGTGCCTGGTTTTTCAAATGTTTTGTGGTATGCAGTAGACAGGAAGCAAGTAGGAGTCTGCAAGTAGGACTTCAATGTAAGTTCCTTATTTAAGTTCATTGTCACAAGTAAATATTAAGTACATAGCAGTGACCATACATGTATTTCACACCAAAGATATTTGTTTTTCCACTTACTCATTGCAACTTCTTGTAATGTCCCTTCTCATGTTGCCACTAAGTAGAGCTGGCATAGGCAGTGAAAAATGTGGTAGGAGCCGAGCCAGGACCAAGCATTTTGGTCTAGCTCTAGAAGCCCAACGCTTGCCGAGCCAGAGTCGCATGGTGGCTGGACCAGGGGTGGAGGCCAAGGTGGGTGGCGGCACACAGCATAGGGGATGAGTGGATTCAGAGGGGCAGCGTCATGTTCTTATCGGGAGGGGGACTAGGAAAGAGAGCAATATGATGTTGGTGCTGGGGGAGAGGGACAGCGCTGCTGTTTTGGGGATGACAGCGGGAGCAGGGAAAAAGAAGATGGTGGCACTTGGGGTTGGGTCTGGACAGCATGACTATTTCTTTAATAGTGAGACGAAGACTGGGGGGTAAGGGTAAGGGGAAAAACGCTGTGGAGGTAAGCAAACACTTGACTTACCTTTCAATTCCCCAGCCAGCCTCTACCACGTTGTTCCAGGAAGTGCTCTGGCCACTTCCAGCCAATAAAGTGGCTGGTGTGGGACAGGAAGTCTGGCAGCCCGGACAGGAAGTCAGGTGCCAGGCACCTGAACATGCTACCAGCACGCCTGCAGCATTTCATTTTACAATTTACTGTGTTACGGGGCAGCAGGTGAAGCTCTTGATCAACCCCTGCTTTGGGCAGGCAGTGACCTGAGAGAAGGGTCAAGCCAGAGCCCCAGTTTAGGCCCAGGCTGGCCAGCCCCACCGGGCTCGCACAGCTCTATCAGTAACTATCAAAGTTTGATGATGCTCCTTGCAGATTTCCTGTGAAGTCACTTCTGTTGGTGTGAATACATAGGTATATTAGGAGGTTTACATGTGGCCTGGACAGAACTCTTTCAGCTTAGGTCCTGCATGGATAATGGTCCTACAGTTTTGTCATTTCTTTGTACTACTTATGTGCTAAAATGCCATTTGCCACTAATGCTACTAAAGAGCTGATGGTGGGGAGGGACATGGACGTGAATGACATTGTATGTAACTGTGTGCACTGCGCTACTACGTCTAAAGTGACCTGCAAAACCATTTTGTAAAGTTGGCCACCGAAGATGGAAAATGTTGGGTGTGGAGGGGTGTGTTCACCTGTGTGAGTGAGAAGTAAAATGATCATCTGACGTTTCAAAGAGAAGCTACGTCCCAAAGTCAATGACGCAGGAACAGGGCAAAAGGTGGACCCCTTCAAACGTAAATATGAAAACCAAGAAGTCTACAAAGTATTTTTAGAAGTAGGAACAACTTTTAAATTCACTTTTTGGACCCATCATCAGACAAACATATCTGCACTTCTCGCATATCTGAGCGAGCGTGAAACTTCCGAAAAATGTTCTTTTATTCAACATAAACTCCTTTCCTGGATGCAGGCACAGTCTGCAAAGCTTGGCTGGTTTACAGGAGGAACGAAGCCAATCTGGGTACAGAATGTTTCCAGCGAGCTGCAGCAGCCGAGCCCAGGGAGTGTCATGAAGAAGGCACACAGCGCGCCGCTCACATGCCCTCCTCTTGGATGCAATCACATGGTTGCAGTGAGAGCAAAAAGTACCAGCTGCACAAGCTCTTCCGCTGTTGCTTATTTACATTCCATTCTCACAGAGCGCCCAATACGGGAAGAGACCTCGCTTCTCAGTGTACTGTACATCTTACAGGACTGGACAGCTCAAGGACTATGAAATATGCATTGATTTGAGTCTGTACGAAGTGTACAAAACAACCCTAGTGCTGGATCTAAAACAGATTAAACACCAATACACAACTTGGCCAACATTCAGATCCAGTGACATTCCTTGTTCAAATGGAGTTACTTAAAGGGGTAGGTCACTCAAAAATGCTATGCTTTAAAAATGTTCGGCCATAATCAAAAATATATATTGCCATCATTTTTAAGTTCCTATGGCAAATCATTTTTTAAATTACCATTCAAGTGTTGATTTTCAAGCACTTGGAGGCAGCCATTTTCTAAGCCGGTGCTGTTTTGTGTGTAAAAGTTAATGCTGTGCTCTCGCAGCAACGATCAAACAAATGTTTTGCTTATTGCAGCTTGAGAGCAGAGCATTTTCCAGCATGCACGCAGAGGGATTGTTGATGCTGGCTACACTGAAAAAAGTGGAAAGCAGAGAACCTATTTAAGTGGCGAGTGCAGGCGCCATGCCTCAGTACAGTGTGATTGAAGCTTATTATGTAGGTGTATCTATTTACTCCATGTATTGGCTGGTTCCTCTAGAGTGACCTCACTTTTGCAGCATTAGTGAATAAACACAGCAGGTGGATAGACCTGTGCAGTAAGCGTCACATGGCCCTGATGAGATCAGTTCTTCCCTCTCTCCACTTAAATAGGTTCTCCACTTTCAATCAACACTTGAATGGTCATTGTAAAAATGATTTACCATAGGAACTGTTTTTTTTAAAACAATGCCAATATATATTTTTTATTATGGCCAACATTTATAAAGCATAACCTTTTTAAGCGAACTACCCCTTTAAAGAGGAAAACAGATCAATGTGAAAGCATGGATTTACATTGTATTCAGCAAAAGAAAGGTCAAACATATTTTGAATACAGATTTTCCACACTAAGATGCATGGTAGCTTGGGGGGCACTGTTGCGCACTGAGAAGATGGCCGCTTAGACCCGAGCTCCTGCGCCACCTTCACATCCTGTGCTGATAAATCCATCCTTGGGCTGGCTGAATCGCTGTAGATTGGTGTGCCGGTTGCGGCCGGGCTCGGGCGTTATCTGTGAAAATGTGAGCCCCCGGCGGCGCTTCATTCTCGAGCTCTGCCCCCGCGGAGTTCCGCCGGCGCGAGCGGCGCTCCCGAGCCGAATCCTGGTTCCAGGTGAACTTACCCTACAGTCGAGGCTGCTGGGCGCTGCGGGCAGCTGCTGGGCGGGGCTTTCTCCTTGGCGCCGGATCCTGTATCCTTCTGTGAGGACGCTCTGGAGACTCGTTGCGGCGCTGGATGGTCTACCCTGCCCCGATCCTGGCTTTGACCCGACGCTATTTGCCGGACCACCTCTCCTGATTCTGGTATTATCCGACTCTCTCTGGTGCTCGGTCCTGACGAGGCCAATCCGGCGAGCCAAGTAAGCTGTTGCCGGGTGTGGGGGAGGGGACGCGGAACCCCACCGGTGCCGCTGGCACCGAAAAACCCCCGGCTTTTAATCCCCCAATCTGCACCACCTGCCCCTCCGAGCCCCTCCGCTTGTCTGTGCGGCTGGGGGCCGGCCGCACGGCATACGCGGACCGCTGGGCCCACGCTCCTCTCTTTTCATTTGGGACACCGAGTCTGCTCCCTGTGGGGTGGGCCGCGACCCTACGGAGATCCGTTGCCAGATCCAATATACGTACAGTGAAGACACAATAATTGGGGAGTCTGGTAAGTCAAACAGAGCCTCTAAGACCCCTGGGGGCAAGAAGAAGGGCCCCATGGACACATTTACCAATACGGCTATCCAAACTGTGGCAACTTGCACGCAGCCAGATGAGGAAGAACAGGTTGAAAGGGATGTGTTGGACAGGGAGGACAAACTGGCCACGCTAGTTCAGAACGGATTTCTGGCTGTGAATACTAAACTGGACGAGATAGTAGCTACCATAGGCTCACTGAAGGCCAGGATCGGTAAGGAGAGTGCTCGGGTCACCGAGGCTGAAGGCAGGATAAGTGCTAATGAGGATACTATTGGGCACCACAGTCATGATATATCTTATATTAAAGACACGATGAGCAAGCTCCAGAGCAAGTGTGAGGACCTCGAATCCAGGTCCAGAAGAAACAATGTCCGCGTTGTAGGTGTGGCCGAATCCTTCGGCAAGGGCCAGATAGAGAAACACATGGAAGAACTTTTTAAATCCTTATTTGGGCCTGAGGCACTGTCTGAACACTTCCTTGTTGAGAGGGCGCACCGTACCCTTGCCCCGATGCCCAAGCCGGGGGCACCACCACGAACCATAATTGCTCGTCTGCTGAACTACAGAGACAGGGACACAATCCTCCGTTTGGCTAGAGAGACCGGCACATTGCATTACGAGGGAAACTGTATACATATCTATCCTGACTTTTCCGCCTCTGTCCAGGCTAGCAGGCGGTCATATGAACCTGTTAAGAGACTCCTTAGAGAATGGCAGATCAAGTACGCCTGGATGTTCCCAGCCAAAATGAGAATCCAACATGCTGGAAGGTTGCACTTTTTTGAGAACCCATCTGAAGCCTTATCCTATATCGAATCTTCCATACCCCTCCCTCCGAGAGGGGATTGACCTGCCCCGAACAATAGACCCCGGCCGGCGGACTAGGAATCACATATTTTCATGATTTGGCATTCAGTGGCTTTTTGGCCCATGTGATGGGAGATAACAGTCAGCCATCTCCTGTGTGAGGTGGTGCTGGTTGCCGGGGATGGCGGTCATGTGAGGCAACATGGCTACCCCGGGAGTACTCCACAAGTTCGGGATTGGTCACTGTCGAGTTGGGGTAGACGGTGAGGGTGGTGGGCGGGGTGGTATGGGGAAAGTTGGGGACTGTTTTTTTCGAACCCCACGGTGTGTAGTTGGATGGTTACCCAGCTGCATGGGTCTCTGTTTCTGGAAAGTTTTTTTGGAGAATGGTTATAAGTTACGGTTGAAACAAGTGGTCTGGAGAGCACTGACATGGTCCATTATGCCTGACTTGACGTCTGAGGGTTTTGGGTTATTATCCTTACAATTGTTTTGCAGGGTTCGGCTCACGCTTTGAGGGTTAAACTTGTTTCATGGAATGTAAGGGGTCTAAATAATCGTTTGAAGGCCAAGAAGGTGGGCAACTACATGGTCAGGCATGGGGCTCAGATTATTATGCTGCAGGAAACCCATACTGTTGGGTCTGATAATGATTTACTGTTGCCTGGCTGGGGCAAGTCCAGGTTTTGTACCAACTATTCATCCCAGTCCAGGGGGGTCGCTACGCTTATACACCCGAATCTTGGGCTCCGACTCGAAGGCCATAAACTGGACCCTCAGGGTAGGTATGTTCTGGTCTGGGGTACGATCGCTGGTCAGCAGATTATTTTGGTCAACACATATGGGCCGAACATTGATGACCCTGCCTTTTATACGGATGTATACCAACTGATCTCTGCAATAGATATTCCTAATATAATCTGGGGAGGGGATTTCAATATTGCTATGAACTCGGGACTTGATAGATCCAGCACGATTGTTAGAGCACCATCCAGGGCTGTCCTCACTATGCAAAGTATCCTTTCGCAGCTCTCCCTAGAGGATGCCTGGCGTGTCCTTCACCCGACTGCGAGGGGATACACGTACTATTCATCGGTGCATGATTCCCAGTCCAGAATCGATTACTGGTTTGTCTCCCCCTCTTTGATCGCAGGAACACAGGCATGTGAAATACTGGCTCGCACAATGTCTGACCATGCCCCTATAACACTGGAGGTCACGTATCATAACTGCCCTAGACCCTCCAGGAGATGGAGGATGCCTGGGGGTTTGCTGAGGGACCCCGGGGTGGTGGAGGCACTGCACACTGAGATTTCTGAGTTCCTCGAGATTAACATCGACTCAGTCGATAAATGCTCCACTGTGTGGGAATCCTTCACGGTCTGGGTCAGGGGTACGCTACTTTCTAAATCTGTGGGTCTTCTTAAGGGAGTGCGGGCTGAACTGGCCCTGACGGAAGGCAAACTGAAAGTTCTGGAGGACACTTATGCTCGCACCCATGACAAAGCCTTATTAGCTGACATACAACAACACATCCAGGAATTTAACAAACTAGCCTCCAGGGAAGTGCAGTTCATTGCCACACCAATCCGAGCCTGGAGTTATGGCGAGGGCAACAAGGCGGGTAGGACACTCTCTAATCTACTCAAACAGGACAGGCACACTGATCAAATTACCAGCATACAGAAACCCAACGGTGCGGTTTTGGTTAATGAGAACGAGATTAATGCTGAGTTTGCTGGGTTCTACGAACAATTGTACTAAAATAGAGACACTAAATCGGCTACTGAGATAGGGGCATACCTTGCGGCATTGTCGATGCCGAAACTCCAAGACGAGACCCGACTGACACTGGACCAACCTATCACTGCCGATGAGATCTCTGCGGCGATTAAAGATTTAACGTCTAATAAAGCTCCAGGATTAGACGGCCTGGGTGCAGGATTCTACAAGGAATACAGCGCTGAGCTTGTTCCATTGTTGCTGCGGGTCTGGGAAGAATCCCTTGAATGTTATATATTGCCTACATCCATGAGAGAGGCGTTGATAACTGTTCTCCCTAAACCTCGCCGCCCTCCACAGGATATGTCGTCCTATAGACCGCTATCTCTTATTAATACAGATGCCAAAATATTCGCCAAGGTACTGGCCAACAGGCTTTTACCGGCGGTTCCGACACTTGTGCGGATCAGAATGGGTTTGTCCCCGCTAGATCTACTGTGCTTAACCTGCGTAGGCTATTTGGCATAACGGCCAGATTGACCTGGGAAGAAACGCTGTGGCCGTTTCATTGGATGCTGAAAAGGCCTTCGATTCTGTGTCCTGGGCCTACTTACTAGCAGTACTTGAGGCATTTGGGATAGGCCCGAACTTCATCAGGTACGTGAAATTGCTTTACACAAAACCTGGGGCCCGGGTCCTAACCAACAAGGCCATTTCAGATATGTTTCTTCTGGGACGGGGCACTAGGCAGGGCTGCCCGTTTTCACCTATACTATTTGCCCTGACAATAGAACCAATGGCAATAGCGGTCAGGCTTCGACATTCCAACAGGGGCATTAACCTAAAGGGGGCGACCCAGTGATCTCGCTGTACGCGGACGACACGCTCCTGTATATCCGTGAACCGAAAAACAACTTGGAGCCTGTGATGGCGGAAATTCAAGAGTTCACTTCATACTCTGGCTACTCCATAAATAAGGATAAATCGGAGGTCTTCCCTCTCACACCGGCAACCGGCTGCCCTAGCTCATTGGGTGGGCTGAAATGGTCTAGTGAATCCATCAGATACTTGGGAATACTTGTGTCACACGGTAAGGATAGGTTATACGCTGATAACCACAACGCCACATTACAGGCCCTAAAGACCAAGCTTCTATTATGGGACCGCCTACCAATATCATTACATGGCAGGGTAGCGGTTCTTAAAATGGTAGTTCTACCTAAACTGCTATACCTGTTTGTAAACATACCGATTTGGCCGGGAAGACTCTTCTTCACTAAACTTAAGTCAATGGCTACAGCCTTCCTTTGGCATGGGGAGACTCCCAGAATTGGGTGGGGAAAAATAACTGAACCATACTCGTCGGGCGGCCTGGCGGCCCCTGACTTTGAATTATATTATTATGTGTCCCAGGCCCAGTTCTCTAAGTATTGGTATTCCAGGGATGGCGGCCCACCGCATGTTGAGGTGGAGGAACTCACCACCGCTCCCACGAACATACAGTCCGTAACCTTTGATGCCCACTATAAAGACACGTGTGATTTCAACCCGGTTAGTTGTACTGTTAAGGCCTGGAGGGCAATATTTGGGAAACTGGCATTGTCGACCCTGTATAACCCGGAGGTCTCTCTCTGGAACTACCCTGGTATCCCTCTGACACATGATGTTTGTCTGCGATCAGCCTGGGACCCAGGGGACGAGATGCGCCTGGGAGATATGTTCATTGAGGGGAAATTCGCAACCCTTCAGCCGATAACTGGTGCGCTCGGCAGAGGCCCACTAAGGGTACTGCAGTACTACCTTATGAGATCGGCTTTCCAAAAACACTGGGCAACCTTCCCTGATGAACCCCCTACGCACCCCTGCGTTCAGATGATCATGGCCGGGGACCGCTTGAAGGTGTCCAGCCTATATGCCATAGTACAGAGACACTCACCAACAGCTAATCTGAGCAGAGATAAATGGGAGAGAGATCTCCAGATCCCTCTAGATGATAGAACTTGGGACAGGTACTGCTCTCTCACTAAGAAGGTTTCCTTAAACGCCAGACTACGAGTAATCCAGTTTAAAATCCTTAACAGGTTGCACTACACCCCTGCCAAAATAGCCACGTTCGCTTCGGATGCCCCGAGTCAATGCCCCAAATGCAAAACAGATTATGCTGGCTCGTTCCATATGTATTGGAGCTGCCCGGTGGTGACTGAGTTCTGGCGGGAGGTGGCAGATGTACTTGATGAAATCACACAAATTCCCCCGGTGTTGATTCCACAGAAATACTTATTTGGGGATATAGGAAAGTGCTCCGAAAAGATCAGAAGACTATTTAATGTCACATGTGCAGTGGCCAAAAAATGTATTCTGCAACAATGAAAAACCCGGCACCACCCACTGTGAAACAGTTCCTCCGTGAGCTGGTCTGTGTGAACGAGGCTGAAGAACAGTTTGTCCTCACACGCCCTTCTGTGAGCAGGCCCAAGGACATTTGGGATCCCCTCAGAATGTTTCTTTGTGATATGATCCCTGATGATGACAGTGATGTTTAGACTCGATGCCCCTGGTTGATTCAGGTTATATGTACTGCTACCTCTCTATTTCCGAATCATGTTGATTTTAATTTGTACAATGCTGCTGGTACTGTGTTTGTGTTTCCAGACCACTAATAAAAAAGAGTTTAAAAAAAAAAAGATGCATGGTAGCTTGCGCATTCAAAAATGGCTGCTAGTTTCAGCTTGTTTCCAGAGAGCTTCCTTAGAGACAGTCATCCAAGATGGCTGCCTCCATGGAAGAGCTCAAAGAGTTCCGAAATGGGCAGGAATGGGGGAAGTAGCCATAGGGATTAGCATGTCTAAGGGCAGGAAATAGGAGGGATTCAATAACCGAAAAACAGTGTATACCTCCTCAAATGTTATCTCTATTGAAAAAGCATTACAGACCCTCATTCAAAGCCCATATTTGAAGCTCTTATGTTAAAGCTCTTATTTTAATGACAATAGTTTCGGCTTAAAGGTAGCACTTTCAATGCCACCTAATAGCCCAAACTAATAAGGATTATGACAAAAAGTTTGACCAAAGTGGCAATGATAAGGATTACCAGTCACCTAATTTGCTCTGACAAAATGTAAAACAATACATTCTAATGTCTGCCTTATATGTATGTAATTGTGGCTCTTGCTTAATCAACTGCAAAGTTCCTACCTGTACATTGTGAGGTTTAAACGTGCCTGGTTCCAGCGTAGAAAACACTCTTTTATGTTTGAAGACCTGCTGTTGGGCACAGTCTTTGGCAGATGGAGCTAGATTGGTCGTTTTCATTTTAAACGACGTTTCCTCTTTCTGTAGTTTATTGTGATCACGTGGGGCCTGCCCTTCTGTGGCTGAATCCAACTTCTGAGAATGACACATGCTCTTAGCCATGCTGTTTGTTTCAGAAACGTGCATGGCTTGTGGATTTGATGCACACTTTTTTCCTTTTGAATGAAAGTTAATATTTGCTTTTCTGGGCATACCCTTGTTGCTGGCTGTTGTCGAAAATGCTTGCTGGGAAGCGGCAGAAAGAAAAGCTTCCATCTTTGTGTCTCCTCCTCCAATAATATTTCTTAAAGATGTCTCACCGTTTGTGAAGGCGTAACTGTGCACATGTGTTCTAGCCTGATTTCTCTGACTGAAAGTAGCTCTGGCAGCTTTCGCAGGTGATATTGCACCCTGTCCTGGTAACATAATTTCGCTGCTTTTCCTTTTAACTGATCCTGAAGGGGTCAAGTCAGATGTGCATGCCTGTGAAACAAAAGACTTCCTTACTGCTGCTTTTGGGGCTTTATTTTCCTTCTGTGATATGGACAAAACATGTTGCGAATTGCTCTGCTTTTTCTTTCTGTCAATTGTACTGTTCATATGGGAAATTTGCTGCAACCTACTTTTGAAAATTGGAATCATTCTAGGTGTGCCATTATTTTGGGAACTGCTATGGACCACAGATGAATGTTCATTTAGTCCCAATAAGCCTGAATTCTTCATGCATGCGCTTGTAGCTTGAGATGTCGAATTTACATTTGAGAAAATACTCGTTGTTGGTTGACAGCTGGAGATCACTCTCCTCTGGTCACGAGTTGTGCTGTTAGCTATAGATAGCTGAGAGGAAGTAGATTTGATAACAGACACTACTTGGGTCATGGACGGCCTTGCGTTCGATTTACCACTGAGGTTTGCAGGCCTGGACTGTATTTCCTGCAACCAAGCACAAGGCATGCAATACAATGATTACAACTGAAAGCCAATGCAATTATCTTTTGCCAATTTACTTTTGTGCCAAACAATATTTAAATATGTAACTAGAGGTAACAACCATGCAGAACTACAAACCACCGTTTTCAAAATACTATTTGGCTTGTAAATCAGGTACGTGTAAATGCAGCTCTGATGACACTGGGCAGTTGACAACTTTACCTTGTGGCTAACTTCTTTCAAAGCATTGGTGAGGAAAGGTCATAGAGCAGTACAAGTCTAGTACTCGCACCATGCAGGAGGGAGCCAGCCACTCACCTCCTTTGGATGATGTACCGAATCTGGTGATAAAGGCAGTATCTCTGTGTTCCACACGCTGTTTTTATTTTTAACGATTGCCTTTTTGACTCCATTGCTGCACAGACCAGTAAAATAAATTGCAGCACTGCAGTGTGTGCAGAACAACATATTTATGTTATGTTTTATTAGGATCTGTACCACGCACCACTGCCACTTACATGGTCTCAAAGGAGCTCTGGCAGATCTGGAAGATAGTGGGTGAGTTTGGTTAGTTGGGAGGAGAGGGAAAGGCCAGGTTGCAGTGCTTTGTGTTGAGGTTGTAGATCAGAAGTACCATGAGCACTGTCTGCTTGTAAGATTTCCAGGTTTGAAGTGTAGAAAGTATTGAAGGCCTTGAGTTCAGAGGGGCAGCCTTGTTTTCATAGTGTGGGCGTGTGTTGACAAGAGGCTGAGTATGTCAGATATGGTTAATTTGAGGATCATACCATTGAAGAGTGCAGCACCAAACAATACTGTACATTATACTATTGCAGAGGGATACACAACATAGATGTGCGTATTATACCACTGCAGAGCACTTCTAAAACAGTGGAGGGAGATATAGGAAAGAGTGGAAGAAAGAGATGGAGAACGAAATTTAGTGTGTGTTGGTGGGAGTGACGTAGGTGTAACGTAGTGTCCACTAGAGCCAACATAATTCATAGCTGTGCAGTGCCTCCAGATGGCTAAACTGTGAGAAGGAGCCTCAATGGCTAAGAAACTCACCACAATTTTCAATAACTCACTTTCCACATCAAATATTTGGAGTACATCACAACTTTATTAACAAAATATTGTACATCCTGCTTTATCTGACTTAGGGTTTGGCAGATGTTCTTTGGCAACATTCTCCCCACATCACATCCCGAAGTTACAGGGGCTCATTCCTCAAGGGAATTACAACTACTAGTTGCAGGGCAACACAGCTGCTCTTCTATTCCTGAAATATCTCCAATCTCTTCCCTCACCTAGGAATCTCTTTGGGGATGAGATGAAATAGTTACTTACCTTCTGTAATATTCTTTCTGAGGGGTACAGTACCACATCACAGATACCTAATCTTTTGAAATGTCTATCAGGTGCATGCTGTTTCAGAATTCATTCTCACAACCACTTCGTACGTTGCAGAGGTCTATGCTATCTCCATCACAGCAAAAGTGGCATCCTTTGTACCAGAAGTGACATGCTAAGTAGATGGATTATGGAGAGATGGCAAACATAATGCACACATTTCTCTTTCCTTTATATAGCGGAACAGTATATAAAATGGTAACATTGACTCATGAACAGTTTAGAATGTAGTCATGTGTGCAAAGGTGGTATTTTATTTAAAACACTTCAGGCTTTTTTTCTCAATTAGTCTACACATGATGCTCCCCAAGACTAAGAATGGAGGCTACTGTTAGCAAAGTACCAGTATTTTAGGCAGTTCCTGGTTTCTCCAGTCCAACGGTTCTATGATGCTGCATTGCTCAATGTTACCCTTGGGATTTACAGCAAAACAGAGCCATTTGAATGGAGAAACTAGGACATTCCTTAATATGTTGGTTCTTGACGAAGTGATGGCCCTCTACTCTTCAAAATCCACTTACTTGACCCTTGCAAAGAGCGTATCTACCAGGTTATAGACAGGGCAACCAGCACTAAAATAAAACGTTGGTTTCCCAATAAACCTGTAGGGCAGAGGCTAACGTTATCTTCAAACCAGTAATCAATTCTCAGTGAACATTTGCAGAGCCTCTTGAGCCCACTGACATCAGTTTCCCTTTCGCCCCGGGTCACAGATGCTAGGGAATTGTAGAACTGCCACTTCAAGAAAAGGAAAAAAACCATATACAAGCAGCCTTTTGGAGGGGTAGGTGGGACGGGTGATTATGAATCTAAAGCAGGAGTACCATATGTATCAGAAATAACATTACCAAAGGTGAGTAACATTTTCTAACCACATACTCATCAACCTTTGAAAGCCTTCCAAAGCTGTAACCAGAGGATGGGGGACGGAGTGCAAAAAAATCCTCCTTACACCAGAAAGTTCTGTAGAACAGAGTGTCCTTTTCACACAATCTCACGAGCCAGTATTAAGATATTAATACTTTGTGAACATGTGAAAAGATGCACACATCACTGCCTCACAATGCCCAACAACGGAACTCCTCTCTGCAATAAAAATGTAGCTGCCTGACCTTTTGTGGAATGGGCCCTTTAGCCTTCAGGAACATCTTTGTTTGCCAGTCATAGAACGTATTGGTGCACCAGAGGATCCACCTAGAGATGGTCAGCTTGAAATAGCTTTTCCTTTTCAAGAGCCTGATAAATCAAAAAGAACTGGTCAGCCAGATGGAGCTCTGTGGCAACTATGAAACTCAAGGCCCTTTTAGAGACCGCCCATACAAGTATACAAGTTTGCATTACCTGCAAACCCTGCAGCACTGCAACCCTTCTAGCTGAAGGTAGTGCCACACAATTTTAGAAGTAAGCAGATTCCAAGGACAAAAGTTCATAGGCTCAAGGAGAGACGCCATCATAGATGCTAGGAGCAAATTAAGGTCCCACGAGGGGATCACTAAAGGGTTGGGGTGTAAGTCGGTAACCAGCCCTTTCAGAAACTGGAACATAGCTGTACTGTAAAATATGGCCTCTTTTCTCACATCCTCTTAAAAATGGAGAAGGCTGCAAGATAACCCTATACCATACTAACTTTACAGTTATAGGTAAATAGAAGCTTCTGATCATTTGCAATCACAATGCCCAAATAACATACCCAATTCTGCATCCACCACAGTCTCAGCATGCACTCAAGAGGAGCAGTAGATCTACAATATTACTGACTTTGTATTGTTGGTTCTCAACCCTGAATAATTCCCAAATATATGTCTATCCTGAATAATAGTTGCCAGGTTACCAGTCAGGTTAATCAGGAACAGCGTTATATGGTCCAGGTATAATTGAATTATTAATCGATGTAAGTGGAGTTGAATTTACCAGGATGGATGCCTCTCCATAATGTCCGTGGCAAAAGGCACGATAGCAAGGGTGAACTGGGGGGACAAGAGGGGAGAAACCCTATTTAGTGCCCTTCTCCATAGGCATAAGTATAAAGGATCACTCAACTGAGTAGAATGCCTTCACGCAATCCAGTAGAATGTATACTGTTAATCAACTCGGATCCAATGGATGAAGCAGACCAAAGACTCTACAAAGGTTAAACGAGGTAGACCTGCGCGGGATAAAGCCTGATTGATCTGGCTTCATGCAAGCTGGCATGAGTGGAAGCAGCCCATTAGCTAGAATTTGTGCTCGAATATTATTGTCCCCATTTCTCAGAGAAATGGGTCTATAAGCTGAGCAATACGTTTCATCTTTATGGGACTTTTATAGCTTCCCTGGTGGTCTTTGGGAGTTCCTTAGCAGCAATTGCCTCATGGAATAGCTTATTTGGGCAGGGCACCAGCAGTTCGGGGCAAGCCTTATAGAAATTGGCCAATAAGCCATCTGGACATGATGCCTTGCCACATGCTAAACTTTTAATGGCTCATTTAATTATTCTTCTACTATAGGTTCTTCCAAGGCATCTCGATCAACCCATTCCAGCCAATGCAGTCCTGCGTAATCAAGGTGTTTATTAATTCGATCATCATTCATTGTCAATTCGGATGGATATAGTGCAGTGTAGTAGTGCAGTTTTGTGTCTAAAATGGCCTTGTCAGTATACTGTAAGATCCCCCCACGCCCCTCCTTCAATCCTTTGTAATTTTTTTAATCAGGCTAGTGTTTCTCTCACCCTTAATCAACCAGGCTAGCATATGACCCGGTCGTGTCCCCACCCACCATAACTGCAGACAGTCCCACCACGTCTCAGGAACTTAACCTTACTCTAAACTGCATTCCTAAAATCCTGCAACGTCGTGTGTAGCTCAGCAAGTATCTAATTATACCCACTATCTATATACCTGCCCTAGAGGTATCTGAGTCTATTTTCATGATTATCTAAATGGGTCCGACTGGAGCAAAGAACCAAAGCTTTCCTAGACATACAGATCCCCTTCACTTAACACTGAAAGCCCCCGGAGGGTTGAATGTGATAAAAACGAACATTTGTTGCATTTAATGTATGAGATAATTACTCTGCAAAAAGCTAAATCATATAGAGCTTCAGATTAGAACCTCCACCCTTTACGTGTAAGGTAAGGAAAGAGGAAATTCATAGTAACCTCAACCGGGAAATGCTCAGACTATCTTATGACTAGAATTTTAAATCCTGCACTGAGCATGCACAGATGTTGAGGGTAAATCAATCTATGTGAGAAGCAGCCGCCTCATGGGGGATGAAAAAAAATAAACTCTTTACTTTGGAATGCCTGGACCTACACCCGCCCAGGATCCTGTAAGCTTGCAAAGTTGTGCTATAGCTCTCACTGAATTTGACATTTCGTGTAGACCTTATTTGAATGATGCAATTCTACAACTAAAATTGTGTTGAAAGTCCCTTCCCAGCAGTGGTCGAAGTGGGCGGTGGCAGTTGGGAGGTGCGCCTCTACTTTTTTCTATTAAGTTTTACTGTTCCTATACTTTTATTTTAAAAAGAAACCGTTCCAGAATGGTTTCGTTTTAAAATAAAAGTGTAGGGAGAAGTTGAAACTTGCACTTTCAGTGCACTGCACTGACGGTTCCCTTAAACAGCAGTCACATGTGTTTGGGGGTTTGAATTGTGAATGGGGGCGCGATGGGGTTTGTGGGGAGCGGGCGCTTGACAGTAGGGAACATAGTTCCTCTACTTCTTTTCATACACTTCGACCACTGCTCCCCAGATAATAGCAGCATCTTTGCGGTCAAGCAACATACCCTTCACTAAGTTATAAAAGGAAGACGAGCCCACATTGGGTGTACAAATGATGACAAATAGATTTTTTTCCATGTATTTCCCCAACCACTAAAAGGGGCCTTCGCTCACCATCTTGTACTGTTTTTTGAAGGTTGAAATTCTTGGTGTGATGAATTAGAGAAGGAACCCCCCTAGCGTGCGTGGATAATGATGAACAATATCAAAGACACCCCCATCGCCTAATGATGCCGCTTATGGCCAAAGTAGAGGGTGTTTTTTTTTAAATGGGGCTACTGTAATATCGTGATGATCTAAATAGGATATCATTTTCCTAACCTTAATAGGATGATTAAACCCTATAAAGCTCAATAATTTCACTCGAATGGGACATTTATTTATGAGTCGCAATCCAGGCATTTATAGCCAGAGGATTCAGAACAGCGCTCATTACAGTGAACGCTAACAACAATCACCAATACAAACCACAGACAGATTGTCCATATATATTGCCCTACACAGGCAGGTTTCACATTATTTATACCCATTTCATTGCTGCTGAAAATAGAAAGTCCTGATCCCTCCCAATGCAATCACCCCATAGTTCCAACTAGCCCAAATGTCCATCCTATATAATACAACTAACAAAGTTGACCATAAGCAATAATATCCCATACCCGACCTTTCCTGCTCTAACTGGAAACTAGTACTAACCAGTGTAAAAACCTTCCCCACTGAACAACCCCTTCACAATAAAAATAGAAAAATAAATAAAACCAAAAAATATTGTTATAGTGCATTTTACAGTGTGGAGCTCATAAACCTTCCCCATCACTTGGCCCACTCGGCATTTTCCTTAACAGAGTTTGTCACAGAAGTAATACCATCCTTGGCTATATAGCAGGTTGTACAGACAACAAAGTATCTGATACACGAAAGCCATGACTTATGTCTGACTGTTGTGGCCCACCCCCGGATCACCGGAGTGGGCCACGCAGATGTCGGGATCACCCAACGGATACCTTTGGGGCTGCGCTCACGCAGCCGACATTCAACAGGGGGCACCCTGCACGCCCGGTTCACCGGGGCAGGCCACCGTGACTGGGGGCACCCAGCAAACTGCGGCCCGACTCTGGGGCACCCAGGCAGCGGTTCTCCCAACGGCCGTGATCACACAGCAAGTCCCTTCACCAGGGACGGCGTTGCCCAGCAGGGGCACGGTCCGGAATGCCCGGCTACATGGCAGGCCTTGGGCATACTGCATGGCACCAGCATGGTGCTTTACACACGACACAGGACTATGCTCTTGGTTCGACTAACGAGCCGGAAACCGCTCGTTCTTTTTATTAGTTTGGTCACAAGGTTACCACCCTGTGACCATGATGCAGTTCCTGGGAGCTACCATTCTACCCAGGAGGGGTGACATGCAACACTCCTCCTTTTTCATAACAACAAAACAAAACACAAAACCACACTGCACTGCAGACAATAGTACTAGGAATACACATACCACTAATCTTCACACCTTTCGGGCAACAGGTTACTCACAGGGTGACAGTCCGGGTTGGTGAATTACTGGTGACACGTTGGAAACACTCCCCCTGCAAACACACTCTTTATTAACCTGGGTGAGGGGGCCTGGCCCCACTGACACACCCCCACCGTTCACATCCGGCACCCCCCCACTACAAACCCACCCCCATAGGAGCACATTTTAAGCAATCTTTTGGCCGGGCCAGTCTCGGTCTGCAGACTCCCTGCTTTGATGTGTATGATCGCAGGGCCTCCAGAGGACCAGTACAACCTCCACTGCTGTGTTTTCAGGGCAGTTTGGAATTCAAGGGCCGGTAAAGCCACACCTGGGAGCGCCAGGGGCCACCTCGGACTAGACCTTAGCTGTTGGGGCAGCTGCCATGACAGGCTGCTGGCATTGCCCCAAACGGGCCAGCTCACAGTTCAGGTTGGGCAACACTGCACCTAGGAATGCCAGGGAGCCACCTCAGTCTAGTCTCTGGATAGTGGCAGGAAGACCATGGCAGCCCGCTGGCAAGGTGTCGGTGACAGACAAACGGGCCACTCCCGTAGACCCCCCCCCCCCAACCGGGCTGATGCAGGGATGCAGGATGCCACTCTGATCACAGGCGCACAAGCACTCACAAAACTGCCCTCCTGTAGTGAAAAGAAGAACCTGCACCCCCCTGGGGCCAGCCCATAGTGCAATATCACTCCTAATCACTTTCCCACACAAGTAAGAAGCTATGCGAGGCACATTGAACTGAGTCTGGAAGAAAGCCAGTCACTCAGAAGATTTTATGCTTGCATTTATTTACTACAGTGACTAATCAGAATCAAGCAGCAGTTTTCAATAGTATGGGAATGAAAGTGGAAGCTGAATAATACAAATTATCAGTTACAGATGAATATGCAATTGATTTTACGCTCTTAGGAATCGTTGATGACGAAACGATAGAACCACACCCAGGACCGACGCCACTCAGTGTGCCCGGCACCCCTCAGGGACTGGCCTAGCCCCCAAAAGCCTGCACCAGAGCGGGGATGTGATGCCAGGAGCCTCTGCCCTCTAGTGCTGGCTGGTCATCCAGGCGCTGTTTCTCTCCATGCGCGCGTCTTGCAAACAGCCCAGGAAGAGTCCTCCCCTAACTGGTCCAGGTAAAGTTCTCTTATTAGTGGCTGCATGTCAATCACTATAACGTACCAGCTCTTCGTGAACCTTCTAGGCTAAAACCTTCCATGCAGCAAAACATGTTTTCGACTGGAAAGTTACTGTCGGCTATCAGGCTCAGTGTACGTTGTTGTGGGAAGCGCCTTTCTACATTCCTGTGTTATCAGTGCACCTGACTCGCAGAGCGCAGAAGAGAATAGCTGTACCTGGCTCCTACAAGCTTCGCAGGGCTTCATGCAAAACGAAATGTTTATGTCTCGAAGGGCCTTCGAAGTTAACCCCTCGCAAGCATGCTGGCTGACTCAGATCAAGAGGCCTGGCTGGTTCAGCATTTTCCTCCACACTTCGAATAAGCTCTAAATACACGCAAGATAGCTCAGTAGGTTAATGCACGTGCAGGTTACTGCAAGTGCCTAGATGCTTTTCACGACATTCCACCCCTTTCGAAGTGAGGCCTGAAAATGCTGACTCAGTTCCATGATTTCGAAGCGTGTACGGTGTGCTGTAGGTCGATCAAACGTTTTTCTAGTGCAGTCATTCTATTATAGAGAAAAGTCATTCTGCGCAAGAGTCCAATGAAAACTATAGCAATCAGTATTAGGGAAATCAGCAGCCACAGCAAGGGATTTAGCATTATATTAAGCAGCCTTGTGGAGGAGGGAGACCATCCAGTGAATACATCCCACCAATGGTGAGTAGTAACTGATTGCAGATGATCAGCAGTTTTGATTAATTGATTCCTGTCAATCATCATCTTGCACTCTGCAGAGATAAGCGAGGTAGCTAACGTTTGGAAATCCTTCCAAGCGGTTTCAGCAAATTGTCGATTACTCCATAGGGTAGAGTCCAGTTAAGCAGTTGCGTGAGTTTGGCATGCAGAGTAGCGTGAGACCATCGGGTCAATGAATATAAGTTGTGTGAGTAACAATGTCTAAGATAGTCACGACCTGATCTACACAAAATTCTTGAGGGTTTCCTAGCACCCTATAATTATTAATAAGCAAGGAATGATTAGCAACTATTCAGGCATTGTGCTGGTCTATCTGGAAAATGTCAGTCCCATTAATGTGGTACTTCATCCAGGTGCAGTCCCCGGCTATGGGATGCATGCATGGGTCCGGAATCCTCCCAGTTTGGGGACACACCACCTCTGATCCCAGGACATGCAAGTGTGACTGTGGATGGTGTAGTTTTGGCTGTCTAACCATTCCCCTCATATCTGCGGAACCCACCAGGAACCATTTATTTTCATAGGCAAAACTATAAAAGGGCACCATATTTCTAAAGCATAAGCGGTTCTAGTAACTTGCATTAAAGCGTGGCATGTGTTATTCATGCAATCAAAAGCAAGCGGTTTAATCCATATGTTTGCTGGTAACAGTAGCTCTGTGTGCCAGTGGGTTGAGTATAGTCGCCCCCACTCGGAGCGAAAAGCCAACACCTGCTGATTTAACAAGGTTTGCCATAAAATGCATCGGGTTTCTTTAGCAGTCTTATTGACCTGCCCTATGGCAGAAAAGATGTCTTCATAGCTAAAATTCTGCCATCTCCAATGGTTGCCAATACTTTTAGCAGTGTTTCGCAGGGTAGGGCTTATCAATCGGCCCCACTGGGCCAGAAGCTTTATAGCAGCGCTGGCATCAGAGCCCATGGTGGCTAACTTATTGTGCACAGTTTCACTGAAACTGTAATACTGAAACATTGCCTTGTGACAAGTCTATATCTAAGTGTGCTTCTGTAATAATAGAGGCATGCATTATGGACCTGCAATTTAAATGTTGTCTTACTATGGAAAATCTAGCATGTGTACAGTTTCTACCTTTTGTGATTTAAAGAACACCATTCTCCAAGTGGCATGCCCGCCATATACAATTAATTTTAGATACAAACGCCATACTACCATCCGGCAGTGGCTGTTTCATCGCACAATTGTATAAGATGCATTTAGTCAAGTTATAGTCCACAAAATCTTGGCGAGTACACTCGCTGCAGTTCTTGGGGCAGAAAAAACATGAAACATCCAACAAATTGTTGGATCCATTCACTGAAACATTTGGCCCTAGGATTTCATAAACACCAGTCATATGAGTCAGTGACAAAAGGTGCCCGACAATATGCCAAGCCAGTACATTAGCAGTTCCATGTGGATACTCATTGGTAGCGCTTTTCTCACAGGGTACAGTGTGATTGTTATCATCATGCAGGACTGGAGCATAAGGTGTAGTGCAAGCGATTCTCAGAGTCCATGTAGCGTCTTGCATTAACCCATTCTTTACAGAGAAAGCGTGTGCTTGGCAGGTCAGGAGCACCCACAGCAAGGCAAGTCCCATCCCCTTCATGTTGCACTATGTTCGTGGTGTGAGCCTAGTAGCAGGGATATAAACAGGCATGTCAGAATTCTGCAATAATACACCTTGACTTCCAACACCTTGACTTAACACCTCCCCAGCCTCAGGCTTTTTGTTTGGATGGTGAACCCACACCTTTTTCCCGGTGCTACCGAAGCCTCCTTCACCCCTCAGTGTGGTGTCTGGGGTTTACTTACTTTCAACCACTAGGGGAACAACTGCTTGCTCATAAATCAATTGTGCAATTCGGTCATATTTGGTTATTGGTACCGCAGATGCACCAGCATTATGTAAAAGTACCGAAACGGTCCATCGATAATCAGAATCAATCACACCTCCCAAAATGTCAATGCCTTTTTTTGTCAGGCTGGATCGTGCAGCAATGCGTCCATAAGTCCCAGCCGGCAATTTGATGCCAATACCCAGCGATATGGATTTGGTTTGCCCCGCTGGTATAACATCATCTTCATAGGTAGATAAATCAAGTCCAATTCTGCCTGCCGTAGCTTGCACAGGCAGCTTTGCTTCTTTGTCGGTTTTCCACACAATAAGAGTCTTTGTGGATTCCACCTTCTCACTAGTCAGTCTCACAAAGGGTGCCTGCCGGTTTCCCAACGGACGATTGTTCATTTCAAACAGTGCTTGTGCCAGGTGTTTGGCCCACCCCTTGAGAGTGTGAGTCTTAGTCAGTTTCTTTATTTGTTGCTTGAGCAGCCCATTGCTGTGCTCCACCAGAGCAGAGGATTCGGGGTACCGACCGATGTGCAGTGTCCATTTGATACCTTGCTCTAGTGCCCAGTTCTGCACATTATGTCCAGCAAAATGGCTGCCTTGATCTGATTGGATTTCAACCGGAATGCCATAGTGCCTGATGAGGTATTCCATTTTTTGCAAGGTAACCGTTGATCTGCATGGGCGACTGGATAGGCTAACAGCAGTCCCAAATATGTGTCTACCATGGTCAACACATAATGCTTCCCATTCTCGGGCGGCAGAGGGCCAATGTAGTCAACTTGCCATATGCTAGCAGCTCTTTCAACTCTTCCCAAAGGTCCTTGAGGCTTCCTCTCCAGTTTGTAGTGCTTCACTTCGCAGCACACGGAACATTGGGAGGCAGCTTGCTTGGCATGATCCATGGTAATGGGCAATTGTCTCCTCTTAGCCCATTCATAGGATCCTGCTTGCCCTAGATGCCCTGAGGTTTGGTGTGCCCAGTCGGCCATTCCTTGCAATACCTAAGCTTCTTCAGGTGTTGTCATTGGGCGAATCTTTGCCATTTGATCCACTTCGTTGTTGAACATGGCAGCCAGTAAGGTGTAAGGGGGCATGTGTGCATCGACATGCCCAATGCAGATTTTGCACCTCTCACCTTTGCGCCACATCTCTTCCCAGATGTCTGGCCCTCCCCAGATAGGAGTGTTTTTGATCTGCCAGCCGTCTCTTCTCCATGCCGGTGCCCAATGCGTCAGGCCCTGATATGTGGCCCAATTGTCCGTGTATATGTATGCAGTCTCTGTCTCTTTCACCTGTTCAATCACGGAGGCCACTGCCTGCAGCTCAGCATATTTATTGGATCCTCCCACACCTTCTCTCATCAGCAGTGTTTCTCGGTGGGGCTGGAATGCAACTGCTTGCCAGTGTCTTTGCCCTTTATCATACTTTGCTGTGCCGTCTGTCAACCATGCAAAATTTTGTTCTTCCTCTGTCAATGTATCATAGGCGGGTGCGACTTTGAAGGGAGATTCTGGCTACGCCACTGGGGTGCTCGGTTCAGGCATTGCTTCCAGATCCACTGCCTCCAGAATTTGTTCTTGCAGTCTGGAAACCCCTGTGCGGCCAGATTTCGCACGTTGCTGTAAATACAATTTCCATTTGACATGAGTGGCATCTTGGGCCCTGCCACTTTTTCCGCTTGTAGCAGTGTCGCGCAACCAGCACATGATCGGAATTTCTGTGCAAATTGTCACTGGTTGCTTGCCTGTGATTCTTTCAGTCTCAACTAGAGCCCAGTATACTGCAGCAACTTGTTTCTCTAGCGGAGTGTATCTTGTCATAGGATCAGTGAGTTTTCTTGACCAGAACTCTTTTCTGTCCTTGCTTTTGCCACAAGCTCCACACAGCAATATCATTGTAGGCAAGAATTTCCAGTTCAAAGGATTAGTTTTTGTCATGGGGCCCAGCGTGATGTAATTCTGCAGAGCGTCCTTAGCCTGCTGAAAGACAGACTGTTGCTCTAGGCCCCATGTAAAATCATGTTTCTTTCTGGTGACTTTGTAGATGGGTTTCAGTATCAAGCTTAAATGAGGTATGTGATTTCTCCAAAAACCCATTAACCCAATGAATCTTTGTGCCTGTTTTTTTATTTGCTGGTGGACTCATCTGCTAAACCATGTTAATCACAGGGACAGGAATTTTCTTAACTGACCCAGACCAGATTGCACCTAAAGATTTCACCTCTTAAGCGGGCCCTTGTACCTTTTTGGGATTTATGGCCCACCCCCGGTTTTGCATATGTGTGATCAACTTTTCAGCAGCTTTTTCGACATGTTCTTTCTCAACACTGGTTAGCATGATGTCATCAATATAGTGGGCAACATACACATCATCCAACTGTAACATCTACAAGTCTCTGGCAATCAATCCATGACACAGAGTGGGACTATGCAAATAACCTTGGGGCAATTTAGTAAATGTAAATTGTCTGTCTCCCCAAGTGATAGCAAATTGGTCTTGTGATTCAGCGTCAATATCAATGGAGAAAAATGCATTGACCAAGTCAAGGACCACATGCCATTCACCCACTTCTCTCGTAAGGTGTTCAATCAGAGTAATGATGTCTATCACCGCCACAGCTAAGGGTGGCACCTTCTTGTTCAAGGCACGAAAATCAATTGTCAGACGCCACGCCCCATCTGGGCAGCAGATAGGCCAGATCGGGGAGTTGAATAGACTGACTGCCGGCCTCATTATGCTAGCTTTCACCAATGACTCAATAGTTTCACTGATCTCTTTGTGCCCTCCTGGCAGCCTGTACTGTTTCACGAACACTGGTTCAGCAGGAGGGGGTAAAAGCAAGGGGGACTATTTTGCATGCCCAACCACCACGGGGTTAACAACTCTCACATGGATTTTCCGATTGCCAAAAACAAATTTACCTAAATCTGTAGTCACACTTTTGCCCAACAACACATCCATTCCCAGTATATACTTGGGTATGTCTGCAATAAGGACATTTGCTGTGAAGGGCAATCACTCGCCAATTGACATCTTTACATTGAATGCTTTTGCAACAGTTTCTGCTCCCCCATACCCATTGACCAAACCTCTGGGACCAGATAATTTATTGGGATTGCCATTCAGAATGGTTACTTCAGCTCCTGTGTCTAATAGAGCCAAAACCTGTTTCACTTTATCATTCAAATACAATGTAAGTGGCACAAAAGGGCGACTGTCTCTGGGCCTGGTTCTCTTTATTAACCGTACCTCAAAGACAGAGCCAGCCCTTCAATCAAAAATGGGGTCTGGGACCTCCCATTTGTCCTTTGCCAAATCAGGGTACACTTTTGCCCGCACTTTGGGCTTCAACACCTCTTCCTCAGATGGTGCAGAAGGCCTAGTTTTGCCTGACCTTTGCTTTTGCAATTTTTCCCATTTCTCAAGCAGCACAGGTGTGTGTTTACCGTCTATCTCTTCCTTTGGAATTCTCGCTTTTAGCAGGTCCACCCACATTTGCTTGCGTGTAATTTCAATAGTGTCAGTTTTCGCTATTGAGACTTTGCATTCTTGCCAAGCTTTTTCTCTGAATCATTACTCACCGCCACTAGGCGTAAGGCTTTGCGTACATCCAGCCCTTCCAATTGCCCTAGTAACAGTGCAACCTCACCAATGGCTTTACCTTGCGCTGGACCCAGCAATGAAAGCAATGGTCCCTTCATGTGACCAGGGGCATTCCGCAACAAGCACGCGCATGCCTGCAGTAAAAGGTTCCATATCAGGCCCTGCAAAATTTGCACTGTACATTGCGCACTGTAAACCTGTCATGATGCATACCCCCGGGCATCCAGACCACGTCCATCAGCCCCGGGAGCAGGCATCATGTCGCCTTGAGAAAACCCAGCAACCCCTGCTAGGGGCTGTCTGGGTTCAGTCCTGGCGCCTATGGTGCCAGGCTCATATGGGACATCAGTCCTGGCGCCATAGGCCCAAGGCTCATAGGTGCACACTTACCTGATGCAGACCATGCTGCAAGAAGATCCAAGCCCATGTGATGCCTGGAAGGGACTACTTTACCTTAGGGACTATTTTGTTACTCGGGTGTGGTCGGGGAGGAATACCTACCTGGGACTACTTTGGAGGCTATTTAAACCACGCCCGAAGAGCAGCACACGCTTCGCGTTATTCTGCATCCAGCAGCGTAACGTTCACAGTGCCAGCAGCAGCATCCAGCCTTCTGCTACGCCCGCCTCGAATCTGGAGCACCTAGAAAGAAAGAAAGAAAGAAGCAAAGGTTAAAGCAAGAGTATTACCTGATTTCTCACCTGATTCCGGATTCATCGCATCTTCAAATCAGAGGAAAGACTTTGTTTTAAACGCGTCGCATTGCCAGCAGCAGCGCCGAGCCATACTCACCGTTCCATGCAGCATCTCTTCGATCCGGCGCTGTCTCCAGCTTTACATCGCCGAATCCTGGCACCTAAGGGGGACAAGAAACAACAAGGTGAGCAGAGAGAACAGACAGAGACAATCCCTTTAGCCGCCATATGCTTACCTGATTTTACCACCGGAGGTATAATTCATCAGCACGCCACATCTTCTTATGCCGCACCTGTTAAATAAGGAGAAAGCAGCTAGTTTAACCCTTGGCATTATTTACCGGACAGTGTTGGGTAACACAGACTTTTACCGGAGCGCTTTCAGCTGTCAATCTTCTTATTGGGTCAAAGCTGCAAGATAAAAGAGGAATTGGACAGGAGTGAATTCCAGACATTTTGAACTCTTACGAACTATATACTTACGGCTCTTCGCTAGGACCTTTTGGAGTCAGGATTCGTCTACAACTCTTCCAATATCTTCAGGCCAGTGAAGTAACTGGTCATCAACGCGCCCCTGTGTGCTTTGCAGGATGGAGGGCTCATCCTTCAAGAATATAAGGTGAGATTGCTAAGAGGGCGCTTCAGAGGTGATTAGTGGGGAGGAGAGTGGGGGTGCTATTACTTCAATCCACAAGTGGCTAAATCCATCTCTCCACTTGTAGGAGAATATTTCTATGGGTCAAGCAGACAAGATTAGTAGGGCAGATCCAGTCAGTCATCGCTGCACTACGCATCACGTGGGTGGAGGCCGCAGCAGTCCGGGTCCGACCGACGCCCCTGTTGGAGCCACATGAGCATAACAAAACCCATCTCTCTAAGCTGATCTGTTGCTTCGGGTAGTGAACCCCAAGGGCCCCACATTTCTTACATATCCATTGGACTTGCATACAAATGTATTAAAGCAGTCTGAAGCCCAGGAATGCGACCCTTGCTGCCCCAGCGCGCAGTGACACATCTGTCCCAGCATTACATTAGTAGTGATTGAACCCATCTTTAACAAATCTTCTGGGGTTAAGAAGATGCCATCAGCCCCGGTGTCCCACACTCTCAAAAGCCACTTCAAAATCGGTTCACCTGCTCTCTGTCTAAACAACTTGGCAATGTCTAAAAGCTCTGTCTGTGTATAATCACGGACAATGCTAGTATTCTGAATATTTCCACCGCCAGCTTGGCCTTTTGACTTGTTAGTGATTAACGGCAGTGCTGGATAAACACATTTCTTTGGAGCACATTCCAGCTCCTCTCCCTCAGAACAGTCTAGCTCTGCAAGTCTGACTTCAACGGATTCATCCCAGTCAAATATCTGTTCGATTTTGCTATCACTAACCTCACCAGACCATGAATTTGGGTCCCAAGTATCTTTCATAATAAATGCTGGAATCCTTATCTTTGATGGATTGCCTCGCTGCTGTCTGCGCCTGTGCGTGGCTACACACACAGCTAAAGAGGCACACCTGTCCTCCATCTGATCAGCCCGCTTAACGGACGATTCAAGGGTCTCTCTCATTATGATTTGTTGCTCCTGGAGCAGGGAAATCTCATCATTTAATTTACGAATCTGTGCATCTTTAAGCAATTCATTCTCATGCAACTTCCTGAGCGCCTGCAGGAACAACCAGCCCACGTTTCCTGCTGCTTTTTGCTCCCTTCTGCATTTCCCAAGTGGTAAACTCTCCAAACACCCGCTAATTACTGCCGGGGAAACATCATATTCAAGCATGTCCCATGCCCTCGGCGCAGAGTATCGATGCAAAATGTCTGCTACACCCGACCAGACATTTGTTGCCGGCCACCCTGGAATGTGACAGAGTGCACTATCCCCTTCATTGCATTCATCCTTCCCCTGTTTCTTCCAGAAAGGCATTGTGCTCCCAAATCCTGCTGACTACGCCAAATGTAGTGAAAACACACACCCCCCTGGGGCCAGCCCATAGTGCAATATCACTCCTAATCACTTTCGCACACAAGTAAGAAGCTATGCGAGGCACAATGAACTCAGTCTGGAAGAAATCCACTCACTCAGAAGATTTCATGCTTGCATTTATTTACTACAGTGACTAATCAGAATCAAGCAGCAGTTTTCAATAGTATGGGAATGAAAGTGCAAGCTGAATAATACAAATTATCAGTTACAGATGAATATGCAATTGATCTTACGCTCCTAGGAATCAGTGATGCCAATACGATAGAACCACACCCAGGACCCACGCCACTCAGTGTGCCCGACACCACTCAGGGACTGGCCTACCCCCAAAAGCCTGCACCAGAGCGGGGATGTGATGCCAGGAGTCTCTGCCCTCTAGTGCTGGCTGGTCATCCAGGCGCTGTTTCTCTCCATGCGCGCGTCTCGCAAACAGCCCAGGAAGAGTCCCCCCCAACTGTTCCAGGTAAAGTTCCCTTATTGGGGGCTGCACGTCAATCACTATGACGTACCAGCTCTTCGAGAATCTTCTAAGCTAATCCCTTCCATGCAGCAAACATGTTTTCAACTGGAAAGTTACTGTCAGTCTTGGCTCTCAGGCTCAGTGTACGTTGTTGTGGGAAGCGCCTTTCTACATTCCTGTGTTATCAGTGCACCTGACTCACAGAGCGCAGAAGAGAATAGCCGTGCCTGGCTCCTACAAGCTGTGCAGGGCTTAATGCAAAACTAAATGTTTATGTTTCGAACAGCCTTCACAGTTAACCCCTCGCAAGCATGCTGGCTCACTCAGATCGAGAGGCCTGGCTGGTTCAGCATTTTCCTCCACACTTCGAATAAGCTCTAAATACACGCAAGATAGCTCAGTAGGTTAATGCACGTGCAGGTTACTGCAAGTGCCTAGATGCTTTTCATGACACCTCCTCCTGATGGTTGTTTGATGTCTCCCAACTGTGTCCACTGCCAGCCTGCACCTGGCTTGGCTTAGAGAGTCAAGTGTCACTGAGGGCGCACAAGTACTCCTTATGGAGCCGCTACATTTCCTGGCTCCCCTTGGTGGAATCGTGAACCTCTGTGAGGGACAAATTGATAGATTCTTCAGTCATCCTTAAACCAATTGGCATTCTCTACTGATGGAACACCTCGGTAAGGATCTGGGGAGCGTTGGTCACCCGGCCATCCCCCTTCATGCCATCAGGACCACAGGATACCCTGGCTTCCCTCTCCAGGGTATACCAGCTTGCCTGCTCATCTGCTGCACCGCCGCCAGCCCAGGTCATCCTTCTGGAGCCTTGGGGGGGAGAGGGAACTACCCGTGTGACTCCACTTGACGAGAGCAGCACCTCCAGATGGTGGAAGGGGAGGAAACGCTGAGGGCTTCCATCCTCCCATTGCCCCATCTCTTTCCTTGACCTGATGGGGTGGGTACCTGCAGCCCCCCTGTGTGTTGTACCCCTGGCAGGCCCGGGTTGTCCGCGGGCCCTGCCCACCTTGTTGCGGCGAGGACGTTTAATTTTCGTTTGTGCCCGCCACGGCCCTTTTGTTACCTCCAAAAAAAGTCTCTCTATCTCACCGCTGCGGGCCCGGTTGGCATGACCCACGCCCACCTCCTTTGTTCTGGTGGAGCCCACCGCGGGCCTCTGTTACATTTCCCTTTTTTTTTTTTTACGCTCCGGTGCAGAGCACTTTTCCTCTTTTTTTTTCTTTTGTGGCCCTGCAGCGGGCCGCCACACGCGCGCGCACACGGCCTCTCCCGCCTCGCTCCAGACGCTTCTTTTGTCAGTGGAGCGGGCGCGGGAGAGCCTGCCGTGCCTTCATGGCCGCAGCAGAGCTCGGCAGGCCAAGTGCCTTCTCAGCAACCTTCTATCAGAGCCGCCTCAGGGCATGAGCCGCTCTGTGCCCCGCGGTCGCCTCCTCCCTGATGCGGCAATGCCGGGAGGTACTGGGGCTGCCATAGCTGTTACCCATTCCTTGGTGGGCGGCGACCGCCTCCTCTTCCTCCACGCAGCAGACACTGCGTTCCTTCTTGTGGGCACCAGGGGGCCCGTGCCAACAGAACACGGGGCCCTGGGCCACCCACAGCCTCCAGACACAGACAGGCATCCAGCAGCCCGCACATACCCACGGGTCCAGACAGTCCTCATCGCCATTGTTGTGGCCCGCCCCCGGGTCACCAGAGCAGGCCACGCAGATGTTGGGATCACCCGACGGATACCTTTGGGGCTGCGCTCACACAGCCGACAGACATTCTGCAGATGCCGGGCCACGTGGCAGGCCTTGGGCTTACTGCATGGCACCAGCATGGTGCTTCACACACGACACAGGAGTCTGCTCTTGGTTTGACTAACGAGTCGGAAACCGCTCGTTCTTTTTACTAGTTTGGTCAACCATGTGACCCTGATGCAGTTCCTGTGAGCTACCATTCTCCCCAGGAGGGGTGACATGCAACACTGATCAACTCTGTGAGAATAGCTCAAGACTAAATATCTTCATTCCAAGATGGCCACGGGGTGGAGAGTAGCGTAATCGCAGTGCTTTCTCCCCCAGTGCCGAATTTACAATAAAGAAATTGCAACAAGGACTCCCCAGGCGAGGGAAACCTCACATGTACAGCCGAGAAGCTGAGGCAGCATTTGGGATCAGAAGCAGATCACCCACGGTGCTTGGAATCGAGAGACACCGCAGTGGAGAGCGGAGCAGGTCCAGAGGCAAGGTGAGCCTACAGAAGGTCATATTCAGCGCAGGGAGGAGAACCTTGCGGGCGGTGTGCTGAGCAGCACTACGGGGGTGAGGAAGAGGCTGCTGCAGGGGAGAGGAAGAGATTGCTGCCGGTCGGGCAGCGGGTAGGACAAGAGAAGAGAGACTCTCCCTGAGACTGGGAGTGGTGGCGACTTTGTTAATCGCTCGGGCGGCCCTAAAAGGGCCCTGACCTCCAAGGCCAACGGCACCACTCTTGAGGGGCGCGGCTAACCCCTGCGGGTGCATCGAAAAAAGCACCATCAGCAACTTATGGTCATGGCCTAGCGGTGAGGCTGGAGCAGGTGGAAGCTATCCCGCAAGCAGCGTGAGAGCAACAGTGCCAAGCAGTGGCAGATTTAAGGCAAAGGGCCCCGTGGGCAAAAATTTAAAAGGGCCCAAGGATCGGCGGGGCATGGAGGCAGAGCCTAGAGCGGCCAGAGTTGAACAATCATTAACTTTGGGGAAAAAGCTTCATTTTTTTAAGTTGTGTTTTTTTTTACAGCTTTCAGTGTTTAGGGGTCTGACTCTAGCTGGAGGCAGCTGGGCCTCCTCGCCAGGTTTTGCTGTGAATGGTGGTAATATTGAATGATTAAGCCTGAAGCTAACATTGGAAATTACAGGCTTCATGGCAATGGGCTGGGAAGGATATTACAGGTAATGTCACAGGATAATCCCGACTGCATGCAGATCCATTTTGTGCACCTCCCCAGGGTTCTTACCCCACACACTTGAAATGTCATTGAACATCACAGACTTAAAGGAGCTCACCTTTTAATCTCACAAAATACCAGGTGTTACCATTGTTGTGGGCGCTGTTTGTGGCAATTGAAAGACCCCTTAACTGCAACCCACCACCTCCATATCTCGTACCAGTTCCAGAGGGCCCTGCTTCAGGGTAGTGAATGGAAATAGAGAGGGAATACGGACAGGATAGTGAGGGAGAAAACAAGCAGGTGACATGAAGAGTGATGGGACAGGAAAGTGGAGAGTGGAGCAGGGCAGACGCGTGAGAGATTGAGAGTGAGAGAAGGCAGGAGATGAGGTGATTGAAGGGAGCCAAGCAAGGGAAAAAGGTTGAATGGGTACAGAGAATGTAAAATGGCAGGAGAATGGGTCAATGGTTAATGAGGCAAACAATGAGGGGAAATGCAGGGTAAAGAGGATGAAGGGGAGGAAAACAACAGATCAGGGGGTTCAGGAGTGTAAGGAGAATAGGGAATAACGGAGGTCTAAAGAGTCAGGGAGAAATGTGGAGTGAGGGAGCACAGGAGAAAGGGAGAGACTGGAGGCAAGTGAGCGAGGAATGGGCAGTGGAGGGACAGCAATGTAGGCAAATGGTGGGTGACGTGGGTAAACGGAGGGAAGAATTGAGTGAAGGAAGGGAGGTGAATAGGCGAATAGCAGCAACATGAGGAAGAGAGCAGAATCTTAATAAAAAAAGAACCTTTGGCAGAAATGGAGAAAGAGAAAGGCAGGAGGATTAAGGGAATGAGGAAAGAACAGGAGACAACAGTGTTAAAAAAGAGCGGGAAAGAGTGGGTAGAAGATATTGCTTGTAAGGAGTAGAGAAGATATTGCTAGTAAGGAAAAAAGAGGGGGCCAAAAAAGTGCTGTATGGGAGAAAAAGGAAGCACGATGGAAAGGAGTGAAAGGGGAGCATATTTGTGATGCTAGGTGGGCAGGTGCTTGCTTTAGCTATGCACCTATACGCAATCACAGCTGAAATAGATAAATGAACAGGGAAACAATTAAAATGCAGCCATTTAGATGGGGCAAAAACATCCACATGGTTGACGAAAATCCCTTTTGTGTGAATTATCTGTGTTCACCTTGTACCAAGTTGGCAGCTAAACAAGCCCAGATCAAACCAAAGTACGGGGAACAGGGCTGGGTGTGTCTGTAGCGAGGCCAACCACTGTCCCAATTTTATGGGCTGTGTCCTGTGTTTCACATACAGTCAGCTCGGAACAGGAATAAGCCCTGATTATTCTCCTCTGAAGCAGGATCAGCCATCCAAAGTCTTCCCAACTCACCTTTTTCATGTGATAGTTAAAAGCTGAGGGAAGCACAGAGTCTTCCCCACTGCTCCCCCAGGTTCAGCTTTGTGTTAACCTCATTTCAATAAACCAATTAGCTTTTGATGACCCAAACACAGGGGAGCCTCGGTAAGGATGATTGGGGGGTGATAAATAGGAGGGGAGTATAATGCAGCATGCTGTGTAAAACAATGGGTCAAGCAGATTACCTTACATTGAATTCTCTTTCACTGTGAATAACTTCTTAAAAACCAAATGATATTGTTTTCAGGTCCACATTCCTTTGCAGTATGCTACTGCAATCGTGTATTGAGGGTGGTGAATATAAAGTTATACATGTCTTTTTGCTTGACCTATTTCTATAATAGTGTATATAATGTTAGGTTGGTTTCTTCTGTGATTTGTGTACTTTTCAAGGCATTTATCGAATTACTAATTATTTAGTTATTGGAAAGCCAACCTTAAAAAATATTTGTGATCTGTCACTGGGAAGATATGTAGTCAGGTGCTTAAATCACAGCCTGTTGTCCAGATACTGCTTACACAACTTTAACAAAATATGTGATCCAATCATTTAATCTCACATGCCCGATCAGCTGACATTGGGTGTCACTAGAAGTGATTTAGTTTGCAATTTTTCCTATGAAGAAAAGCCCTCATGTTTACTAAACTATTGAGTTGTTGCATTTTTAAAAAAGTAAACATTATTCTCGTGGCTTACACTTGAAAACTTCTTTTAATGTCTTTACCAATGGTGTCCTAGAGTACTGAAGACTGATGTCGCTGCTTTTAATGTTATTTACTCTGATGACACTTCTAATCATGTCAATCCATATCGTGTAAATTACGGATCTGTATATCTTGCTGGACAGGTCCGGAAGAAATTAGAACAGTACCCAGTGATTTCATAGCTGAAAAAAACATTGAGGGGCACTCAGTATTTTTAAACCCACTATCCAACACTTTCCCCTAATATTCTAGGACTGGAGTTTGTTTATATAATTTCACCAGTCCTAAAATATGTTAGGAAGGGTGTTTAGTGGGTTAAGAAAATATAAGAGTACCCCTAGAAGATTTTTCTCCTCGCAATGAAATCACATATAGCCATTAGAACATATCAGTGCCTTTTGTGCCTAACAGTCCCACTGATTTTATCTGTGTATATATTCAAGAGCCTCAGGCAGGGGAAGTAAGACAGGGCAATCATTGGCCACTATGTTGGCTACTACACAGCAACATATGTCTTACTTTCATGGCATTGAATATGCACTTAGCCTTGTGTGAATGTTACAGGCTGCCCTTTGCTGGCTGCTGTCACCTTAACTGAAGACTTTAAATGTGCGCTTTGCAGCAGGTTACAGACTGACTTTGATGGCACCCAGCATGCAGCAGTGTTATCACCACTTTTGCTCTGGTTTAATATGCATTAGCACCTTGCTGACAGAGCAATTACAAACTTTTTTAGGGTCAGTTTAGTGTTTCAGCTCCACTCTGGCTGCCTGCCCCTTGAGACCAAAGAACATTATTATTTAAGGAACAAGAGGGTGCTACACATGGTGTCCACCCCATCCCCTCACCTCTAAGCAAGTGAGGGCACATTCATATTGAAATGAGCCCCCACAAGCTCTAATAAATATTTAGCCAGGCCCTGTGAGCAAATTCTCAAGTTATTCCAATGTGCCTGATTGCCACCAAGCAGGGATAAGGGCGTGTGTGTTGTGGCTGGTATGAAGTGATTTGGAAGGTGTCACAAGGACATGGCAGGGCCAGCTCGCTCTTTGTCCGTCATATAAGTGCTAAATCCACCTCTGGTGGCGAGTATACATATAGCTGCCGCCAGCCCCCCGGGCTTTCAGGCGTGAGGCACTGGAATGGTGGAGAACCCCCGGTGAGAGGACGTCGCAGAGGGTGAGGAGGAGCCGGCAACCACTGGCTGTAGAAAAAAGCGCAGCTCGCAGAGGCTGGGCCCGGGGAGCCTCGAGAGGAGATCAATAGGAGGCATGGGAGATGCTGAGAAGCAGCAAGTGGAGACGCTGGGGCCCCCTGGTCCCAGCAGAGTGCACAACCAATGGGGGCGCTACCCACAGAGATGAGGGAGCAGAAAAGAGCAAGTGGCTTGAAGGGGTGAGGAAGCAGTGGAAGCCCCTGAAAGGGGGGGTGGTCAAAAGAAGGGACAGTAGTACACCGAGCTGCCCATGAGAACGCAGGGGGCCACACACACCGCACAGAGCTCCAGAGACACCCTTGTGGCCAGTGCTGGAGGAGGCCTGAGAGCGGAGAACCCCATGCTGGTGGACCATCCATGCTCAGTTTATGCCCTCAGGGCAGAAACCAGGGTCCACACTGTATGACATCACACCGGTGCCAAGCTGGGATTTCTTTGCGACTGTAGGGGTAGGAGCCTGTGGACTTCCCGAGGCGTGTGCAGCAATAGATCTACAGGCCCACCATCCTAGTTGAGGCATACATTATTAGGACAAGGTTCTGAGCTAAGTCCACGCCCCAAACATAAAGGGCCAGCGTGCCAGCGCAAAGAAGAGGAGCAGGACCAAAGCATCAGGAGGCATAGTGGAAAGGAACCCAGGGGATGCAGACAATGGCAGCCCTGCTCAAGTGACAAGACTGGATCCAATGATCTCAGTGGGGCCAACCTACAACGCAATCTAGCAGCAAAATCACTGGCTCCTCTCGTCAGAGGTACAATATGTCCAAAACCAAGGGGAAGGATGTTCAGGACCCAACCAAGGCCACTAAGAAGTCCCAGTAGGGCAACATACAGAGACTGTGGCGCAAGGAGGGCGACCCCCACCCCCGTCAGAGGGGGACCAGGTACTGGAGAAGCCAGAGGAGTCAGGTCTCGGGTGAAGCAGACCAAGTGTTCACCCAGGAGGTCTTCCGTCAATGTTTCCAGGACTTTGAGGACAAAATTGCTTACACCATCCAGACAAAGATGACCAAAATGAGAGCGGACCTCTCGCTAGCGCTTCAGGAGGTGAAGGGGGACATATCGAGACTGGAAGAAAGAGTTGACGCTACAGAGGGGTCACTGCAGGAGATGGCAGAAGACACACGTAAAATCGATGAATTAGTAGAGCATCCCTCAAGGGTCACGCAGAATCTGGAATTACAGAGTGAAGACCTCGAAAACAGGTCAAGGAGGTCCAATGTGAGGATAAAAGGCCTGGAAGAAGGAGTAGGCAACAGGGATCTGCCCTCAACGGCAAAGCAGGTGTTTGCATACCTGCTAAACCTAGAAGAGGGAAAAGAGATCAAACTTGGCTGTATACATACACTAGTCCCTAAGAGGGGAGAACCTGGAGCGAGACCCAGAGATGTGTTGGTCGCCCTGAATAGTTATGACCAGAAAGAGAGAGTGTTGGCTATGGCAAGAAAGACTAGGGAGATCACATATAATGGGTCAGAACTGCAACTATACCAAGATCTGGCACAGAGCCTCCTGACGAATCGGAGGATGAGGGGCCTGGTGGTCCGCAAGCTGAGGACGGAAGGAGTTTGATACCGATGGACCTTTCCTTTCAGACTTCTGTTTGAATGGGAGGGGCAGCAACGAGGAATAACCGCCTGCGAGGAAGGGATGAGAATACTGAAGATCAAAGAAGAGGAAATGTCAGGGCAGGCCCAGAGACCGGTGAAAGAACCAATCAAACAGAAAGCGTGGGAATGGACCAGAGTCACTGCTAAGGGGTCGAATAAAAAGCAGGCCCGACAAGTCCGGCAGGGCCGACGGGGGCACGCCCCCCCACCACCAACATGAGTCCACCACGCTGAAGAGTGCTGTGTCCACTGGTACAGAGGGAACAGCCTGGAAGAGGAAACGTAGAGGAGGTACCTGGGGAAGGGGCATAGGGGAGTAGGCTGTCTTGGATCACAACAAGGGTCTAGGGGGACCCGCACTTGAACACACTTGGAGGTCGCAGGGGCTCAACTCCCACGGCAGAGTAGCGGGGGGAGCTAGATGCTGGTTGAGCCCACCCAGTGAGGGGGGGGGGGAAGGAGAGGGAGGTGGGGAGGGAGAGAAGGGAAGGGGCGAGAAGGGAGCAACCTCATCTGCTGGCCGCCCGTGCTAGGTGTTATATCCTTGTCCCTCCTCCCCCGAAACAATGCTTTTCTCTTCCTCCTCACCTGTGTCACTGTGTCGGGACTGCTTGCAGTTAAACGCCTTCTGGATGAGTAGTCCTTTTCTTTTTTAAGAGGTGGATTTCTACCTTGAGAGGAAGCCACAGTGGCTGCCTGTTAATGGCAGCGCTGTGGCCCCTTTCCTGAAGAAGGATTTGTACGGGGAAAAAGCCTAACTGGCACAAAATACCCTGATGTAATTGAGTCTTGTAGAGGTGTCTTGAATCCAATACGTGGGTGTGTTCTGATTCCAGACTGGTAGCAGGATACCGATAGACAAGGGTGTCTGGCTCCGAAACAGAGTAAAAAGATGCGCTGTGGATTCACTCTGTTGAAGCACAATAGGCAGGATTGAGAGGCTCTCAGAAGGCAGAGATGTAGGTTCAGAACCGCTGCCGACAGAGTGAGGACGGAGATGCGATCCACTCGGCAGAAAGCAGACTCAGGTAAACAGGAGGTGGAGCAATAAGATAGGAATAAAGCAAAAAGAGAAAGAGAAAGGAAGGGGAGAAAAGAACGGGAAGGGCCAGGGAGCGAGTGTGGTACAGAGTGAGACCGCAAGGGAGAAAGTACGGAATTGGGCCATACATAACCGAACAGCATAGGACGAAACTGGAAAAAGCAAGCAAGGCACAGAGAGCCCAAAGAGGAAGGGAATTAAATAGAAAGAGTTCCGCAAAAAGGGACAGGAGAGAAAACAAGCGTTTGGCCGCAAAGAGAGCAACAAGAAGCCAGCGGTTCCAACGCGCCGACCGCCGGGAGTGAAACAGCTAAGAAGCTCCCAGCAGCAGCCATGATGGAAAAATACTAGACCTGCAAGATAGGAAAGGGGATGTAAGTGGAGGAACAGTCTAATGGTGACCTAGCTTCCACCTATGCCATAAGCACCAAGATCCTGTGCGCATGACACTAGGCAAGAGCCAAGAGCCTCAGGTTGAAGATGGAAAAATTAGAGATGCTTAAGGTGGAGCAGTACCTGGGGTGGGAGAGGATGGGAATAATTGCTCTTCAAGAGACACATATCCGGGGTCAGGATAAGTGAAGATAAAGGGATACAGTCAAATGTATCAATCCAATGCTCTGGGGAAAACCGAAGGTGATTGCTGATAGTGCTTTGTGACGCGTTGGGGGCCAGGGTCAGTGCCACAGAAAAATATTCAGAGGGCAGGTACATAGCGATATCCTTCCAAGGTGGGGGGGAGAGAGTTACACCTTGGCGTGCATCTATGCCCCAAATGCGGGACAGGACGGGTTTCTCAGAGCTACGCTATCAAAGCTGGAGGTATTCACCAAAGGTTGAATAATACTTGGACCCTGGGGCAGACAGGAGCGTGAGGGTCTTCCTGAATCAGAGCAGGCCTTTGGCGGCACTGAGGGAGCGGATGGAGCAACTATCATTGGTTGATGGGTGGAGGGAGCTGAATAGGGAGGCCAAGGGCTATACTTACTATTCCCATGTACATAGAACCTTCTCGAGGATAGAATATGTCTGGGTCTATATGTGAATTCTGGGGAGAGTGATAGAGATGGAACTAGGAGTGATCGCCTTGGCCGACCATGCCCCTATAGCAATAACCCATGGAATGGGGCACAGGTCCAAGGGCTTGTGGAAGTAGAGATATCCAGAACATATCCTCAAAGATGAGGTTTTGAGGGAGGAGGTGAGGGAAAACATTCTGAAATACTTTGCTAACAATAAAGCAGGGGAGACTAGCCGACGGATGGTGTGAGATGCGTTTAAGGCCACCGTGAGGGGGACGTTAATTGCGCTAAACGCCCGGCGGCACAAGTAGATAGGGGGCTTGGAAAAACTAGAGGCAAGGTTGCAACAGATAACGGCACGAATGGCAGAAGGAGCGGGGGGCAAAGAAAAAAGAGAATACAGGCATATAAGGGGCCAACTAGATGTTCTACAAACAAGGGAGGCACAGCGGTCACTGCTATATCTCAAACAAAGATATTACATTTAAGCAAACAAGGCAGACTGTCTGCTAGCGATACCGCTGAAGAAAAAGGAAGCGTCAAGAACTATTTTAAAGATCAAGACAGGAGATGGAGGGGAATGCTCGGTGATACCGGACATAATGCAAGCATTCACAAAATATTACTCCTACCTGTACAAGACGGACTACCCAGAGGAGAAGGCTCAAAGGGAGCACCTGATTGAGTGCCCAATTCCTAGAATCACCACGCTAGAGCAGGAGGAACTAGAGGTGTATGTTACACCGGAGGAGGTGCGAGCAGCGATAACAGCTCTACCAGGGGGAAGCTCTGGGACCGGATGGGTACAGCGGGATTCTACAAGACATTAAGGAAAATACTAATCCCCCACTTGGTCCAACTCTTTAATGATTTTCAGAGGGCAGGAGGTGTTACTGCCAAAGCCGGGGAAAGACGCCACACAATGTGGGCCCTACAGTCCGATCGCCCTTATAAATATTGACATGAAGATATATACAAAGGTCCTAGCGAACCACCTGGATAAGTTGCTACCAAAGCTCATTGGTCCCAACCAGCAGGCTCTGTTAAACAAAGGCAAACCTCTGACAATACCTGCAGAGTTAACCGTCTGATAGTAAAAGTTAACAAAGCCAAGATTCCAGCGCTCTTTCTCGCATTAGATGCTGAAAAGGCGTTTGATAGGGTAGAGTGGCCGTTCCTCTTTTATACCATGGAAAAGATGGGAATGGGGCTAAAATTCCAATCTATGATAAGAGCGAATTACTGCTCGCCCTCGATACGCCTGTCAATTAATGGACAACTTTATGAAGGGATCCCGATCTCGAGGGGCACGAAACAAGGGTTCCCCTATCCCTGCTATTATAGGCCATTCACCTCAAACCATTTCTGGTGAGCATTAGAGCCTTCCAGGAAATAAAGGGAATACCATTTGGAGGAGTAAAGCATGGAGGTGCCACATTTGTGGACGATATGCTCCTGTTGGAAACAGAACCAGACAAGACACTCCCGGATATAGACCGGGAATTGGGTCACTTTGGGGAGGTGGCAGGGTTAAGAATTAAGGCCCACAAGTCGGAGGTGCTGAACGTGACAGTCCCAACTGAGAGATAACGAGAACTGAGGGCCTCCCTTCCGTAGAGGTGACCTAAATGGGCTATCAAATATCTGGGGGTAATAATCTCCAAAACCCTGGATTCTGCATTTCAGGCGAATTGTCCGCCTCTGCTGCGAAATATCCAGAGGTTGCTGGCTGACATGGACCCCTTGTCAATATCCTGGTTAGGGAGGATTAACATTAAAAAAATAACTATATAGTCAAAATTAGTCTATCACTTTATGGCTCCACCGATGCGAGTGCCTTTAAGATTTTTTTAGGGGCCTACAAAAAATAGGTCATTTGGAGCCACAAGAAACCTTGGGTGGTGATGCAGATGTTGAGAGCAGCTAGGAACAGGGTGGGCTGGAAGTGCTGGACTTCAGGGCATACTACCTTACAGCTCAGATAAGGATAATTAGAGATTGGTTTGAAAAGGACCGGGCGAAAGTCTAGAGACACATAGACAGGGCGATAGCGCGAGCTCCCCTTGAGGGGCGGGGCCTCGGGTGTCGGAATGCCCCGCCGAGGCCCCGCCCTCTGGCGCCTCACCTCAGTCCCCTTTGAACACATCGGATGCTTAGATACCTGGCTACACATGTTACCTATAAGCCGTTGGCATACTAGCGGGGGGATGTGGGTGGGGCGTATGGATGAAAGGGCGCTATGGACAATGTGTACTCTAGTCACTACAGTGAGAAACTTTAATTGCTCATACACCCCGTCCCCTTTCCTCCATCCTTGTGGGTGATTTCACAGAACAAGAACATACAGTGGAGCTGTGACAACCTGCTTCGTATCTACGATGAAGCGAAAAGGTTCCTCAGAACCGCTTGACCAAACTCTGCATCGCACCTGAAGCTGGTGTCCAGCGAATAGTGCTTACAGAAGGCCGACAGAGTGGCCCAAGTAGCCGTCTTGCTGATGACCTCCCAAGAAGCGTGTCTCTGAAATGTGATGGTCGTGGCCTTAGCTCTGACCGCATGGGCATGAATCCCCTCAGGAACAGGTTTGCCCATGGCCGTGTAGGCCTCCGAAATGGAGGAGACCATCCAACGGGAGATGGAAGCCTGAGAGCCGGTGGAGGAGCCCCCAAAAGTCACAAAGAATGCCTCAGACATTCCAAAGGATCTTGTCCGAGAGAGATCAAACTTGAGAACCCGCTTGAGGTCCAAGGAATGTAGGGCCCTCTCTGCCTCCGACTGTGGGTTTGGGAAGAACACCGTCAGGCAGATCTCTTCGGTGGGTGCACAAGATGACCTCATTGTTGTGAAACGTGGTGAAGGGCTTGCAAAAAGACAATGGGCCTCATTACGACCCTGGCGCTAATGGGTTAACGGCGCCGTAAAAAAGGCTGCAGCGCCGTTACCCCATTAGCGCCTTACAACGAGGTCCCTTTGCGGGACCTGACCTGAACGGCTGGTCTAGACCCGCCGTTAAAGTAGGGACCCGCAAAGGGACCTTGGTGCTAAGTATGGTACCGCAATTTGCGGTACCGTACTTAGCGCCTTCCCCAGTCCCATTGAGCCATATGGGGCAAAAATGGGAATGGGGAAGGGCCAATGTTCAATGGGGAATTACCGCCCCGCCAACCTTGGAATGGGGTGGAAATTCCCCATTGAACATTGGCGGACTCGTTACGATACTGGCACCAACCATGGTGCTAATAGCGCCATGGTTTAGCGCCAGTATCGTAATGAGGGCCAATGCCTGCAGCTCACTAACCCTGCGCACCGAGGTGAGCGTCACCAATAAAACTGTCTTTAGCGTCACCAAGCGGATGTCCACAGAAGGCATCGGCTTGAAAGGCTTGTGTTGCAACACTGCAAGCACCACATTGAGGTCCCAGACCGGATGAGGCTTATGCACTGGAGGAAAAAGCCCAGACAACCCCTTAAAGTGGGCCTTAACCACTGGGTTGGCTGCCAAAAACACATGCTCGGGGGAATTCTTGTAAACCCTGATTGCCGCCAAATACGTGCAGCAAGTATTCAACTGAACTCCAGAACAAAACAGGTGCAGTGAAAAAGCCAGTACATCATCCAGAGGACAGAAAACATGGTCCAGACCCTTGTCACAAGCCCAATGGCCGAACCTAGTCCATTTGCTTTTATACTGGCACCGAGTCGAGGGCCTCCTGGCCTGCTGAATGATGTTGCGGGTGGCATCTGAAAATAGAGCATGCTGAAGCCTCAGCTGATCAGGAAACAGGCCGCCAGGGCCAGTTTGGCCGGGTCTGGATGTTCCACTGCCCCGCCCTGCTGTGTCAGGAACCCCCTGCTGGGGATAGGAAGATGGACAGGACCCTGAGAGCATAACTTTAGCAGATCCGAAAACTAGGGTCTCGAAGGCCAGAGGGGGGCAACCATGGAAGCCTGGAACTTGCAGAGGGTCCCTTGGAGCAAAGGGGTGGGTGTAACACGTAACACCTGCAGCCGTGCCAGCAGATTTGGAAGGCACCTCCCAGTGACCCCTGCCCCCGACCTGCCCATGAGGCAAAGTGGGGGCACTTGGCATTCAGGGGAGATGCAAAAAAGTGCAGGTCAGCTTACCCCCAATGCTAAAACAGGGGCAACAACGAGTCGCTGTGCAACTCCCACTCGTGGGTGTTGAATCCCAAGCGACTCAGTTGATCTGCTTCTGCATTGCTGTTCCCCGGCAGGTGGATTTGTGAAATCCAAATCCTCTCTGTAAGGGCCCATTACCAGATCAAAACCACCTCCACGCAGACATGGGGAGAATGGGTGCCACCCTGCTTGTTCAGATAAAACATTGAAGTAGAATTGTCCGTCCTGACTTGTCCCTGATCAGGGGCAGAAACGCCTTGAGCGTCAGGCCCACTGCCTTTAGCTCGAGCAGACTGATATGTAGGAGGGCTTCCATCCTGAACCATGCTCCATGAATCGCAAAGTCCTCCAGAGTAGCCCCCAGCCCGAAAGAGTGGAGTCCGTTATCACCACCAGTGTAGGCTCTGGTTGGGTGAAGGGGGCACCCACTGAAACATTGCCATCCATCAGCCCCCAGTGAAGATCAGGCAAAAGGAGCGGTGGTATAGGGATCCTGTCCAATTGAGACCCCATCTCCTGATCCCAATTGGCAGTCAGGTGGAGCTGGAGGCACCTCATCTTGAGACAGACGTGCTGTATAGTCAGCATGCAGGAGGCCATCAGGCCCAGAATGTGCTGGAACCACCATGCCGAGGTTGCAGAGGGATATGAGCCTCTCGGGTGTGAGGAACACCCATTGAGCGGTAGTGTTCCAATGTGCCCCTAGGAAGAACAGATCCTGAGACGGGCATAACTGCGACTTCCTCTGGTTGAAGGCAAACCCCAGCTGATGAGGATTATCCACCAATCTCTGTCAGGAGTCCACCACCACTTCGGATGACCACGCCCTCGCAAACCAACCGTCCAGATAAGGGTATATATGATGGCCCTCCAAGCGGAGAAGGCCAGCCACTGCGTTCATCAACTTGTGAAGACACGGGGGCCGAGTTCAGGCCGAAGGGCAGCACTTTGTACTGGAAGTGGTACCACATAAACCTCTGATGCAGTGGATATATGGGTACATGGAGGCACGCATCCTTGAGATCCAGGGAACACATCCAGACCCCTGCACACAGAGACTTGGCCACGTGCGCGGGAGTACTCATGTTGAAGCGTTCCAGCGGTAAAGACAGGTTTAGAAAAGACAGGAATACCCTCAGACCAGCCTGGTTGTTCTTGGGTACTACAAAAATCCTGGAATAGTAACCGAAGCCCCTGTCTACAAGAGGAACCGGTTCTATCGCCTGCATTTTCAAGCACAAAAGGACCTCCTGTAAAACAGACAGGGCCCGGATCTGATGCAGAGGAGGAGATGATGGTAGAGGCAGAGGAAGACTGAAGCATGTGGAGACCACAGAAAGGATCCATGGGTTGCTGTAAAACACTTCCACTTGTCCTGGAACAGAGACAAATGGCCCCCCACAGGCAAGCTGTGTTCCTCGACCCTGATGTCACTGCTTCGTGGCTTCAGAGGCAGGGGCAGAGGAGGTGGAGCAGAAAAACCTGTGGGACAATCTCTGCTGCTTCCTTCTGTTGTCGCTGGATGACCTTTCGGGCCTCTGCGTACTGCGGTCTCTGAACCCCTTGAAGCCGTAAAAATGTTTAGGGCTTGAACTCAATTCTAGCCTGGGAGTGAGGGAAGGATTTCTGACCTGGTTTTGTTAGGATGGCCAACAACTTGGCGGTTTGAGTGGAGGTTTTCTTCTTTGTCAATTCGTCATTGGTGGACGAATGAAAAAGGTCCACGCCCTCTTGGATCCGCTCCTGCACGTCAGATGAAAACTTTGTGGCATGCATCCACGCCATCCTTCTCATCTTCACCCAAGGCACAGCGTACTGCTGGCTGTGTCGATGTGGGAGACCGAAGACTCCATGAGGTCGTGCTCAAAGCCCCGGGCATGTGCTAGACCGGCCTTGAAGGAGGCTTGTTTGTCCGAAGGGAGATCGGGCAGAAATTCCCCAACCTCCTGCCACAGGTCCTGGTTAGCCACAACCAAGAGGGCATCCACGTTGGCCTGCCGCAGATGCAGTCCTGAGATGAAGTAACAGCGCTTTTCCAAGGACTTGGTCCTTCCTCCTTGGAGAGGCAACTGGCGGTGGCTCCCATGGAGGAAGACGACAAAGACGATGGTTTAGAATATAAGGAGGCTGCAGCCACCACAGAGGAATGGGGCTGCGGGTGGGAGGCAAGGGAAATTGGCTCCCCGCCCGTCAGCCTGAACCTGCTGTCCAACTTCTTATTCATCTGGGCGTTTGCCCTGGGCTTCTTGCAGAGCCTCCACTCCACCTGCAGCACATCCTTCTGGAGGGGAATGCCAGACCTAGTCGTGGTGCGTCTCCCCAAGACCTCTGTGAGCACACTGGACTCCTGGTGGACTTCCTCAGCAAGTGGGACACCCAAGAACTCTGCCAGGCCCTGTAGGAGGTAATGAGGGGCCTTGATTGATTCTGAGGGCTCATCATCCTCTGCGTCATCGTCATCCTTGTTTTCACCGCCCCCTGCCTTTCATAGGCCAAGGGGAATCCGGGCCCGGACACAGGTGCCGGTGGGGGCCCCCAGGTCTGGAGCTGCAGAAAAGTCCAAAGGCTGTTGAGGGGGAGGCGTTGGTGGTACAGGAGGAGCTGGAGGGGTCAGTACGACCGGTAGGGCCTGAACCAGTGGAGGGACCGGGACCAGCAGTGCTAGAGGAATAGGTGGAGTACCCAGGGGTGGGGGATGACCTCCTCCACAATGTCCTTCAGGAACCCCTGCATCTGAGGGGAACATATGATTAAGAGGAAGCGTTCGAAGAAGTCCTCATTAGTCACCAGGTCACTGGGGGCCCTGCCCTCTGAGGTGCTGTGCCTCAGCTCCTCGTCAAAAGCTGAGGTGCCTAGTGCGTGTAGCTGTATGGCTGTGATGGGTAGAAGTAGCCCCGAGGGGACCAAAACCTTGCACCGTATGATCCGCTGCCACTTCCAGAGGCAAGGGGGCTAAAATCATCCTGCAAAGCCCACTCGATGAGCCAGATCCAAGCTGGCCACCTGCCTGGCAAGCTCTGCCACATGCCGCTCTGCTATTTTGAAACCCTGGGAGGGATGGCGCCGAGGCCCTGAGCCAAGAGAGACCTCAGACACGAGAGGACACAGCTTGGGTCTTGCACCCGAAGCACAGACGTCGAACTCAGAGATCACTCTGGTAGGCACTGAGGCCTTGGACGGATGGCCAGTAGTCGTAACTCCCTGACTCACGGCCTCGGAACGAGCTGCGTTAGGCTGGATGCCCATGGAACCTGTGCCGGTAGCCGTGCTGGATCTAGCTGAGGAACGACTCTTGGAGGTGATACTTGATGATCCCTTACCCCCTGGGGTAGAATAAGAGGACAAACCTGATGGGCCATCCGAGGCCAGCCTGGTTTGGCCCCTGAGCCCCTCAGCTTGGGAGCCGGTAGCCTGGGAGGCCTAAGGTCTGTCCCCGGACCGATCAGAAGATCCCCCGGCCCCTAGGCTTTGGCGCCAGTAGCTTTAGAGGCCTCGGGCCTGCCAGAACCTGAATGCAAGGAACCCCGATCCATGGGATCCCCGGCACTGGCGTAACAGGGGCCCCCGCAGCCCCTGCGGTGCGGGGGGGCCCGTGGTGTGGGGGGCCCCACCAGCACATGGCTGGGAGGGGGCCCCAGTAAAAAAAAAAAAAAAAAAAAAAAAAAAAAAAAAAAAATTTCTAAAAAAAAAAAAAGTTTCTTTTGAAATTCACTCTGCATTCATAAAGAACATTTCTGTAACAGAAATAATTTCTTTATGAAGGCAGAGTGACTACAAAAAGAAACTTTCTTTTTGAAGTCTGAGGGCCCCCGTACCCCATGACATGGAAGACCCTAGGCTGGAAGCCTCCATGTCATGGGGTGGGGGAGGAGCCCTATGCCTTCAAAAAGAAATTGTTTGTTTTTGAAGCCACTCAGCCATCATAAAGAAATTATTTTGATTATGGTTCGGTGCTTAACTGAAATAATTTCTTAATGAAGTTATAGTGACTTAAAAAAGAAACAATGGGGCTCATTCTGACCATGCCGGTCCGGAAACAACGGTGCTGGTAAGCTTACAGGCACTGTTGTTTCCGGACCGGCATATTACAGGTCTGCCTGGTGGGGCTGCCGTGCCCGACAGGTCTGACCCTGCCAGGCACAGCAGCCACGGTAGGCAGACCTGTCACGGAAGCACCGGCACCGTTAACAATGGTGCAGGTGCTTCTGTGTCCCCATTCCCGTGGAGTCTGGGGTTTAACGAAATTACCAGCACCTGATTTCCCAGCCGCCGGACTTGAAATAGCACGGTGGCACCGGGAAGTCAGGCCATAGTAATTTTTTATGGGTCCGGCGGCAACCCGCCGGTAGCACCGGCACGGTTACCGCTGGACCCGTAATTAGCCCTAATTTCTTTTTTAAGTAATAGGGCCCCCCTCAACTCCATGAGGTGTGCGTGTATTAGTCTATGGTGAAAGGGTGCACACTCAAATGTATAGCTTGCTGCCTGTGTGTGTATAGTGAAAGGGTGCACACTTAAATGTATGGGTGGCTGTGTGGGTGTGCCTGCATGGTGAAAGGGTGTACACTTAAATGTATAGGTGGCTACCTGTATGAGTGTATGGTGAAAGGGTGCACACTTAAATGTGTGGATGACTGGGTGTTTATAAGGTGAATGGTGTGTGTGCTTGTGTACAGGGGCACAAGAAAACCTTCATTTCGGGGGGCTAACTCTTCAAATGTTGGGAGAGGCGCTAACTTCACATGCGGTGGGGAGGGGGAAACTTATTTGTGTGGGCGCATCCAAATTATTTACGCATTTTAATGAGACTATTCTAGTGCAGATTCAATGTTACAAGCAGTTAACTCTCTCTTATAAGTCTCCTGTTCCCTCTCTACCCTTCCAATCACTCCCCTGGCATGCAAGTACTAAACCCACATCACGATTTCAATTGCCTAAACAATGTGGCATTTGAATGCAGCTACTAACAGTGAAATGCTTTAGGTTGGTAATTGCTGGGTTCTTGTTAACAGCAAAAACCAGGTGCCGTTTAAAATCTGTGTCCTGTTCGGTCTGGCAACTGCTCTAAAGGTTAGCCAAGTTGAGTCAATATAGCCCAAAATGTCAGGGGGGTACTGCTGAAGCCCAGTTAACTCAATGGTGTTGCGCTACTACTTGTGTTTAATGCCTTGCTTACTCCTAGCCCTATTCTTCCTCGTCCCAGTACTTATATACGAGGCAGTACGTGTGTTTGAGGCACTCTGCCTGATACAAAAGTACTGGGAAGAGGTAGAGGTACATGGAGGTAAAGCCTGATTTAGCTACCTGTAATCTTCATCACTGCTAGTCCCACTGTTCCTCATCCCAGTACTTACCTATGAGGCAAGGAGCCTCATACGTAAGCTCTGGGACAAGGAAGAGGGACGCAGAGGTAATTCTGGGCCAAGGAGCTGATTGTGGAGGTTAGGGTAGTGGGTGGGAGGGAGAGTGGATGTGTGGGGGGGCAGGATTGTGTGATAAATCATAATGGTTGTCCATGTCCAGGCTAAGCAGGCATGATATGTGGTATTAGTGGCTAGAGAGGCATTTTGATGCAGCCATTCTAGTCATTCCTCAGTTTGGTATGACTTTCTTTTAACTGGACATTTCTGATAAAGTAGTCCTGCTAACTTTAATTACCTGGCTAGATTGGCATTTGGGTGCTGCCAGTCTAGCCATTTCTTACTGCGGCATTGTATATTTTTCTGGGCATCTGTGATAAAATGATATGATGTAATTCAAGTCATTTATAACGCGCCTGTACACAAGTGTACACAAGGGAGGGATGATAGAGGGAGGACAAGACAAACGATCTCACTAGGCCTTGTGTCATTGCGAGAACGAGAAGTGCAAGGGAAAAGGGAGCAGGGAAGTGCAAGTGAGAGGGGAGGGGAAAACAGGGCAGCAATGCTCTCAGTAAGTGCAGCCAGGGCAGAGCAGCTATTGGTTGTGCAAGGAGAACAATGGACTGCAGGGTTACAGTTACAGCCCCTAAGTGCATGGTAGGCCCGGAGGCAGTGCAAGGGTGACCAATCAAGAAAGAGCCTGAACTCAGAGAGACTCTGAGGGTAGCCAAGCAGCCAGTCAGTACAGCAGACAGGTAGGTCAGCAGGGGGGGAGAGAGAGCGAAAGCAGCAGACAACAGGAAAGCTTTTAGCTGCTTCCGAAACTTCAGGTTGTCCGCCTCAAGTTTGAGAGGGGCAGGGAGGCCATTCCAGTTGGAGGCACCAGCAGAGGAGAGAGGTCCACCCCAACTCTGCCTGGAGAAATGTCTAAGCCTTAGAGAGTTGGAGGTAGCTGAGTGAAGGGTTAGAGAAAGAAGGTATTTTGGAAGAGAGCATTGGATTTAGTGTGGGCACTGGCCCCAGAAAGCCTTGTGGGCAATGCAAAGGTTCTTGAACTTGATCCTTGCAGCCAGTGGAGAGATTTCAGGGTTGGAGAAATACAATCCCAGGGCTTGAGGCCAAGGCTAAGTCTTGCAGTCCTGTTCTGGATTATTTGCAGATGACGGAGACTAGAGGAAGACAGATTGAGAAAGTGGCTGTTGCAGTAGTCCAGCCTAGAGACAGTGAGCTTCTGGTGGAGAGTGAGAAAGGGAAGAGTCCCTTTGAGGAGGAGCAGCTGGTAGTGGGACTTCTTGGTGATGTCCGAGATGTTAGGAGAGAAAGAGAGTGTGGCGTTGAAGATGACACCAAGGTTTTTTGCCTCGCAGGAAGGCAAAGGAAGAGGGCCCAAGGTGGTCTGCTATAGTAAGAGAGGAAACGCAGTGGCAAGGTTCCCAATGAGAAGGATCTCTGTTTTACTGGCATTAAGGCAGAGATCATTGGAGGCGCACCAATCCTGAATCGTGGATAGACAGTCAGGAATGAGCAAGAGAGGAGAGGAGGATGAGGGGAGCCTGAAGGAAAGCTGAGTCATCCACACAACACTGAAAGTTAGAGGATAAGGTAGAGATCAGGGAGGCCAAAGTGGCCAAGTAGAGGTTGAAAAACCAGCGTGAGAGGATAGAGCCCTGGGGAATGCCACAGGTAGAGAGAGGTGGCGGAGAGAATGGGACCACGATCGACCTGGGAGCGGAGTGGCGGTCCAAGTGGAAGTAGGTCAGTCACTCTAGGGTCTGATCTGTGATGCCTAGGTTCTCACAGAGTCTATTGATCAGGATGGCGATGTTGACCCTGTCGAAAGCAGAGGAAAGATGAAGGATGAGAATAGAAGGAATGCTGCAATCAAGGTTAGAGAGCAGCACAGGTGTTAAGGAGAGCAGTTTCCATGCCTCTGGCAGCTCTGAAGCCAGACTGATGGGCATGGAGACAACCAACAGATTCAGTGTGGAGAGTAAGCTGGGAGATAGCAAGCTTTTCCAAGAGTTTGCTCAGGAAAGGTGGAGATTGAGCGATAGTTTTCCGGGCAGGTAGGATCAGCAGACTGCTTCTTGAGGAGTGGGTGCACAAGGGAGTGCTCAAAGGGAGAGGGGAACATTGCAGTGGCGAAAGAGTGATTACAGAAATCAGCCAAGGCTGGAGCGAGGGTGTCAATATGGGCTTTGATGGTTCTGGAGGAGCAGCGGAGCACCTGTTTGGACAACACTTTCATAGATCGGACTTGTCTAGAAACCTCGTCAGGTGTTGTCAGAGAGAAAGAGGAAAAAGGAGGAGGAGAGAAGAGATGGCCAAAATGGGCTGAGAGAGGAAGAGGACATAGAGGACAGGATGTCCTGAGATTTAGCAGAGAAATGAGAGGCCAGAGCTGTACAGAGGGCATGGGAGGGAACAGAAGAGGTATAGACCACAACAGGATTGACCAGTTCCTTGCAGATTTTAAAGAGTTTGGCCGTGTTGTTCGAGGCCATGGAGACACATGCTTTATTGTGTGCTCTCTTCTTGATGAGTGTTATTGCTTTGACTGGCATTTTGCTGAAAACAGTCTAGGTATGTCTAAATGTGGCCTGGCATTCTGTACTATAATATTATTACGTGTTTACACTGGTCTACATTGTGCAGCCAGTTGGAGGCATTAATGTTCCTGTGCACTGTTGGTGACTTGCATGTATTGGATTGTGTTACCCTACAAAACAATTGCAAACACTCTGGCTTTATAGCCAATTTATCTCAGAAAGTGTGCTGTATATTGCATTAAAACACATATTTATATCTTTTTCCTAGTGCAGTGTGCGGCATACCCCTTCAGCAGCACGTTCATGCGTATTGTGCAAGCGTGACAGTCTAGGCCGGCCCAGAGTGTGGCGCAACCTGTGATTTGTTGCCGAGTTGGGGGGCCCCCTCAGCATGGCTCGCAGGGGGCCCCCACATTTTGTGTTACGCCACTGATCCCCGGGGAAGGAGTCGCCGTGCTGAATAGAGGGCCAACCTTGTCTTGACGAGAGGTCCCGGAGACAAATGTCCTTAAAGTGGGGCAGAGTCCCATCGGTGGTCAGGCCTCAAACACTCAAGACAGAGTGCATGGGGGGTCCGAGGCCAGGAACGAGTGGTCACAAGAGGCACATCTTGTGAATCCTCTTACGGCTGATATGTGCTCGGGAGGTGAGGCACCGAAGGGAAGTGAAATAAGAATTGAAAAAACAAAAGGAGAGCAAGCGGAAAAGCTAAAAAAGTCTCTGAGCTGGTTGCCAGGTCTGACACCGTCCTTACGAATAAAGGGACTGAGGTGAGGCACCTGAGGGCTATACTAAATTTAAAGGGGAAGCTCATTTTTTCGCTGCCAAAGGTTCTGGTACCGTCCCCATGTTCGGGAACGCCCACAAGGATGGGGGAAAAGGGATGGGAAGTATAAGTAATATATACATTTTTTTTTTTCCTGCTGAAAACACTTTAGTTATAGTGACTTTAAGGTGCTACTTTAACGCCACAAAACCCCTGAAAATCGACAGCTGCTGGAAGCAACACCACCTTAACTAAGGGGCCCCCATTCCACAGCCTGTAAGCACACTGTTGACATCACAAATTACATCACTGATGATATCATATATGACATTACTTATGGCATCATGAGTGACATCACTGGTATAGCACATCACGTGTGCTTCTGCATATAAGAGTGCATTCAGATTGAAAGCTTGGTTGGCGTTTGCATTTAAAAATACTGTACATATACAACCAGGGATTTCTTACACACCAGAGCTGCTCTCTATTGGCTTAGCATTTCCTATGATAAGACACTCTAGTACCTTTATCGCTGTGTTCTGAGACAAAAACACATTTGGGTAATACAGTTATGAGTTTGCCCCAGACCACCAAGGAATGCATCATACATGAGAAGGAACAGTTTCTGAAATCATTGTATCTTCGTGTATCAGACTGCTTACTGTCAGTATAACAAATTAAAAGGTAGGCCTTGACCATGTTATATTGGTAAAGGTTAGGGCAGGTGGCCTGCAAAGGTCAACAAGGTTAAAAAAAAAACTCATGTTCTGAGGGCACATGGCTATCAGGATAAGAGTAACTAATGCACTGAATAGACGAAAGTTGTAATAGTTTTAGTGCCATGGTTTTGAGCTGGTATTCCACAATATGTTTTCGACTATGAATCCCAATATCCCATACCGTTCCCTATTAGTGCTAGTGCAACATCTAATGAAACATCTCTAGAGATACAAAGCTTGCAGAATCCTGCTTTATTGAACTTGACATTGTAGTTTGCTATGCACAAGACCAGCTTTCTGTAGCTCCCCAACCATTATTTCCAACGCTTCACAAATGTTTTCAGACCCTCATAAAAGACTAGATATATTGCATCTGTGCTATATGGTCCGATACAGTGAACATTTTTTTCCCTGTGGCTAGTACTTACCATTAAAGTTATTGAGGGTAGTGTCCGGCTTGATTTCTCATATGATGTCCTAAATGATGCCCTATGGCATGTCATAGGAAGCTAGGGAGTACTGTTAAGTGGAAGGGCTGTACATGCTGCAAGTGTTGTCAAATGTGGACAAAACGTGGTCTACGTTGAGTGGTTGCTTGTAGTAACTACACATGTAGATGTCAGGGTCACTGTGCATGAAAATGTGGCCGGTCAGTAAAAATCACATGGTGACAGACACAGTGTGATGTCAATGCACAAGTGCGACGCACTGTGAAATGTAAATATGCGGGCAGCTTACCCAGATACATCACCATATCACAGGGATTGTTTTTTAAATGCAAACTCCAACCAAGCTTTGCATCTGAAGCCACCCACATTTGCTGAACCAGTGATGTCACTTATGATGCCATAAATTGTGACATATGTGATATCATCAGGGATGTCATTTGTGATGTCATCAAGGTGCTTGCAGGCTGCACATTGGGGACATCATAGTTAAGGTGGTGTAGCTTCCAGCACCTGCTGAATTCATGGATTTTGTGGCGTTAAATCAGCAACTTAATTTCACTTCAAATAAAGTTCTTTCACCGAAATTCAAGAGTTTCGTTGCATCAGATTGTTTCTCCTTAACAGTGCTTCAACTAAAGTTTTTCCACTGAATTTCAAGAGTTTCGTTACACTGAACGTATTCACCTTTACTGTCCCTTAACTAAAGTTTTTGCACTGAATTACAAGGTTTTTGTTAAACTACAGCCCTCCCAATCTGTAATTCTGTCTTTTTTCTGATAACATAGCTGATGTCATATAATTTGTTATCAATATCTGTTCTTGAGCTATGGAACAATGGGGTCATCAAGTATTTCTTTTTTTGTATCCCCCTAAATAAGAAGGGATTACTAATGGTGTTCTTTGACAAGGAATAGTGAGGTAGGGTAAGTGGGGGACTGTGACAAGGAAGGGTGAGTTGGTGGTAGTGTAGTACTCAAATGAGGAAGAGTGACATAGGGGGTCATCATGAGTTGGGCGGTAAGGGATTACCGGCACCGGTAAGGAGACCGGTGCCGGTAATCCCATACCGCCCAATTCCGAGGTCCCTTAGCGGGAGCCTCAAAGAACGTGTGGTCTGACCACACGTCCTTTACGGATCTCGCTAAGGGACCAGGGCGCTAATAACGGGCCTGCTATTCGCGGGCCCGTTATTAGCGCCTTCCCCATTTCCATTTGAGCCCAATAGGGGCTCAAATGGAAATGGGGAAGGGTTGGTTCAATGGGGATTTACCAGATCCTCCAGGGTCGGAATGACCCGGTAAGTCCCCATTGAACCAGACCAGACTCGGACACGGTATGGGAGGCAGCCATGGTGCTAATAGCACGATGGCTACTGCCCATCTCGTAACAAGGCCCATAGTACGGTGTGGTTCTCTGACCTGAACATTAAATCATGACTACTTCACTTCTGAAGAAATATACCTTGCACTTTATAAACCCAAAAGTCCATTGAAGGACTACCTATTAATATGAAAAAAAAATTGAACACTCATCACAAATTGCGATCTTACACCCATAGAGTGAGATGCGAAGAGAGACGCACACACAATACTTATAGAATTAAGAGAAATTATTAAAAACAATACATATTAATAAAAGCCGTGCTATGTTTATATTGCGCTTTATTTTATTTATTTGAGATACATTTTCTGTCATCTGCAGGTTTGTTTCTCAGTTCACTGAGTTCCACCATTTGTTTCTCGATTTTTGTTTTCATGTAGTGAAACTTAAAACTTTTATTTAGGATGCTATGATCTATTATTTGGCGTAAGGGGCAGTGTGAGGGGAATGGCAGTTATACATGTGTAGGGTTTGTTTTCAGAAAAGTGCACCTTCTGCAGAGAAAATAACTGTACTATTTAATGTGATTTCGCAATTAGAGATGAGAACTGCCCGAAGGAACTCTGTGAATCGAGAACCAGTTCAAAAACAGAAAATGTTTTTAGTCTGTTTGTATTCCCCATTTAAATTGAGAATGTGTAATGTTACACATTGTTCACATGGTACCAAGACAAAGAAGAGTAGATTGAACATGAATGCTAACAAATTCTCGATTCAAAACGCTCTACCACTCTTTTAGATCCAGACCCATATTATGTGATGAATCCTGCGGAGTCCTCGCCAAAACGCGACCTAAAGTCTCCTCCCAGGTGGCCAGGGGAAGGCAGCTGCTTCCTGATCCTGACCCTAAGGGTGGTATTAGCCAGGAGGACCACCTGAGAGGAGAAGGGTTCCAGGGGACAGTAGGACTCTGTGGGGTGAGACCCTGTATTTGTCTTCCTTAAAGAAGGAAATATCAGGAATACTGGAATATATAATAGCTTGCTGTCAGAAAGAGCTTTTTAGAGACAATCCCTTTTAAAGTAACTTGACATTCACAGAGATGAAAGCTCCTATGACCTCCAGGGGAATATTAAATATGAGTCTTTAAATATTCACAATTTAGATTCTGAAAAACATAATTCCCCTGTAAAGCCAAACCTTTCATTGAATCATTATTATGCTCCTTTAGGGAATATAATTAAGGAAAAAAATTAATTTGGTAATAGTATTTTCATGAGAAAAGATGATTTGGACATTGTGGACGTAAAGTCCCACAATGCCCGAAGTTCTGGGATGAAGAGGCCTACAGAGGCACGAGACTGCAAGTTGCAGCCGAATGGAGTTAATTACACACACCTGAGGGAGATTAGGAGGCATGAAAGGCCCCCTCAGGTGCAGGCCATAGAGAGCAGTAGCAGGAGGTGGAGCCGCCGTGGTACTTCCACGCTGCAGCAGAAGCTGGAGGATAGCAAGGATGCCGGGACCACTGTTGAGTGTCGAGCAGAAGCAGGTCCTGAGACGGTCTCTCCCTCCAGAGACCATGATTGCAGAGGTCATGCAGCGGGGAGTGTGGAATTTGAAGCTTTCCCCCTGAAGACCGAGACTGCAGAGGTCACATGGTGGGAAACATAAACTTCAAAAGCTTCTCCCAAAGTGAGTTGGGCTCCGGTTGCAGGCCAGAGAGTCTTTGGAGCGAGGACCGCTCCGTTACTGACTGACGCGGACCGCGGGAGACCAAGAGGAGCAGGATGCCGGGCCGCGCACAGCAGCAGCAGCAGAAGACCCAGACGCAGCGGAGCAAGTGGATGCGCACGCCAGACCCAGTTAGTTCACTACTGTACTGTGACACCAGGGCACTCTGTGATCGCCCCCTCGCCAAGTATGATGCTTTAAGTATGAACTTAACATAAAAAAAGTGAAGTGGAAAAACAAACCTTATTTTGAATACCGAACTGATGTAAAGCAGTATAATAATCTGTTTGAAAATCAAGCTGACTTAAAGATGAGAAGGTGGCAGAATAAGAACTGGACACTCAGACAAGAAAGGTGTGATTGGGCCTCATTACGAGTTGGCCAGTCCGGAATTCGTTGTTTCTGTGAAGGCGGTGACACCGTTCAGCGACCGTAAGAATGCGGTAATAAGATGCAATAACGGATGGTCGGTCACACGCACCAGACCAATGCTGAAACGGTGTCACCGCCGTCACGCAAACACCGGCGGAGACGGATGATCCGTGCAACATGGCAGCAGTACATCCGTATCCGCCACCGCTCTCCCAGATGCGGAAATACCGGTCCCGGAAACACTGTGTTCGCGAAAACCGGAAAGAGAGCAGTGGCCATTACTTAAACCACAATCCACTGCCATCCTCAGAAACCACTAGGCCTACACCTACTGGGACTTCATCCAGACAACTAACAGGATGACATCCCGCATACCAGCCACACGGCAGCGCAAACCCCACTTCAGCGAGGCTGAACTAACAGTGCTGGTCGAGCACATTGTTGACAATACGCCTCTGCTTTTCAGTGCCGATCAACGGCGCAGCACCCAGCAGCGGCGCAAGGACATTTTGGCAGCTGCTGCACAAGAGTGACAGTGCGCACTGTCAAAGGCTGCCACAAGCGCTGGGACGATTTGCGGCTGCGTGTATGCAACCTCATGGCAGCACAGCACCAGCACAGGAGGAGGACCTGCTTCACCCCTGAAGCTGCAGACCTGGGAGGAGTGGTGCAGCAGTGTCATGCACCTCAAGGGGATCGAGGGTGTTGGCGGAGCAAAGGTCGGAGCCTGCACACCTGCCGAGGCTGGTAAGTACACAGAGTGCAAAGCCATGAGTGCGAATGATGGTATCCCCCCTCGTCAGGACCTAGAGGCACACAACACATCCACCAATGACCCACAACCTCCCCCACCCAGTCAGGGCCTAGAGGCACACAACACATCCACCAATGACCACACCACACACAACACGGCCATGTGACAACACCACCAGGACAGCAGACGTGTGCAACTGTGTGCAAGCCGTGATACACACACCTGAGTGCATCACCCATCAAATGTGTGTACATGCAAGTGGACTAAGTATGAGGAGTGTGTTGCATGTGATAGCCCCATTCACATCCTGCCACACCATTAACAGCATGCCCTACATTCCCCCACTGGCACATCAACCAACAGTGACTCAAAACAACAGCCAACAACAAGGAGGACTGCACGTGGCCGTCATACATAGACATCCCGGGATGCCACTGCCACCACCTCTGGCACACAACCATCTGCCACGCCGACTGTGGTTACGGACACCTCCATCCCGCTGCACCCGAAGTGCAGCACGTGGCAACCAAGGACACACCTGTTGCCACTTCCGTCGCACCCATCAGTGGGTGACCAACTCAAACCGACAATTACACAGCCAGCGTCGACAGTGCTCCGGGGGAACAGGCCATGGAAGCACCAGACAATGTGGATGACGGGGGCAATATCACTCCCAAACAGGAGGCCATGTTCAGCCCCATGGGACCCAACAGTCCATTCCGCTCCCCCACACCTTCACTCATGGTACTCAGCGCCCACCTTCTGCGCATTGAGGAGCACCAAGAAAGCCTAATGCAGCTTGTGGAGCAACAACTCCAGGAGGCAAGGCTGCAATGAGAGGAGGCCAGACTACAACACGAGGAAGCTAGACTCCAACGGGAGAGCAGTGCCACCTCTGTGCGGCAGCTATCACGTGCAATGGGGTGATTTGCAACAACGAACCTGATCCTATCACGTAGTGTCAGGCAGGCTAATAATATTATGTCAAATATCGCTGAGACAATGCTTGTTGCCCAACAGGCGTTCCTGGGTCATGCACCACCTGCAAACCCGGCAGTGACATCTGCCAGCAGCACACCCTCCAGTTTGGTGGCCAGTAGTCCCCGTAGGAGGTCTTCATGGCTGTCAGGACCATCCGAAAAGGACACATATGGGCACAAGCGTGGACGTAAATAGAAAGTGCATTGTTGAACTGTTGTCCAAACACTTGTGATTGGGTTGTGGTTGGGGGTGGATACGTTGGGGAGATTGTGATGGTTCTTAATGGGGTAAGTCAGTTGGGGCCTATTTGCTGGGTGGGTATGTTGGGGAGGTGTGGGTGGTCCTTAGTGGGGTAAGTCAGTTGCCGCCTGGTTGGCGGGTGGGTACATTGGGGGGTGAGGTTGGTCCTTAGTGGGGTAAGTCAGTTGGGGCCAGGTTGGTGGATGGGTACGTTGGGGAGCTGTGGGTGGTACTTAGTGGGGTATGTCAGTTGGGGCCTGGTTTGTGGGTGAGTAAGTTGGGGACGTGGGGGGCACGTGTGTACTTGATTCCTATCCAATTCCCGTCACCCCTGTTAACTTGTATATATACTATCGTGAAAATGCAAATGACGGGTGGACAATCTTGATTTCTTGTGTCTACAAACCATTTAATGTTGTGCCACCACATGAAGTGCTGAATGGGCATAAGAAGTGTATCAAAAGAAATAGTTGACGAGTGCTGCACGTGCATGTTGTCCATCAATGGCACAAAGGCCTGGCAGTGCACCCATTTCATCACCATCATCATTGTTATCGTCATCATCATCATCAGCTTGGATGTCCGGGGCAGTGGAATGTTCCTGCGTATGCACAGATTGTGCAGCATCGCACATGCAATTACTATTTTCCCTGTCTTCACCGGGATGCACTTCAAAGAGCAACCAGATCAGCGAAGGCAGCGGAACATGGCCATCAGTAGTCCAAAGGCATGCTCTATCATGCCACCTGTGCGTATGTGTGTCCTGTTGTAGGCTTCCTCATGTCTGTTCCTTGGCCTTTGGATGGGCGTCATCAGCCATGGTGTGACTGCATATCCAGCATCACCTGCATGGGAGTGCAAGCAAGGGCACATGTTAGTGTTCGTGGTATTACTGTCTGAATCAGATGCAGTGCAATTATGCCCCATTTGCTAATCCGTTGTGTGATACATCTTTAGAGCACACTTGGATCACATTACCATGCAGGGGTCAGTGATGTTTACACTTGTGTATTGATATTGGGCAACGACATGTTGGGCACATGTCAATGCCCATGGGTTCCGAAGTGGTGGGTGAATATGGCATTGTGATGTGATGGGCAGACCTGCATCAGGCAGACACAGGGCACTGTACAGATGTGAGCAATGCACACTGCACAGGGAGCGCACATCGTGTGCATGGAGGAAGAACAAGTACATTGGGCGGGGGAGGGACTCACATCCTCATGTCGATATTGCATGTAGTGCCACCCCATGGCTAGGGTGTGCATGGAGGAGGCAGGGCATGTACTTGCGCGCTGTGGCAATTTAAAATGTTATGCGTTGAACTGTGTGGAATCTGGTGCGTGTCCATTACATTGTGAAGGGGTCATGCATTGGCAGTTGTACTCACCCCAATGCCTGGGACAATGTGGCCCTTCACTACCCCTCATCCCCCAATACACAGGGGTCATGCACTGGCAGTTGTACTCGCCCCAATGCCTGGGACACTGTGGCCCTTCACTAACCCCCAATACACAGGGGTCATGCATTGGCAGTTGTACTCACCCTATAGCCATGTGTTTTGTCCCGCATAGCGTTCCATGTAGTGTGGCAATTAAAATTCCGGAAGACCATCGAGTCATGTGTAGACCCCAGTAAACGTGCACAGCAATGGGTGATCACTTGTCCGGCATTGCAGACCATTTGGATATTCAGTGAGTGCAATTGCTTCCGATTGCGGTACACCGCCTCGATTGCATGTCCAACCATCAACTCCACGTGCGTGCAGTCTATTGCACCTATGAAATTGGGCATGCCATCAATGGGATGGAAGGCCAACTTGGTGGCAATGACCTGGGCAGGGGTACGGGGTAGGGACATGTACTCTGAGACATTGGCGCAGCAGCGCATCCAGTACCTGGACCAGTATTCTGGAAAAACAGGGTTGTGACAACCTGTGCAGCTCCCCAACAGTGTTATAAAATGTTCTGGTTCTGAGGAAATGCAGAACCGAGACTACCTTCAGCAGGGGGGGATTTCAGTCCGGGTGCCAATGCGGCTGCTGATGTCCTCTTCAATCAGGGTGACGATGGATATGATTGAGGCATGGTCAAGCCTGTATAGTGTGTGGATTTGACCTGGGGTCAGGTTCCAGGGTGAGGCCCTGTAGCAGGCTGGCTTCCTGCGGGGTGGTGCCTGCTGCACGTTAATGTTTGGGATGGGCACGGGGTTCACGTTTTGCCTCCTGTACCTCCTCCTCCTCTGTCTCACTGCTGCCACGATGTGCACTGCTGCTTGTAGGTTCCCTAGCCCAAATGCTGCTACAGCGGCTGACAGCATGGTTGTGCTGGAAGGTGGCCTGGGTGTGGGTGTGGCCCTTTTTGTAGGCTCCCACTGGCCTATGAGGTGCTGCTGGCCTCATTTTGCACACCTGGGGCCTGATTCAGCTCACCTGGCACTGTTTAACGCCATGTCCACAGTGCCGGCGATACCGCCACGTTGTTCAAGGTGTTTCTGGCACTTTTGTGGCGGTGTTACCATGCACGTGCTTCTCGTAATGTGCACATTGTTGAGCATTGCCCGTGACTGGGTGTGCGCTGGAGAGTCTTCGTGCTGTTCCCGCAAACTGAGCTACCGGGTGCGTTGACGCTGCGAGGGTCGCTTTGCGGTGATGGTGTTTCCGGGAGCGTGGGTCGGGATGAGCCAGTCCGGTATATGTTACCGGTACGGTTTTACCGGCAACGTTGAATCCGGACAAGCCAACTCATAATGAGGCCCATTGTATTTATTTGGATCAGAACAAATGCCAGCAACAAGGGCGGGCAATATTACAAGAAACCAATGCAAACAAAAATTGCCAAAGCCAAACCAATATAATACCAAGGCAAATTAAAAAGAACCAACATTGCCAAAGCCAAGAGAGGGCAACTAATAATCTAAGCGTTTGTAAATCATATTGCCACTGCGTGAAAGAGGCTATAAAAGGAACTGGCTTAAACCCACATTGCCAAAACCAAAGAAACGTAAGGGTGAGAGAAGACCATTGTCAGAATTTGCTTAATGTGGAAGAGGGGAAACAAGAGTGGTAGTAGGGCTGTCCTTCTGACAGAAGATATTCATGTGGAGTGGAGCATAACCTGTATTGCGTGTGCAATCATACGGGTGTAACAAACAGCACCAATGTTTTTCTTGTCTTCCAAGAAGAAGTAGTTACATTTGATGTTGTAAAACAAAAGACACTTGTTGAACATTGAGAACTGTTGGTGGAAGTTCGAGTTGGAACAAAAGGAACTGTATTGGAACTTTTGCTGCAAGACGAGATTTCCTTATTCCTTTGAACTGTTGATTGGAATCCTGCTTGAATCTGGGGAAGGGGAATTCACCCAGATTCTAAGGAGAGGCAGTTACCAGGTTGTGAATGTAACTGTTATTTATGTTATATTTGAATTGCCATATATTACCTTGCTAAATTGGTGTATGTACAAGTGTGAGGAAGAGAGAAACCTTTTGTTAGAGTGTTTCCTTTAGTTTATTTTCGTAGGCAGGGAAATCCTCATCAGTGTAGGGATAGTGAGGCGTTTATCCAACCTTTTGAGTTAATAAAATGGCATAGTTTGTACCATGTCAAATACATTTTGATACACTATTGTGGTAAATAAATTCATCCTCTGGACAATTTATTCAGTTTTCCATATTACAATAATACTCTGGTCCAGAGTTTAGAGTTTTCCTGCTCCTTTCAGTAATCCCATAGTTTGAAAAACATTCACAAAGTTGTCCGCCTCACATTTCTGAACCCTCACAATACACAACCAATTAAATAAAAACTGCATCCTAACCTTCCAGTAACTTTATTTTGTGTAAAGGGAGAATGTGAATACCACAACAACTATAAATAATTGCACTGTCTTTTGCAAAAAGTTCAATAAAATTGAATAATAAAATGCACTATTTTGCTTAACTTCGCGATTCAAACTGCAGTGTAATCAGCACTAAAATGTGAGATTCCATTCTCAAATCTACATAAGTCTGAATATTTACATAAGAGAAAAATATACATATAACATTCATCGAAATATGTATTTTCCCCAACCAACCTAACAAACAAGTGTCACTTCACATATTCAAAAATCCATATGAAAAGAATAAAACAGGACTCGTTTTTTTTTAATTGCGAATCACACATACAAAGAAATCTGAGAACAGATTGGCCTAAGGGAAAAAGCACGCTATGAAATTCAAGAGACACAGATTTCAAATCACATATATAAACACTGCAGAAAACCTTACATTTTCTCATTGCTTTGGAGACAAATTCAGGTAGTCACAGTACACACTTTGACTAGCCTACTTGTACAAAGAGCATTGTTTCTTACACAAACTCTTTCCCTTTGTGTTCTCCATTTGATATACTAGGTTTGTTTTAATTTTGTTTTTTTTATTCCCTTTTTAATGCTTTTGCATCCCTTTTTAAAAGGTTTGAGGAGGCCACCAGGGCCGGTTTGACGGTCGAGCTTTGGGTCGATGATGGAGAAGATGATGTTCGAGGTGCTTGCACAAGTTGAATGAAGCAACATGCTCAGCTGGAGAGTTGTGTGGACTAAAGGGAACTATGGACTAAGAGTACATTACTCACTATGGTGAGTAATGTTTTCTTAACCCTGTGTCCCGTCCCCTTTCCTCCATAATATATGAGTGATTTTGACACACCCAGAAGGCCAGGAGAACTATTTACTCAGAACTAGATGCAAATAGATCCCACAGAACTGCCTGCCCGAAAGCAGCATGCGGTTTGAGGTAGTATCTAGGCAATAATACTTGTAAAAAGGGAAGTACATGTATCTGCTTTGCTTCTAAAAACCATTGCTGCTTGCCACATGCAGTTGAAATGTTAACACAGAGACCTTTGCTGTTACTGCGTGTTCAAGAATCCCCACCGGGGGAGCCTTATTCTGAAGCTTCTATGCTTTTGTGATTGCTAATTCTATCCACCTGGCGATAGACGCCTTTGACACTCGATTGCCTAGGGAAGACCTCCCCTCTCCAAGTGTGACAGAAAGTGCACCAGATTTGCTAAAACATTTAGTTCTGCTCTGCTAAAATAAAATGTTAGTGCTCACCTTAGGTCAAGGCAGTCTAGCGCTTAATCTGCATCAAATTGTGGTCGTCTGACTTGAGGGTATATTGTAGCCACATCTTGCAGATACATTATAACTAGCAGCTTAAAGGCAGAGAAAGCCATAACAGAGATCTTGTACACTCCAATAGCCGCACGATAGGCGCAGCACGTGTCCACATGAACATCTGAGTGGGCCAGGTATGCTAATAATGAGAGCTGTGGTGAACGAGAAGAATGAATCGGACAACTTAGTGACATGTTCAAAATGAGAACAAAGTTCAAGTTCCTGCTGTGCGCAACCTAATGAATTTACAAAGAATAACCAATTGCAAAGGGCCTCATCACTAGTTGGGCAGTACCGAGTGGGGATACTGCCCAACTCGTGATGAGGCCCAAAGTCTGGTGTGGTTTTTATTTTCTTCTAGAATTTTTGGGATTTGTTGAGACAACCTGTGTTTCGAGCTGACTTGCTCTTCTTATCCTGAACACTCAGTAAGGTAGTCATTGGAATTAGACATCTCGCTGCTTGTTAGCCTGTCCAGAATGTAAAGTGCTGTTCACAACTGGTATCTGCGCCTGATAACGCGTGTGATAATGCCTTATCTTCTTCTTAACAACAGAGAATTCGTTTTCAGCCCCGGACTGTAGTTAGCTATTTTGTTCAATATTTGTTCATTGTAATTACTACGAACGCATGGTTCTATCACGTATCTGTTACTAACAACACCAATCCTTATACATGAATCTGATGAATACATTAATATTAAGTTGACTACATAATATAACTCTAAGAGCCCTGAAGAAGAGCTATTCAGCTCGAAGCACATGCTGGCTCAACAAGTACAAACAATTCTAGAAGAAAATAAAAAACACATCAGACTTTGGAATTACTGCATGCATTGGTTATTCTTTGCAAATTCATTGGGGTGAGTGCAGTAGGAACTTGACCTTTGTTCTTTGAAATTGGGGCACATGGGTTGCTAGGGAAGTATCCCATAATTTAGGTACCTCTGCGACCCCCCAAAGATGAATTCCTAGGACTAGTTCATTGATTGGGGTTGATTACCGATTGTTTGTGTTCAAAAAGAGATTTATTTAAATTAAAAGAAAACTCATAACTTGCCCATTCGTTATTAGGGAAGTTCCCTACCTAACAAAAGTAAAACTAAGGGTGCACGTCAAGTCCAAACAAAAAGTATTCGGTCCGAATCCCAAGTACCTAACTGTCCCTCCCACTTTAGAAAAGAACCTAACTAAAAAGAAAAGGGAGGCTTGTATAATAGCCTCGATATGGGCTTCTGCCTGGCCCACTTGTATTTGACTTGTTCTCAGTCTCACAGTTCTTGCAGATTGTGATCACAGCTTAGGATCAAATCCTTTTTGAAAATTAATAACTATCGCCAGTATGCGTTTCCCTCTCCCTTTTATAAGGAAATAGTTTCTGGTCTTTAGAATGTTCTAATCCCTCCAGGATGCCTTGAAATTACACTTCTTCCTTTACCTTCTTCTTAGCGTTGGGATTTCCCAAAGTCTGGTAGCTATATGGTTAAGTGTCTTATTTTTTTGGTACAAATGTAGCTCAGGGCTTCTACCCAGACGGGGAATACATCCTCCCGTGATTCCATGCACTTTGCGGAAAGGGTTACAGAGTATTCACCTTCCCTTCACTCTGTTTCAAAATAGACTCTGTGTCTGTGCTTCCTTGATACTCTTAGCTGTTGCATCAGCTTTCATTTATCGGGGCTGTGTACCTGTTTCGTTGTCTTCACTTCTCATACTTTTGGCGGCTGTTCTAGCCTAGCGTTACAGTGTTCATATCCCTTTTCTTGGTATTAGTGGGGTCGGTGCCTGTTACGTTTTCATGGGATTTCACACATTTGGCGGCTATTCCAGCCTTGCATCACATTGTTGATACCCTCCTCTCTCTCTGGGTTAGTGGGACGGGTGCCCATTAAATTCACTTTGTCTTTCGTACCTGTGTCGGTTTCGCTTTTCTGGAAACCCACAGTCTTATGTCTAGCTCGCCTCCACACGTCCACAGTGTCTCTTTCTCCGTCTGTACCTATTGCTGCGGGAAAGGTGCTTCTCAGCAGGATCTCGGAACCCCGGGTTCCTTTCTTCTTTCGGGTCTTGGCGTTGGTTGTTGGGCGCCAGGCCCACCACTTCTCTTGAGTGGTCACGCCACCCACGAAGATGGTTGGCTTTGCATCCTCTCCTTGCCTAAGAACAGGGTTGCTTGTTCGGTCAAGGTACCCACCTTCCAGGCTCCAGTTTGCGGGTTTCTCACACCGCACATCACTGAGGGCTCTGTGGCTCTGTCCCTCCAGGACGTCGGTGCTCCAAGGGCTCGCTTATGCGTAGTATTTGCTCTCCTCCCAGAGAGGAAGTTCCTCCTCCATTCCCAGTTTGTTCTCCTCTTATATTAAATTCATTAGAATCAATGAAATGATGTCTGTCCACCTTGATCATGGCACTCAAGCGATGTTCACCATTACCTGAAGACAATAGAGTAAAGGGAGAATCTTTGTGCATTATAGTTGTAACAAGGAATGCAATAGCTCTTGCGACACCCATATATGCTGAAAGGGTGGTATGGACAGGGAGTTCCATGCTGGAATGGGAGTCGTCCCCAAGAGGGGAGTCACTACCAGTGAGGTTCCACTTGCCCATACCCCTAGGGAGGGGCTTGCGTAGCGTGCTCACCTCCCTAGCGTCAAAGGGGTTGGTTCCCCTCTGGGGAGAAGGGACCATTTGTCCAGATTTGTCACAGAGCACATCATTCAATGAGCATGATAGCGAATCGACATTCTTATAATTTGCTCAGAACAAGTCAATTAGTTCATGCATTGAATGCAGGTGGACTCTTTCCTTGCTCTTTGAATAACCCACAACGTTAATTCTTTGGGAACTAAGATTCTAGGGCTAGGAATCCAGGAGAAGGGTTTTAGCAGATGTTGGGACCATGTCGCTAATGTCAGAGGACCTTGACTCGCAAGTCGCATCAGATCAGAAAACCAAAACCTAGAGGGCCAGAGCGGGGGCCACCAGAATCAATGTGTAGTCGGCTGACATGCAGAACTTACGGATCACTGTTTGCAGAAGGGGAGTTGGGGGGAATGCATAGCATCAACGATTGTTCCAGGGCTTATGGAAAGCATCCGCAATGACCTTCTTCTCTGTCCTTCCTAAGAAGCTAAGAGATGGCATTTGGCGTTCACAGCTAAAGCAAATATGTCCACTTCTAGAAAACCACATTACCACAACACTATGTCCAGCGCTTCTTGGTGTAGCTCCCACTTGTACTTGTTTATTCCCAGCTTGCTGTGTATGTCTGCCTCTGTGTGTGCCATGTTTTACGGCTCGATTCCAGATATTTATTGCCAGTCGGCATAGGGGAGGATATCTGATACCTCTCTGTTTGTTGATATACACCATGGACGTTGAGCTGTCCATCCTGATCAACACCACCCTATTCCAGAACAGAGGTAAGAAAAACCTCAGGGCTAGCCAGATTTCATTGAGCTCTAGAAAAGGTATGTGTTCCCATCTGTCCTAATGAGACCGGATACCATGCATTGAATGGGTCCCCAGAGTGGTCCCCCAACCTTCCATGGAAGAATCCATTGTGGTCACCACTGAATGTGGAGCATGGGAAAGTGGCACTCCCCTCACAACCTTGTTTCCCTTCTTCCACCACTCACCTCATAGAGGGAGTAATAGATCCCCTCTTCCTGTCCCAAGACAGAGCCAAATGAAGCTTAATAAGCTGCATCATCAGCCTGGCCAGGGGAACCATGAGTATACAGGACACCAGAAGCTCAAGTAGGTGTTCATACTACCACACTGATGTGACCTGCATGCTGAGAAAGTGATGAATTAACCCAAAGAATGTCTTTGTATCAGTCCTAAAACAATGTTTCCTTTATTGTGTCCCGTCTGATGCCAATGAAGTTTATGGTTTGGGAAGGCATTAAATCTGACTTCCTGTGATTGATTGAGAATCCCAGAATGTAAGTATATCTATTAGTCTCTGATTGTGTAGCGTCCTCTGGTGAACTGGCAGTGATTAGCCAGTTGTCCAGGTAAGGATATTGCTCAACAGGCATGTAATAGAGTTATTTATGTTCGCAATCACTCGAGGAGCTGAATTAAGGGCAGGTGGTTGAACCTTGTTTTGAAAATGGGTCCCCATGGCCATGAATAAAAGAAATGTTCGAGGTTGCTGCCAAATTGGACATGTAGAAAAGCACCCTTCAGGTGCAGGGAGCACAGCTAACTTCCAAAACCGAGAGATTCTGCAATCTGAGCTGGTGTCACAATCTGCCCGCTATCAGGGAACTGTGGATAGCAACTTCATTGTTTCATTGGATCTGAAGCAGGTAAAGAGGAGGGGGCGAGAACAATTCCTTTGGTTTTGTACACTGAAGTTTCCACCTATTGCTACTGAGTGACATGATATGATATTTGATTTATATCACGCTCATACACAAGTGTTTCAGAGCGGTACCAAGCAAATGAAGGGGAACAAGGGAGAAACAAAAACAACGATCTTACTAGGCCCAGTGGCATTAAGAACGCGCAAGTGCACTGAAAAAGGGAAAAGGGGAAAGAGAGTGGAAGGGGGAGAGGTGGAAAGTGCGGAACAGAGGAGAGAAACAGAATAAATAATAAGTGCAATAAATAAATAAAAAAGGCAGTGAAAAGTGGTAGTCCAGCCAGCAAGTGGCAAGTGCATGATTAGTCAGATAGGGCATATCTGATAAGCGCAGAGAAAAATGGTGCACTGTATGGGTACAGATACAGATCCCAGTGCAAGGGGTGGCCCGGAGGCAGTGCAGGCGGGAGGCAGGGTGAGCAGGTACCTGGGCCCGAAGGACAGAGGGTGGCCAGGTGCACAGTGCAGAGAGAGAAAACAGATCAGCAGGGGAGAAGAGGGGCAAAGGCAGAAGCGAAGAGGAACCTCTCTGGTTGCCCATCCTTCCTTTCCTGAAAGCCCGTAAGCCACTGAATGATCTTGACCTCTAATCAGACCTGGATGGACTTTGATTGAAAGGCTTTGCAGTAGGCTTCTAACATATTGCCAGGGAGTTAGCATTTTGAGAGTTAGGCTTTTTCTTTCTTAATTCCTCATCCATAGACAAATAGAAACGTTAGATACCCTCAAATAGCAAATCCAGAATACGATCCTAGACATCTACTGTGAATTTGGTAGTGTGCATCAATGTGCAATGCCCCATATCCATCCCAAGGCAAATGCTTTGATTGACTGTGTCGATGTGTGCTACTGAAGACTCAAGGAGATCCTGGGCTATCAATTTTGTCTCAGACAGCCTTGCTTTGAAAGCTGTTTGGCGGTCTGGTGAAAGGTCAGGCAAAACATCTGCTGTCTCCTGCAATAGCTTTTGGTTAGTTTCCGAGAGTATAGCATGAGTGTTGGCCTGTCCCAGATCTAGACCTGCATTTAAATAGAGTTTTCACCCATAAGACTACAAAACTCTGTCCTTCTTGGACAGGACCAAGGTTGAGGAAGAAGCTGCTGCAGTGGCAGGCTTGGATTAAACAGACGCTGCTGCCACGACCGAGGAGTAAGGCTGAGGATGAGGGGGAATGCGAATTGACTTGCACTCTGATTGCCTATATCTTGCAGGCAAGACACTTAGTGAATCGCAGAGCGGAGGGAGGTTTCTGGTACACTTCTGGCTCAGAGTTCAACATTTTTGCTACTCCGGCTGTTCTTGATGAAGAGGAGAACCCTCTAAAGAAATTCAGCCAGCCCTTCCATAAAGTCATGAAAGGATTTAGCTGAACCTGGGGTATCCCCCTCATCCTCTTCATCTGTCTCCTGTTGCAGATTAACTGACTTAAGCAGTGACTGGTCTCCCTGATAAGTTAAACTGATTGCCTATGAGAGCTGTAAAGAAACGTACAGGCTGCACCCGACCTGCCTCCTGCATCGGGCTGCTACCGGATGCACAGCTTCTATACCGGGGAGACACCATTGGGATAGACAAGGGAGAATTACCCCCATCCCCACGGAGACAGCAAGGTATATCTGGTGCACGACTGCTGCTGGTACTGCGGTGGTTCCTGCTGAATATATGGTGATGGCCCCTGGTCGAGCGTGGCTGCCTGGAGTGCTGCGCAGAGCCGGAGAGCTCCTACAGTGTGTTGCGATGTGCCGTTAGTCAACACAGGGGTTTTCAGATAAGTGCATGATCTCCCTGGAATCAAGCACCTATGCTGGAACTACAGCACTGGCTTTAGAAGGGGCACTGTGGGCCTCCACTTAGCCCAGGTTTAGTGATTGAGCCGAATGACTTCTGATGTTGCTGGTGCCCCCTCGTTTTCCAAACTGCTGCTAATATCCTGCAAGACTGTGTGGGCACTGCATACAACCCTGGAGTAGGACCACACACCATTAGACCCCACAGCTGGTTATGCATGGCGGAACGCACTGCCCTCCCTCGGAGTGAACGAGAACGGACTGCTGAGTCCTTTGCAACCATACTGCGAAGATTAAATGCTCTCCCTTGAGGACAAAGAAGACTGTTCCGGGCTTCCGTGTAACTTTGGCCCATGCTGTGCCTGCAGAGACTACTATGGACAGATTATATGGCAGTGGATTCCTAGCGTTGTTGGGGGCCTGCATGTAAGCCGTTTCGTTGGGGAGATTGCCACAAGCATTTAAGCAACGACATCAGTGTCCTGCTAGCACCAAAACAGGCCTTGTGTGACAGTAAATAGCGGACTGTGGTCTGTGTCTGGGGACGGACTGTTTGTTTATTTGGCGCTATTACAGGATAGGGACACTGCTGCCCCAGCACATTATAATCCTGCTATTGACACTTGTAAGGTCCCAGCATACAGCATGGTATTTTCTCACACATAGCCTGTGCCTTGAGTATTCACGTAATGGACTGGGATCCCGGAAGTGGGCTTTGCTATGTCACCTGCAAAGGGGAAGAATGAGGGCACGATAATGAACTCCTTTGTAAACCAGGTCAAACAACGGGATTCTGTTGTACCTACGAGCTCAGAAAATAATGAAACCCAAATATCACTGACAGACTCTCAGGAAAGTAAAGTGCTGGCTGCTATTGCCGCCCTAAGATCCTCCCTGGAGAATAGAAAAGAGGAAGTGAAGGTGGATGTGCAGCTTCTCCGGCAGGATGTGAGATCGCTTGTGCAGAGGGTCACGACGACGGAAACGCTGCTGTCAAAAACGCCAGCTACCACCGAAGATCTAGCTTTGAGAATGAAGGCATTAGAAGTAAGGAATGCTGCACGGGAGCTACGAGCTGAAGATGCAGGGGGCAGATCTCGAAGGAACAGCATTTGAGTGCTCGGGCTACCGGAGGGCGCGGAGGGTCGAGACCAAAAAACGTATATCGAGAACTTGCTACTGCAGGAGGTGGGCCCGGGGAATATATTGCAGGGCTTGGCAGTCGAGAGAGCCCACAGACCTCTTCAGAAAAATCTTCCAACCGGATCATACCCTAGACCAGTCCTAGCTAAGATCCTGAACTTTAGAGGTAGGGAGGTAATACTTCAATACTCCAGAGACGGTGGGAAGATACAGAGAGGGAGTTCAATGATTGCTATTTATCATCACTATAGGCCCTTGGTGCAGCAGCGGAATACGTTCGTACCTACCAAGGCGAGACTCCGACAGATGGGGCTTAAGTACATGCTTATGTACCCAGCTAGCTTAAAAGTGCTGTAAAACTGGAGGACGCACTTCTTTGATAGTATGGCAGCAGTAAACATGTAGATTGAGCACAACAATCTTACGGCCAAGGAGGACAGCAACGCACAGAGGAACAATGGGGCGGTCCCCTGAAATGCTGGACCATGCATGGGACCCAGGGTATTTGGAACTCTGGTGAACACGAGGAATTCTCCCCGGGTGTGATGGACGCCTAGATGTACTCTGCTTCAGGGAGCATCAAGAAGCAGCAATATCGAGAGCGACCACTCAAAACAGTAGGATGGTTTGAAGTAAACTGGCCCTGCAATGCTGCGTGAAACAATTACTGCTAACATTTGCCCATCGCTGGCCAGCCGCTGTATACTGGTGGGAGCGGGCAGTGTCGCCCACAGGGTTGAGCTTGGACAACCCCGGATTGGGGAATAACTGGGGCCAGCCCGTTTTCTGGCCCACCTGCCCGATACCCAATGGCCAAAGGTAGCTTTGGTGGTGCGAGTGTGCCTGAACAGAATCACTCTGTTGGGTGCTCTTTATATCCCAGGTTTGGGGATTTGTTGGTTTGGTTATTTCTTGTGGGTTCTCTGTTAACAGGCCACATGTCTGGTTTGTATGTTGTTTACTTATTGAAGCTCGATATGGAGTGCTGTCAGGATGTTGAGGGGGGGCAGGTGTTGAAATTGGGTATTTTATATGTTTATGTGATATGGGCGGATCAGGAGTTGTTGATAATGGGCTTGACCGTGATGGGGGCGGGCTGGGGGGCACTCGCAAAACCCCACAGCAGTCTGGTTGGACACCTAATCATGTTGCTGCTTAAAATACTCATCTGGAATGTGAGGGGGTTAGGTTCATATATACGCAGGCAAGCCATGCCCACCGGGTGCCTTCCTGTTTGCCGCTCTTTTTCCCTACTTAAGGAGCCCTCCAGCCTCTTTTCCTTTGTAGATGGGGAGCAGGTGCAAGTGGATCTTGGTCACCTGGCCTAAGCACCGCCGGGCAGTCGAAGAAAAGGGAATTTCTGTTTGGACCTGTCGTACCAGGAGGATCCAGGGCCCGAACCCCTGCTCACACAGCAGGTAAACATGCACCAACATGTGTTACTCCCTCTGTCCCCGCAGGCCATCCCAACCCCTCTAGTCCCCAGTGTTGTTCCCTTGTGCCCCCCCCACGCACACAGGTGTTGCCTCTTTTGCTTGATTCTTGTAACCTGCTCCCCCTCCCCCACCAGCCATCACCGTCTTGTGGCCAATGCTGGATTTGACTTGTATGGACTTCATTGATTCACAGTATGTCACCCTTTCTAATGGTGGCCCCGAATCATGCTGTTCCCATCTTCATCTTGTATCCAGGCTTGCAACATTATGTGTTACTACTGACTTCTGCAATTGTATTCAGTCTCCCCACTTGCTTCTCCACTCTTTTTGACGGCTTATTCTGTTCTCTCCTCCTCTCCATTTTCCTATCTCCTCCCCTCCTCCCCTTACTGTCTTCTATGCACTTACTCTCTAACTAATCAGAATTGTCCCTGGACCTAGTATGATAGCAACCTCGTCTGTCTCCTCCCCTTCCCTTTATTTGTGCCCCCCCTCCCGCACTATCTGAAATGTCACCAGGCCTAGTACGATAGTCGCTTGTTTTGTTCCTCCCCTCCCTTTTCTGCACCCCTCTCCCTCACCTTTTGTTTTCTCTGGCTCCAGAAATGTCACCAGGCCTAGTACGGTAGTCGCCTGTCTGTTTCCATTTCCTTCCCACTCTCCCCCTCCCTTTTTTATCTATGTCTTAGCTCTTGCACTATCTGAAATGTTGTCAGGCAGAGTACGATAGTGAATTTCACATCCTTACTGTAAGAATGTCATTGTATTTTGCCTTGTTCCCTCCCTTGCCTTGAAGCGCTTTGAAACACATTGGGCCTCATTACGACCCGGGCGGTAAGGGATTACCGGTATCGGTAAGGGTACCGGTACCGGTAATCCCTTACCGCTCAATTACGAGGTCCCTTTGCGGGTCCCTACCATAATGGCTGGTTTCAGCAGCAGTTCAGGAAGGGACCCGCAAAGGGGCCTTGGAGGTAATTACGGTACCACAATTTGCAGTACCGTAATTACCGCCTTCCTCATTCCCATTGAGCACTATGGGGCAAAAATGGGAATGGGGAAGGGCCAATGGTGAATGGGGAATTACCGCCCCGCCAACCTTGGACTGGGGCGGTAATTCCGCCATTCACCATGGCGGATTCCGGCGTCAACCATGGTGCTAATAGCGCCATGGTTAACACCTGGGTCGTAATGTGTATAGGCGCTATATAAATAAACTATCATATCATATCATATCAACCGAGTGAGATTCTTCCTACGCAGGAAAAAGATATCCATAGCCCTACTCCAAGAAACACACTATTAGGGATGGGGGGGAGGGATCATGGGATCGGTTTCACATAATCCAGGTTCGCCAGGGGGGTATTTACATGGATTGATGCAGCAGTCCCCTTCCAGCTCTTGAAGCTGGTTAAAGACTCAGATGGGAGATACGTGATGGTGTATGGCTATTTGGAGCACAGGGAGATATGCATCATTAACTCCAATTTCCGTAATCACTCGATACCGGCCCATGTGTGCTTGCTGAGTGGCTGCCTCGCCTTGCAATACGATGCTTTGTTTCTGTGCGGTGGCAATTTTAACTGTGTGTGTGACCCACTGATAGACAGGTCAGCCCCCCCCACAAGGTGGGAGGTCCCCAGCATCGGAAGCCCTTATCTCAGTGTCATCTGCGCTGGACATGGCGGACATTTGAAGGGTATTATACCCAGACACCAGGGGTTGCTCCTTTTATACCCCTCTCCACAACCAGTGCACTGTAATAGACTATGCACAATATCAGACCACTCCCATGTTGGGATAGGGCTCAGACCCCCTATTCCAACATGGCGTATGCCTGTGGACACCCGGAAGGATGACTGTTTTATGCACTCCCGAGATAAACTACAGCGCAAGCTGACATGCTTGATCAACCGCTTACCACAGAGGAACTAGAGGCGGGAGTCACATCCTTATCGACTGGTAAATCACTGGGAGCCGATGGGCACACGGCAGAATTTTACAAGGCATACTGTTCCACGCTTCTCTCTCCCCCTCTAAAGGTTTTTGAGGAAGCATATGAAGGTGGCCTGCACCCAGCTAGCATGAGAGAAATGTTGGTGGTTCCTATCCCGAAGCCTGGGAAACCTACTGGGAAGTTTGAGTCATATCGACTCCTATACATGCTAAATTACGACTTGGACCTTCTGACAGCAGTGCTCGCCAATCGCCTATGTAAAGTGGTCACCTCCTTGATACACTCAGATCAGACTGGGTTCATGCCAGGGCGCAATACCACACTGAACCTTCGTCGGTTGCAACATACAATTGACCAAACCAACACATGGATGTAGGGATTCCGGGATTCCACCGGGGGGCCATCGGCTCCCAGTGATTTACCTGTGGATAAGGATGTGACTGCCACCACCAGATCCTCTATGTTAAGGGGTTGATCAAGCATTTCAGTTTGCGCTGTAGTTAATCCGAGGAGCACAATTTGGGGAAATGCTGCATATTTTGTGGTGTCCCGCAGAGTTCGGGCCTGTCCCCATGCTTTTTAATATCTACATTCAGCCGCTGGTTCACCTCATCCTTTCTTATAGCTTTCGCTCTTATTCCTTTGCCGACGACACTCAGATCTTGGGCCGACTTGACCAGGACCAAGTGACTGCAGCCCATGAGCTGTGGAAGTGCTTGTCAGCAGTAGGGAACTGGATAAGTGTGAACTGGATGAAGCTGAATTGGGACAAGACCGAAATTCTGGTGGTGGGCTCTTCTTCTGCTATGGCCGTGTGGACTGCTTCCTTCTGGCCCCCCACTTTGGGTAATCTTCCTATCCTGGTGAAGGTGGTTAGGAACTTAGGGATCCTCCTGTCATCTGATTTATCAATGGCACCTCAAGTTAGTGCAGTGTGCAAGACTGGACACTTTCTCCTCAGATTGCTGCAAGGAGTACTTGCTTTTTGACCTGAACACTTGCGACCTTTGGTAGTAGCTTCAATAATCACCATTCGTATTGACTACTGTAATGCGCTCTATCTGGCACAACCCCTGGGTTCAATACTTTGCCTACAATTGCTGCAAAACCTAGCAGCCAGGGTGCTAATCAACTCCCCCTATGGAGCCCATATAAGTCCTGTGCTTCGGGCCCTTCATTGGCTCCCAGTTACCCAGAAGATCAAATCTAAATCCCTGTGCCTGGTGCACCGGGACTTTTACAGGCAGGGGGCAGAATATCTCCAGGACAAATTTTGCCCCTACATCCCTGGACGGCCACTTCGTTCAGGTAATGCCAACCTAATGGCAATCCCGAAGGTTCACCTGTCCCATGTGGGCGGATGAGCATTCTCATATGCAGCCAGCAAACTGTGGAATGGTCTACCATCTGCCCTCAGAGGCACTGTGAATCATCTACAGTTTAGGTGTGCACTGAAAACCTTCCTGTTTTACAGCCATTGTAGCGGGCGGTATCCTTGCTTTTCCTTCGCGCCAAGATGCCTTCAGGCAAAAGTGCGTGCTATAAATACGTATGACATAATATAACTTAACATTGAGCACAAAATTGGTGCTGGCATCCCTTGACGCTGTCAAGGCCTACTGGAAGTGGATGCATGCATGTGGCAGGGGATTCAGACTCAGGGAGGACTTTATCTGATGGGTAACGTTATTATACACATGCCGCCCGGCTGCTATTTTGAAATCAGGTAGGAAAATATCAAGAACTTGGGACATACAGAGAGGAACATGCCAGGGGTGCCCGTTTTCGCTGATGATTTATATATTGGCTTTGGAGCCGCTTGCGGTATATATGAGTCAGGAATATCGGGAAGCTGGCATAGAAGTGCAGGGCTCTAACACCTTATATCTTTATACACTGATGATGTCCTACTCTACTTATGTGAACCGACACACAATCTACCCATTGTCCTTGATGTACTGGATGAGTTTGCAAAGTTATCATGGATCTTGTTTAGCAGGCAGAATCATGCGTGTTCCCCCTGGCAGGACTCTGGGTTTGGGATGTTCAGGACTTGCGGGAATTGGGACTGAAGTGGGAAACACAATCCTTTAGGTACCTGGGCATACAGATAGCACATGCACCCAGGGACATGCACATTGGCAACACGATTAGGGTAGTGGAAGGAATAAAACTTTCTATGAAGTTCTGGGCTAGACTGCCGCAGTCCCTCATGGGTCGTGTCGCCATATTCAGGATGATTGTTCTTCCGAGGCTGCTGTATGTTTTTACAAATGTGCATTTTTACATTGCGGTAGCATTCTTTTGTGCCTTACACAGTCCTCAGGGACATTTTATGGGGACAGGGGAGGCACAGATTAGCCTTAAATGTTTTATGTCTACCTTACCAAGATGGCGGTGCTGTCATGTCTCAGAGAAGGTGGCGGGTGTGGAACCGCTGGCGCTACGGTCCGCCATAGTATGTTCCATCACGTCTTTGCTTGTGGCTCGTACAGGTCTAGATCTTTTGTTTTGCGCGCGTAACTGAAAGGACTTCTACAGTCACTTCCGGGTTACGGGCGCATTGCAACATTTCCTGGTTACTTGCCTGTGTTGTTGCCGCTCGCATTCTCCTTCTTCGTTCGGAGCCCCGCGTCCTTCCTGTTTCCTCCTCTCCCTCCTCCCGTTTTCTTCAGGGTTTCTTTCTTTTTTCTTCCGCCCGCTCTCCCTATTCTTTGCTACGCTCTCTCTCTCCTTCTCGCTCCGCTCCCTCTCTCTCTTCCCTGTTTCCGGGTCCTTCCTTTCCTCTTGATCTGTCTGCTTCTTGTTCTTCACTATTACACTCCCAGCAGCCTGTGTGCCAGACCTCAGCTTGCCTTTTCGACTGCCTTTTGCCATTCGCCTTGAACTTACCAACCAGCCAGTGTACCAGACATCAGCCTGCCTTTTGGACTGCCTTTTGCCATTCGCCTTGTACTTACCCAACAGCCAGTGTACCAGACCTCAGCCTGCTCTTTGGACTGCCTTTTGTCATTCGCCTTGTACTCACCAACCAGCCAGTGTACCAGACCTCAGCCTGCCTTGGGACTGCCATCAGCTTCAACTCACATTATCCTGCTTACCTGCTTATCCAAGACTGCTCCACAACAACCTTGTGAAAGTCTCATAGGGGTTTTTTGTGCCTCCGGCTTTTTCCCCTCTTCTGGCGTTCACAGAGGATTGTTCATCGCCCCACCTATAAGGTGGCACGGTGGCGTCCTTCCGTGGACGTCCTTATCTCCACAAAAAAAAGGAGAGACTCGGAAGCAGAGAGAAAAGGAGGCCCAAGAAGAAGGACGAAGGTAAGGAGGTAGAGGAGGGTGGTGAGACTGAATCTTCTTTCGAAGAAGATTATATTACTGACTCCTGTGACAGTTTGCAACGCCCAGAAACCAGCATGGCAACACCACAACAGGTTCAGGAACTCGTAGCAAAATGCAGAGCCTGAACTTAGAAGTCCAGAATCTCAAGGCCGTAAATACAGCTTTACAACAACAAATGACGGAGAGAGAATGGCCTTCTACGGATCTACCGCCACTCCCTTTGGTTTCATGCAAATTTGATGGCTCACCAAAGAGGGTTAAAGAGTTTTTGGATGCTTGCAACCTCCATTTTTCATTTCGTGCCCAAACCTTTGCTTCAGATCACGCCAAAGTGGGGTTTGTAACGCTCTGGCATGGGCCACCCCTCTTGTAAATCAAGCCAATCCAGTTTTACAGGACTACAGTGCTTTCAAGACCCTCTTACAACAAACCTTTTTGCGAACTGAAAGTACTTACTCAGCGTCGGAAGACCTTTTAGACATCCGCCAAGGTAACTCCGACCTATTGACATATATAACCACCTTTAAGCAAGTAGCAGCTGAAGCTGGATGGCAAGAGCAAGCATAGTATGCCATCTTTCGACGTGGTCTGAGGGAAGATCTCAAGGACGAGCTGGCCCGGATAGCTTGACCAACAGCCTTTGCTGATCTTATCACTGCTACCCTCCGTATAGACTTCCGGCTGACGGAACGCCGTGCGGAGAAAAAGAAGACCAAATTCTATGGTCCTCCTCCTCTGGAAGCCCTTCCTTCTACTCCTTTGCCTTCCTCATGACAAAGTAAAGAAGAACCAATGCAAATTGGGACTACCCGGGCTCCTCTCACCCCGGAAGAACGTAAGAGACGCAAGGATGGCTGTTTATGTATGTATTGTGGGGCATCCACTCATTTGCTAAGGGACTGCCCAGAAGTCCCTCCCAGACGTTCGGGAAACGATCGCCCTTGGTAAGTGTTAGGACTCACTTCCGAGGGGCCATCCCAAGTCCTTACGCAACCCTTTCAGTGTCCTCCCCGGAGTTAACCGAAGACTCTCGCCTTGTGGTCCTTCCTGTGACCCTACAACTGGGGAACACCGAGGTGAATTCTCAAGCTTTACTCGATTGCGGAGCAGCCGGTAACTTCATTGACACACACTGGGCTGAACAGAAAGGTCTAAACCGTATCACCAAACAAGAAGACCAGAAGGTGGAAGGTGTTGATGGCGAACCTTTAAGTTCCGGCTTGATAACCCACACCACAGAAGAACTCGTCATGTCAATACAGCAACATTCGGAAAAGATTGTCTTTGACATCATCTGCGCAGCCCACTTCCCTCTCATCCTTGGGATAGGTTGGTTTACGAAAACACAACCCAAACATTGACTGGGCTAAGAATTTACTAAGTTTCCATTCAGCATTCTGTAAGGCGGAATCTCTACCCAAGCCCAAATTTGAAACTGTGAAGACAGCAAGTATCTGCGAACCCAGATCTGTTCACTGCTTGCCACACCATCTTAAGGAATTCACTGAGGTAGTGACCGAGAAGATTCCCCTAGAGCTACCTCCGCACCGACCGGAAGACTGCTGCATTGACCTCACTCCAGGAGCTCTGGTGCCCTTTTGTCAGATGTTTCCTCTGTCTCTGGATGAAAAGCGCTACCTCAGAGAGTATCTGGATAACAACCTAGCCAATGGACTTATTAGACCCTCGAAGTCTCCAGCCGGGGCCTCGCTATTCTTTATTCCTAAAAAAGAGTCACAGGAACTACGACCCTGTATCGACTACAGGGGCTTGAATAAAGTGACCATCAAGGACCTTTACCCTATGCCTCTGATAACAGAAATTATTCAAGCGGTCCAAGGATCTACCGTGTTCACCAAACTCGACTTGCGAAATGCATATCATCTGCTCCGTATTCAGACAGGAGACGAGTGGAAGACGGCCTTTAGGACTCCGTTTGGTCTATATGAATATCAAGTGATGCCCTTTGGGTTAGTCAATGCCCCTTCAATCTTCCAGCGCTTTATGGACCGCCTTTTTTCAGATTTGCTGTGTCATACTACCATCGTCTATCTCGATGATATTCTGATGTTTTCTCGTACACAAGAAGAACACAAAGTAAATGTAAAGAAAGTCTTCCGAAGATTAAGAGACAATGGGCCTCATTCCGAGGCTGGAGGTAAGGGTTAACGGTCACCGTTAATGGCAACGGTGACCGTTAACACTTACCACCATATTCCGAGTTCTCTTTTGCGGGTTGGCATTTAACGCCTGCTTTTAGCAGGCGTTAAAAATCCAACCCGCAAAGGGACCTTGGAGTAAATTACGGCACCGTAATTTACGGTGCCGTAATTTACTCCTTCCCCATTCCCATTGAGCCCTATGGGGGCAGGGATGGGGAACCGGTATGGTGAATGGGGACTTACCGGTCCCTCCAACCTTGGAATGGACCGGTAATTACTCCATTCACCATGCCGGATATCCATGGAGTAAAAAGCTCCATGGTTGCTTACCATGGTGCTCTTTACTCCATTGATAGCTCCAGCCTCGGAATGAGGCCCAATCACCTCTCTGTCAAACTCAACAAATGTGTATTTTCCGCCGCTTCCATCTCCTATCTGGGATTTATTCTTTCCAGCCGAGGGATTTCTATGGATCCCCAGAAGGTGGCTTCGATCTTGGAGTGGCCGTCACCTAAGTCAGTCAAAGAGATCCAAAAGTTTCTTGGCTTGGCAAACTTTTATTGAAAGTTCATCTCCAATTTTTCTCAGAGAATAATACCCATCACAACTCTACTCACGAAATCTTTGGCTCCGTTTAGTTGGTCTGCGGAAGCCGAAAACACTTTTCACAGTCTTAAGGAAGCCTTCTGTTTAGCACCCATCCTTCGACAGCCAGATCAGCATCGACCCTTTATCCTTGAGACAGATGCGTCAGCTGCTGCTATAGGAGCGGTTTTATTAAAGGAACATCAAGGAATAGAGCACCCTATATCATATTATTCCAAAACCCTCAATGCCAGTCAAAGGAACTATTCAGTCATAGAACGAGATTTACTTGCCATGAAGTCGGCCTGCCTGGAGTGGCGCCATCTTCTTCAGGGAGGCAAACACCCATTCATTATCCAGACTGATCATAAGAACCTTCAGGTCTTGAGGCAGTTCGAATGCTATAATACTTGCCAAGCAAGATGGGCTCACTTTTTTGCTCAATTTGACTTTGTTATCACGTACATACCAGGTGTCCAGAACTTGGTGGCAGATGCCCTTTCTCGCCAGAGTGACTACACGTCAGAAACAGAAGCCACCCGGGAACTCATGTTTCCCCAAACCAAGAGTATCGGAGTGCTCTCCACATGCCTGAGGCAAGTAAGAGATGCTTCCAGAGGACAATTCGAGGTGGAAAGACATCACAAGGACACCGTATATGACATCAGAGACGGTCTCTATCTGGTAAAAGGCAAGTTATATCTACCCACACATGCTTTAAGGAAGACGGCCTTGACTTGGTGTCATGATTCCAAGATAGCTGGACATAGAGGCAGCAGGAGTACCTTAAAATATCTTCAAAGACACTTCTACTGGCCTGGTATGAGAGAAGACATTGATCAATATGTACAGTCCTGTGCAGTCTGCTTTTGTATCCAATCAAAAACCAGTGGGGTTACTAGAACCCTGTGCGGTTCCTGCAAGTCCCTGGAGTACGGTCTCGACCGATTTCATCGTTGAGTTACCTCGGTCTCAAGGATGTACATGCATCATGGTTGTAGTAGATTCATTCACCAAGCTGGCTCATTTTCCAACCAACACGCCCTCTGTTGATACCTCCCTCACACTTCTTCAGGAGGTCCATGAGAAAACTAGGAAAAGCCTATGTGAGGCTCAAAACCACTATAAAACACAAGCCGACAAACATCCCCGACCAGTCCCAGGGTGGGAAGTGGGATCCCGCGTTATGCTGTCCATTAAAATACTTACCCCGATGGGTTCACCCCTCCAAGTTGTCCCCTAGGTTTATCGGACCGTACAAGATCACACATAAAATTAATCCAGTGGCCTTTCAGTTACAGCTTCCTGTAGGTCTTCGAAGGATACATCCTGTATTTCATACTTCCCAACTGAAGCCCTTTCGAGAGGATAGGTGGTCTCGCCATCCTAAGAAACCTACCTTGCCCACAGATTCCACTCAGGACGAATACGAAGTCGCTCAGATCTGTGACTCGAGATATCGTAGAGGTAGGTTGGAGTATCTTGTACGGTGGAAAGGATATCCCTAGTCAGAAAATTCCTGGGAACCCAAATCTCATATTAATGCCCCTCTCTTGGTACGCAAGTTCCATTATTATCATCCAGGCAAGCCTGGGGGAAGGCACCTTAGGAGGGGGCATACTGTCATGTCTCGGAGAAGGTGGCCGGTGTGGAACCGCTGGCGCTATGGTCCACCATAATATATTCCATCACGTCTTTGCTTGCGGCTCGTACAGGTCTAGATCTTTGGTTTCGCGCGCGTAACCGAAAGTACTTCTACAGTCACTTCCGGGTTACGGGCGCGTTACAACATTTCCTGGTTACTCGACTGTGTTGTTGCCGCTCGCGTTCTCCTTCTTCGTTCTGAGCCCCGCATCCTTCCTGTTTCCTCCTCTCTCTCCTCCCGTTTTCTTCAGGGTTTCTTTCTTTTTTCTTCCGCCCGTTCTCCTTATTCTTTTCTACGCTCTCTCTCTCCTTCTCGCTCCGCTCCCTCTCTCTCTTCCCTGTTTTCGGGTCCTTCCTTTCCTCTTGCTCTGTCTGCTTCTTGTTCTTCGCTATTACACTCCCACCAGCCCGTGTGCCAGACCTCAGCTTGCCTTTTTGACTGCCTTTTGCCATTCGCCTTGAATTTACCAACCAGCCATTGTACCAGACCGCAGCCTGCCTTTTGCCATTCGCCTTGTACTTACCCACCAGCCAGTGTACCAGACCTCAGCCTGCTCTTTGGACTGCCTTTTGTCATTGGCCTTGTACTTACCCACCAGCCAGTGTACCAGACCTCAGCCTGCCTTGGGACTGCCGTCAGCTTCAACTCACATTATCTTGCGTACCTGCTTATCCAAGACTGCTGCACAACCACCTTGTGAAAGTCTCAAAGGGGTTTTTTGTGCCTCTGGCTTTTTCCCCTCTTCTGGTGTTCACGGAGGATTGTTCATCAACCCACCTATAAGGTGGCACGGTGGCGTCCTTCCGTGGACATCCTTATCTCCACAGAAAAAAGGAGGGACTCGGAAGCAGAGAGAAAAGGAGGCCTAAGAAGAAGGACGAAGGTAAGGAGGTAGAGGAGGGTGGTGAGACTGAATATTCTTTCGAAGAAGAGGCTATTACTGACTCCTGTGACAGGTGCACAGGTCCCCCGGCTAGACCTTTATTACCTAGCTGCCCAGCTCAGATTCCCAGCAAAATGGCTGTCTGATGATGACACATCCGAATCCGAACTACTTCAAACATTGGTGCGCCCTGCTTGGTTCAAGGAAGCATTGCGGGTCCCGGAGGGCTGTCTTGACACGGGGGCATAACTCATTTCACTGGGCAGACAGGTCTGGGCCAGGACGCTCAAACTATTACACTTACTACACCCTTAGTCGCCGAATGTCCCCATCACAGCCAATGTCTGCGCAGATACGGAGGACCTGGCCGTTGCCAGGAAGTGGGAGGGATGGGTTATATCCACTTGGGGAGATATGTTTGAGAATGGGTTATTCAGGGACTTGGAGAGTCTGATGCATAAAGAAGGCCTTCCCACGGCCCAGTTCTTACAGTATATGAAAGTTTCGAGGGTGGCTAAGAGGAAATGGAACAAATGGCCTGCTGAACCGGACATGGCGGTCTTCCTAGACCCGATTATGGGCTGGATGATGGTTGGTGCCAGGTATCCAGAATATATGGTTGTCTCCTGGTTATGACTAGCAACAGGAACGCGCACCTAAAAGAGCGGTGGGAAGTGGATGTTGGCCTGGAAATTACTGAAACTCAATGGGACGAAGCCTTGTCATTTGTTAAAAATGTTTCACGGAATGTGCGATTTCGGTTAGTGCAGCTTAATCCATTACATCGTACATACATGACCCCATGCAGGGTAGCAAGATTTAAGGCAAACGTTGACACAGCCTGCCCATAGTGTCATCGAGATGGGGTGGATTTAATCCAGATGTTTTGGTTCTGTACCCGGGTGTATGATTTTTGGTCCCATGTTAAGAGAGCCTGTGTGCAAGCTGGGATGATCAGATTTGACTGGAACCCACTTGAATGTTTGTTGGGTGGGTACCCCAGGGCAAATAAATTGAGGCATGCGATTAAGTTTATGGAACTCACATGCATTGCGGCTAAAAGATGCATCGCTATGTCATGGAAGGACAAACAAGGGCCCAAATACAGCAAATGGTACAGGGACGTTTAACGTGAGTGCCTAGCAGAAACAACGACCTGGCGCTGTGCCCTGGACATTGATGCACGCAAATCAGCGGTAAATCTTGAGGCCTGGGGTGCCCTTACTCTGGCAATGTTCCACCGATCAGACGATAAACCACTGTGAAAAACAGCACATGCCCGCACCTCCTTCTCTGTTCTTCTTTGCTCTTTCTTCCTTTCTTTCTCTCTCTCTTGCTCCTCAACCTTTCCCTCTTTCCCTTTTTGGGCCGCGATGCACTATGGCATAGTGACTATGCAGACATCACGGTTGGTGTTGGGCCCTTGTTGGGCTGTATTTTGTTTGTTACGATATAAAGTGTGAACATTAGAAGCCACTGTACATTGTTTCTTACCCAGTTGATCGGATGACACATTCACCTAGAATTTTTGTATACAGGGTGCAACTCTATGTAAATCATGTGTATATGTTCACATTAAACAGATTTAAAAATAAAGTAACCAAATCCTTCAGTATGTTAGTCATCTGCTGGGTCTTCATAAGGCCCATGAATCTGTCATAAAAGCTCTCCTCGTAATGCTGCTTGAGAAGGCTGCAAAGTCATGCTCTGTGCCGCCGCAGTAGGTGTCCATGTAGTGGAAGGGCACCTCTATGTCCCCTGTTTCGACTGATACACCCATGCCTCTACGTATCTAAGCGAGGTTGAGGACCAAAGGTAGGAAGTGCACCACAGCCCCTGGTGAGAATTCATGGCTGTGCCTGGTAGGCATTTGTGTCATCTGAGTAGCTGGTCTTGATTTGTTCAATTAGTGTGGTGCCAATTTGGAAAAGGAAGAACAGCATAAAGAGGGTGATTCTTCATCCACTGCATGCGCCGAGGCGCCAGGTTTTGTTGCTAACATTTTGTCTGACCTAATCGGATTGCAAGGAGTGCCCGGGAAGCTGTAGTCTGGCACAGTGCCTTGATGTGGAGTCCTCTGAGGGCCTGCAAACCGCGGTTCCGTAAATTTGAGAACTCAGAGGGAACTTTGGGAGGCTTTGAACAGGCACCCCCTTGGGCATAGGCCTGGTACTAGGGCTGGATAGCCCCTCAGTCCCTTTTCTGGGTCAGATCCGGTAGGCCCCTCCGAGCCAGCCCAGAAAGCATCTGTTGACCCTTCAGTACTTACATCGGTAGCCTTTCTGGCCTCAGGGTGGGCTCTGGTGCATGGATCCACTGGACCCATCCCAGCGGAAGAACTCCTGTGGTGTAGTAGTCCCCCTGGTGGGGTGCCATTGAGAAAAGGATCCTTACCTTATCCTGTGTGTCCGATTTAGCCTTCTGTCAAGCAAATGTATTCAGGAGATCCAGAGGAGATCTGGAAAAACCTCACTCCTCCTGGACAGTCAGTTTTTCAATGAGTCAAGCATTTGTACGCAACACAGTAGTCCCACCAGTGGTCTGACCTTAGGCACTCTAAACAGAGTGCGTGTGAATTCTATGCTAGGAAGGAACCCTCACAGGGCACACACCTGTTGAAGCCATCACAACTGACATGCGTCGGGGGGAGTGAGGCACTGGAGGCCGGTGGAGAAGAAAAACACTGCAGGGAAACACAAGTGTGCAGTAAAAATGCTGCGCTAGTACAAGGCAGGTCTGCCCCCGTCCGATCAAAAAAAAGGTCTGTTGTGAGGCACCGGAGGATGCTACTAGCCTGACGTGGACACGACCACAGCCATTCCTGTGTGCTTCAAATATAAAAGCTAAATGTGCTTTTTTGCAGGGTAAAAACTGTTTGTGTCCCTGTCCCCTTGTAAGGCCGCCCACACACTATGGAGGAAAGGGGACAGACATAAAAATACATACTTTGCTTTTCTCTCTGATAGACGGTTTAGGCAGAGGACTAGCCCATTGACTATGAGAGCGCTCAATAACCCATAGATCCAACATCTTGGAAACTTCCTCTTTGATGGTGTCCCTCGCCTTGTCAGCCATCCAGTGAATTCTGCTACACACCAACTTACTGCCTCCTTTGTCCATGTCATGGGCAGACCAGTCTATGTGACCTGGAGGCAGTGATAACAGATTTCCCAACAGGCCCAGCAGTCATTGAAAGTTCTGCAATTGCTGTTCTGTCCAGTCAGAGGAGATTTGTACCCACTCTATGAACACATCTGTGGCTTCTGTGTGTAGCAAGTCTGGGGCGGATCAGTCTCCTCTTCAGACTGACCTGGAGTCACCAGAGACAACTCCAAGACATCCCTGCTGTAATGAGGTTTCCGTCTCTTGACATGGAGGACCCTCATCATCTGCCTAGGGGGCCTTTGAATCAGTGCACTGGGCTTGACAGGTTCATAATCCAGACCATCTGCCTTGAAGTATAATCTTTCACAGTTGTCTTCTCGTCATGGCAGTGTTTCATCATCTCCTGGCTAGCTGTGAGATTCTTTGTAGATGGGGTCCTGTACTGGGCTATTCTGGATTTTAACTGAAGCACATAATCCGCTAAATAATGGGAAAAACTTCAGGGGTTACTTTCTTAGACATAGAGGATCCCTAAAATGAGGGCCAAACGGAAGCTGAAAGGGACCGAACCCTATTCAGTTATGTGGCAGCCCTTTTTAGACTGTGATGAATCCCGAGATGTCATCACTGCTCCCCGAGGGGGAGCCCCTTCCCATGAGGCCATGGTGGCGAAGCCGCTACCCGATAGTCCTCCTGGGGGTGGTACTTAGCAGGAGGATCTCATGGGATTAGACCTCCCTCTGGTGACAAGGGAGAACATTTTAGGAGAACATGGTATACACACCCTCTAGGGGCATGGCCGGAGCTCATTGAGTGAGGCAGCAGCAGAGCTGAGCTCCCGTCCTGATTCTTACATTGATCCTTGAAAATGCTTCCAAAGGCAATAGTTTCTGGCAAATAATCACTACACCAGTTAGAACAAGCGCTGCTGTGCCTTTCCGGCGAAGACCCGAAGAAAATCAGAGCCAAAATGAGGTTTGCAAATTGACCCCGGGGGTCCCACTGTAATGGCGGCCTAATCAAAGCCAAAGGCTCCAGCGGTGGAGGAGCCTATTCGGACGCTGTAGGCCTGAGGAACGCCGGAGACTGCCACGGCCCAGATCCGTGAACCGCCGATGCCGAGAGACTGAGGAGGGCGCAGCGGCCCTCCGAAATAGCCGCACGTTGAAACCGCCGCACATTGAGCCCGTCTCGGCCCACCCCACCCGGCCGCACAGCAGTTGGAGGCACAGCGGTGCTGCCGTGCTACGGACCTGCTTGAGTACCCCCCCAGCTGCCGCACCGAGGGAGGAAACCGCCGACAGCGCAGATATACCGCCGGGGTAAGGACCGACACACCGTCCTCCCCCTGCAGCATCCACGCACTCTGTTGGTTCCCCACGCGAACGAAGATCGGGACCATGGCGCACACTCAACAGAACACTAACGCTGGAGCCCAGATTCACCTGCAGGTGAAACCCGTGAAGGCCTGTGGGGGTGCCGTGAAAGCAAGGATAGAGCTTTTGGACCGCAGCACTGTTCGCGCCCTCAAGAAAAGCTCCCCACTCGAGGGGCCTCATATACTGGGCCGCAAGGGTCCCAAGGACAATATCAGACCCAGGTGTCCCCCACCTCGCCAAGACACTCTCTGGCAGAGCGCTGCCCGCCCTTTCTTCGCGGCCGGATTGGGGCGATTGAGTGCTGCAGTAGTGCCATTTCAGGAGTGACATCATCAGCCAGTCATTTGGCTACAAAGCTGAGCTGGGCTGCCAAATAATACTTCTCCAGTCAGGGAGTTGAATGCCACCCTGTCTGTACGGAAGGGTTAACGTGGATAGTGCCAATTTGTGTCTGCCTTTCCCCCATAAGAAGTCTTTAAGTATCGTCTCTAGTTGTCGGAAAAAGGAAGCTTTAATATAGTAGAACACATTTTGAAATCCGTAGAGAAATCTGGGGAGAACAATCATTTTGATGATGGACGCCCTTCCCATCATGGACAGGGGGAGTCGGGACCAGAACCCTATCGACTTGCGTAGAGGGGGCAGTGCTGACGCTGTGTTATTTTCATGCATGAGTTCAGGCGTGTGGTAAATGTTGACTCCAAGGTAGCGGAATGTGGTGAGTCGCCAATTCACCTCCAATGTAGGCAAGTCATCCATGTGTTTACCTTTGAGGCCTCCCAATGGGAAGAGGCAGGATTTACTTCTGCTAAATTGTATGCCCGATACTTTGGAGAAGTTGCCAAGGACCTCCAGCATGATCAGGACGTTCAGGTACGGAACTTTTATATAGAGGAGGACATTGTCTGCATACAGGGATATTATATGATCTGTCCCGTCCAGCCATATGCCGGCATCAAAAAATTGTTTTCTGAAATAGATGGCAATAGGTTCAAGCCAAAGTATGTAGAGCATGGGGGAGAGTGGGTAACCCTGCCTAATGCCCCTTTGTATGTCCCAGGCTGCAGAGATAAGCCGTCCGGATTTCACTCGTGCCCTTGGTTTAATATAAAGGACCTTGACACACCTAATGAATTTCTCTCCAAAGCCGAATTCACGGAGCACCGCTAGCAGCCACTCCCAGAAGATGGCGTCAAATGCCTTAATGGCATCCAAGGAGAGCAGAGAGTAGGAACCCCTGTCTAGGTTGGTTTGATACAAAACATGTTGAAGCCTACGGAGATTGGCGGTGGAGTTGCGGCCTGGTACAAAGCCATTTTGGACAGGATGCACCACCCCTCCTTTTACCCTGGAAAGGCGCTTAGCTAGGATTGTTGTCAGAATCTTGACATCGTAATTGAGCATTGCAAGTGGGCGGTAAGAGTCACAATCTGAAGCAGGTTTGTTGGGTTTAAGCATTGGTATCACCAGTGTTTCACGCATACTCTCAGGTAGGATCCCCAGTTCATAAGCCTCCTGAAAAACCTCATGCAGCAGCGGGGTTAACTCAGGTTCGTAAGTCTTGTAAAATTCTGTGGGCAGCCCATCGCTGCCCGGGGCTTTGCACGTGGCCAGGGACTTGATCGCCTCGGTTATATTGTCCTTGGTGATGTCTGCGTCTAGGGCTTCTTTGTGTGCGAGCGGCAGTTTAGGCAGACCTATTTCCTCCAAGGTATCCGATATCTCGCACGAGGGCACCTGGGCGTCATGGGAGTACAGCTGGGCATAGAATTGCTTAAAAGTGTCATTGATGCCCTGTTGAGTCTGGTGTAGTGTGCCGTCTGCACCTTTCAAGGATGTGGTCGGGTATCTGGGGTGCTCTTTTCTGCACAACCAGGCTAATAGTCTGCCGGGTTTGTCCGCCTGGGTGTGTGCCCTGTTGGTCCTGGTAGTATAATCAAACTTGGCTAGCCTGTCCCAAACCTTTTTGCATTCAGCTCTCCTTTGCTTGAGCTCCTCCTCTGCTTGCAGGGAAACTCGGGTGCCGGATTCAAGCTGTTCAATATCGGTTTCCCATCGCTCCAGTTTGGTTCTCAGGTGCTTCCTGATTCCCCCTGCCTTTGCTATGATTTCCCCTCGTGTAACTACTTTCAGGGCTTCCCATAATGTGCTTAGATTGTCAATGCTATCCATGTTTTCCTTTATGTAGTTCTCCAGGGACTCCCTGAGGTTGTCTCTGAATGCTGGCTCTTTTAGCGCTTCAGTGGGCATCCTCCATGTGGGCATTGGAGATCATGACTCTGCGGTGCTTCATTCTATTATTAAGGGGGAGTGATCGGAGATGGTCCGGCCCAAGTACTGCGCCATGTCGATCTGGGGTAGGGTTTCTTTGCCAGTGAAAATGTAGTCAATCCTAGTGTGGAGGTTATGTGGGGACTAGAAAAAGGAGTAGCTGCGGTCTCTTGGATGTTTCTCCCGCCAGATGTCCACTAAGTCTAGGCGATTCAGCATGGCATTCAGTGCCACGGTGGATGCCGATGGGCGCCCGGGGAGAGGGGTAGACCTGTCGAGTTCTGGGTTGCTGACACAGTTGAAATCTCCCCCCCAAATAAACAATCCATTCCTATAGTGTGTGACCTTGGCATACATCAGGTCTAAATGTGCTGGAATGTTGCTGTTGGGGAGGTATGAATTAACAATGCATATTGCAGTTTGCTCGATTTGGCCCCACAATATCACATTCCTTCCTTCTGGATCTGATTCAGCTCTGTTGAGTTGGAAGGGAATATGGGGGCTAATCCATGTGAACACCGCTCTGGCATATCTGGAGTATGTGGATCCAAACCCCTGCCCTCCCCAGTGTGTCTGAAGCGTTGCGATGGACTCCTTCGTTAGGTGGGTTTCCTGTAGGAGGGCCAGTCCCACCTTCTTCCTGTGGAGGTAGGATTTAATCCTGTTGCGACAAAGGTAGGTACCCAGACCCCTCACGTTCCAGGTTACAACCTTGATGCGTGTGGCGATGTTATTACAAAGAAAAGTTTGAGTGTTCGATCCCGGCCGAGCCGGTTCACCCTCCTGTTGGCTTTGTATTTTGGACGCCCCCCCTCATGGCTGATCAGTATTGGTAGATAGTCTAATCCCTCCCGTGTCTTTAGTGACTGAATTGCTTTAGAAAGTGGAGACTTGTTAACGTTTTCAACGTCCACATGAAGAGGTGTATTAACAACATGGAACAACTGTGAACTGCCCCCAGCAGCTGCTTTGGGAGGGCAATGCTCGGGGGCTTCTGCTTTCCGTTGGCCTATCCAGGACGTGAGATGCAGATGTAGCGCTGGCAGCAGGCTGGCACTGGTTGCGACAGGGTGGGTTGTGACAGTGCCCATGTGTGATCGTCTGAGCTCCCGTCCATAGAAGCACATTTTGCCTTCTCAACGGAGTATCACCTTGTAGATGCAATGTTCAGGTTTCATAACATGATGAGGTTTCATTCGTAGGATTCCTGATTCCTGCTTAGACCTTCGGCCCCTAAAGTGCGTTCATCGCCTTCGGCTAGGTTATTATGCTCCAGCCACATGTTGGCTGCAGTTGGGGTTTCCATGAAAACCGCCTTCCCTTTGTAAAGTATCTTGAGGCGTGAGGGGTATAGGAGCATGTATTTGAGATTTAATTGGTATAAATGAGTTCCTGGCTTGCTGCATATTGGGGGTATAATCAGGATACATGACGATCTTGGAGCCATTCCGTTTGATCTCGCCTCCCTCTCGAGAATTTAAGTATCGTCTCTCTGTCACGAAAATTCAAAATCTTCGCAATCATCGGGCGTGGGTGTGATCTGGTGGGGGTCTTTTTTGAAGAGATCTGTGAGCTCTCTCGACTGAGAATCCCTGTGTGAGCTTGCCAGACCCAATCTCCTGAAGTATCATGGACTCTACATATTCTGTTTGGTCGGTTCCTTCCATTTCCTCCGGAATTCCAAGAATATGTATATTGTTGCGGCGAGCCCTCCCCTATGCCTCCTCCGATCTCGCTTCTAGTCGTGCAACCTGCCTTTCTAGTTCAGTTACCTTGGTTTTCAAGTCTGTGGTGGTATCCGTGGTGTCCTGCAAGTTCACCTCCGCTTTGCTCACCCTATCTGTAAGATTATGGGCATTTTGGCATATGAGCTGCACGTCGGCCTTGAATTCGCCTATTTTGGTCTCAATAAATGTCTGGAGTGCCGCAATAGCCTGTAATACCTGGGTGTTTTTAGGGTCGTCCTCGAGCGGGGTGGCTCCGTTTGCATGGTCATTTCATGTTGGAGTTGCTGTTTGGGCCTTTCCCAGAAAAGGAGTCCATAATTGAAGCCGACTTATTCTTGTGTCGTGAGGCGGACATCTTACGCTGCGTTGCGTAGGGTTTTCCAGCAGGTTCTAGCTCGCCATGGTGCAAAGTAGCCCTTAGCGTGTCGTGAAGGGCCCTCACTCCCTCGTATTAGCGTTAATCCTTCGCCCAGGTGTCAGGCTCCCCAACACCTCACTGGCGGGACCCCCTTTTTTGCCGCCCTAGGAAAACAAATATGGCTTAGAACAAAATAGCTTCTCCACCTGAAGCAAGCATATACCCCGGACATTCCGCTCCTTTACGACTTGTGCAAGAACAGTGTCGATCTAGCGACCATTAGATATTGGGAACGGCTGGGAGTGTACATCTGGGGGGAATTATATAACTAAGGCTCCTTCCAAGACTTCTCCTCCTTACAATCTGAAGTTGATATGCCCTGTGGCCAATTCCTTTGGTATCTAAAGATCCGGAAACTAGCACAAACCAAATGGGATACTTGGCCTGAAGAGCCCGAGTCCAACCCCTTTGTGACACTCCTGTACAGTCTGGGGGAGGGGTGGAGACCAGTGTCTCAAATATACTGTCACCTCATAGACAGGCCTAATCCCCGCAGCCTTGAACTAAAACTCAAATGGGACGGAGACCTGGGGCGAGAAATGACCGATGGAGAATGGGAGAGAGCACTGGCGTTCCCTAAAGAGGTTTCTAGGAATTCAAGATTCAGATTGATCCAGCTCAACGTACTGTATCGCTTGTACCTAACAACGCACAGAATAGCGAAGATCTATGAGCAACCCCAGCATAACTGTCCATGGTGCAACAGAGACAAAGCGGACCTAATGCACATGTTTTGGGAGTGCGTCAAGGCCCGACAACTCTGGGCCGAAGTTGAGCGAACCTGTAGGAGAGCTGGCATGACCAGGTATGAGCGGACCCCTGGAGTGCCTCCTGGGACTTATCCCAGATTAGCTAAAATCAAGCACACAGTAAAGCTCATGGACCTGGCATGCATCCTCACCAAAAGGACCATTGCCATGGCGTGGAAGCGACCAGATGGACCACGCTTCCATGCATGCCGTAACGAACTGGAACGCTGGGTCGGGCGGCGACTTCGGCCTGGGAGGAAGGCATTGCCAGGTCCCTTTAGGATGCGAGTCAGGCACTTGATGCTTGGAAGGCCCTCACAGGGGCTCTGTTCCACCCCTCCAATGACGACAAACCCCCTTGAATGATTCACCCCTGTGCTTACTGACCTATTCATCACAAGACACCTGAATGGACCACCGCCTGAATATACCCGGTCCCCCCTCCTTTTGGACTCCTTCCTTTCCCTTCCCGTGTTGACCCTCTCAAAATGAACTATTTATCGACCACTTGGAGACAATTACTGTTGTTATTGTTAAATGCTTCATGTTGAAGTTGTTTATTGTTTATTAAATGACTGGCTTATATGGACAAATGTATTCTATGCCGCAGTTGGCACCCACTGCCACACTGCTGTTGTGCCTATTATAAATGCCAATAAAGAAATTTAAAAATAAATACACACCCTCTGGCCATACCCTAACCACTCCCTCAATCCCCAGACCCCTCTGCTAACACAATCTCCCTTGGTCAGGATAGACCCATGTACTACTCTAACATCTGTGAAGTTAACAATACTGGGATGAAGAAGATGCTTAAGACCCCTAGGGATTTGCCTGACCCAAGTATTGAGATGAGGTGGCCCCTACGAGGAGTATGGATTGACTTGACAGCTCCCACTGTAGGTATGGACGTTACGCCAGGGTGGATCTTACCAAATATAAAGAGAAAGGAAGAAGGACTTGCGGTCTTCTCCTTCAGCCCAGCGATGAACCCAAGAGTTTCAAATCATGTGCAAGAAAGAAGAACCAGGCGGCGCAGCGGACAGAGGCAAGAAGCTGTGGAGGTCCCGAGGAGGTCACGCAGAAAGCAAATTTCCTGCCATGACTGAAGAACCGTGGGGTGGCACGACCGTAAGAAGCAGCAGGCAGAGAGGCAAACTGCAGAACTGAGCAGCCGACGAGACGAGGGAAAAGGAACGCCAGTGCTGTGTGGCGATGCTCGATCCCAGGAAGGGCTGGAGAGCTACCCAGCCCCAGTAACAGGTACAGGGACGATCAGGAGGCCCGGTAGAGAGACAGAGCAGGGGGCAAGAAGGCTCGATTCAGAGGAACGCTTCCCAGAGGCATCACAAAAACCACTGACCACCAAAGAAGGGCCTGGGACCCACATCGAGAAGCACAACATCTCCCTCGCACCAGTACGTTGCGGGAGAGTGAGTCTTGGCCAAACTTTGTCTTTTTTGTTGTGGCGTGGGAATAGGGGTCATTCCCCTTATCTGCCAAGGAGGACTGTTTTGAACTTTGCTGTGTGTGCTTCAACCAGGGAAGCAAGACATCTCCCTGGCATTGTAAAAGCTCTGAGAGCACCTGGAGAAGGGAGGCATTCTTCAGGAACACGGTCTGAATTATGCATTTAGTTGAATCCCATATTTTTTCTGTTTTTACTGAAAGTTGTATCTTGCTGGTCACCGTACTTGCCACATGCTCTGAATCTTGCATTTATCGGAATCCCATTTTTTGCTGTTTGACTTAAATTTACACCTTTGCCGTGTGAGCCCACCTAGCCTTTTATTGTAATGCTATACCCTACTACTTTGACCTGCTTGCACTAGTACTTCTGCACACCTATCTTGCACCTAACTTTGGATTAAGGCGCTATATAAATAACACATCATTATCATTATCATTACCCCACTTGGATTGCTCCTTACTTTGACCTGCACGGTGACTGCAACCAATGCCCAGCATACCTACTGTTTTAACTCATCTATCCAGTACTGCAATGATACATTCTACTATCTTGATCTACCTACTATGCTACACAGCCCCGCACACTAGCGCTTTCATAAACCTCACCCTGCTGTCTCAACCGGTCATGTCCCTCCCACAGGACAGCAGTCTGACCTGCACCAGAATATGCTCTAAAGGTGTCTACATCCATCAAGGCACAGGCCTGCCCCGTATTTGTTGCCCAAGACATCACCCACTCCCCGGCCCCACGCCTTTCCTGCCAAAAACAGCAGCCTTCCCCGCCAAAGTTAACAAAGCAACCACCATTCTACCAACTCTCCCCTTAGGCCCAGTAGTCTCAGAATGTACCACTGCTCCCCGCCCCCCATCTTAGTGAGCCCTACCAGCCCGACCGCCACTATTAATCTTACCCCGCCCAAGCCTAGGATCCACACGTTGGACGCGTCTTAGTGCAAAAACCCCAGTTCACACCCCCATACTCACAAGTCCTATACTGGGGGTCACCAGGAGACTTATACTTCCCCCTCGCACTTACCAGCGCCCTTCAGCAATTCGGAAACAGAATAGCCTACCATCCAATCATCCCCATACTATTAACAACAACGCATACATGATACATAAATCCCGACCCATAAGTCAACCACCTTAGCTACTACACGCCAACCCAAACTCCAGTATCCCCACTCCCAAGCCCAGTTTGCTAACACAGACTACACAGATCCACCCCCCACACCCAGTCTACACAACTCTTCCTCTAACACACACCTGAAAGGTGCGCTACTAAATGTGCGCTCTCTAGGTGCACATGCAATCGACGTACATGACCTCATCTTGGAACACCAACTAGACTTTTTACTAAAGACTGAAACCTTGCTCCACCCAGCCTCAGGCCCATTACTGACTCTAGCCATCCCACCAGACTACACCATTCTCAGAACTGACCGCCAAGATAGTACGGGAGGTGGAGTAGCCATTATGGCCAAAACATCCTTACAATTCAGAGATTGCAAAACAGATATAGTAGACGGATACGAGCATCTATCCCTTCAACTATCTACTCACCCCAAAACAACAATAAACTTCCTCATAGTCTATAGAACACCTAGTTCCTCAAATCAGCCGGATATAGATATCCCCTTACTCATTACTCCTCTCCTTAAACCTAAGACAAAATGAATACTATTAGGAGACATTAACTTTGACTTCAACAATGCCCATGATCATAAAGCGACAGCCTTCTACGCTGCTCTACAAGAAATGCAGTTCTCACAAATTGTTAATGCTCCCACTCATATAAAAAGGCAGAATCCTAGATTGGATATTACCCCTGATTAGTAAAGTATCCCTTGAAGACATCCAAAAAATCTCCTGGTCAGATCATTTTCTAGTGCCTTTCAACGTATCAACCACTAAAGCCCAAGAATCTCCCTCACCACCACCCATTCGTATCTTGGTTTTGAAATTCACGTAACCTCACACATGAAAACCTGACCCCAGTCCTCAACAAACTACTCGATGCTCAGCCCAAAATAAATTCCAATCCTGACAGCATATCCCTTTTCTACCACTCCTGCTTGAAAACTGCTATAGACGTAGTAGCTCCACGTAAATCTAAACTACCCAGATCTAAACAAAGCAACTCCTGGTTCAATGATGAACTTATCAAACTCAGTAGAAACAAAAGAGCACTACACCATCTAACTAGAAAAAACCTGTCCAATGAGGCCATAAAAGAGCTCCAGATAATCTCACAAATATATAAACGCGCAGTTATTATCCGTAAAGCCAGTACTTTGAATTTACGCATTACCAATGCAGCGTCCAACAGTAAAGAACTGTTCTCAATCCTTAGAGAATTGGAAACACCCATTCCTCCCCCTAGCCCAGCTATCGCTAGTAAGGCATGGTGTACCACTATACAGAATCCCCTAGCCAATTCCCTCTGAGACAGAATCGTGACGAAAAGAAACCTACTGGTCCACACTGCTGAGACCGCCCCCAATGTCCTGACTAACAACAAAGAATCAGCAATCCACTTCAGCTTCACCTCAGTCACCCAAGACCAAGTACTCAAGACTATTGCCTCCCTCAAACCATCTAATTGCAAACGAGACAGCTTTCCCGCCAAATTAGTTAAGATGTGTGCTCCTACTCTAGCACCTATTATCACCAATTTCATAAACGGCTCATTCAGTACCAACTCCATCCCATCAGACATCAAAAAAGCCTGGGTCACGCCCCTACGGAAAAATACCCACTCTGGACCCTACTATTCCCACTAACTACAGACCCATTACTACAGTCCCCTTCCTCCTTAAAATAATTCACAACATTGCATACACTCAAGTTCAAACACACCTAGAAAACAATCACCTATTAGGCGATAGACAAGGGAATAGTTTCTTACCTGTAACTCCATTTCTCCAGCATTGGTATCTTTCATGGATTCACATGCTTAGATTATTCCCCGTCGTCAGGCTGGGAATCCCCGGTACATTATATAGACCCTTTCCCGTAGGAAAACTTTTTCGACGCTTATGCGTCCTATCCACCTCGTTTTGTATCATGCGTGCCCGCGCCGTCAGGGCGTCATGATATAAATACAGGCCCCGCCCCCGCGCTCCCTCAGATTTCGGCCCCCAAAGTAGTGGGGAACCGGTTTGCATGTTCAGGGGAGGCAGGTGGGCGCATGTGAATCCATGAAAGATACCAATGCTGGAGAAATGGAGTTACAGGTAAGAAACTATTCCCTTCTCCAGCATTGGATCTTTCATGGATTCACATGCTTAGAATAGATTACACAGCAGTACCACCCCCAAAGAGGAGGCGTGCATGCAAACCCATATACTTTGTTCGCAAAGCCCGTTCCCTATGATCATGTATACATCAGTAATAGTTAACACAGGAAAATGAACCACATACAGTCACAAATTCCATAGGATGCAACCCCTCAGCCGGGGCTTACCTTACTGGAATAGGTGTCGAAGCACCGCCTGCCCCATCCGGGTATCTTCGGCATGTTGCTGCGACAGGCAGTAATGGCGGGTAAAGGTGTGTGTAGCCGCCCAGGTAGCCGCCATGCAAATGTCCCCCAGAGGGACTCCGGCCCACAGTGCCGTCGACGATGCCGCTGCTCTAGTTGAGTGAGCTCTTGGCCGTCGTAGAAGAGGTTTCCCTGCCCTAGAATGGCAGTACGAAATGGTAGATGACACCCATCTTGACAGTCCTTGTTTCGAAATGGCTTTTCCTTTAGCACCCAAACCATAGGCCACGAACAGCTGTCTCGTTTCTCTGAACGGTTGCGTACGATGGAGATAAAACTTAAGGGCCCTTTTTACATCCAATGTGTGTAGCATGCGCTCCGCTCCCGAGCATGGCTCCGGAAAAAACGTAGGCAACACAATAGAGGAGTGTTTATGGAACACCGAAGGAGCTTTTGGTATAAACTGCGGGTTAGTGGCTAGGACTACCTTGTTCTTGAAAAATCGTAAGTATGGCGGGTCTACCATTAGAGCCTGAACTTCTGAAATACGTCGTGCTGAAGTGATGGCCACTAGGAAGGCCAATTTCCACGACAGAAACTTTAGAGACAATGATGACATTGGCTCAAAAGGAGGCTTCATAAGAGATGTTAAGACCAGATTGAGGCTCCGCTCCGGCGGAAATTTCTTCTCTGGAGGGAAACTCCGAAAGAGGCCTTTAAGGAAGTGTTTAATCAGGCGGTCGCTGAACAAAGGTGCCGAGTGCCGTCGACGAGTAAACCTGGAAATGGCTGCTAGGTGTACTTTTATTGAAGATACCGACAGGCCCTTTTGAGCTAAGAGCAGCAAGTATGGAAGAAGCTGTTTTGGCTTGATCGATTGCGGGGCCAAGCCTGGTTGATCCTCACACCATTGACAGAAACTTTTCCATTTGTACGCGTATGAGGCGTTTGTGGAAGGTGCCAAATTCGGCGAAGTCAGGAGCCAGGCCGTCAACTGGAGGCTGTCCGGGTCGTGATGCCAAACAACACCGTCCTGTCGAGACAGAAGGTCGGGGGTCTTCTTGAATCTCATCGGTTCCGCCGCCGCTAAGTGTAGCAGGTCTGAAAACCACACCTGTCTGGGCCAGTATGGGGCCACCAGAATTACACGACATGGGTACCTGAGGATCCATTGCAATGTCCTCCGAACCAGGGGAAATGGAGGGAATGCGTACATGAAATTGTTCGTCCATGGGAAGGAGAATGCATCCCCCAGAGAGCCCTTCTGAGGCCATCTGCTTGCGTACTGATGGCATTTTTTGTTGTTCTTCGTTGCAAACAGGTCTATGGACGGGTGTCCCCATTTCTTGAATACTTGTTGTAGTTGCTGGTCGTTCAGTACCCACTGGTGAACTTCGTTCATTTCTCTGCTGAGGGCATCTGCTTCCACGTTTCTCACGCCTGGTAGGTGGAACGCTAAGATTTTCATGTTGTGTATGGCCCAATGCCAGATTTTCTGTGCCTCCGTCGATAGGGATCTGGAACGTGTCCCTCCTTGTTTTCTCAAGTAGAACATCGTAGTGGTGTTGTCCATCATGACACGCACCACCGAGTCCCTCAGTTGCGGAAGAAAAGATTTTAGAGCCCATCGCACTGCTCTCAGTTCTAGCAGGTTGATATGCAGGGAGGACTCCTGCAAGGACCACCGGCCTTGTACCTGTAACATATCCAGATGAGCTCCCCATCCGCTCAGCGATGCATCCGTCACCACCGTCTTTTGAAACTCTGGTTCCAGAAGAGGCATCCCTTTCGTTAGATGAGTAGACACTCTCCACCAGCCGAGTGCTTGAACTAGTTGTTCGTCGACGACCAGTCTGTCGGACCAGCGACCTCGGCTCTGCGCCCAACGGTCCGCTAGAAATTCCTGGCAAGGCCTCATAAACAGACGGCAGTTGTTTATTAGCGGAATGCAGGACGACATGGTCCCTAGCAGGGACATGTACTTGCGCACTGAGACCTTGGTACCGCCTCTCCATTCCGACGCCTTGTTTTGAAGTTCCTGAATTCTTTCGCTGGATGGTCTCACCAGGCTTGTGTGTGTATGAAACTCCGCTCCTAGGAAGACCAAGGTCCTCGAAGGCTCTACGGAGGACTTGTTGAAGTTGATTGCGAAGCCCAGTTCCTGTAAGAGGGACATTGTGGCTCGTAGACTGTCTCGTGTTTGTTCCTTGGATGAACCTCTGACCAGCCAGTCGTCTAGATATGGATAGACATGATGACCGTCCTTCCTTAAATGGGCCGCTATAGGGGCCAAGCACTTGGTGAACGTCCTGGGGGAGGACTTGAGCCCGAAAGGGAGGACCTTGAACTGAAAATGCTTTTTCCCGACGACGAATCTTAAATATCTCCTGTGTCGTGGGCGTATTGGAATGTGAAAATAAGCATCTTGAAGGTCTAGTGATGATAGATAATCCATGGGTTGCACCGACCTGATAACCTCTTGGAGCTTTAGCATTTTGAATTTTAGGCTCTTTAGCCACTTGTTGAGTACCCTCAGGTCGAGAATGGGCCTCCATTTGCCGTTTGGCTTTTTTACAACAAAGAACCTGGAATAAACTCCTTGTCCTTCCTGTGCTACAGGAACTCTCTCTACCGCCCCTTTTTGCAACATAAGCGCCGCCTCTTGTCATAGGACTCAGAGGTGGGGCTGTGTCAAGAATAAAGGAGGAAGACGCTGAGGCTTGTCTTTGAATTGCAGCGCATGACCCATGCGAATCGTGTCTAGGACCCATCGATCTGTGGTGATGCATTTCCATCGGTCGAAGTGATGAGAGACTCGACCCCCCAGGACGTTCCGAAGGCCGTCATTGGTTGTTGGTTTGCTTGGTCTTCGTCGACGACTGACCTGAGCCTCGCCGTCTGGAGGCTTGATAATCCCTGCTTCTACGAGCCGACTGGGACGCTCGTCTGAACCCTTGTGGAGAGTAAGAGGGCCTGTTGAATCCACGGTCCCTCGAGGCTCCAAAGCGGGAGTTTCCAGAAGCACCCCTGAAGGGGCGAAAAGAACGAAAATTTCTACCCGTTTGCAGGGCGCCGAGGGACCTAGCAGTATCCGTGTCTTCTTTCATCCCTTTCAGCGCTTCATCAACCTTTTCGCCAAACAGGTGTTCCCCTTCGCATGGCATGTCAAGGACTTTGTACTGTACTTCAGGGCGGAAAGTAGTACATTTGAGCCACGCTTGCCGACGAAGCACTACTCCATGGTTGATTTGTTTGAACCCAGATTCTGCTAGGTCAACTGCGATATTGATAGCGTGGTTCGAGGCCTCTTTGCCATCCCGCACCAGTAACATAGCTGCTTTCCGGTGTTCGTCTGGCAGGTGTTCTAGGATAGGGGCTAATTTGTGCCACATTTCCCTATCATATCGTGACACGATCGCTAAGGAATTGGCTGCTCTTACTGTCGTCGATCCGACCGAGAGCACCTTCTTTCCAAAGGCGTCCTGTCTCCTAGCCTCGCTTTCAGGTGGCGTTGAACATTTTTGCTGGACCCTGGCCTTCCTAGCCGCTGCCGCCGAAACCACCGAGTCAGACAGAGGCTGTGATGTTGGACATTTTGGAGTGGACTCCGGAGCTTTAAACTTTTTCTCGATCCGTCCCTTTATGGCAGGCTCCGAGAACGGATGGCGCATCGTTTTGAGACCTTCTTGCCACACGTGGTCCAGGATTGGGATGGCAAAAACCGATTTTCTCCTTTGACCCATATGGTCAAAAAGGAAACAGTCTTTCTTCTGCTCCTCCGGAATCAAGCCAAATTCGGAACAAGCTTTCCCCATCATTGCATGGAAGGCTCCCACATCATCCGGGGGAGATGGCTGTGACTGGCTCCTCGTAGACTCTACCTCTACATCCGAATTCCATGTTGGGTCCCTCGAAGGTGACAGGGAGATGTCTGACCCTGAGTCACCCAGTACAGAATCGGACTCCGACAACTCACCCTCCTCCTGCGCTCGAGGACGATCTTTTACTGCCTGGGGAGCCGATGGGTGTTTCGTCGTCGATCGAGCCGTGCAAGTTTGCTCGTCGACGGAAGGTACAGACAGAAGTGACGATGACGTCCCGGGCTGAGGGAACTGCGTATCCAGCCGCTGCAGGAGCTTCTGAAGAGTATTAAGCACATCCAGAGACAAAACCGTCTGAGGGGTCAATAACGTGGACGATATCGGTACCACGCCCCCGTTTGCACTCGTCGCCGTTGTAGTCGACGTGGAAGGCCGTAAGCCTAAATCCGATGGTTGCAGAACCAGATCACCTTCTCCTTCCGCCGAGCCGGCCGTGTCTGGCTGCAGTAAGACCTCCGGGGGGATCGGGTCATAGACCTCGGGCAGCCAAGCCATGGACTGAGTCTCCGTCGACGGGGAAATCCCCACCGCTGCTGCTTGAACGGTAATAGGCATCGTCAATGACACCGAGGTCGACGAGCAAGTCGTCGTCGTCGTCGAGCCCTTAGACTTCGTCGTCGATTTGGATGCCGACTTCCCGGCTGAGGCTTCCCGACTCATGGAAGACCTGGGACGGTCCCCTGAGGAGGATTTCGACAGCGCTAGCCTCTCCGTCTTAGATGATGAGGAGGAGGAGGACTTTTTATGTGATGAGGAGGAACCATCCTGTTTCCTCTTATGCTTGTCCTCAGAGCGCATTTCAGCTGGCCGTACCTTCTTCGATGGAGGTTCCGACTTACCCCTGGAGGCCGTGGAGCCAACTTCCGAAGCCGGGTAGGCCCCTGCTCCGTCATTAAGCCAGTCGACCAGCCTTCTTTTTCGGTCCTTAAGGGTTTTTTGGGAGAAACCCTGACAAATTTCACATGTATCCGCCGAGTGGTGCGGGTGGAGACAGTAGATACAGTCCATGTGGCCATCACCTTCATAAACCTTTTTGAGGCCACAGGTTGCACACGGGCGAAATAACGCTTTTCCAGACATAATTCTCCAGAATTTGAACTTCGCCGAAGCGAAACAGACAAAAACAACCTAGTTTTCACTAGTAGTAAAACACGAGGATCCCACTACTTTGAAAGACGGTTGAAATCTGAGGGAGCGCGGGGGCAGGGCCTGTATTTATATCATGACGCCCTGACGGCGCGGGCACGCATGATACAAAATGAGGTGGATAGGACGCATAAGCGTCGAAAAAGTTTTCCTACGGGAAAGGGTCTATATAATGTACCGGGGATTCCCAGCCTGACGACGGGGAATATTCTAAGCATGTGAATCCATGAAAGATCCAATGCTGGAGAATCCGGCTTTCAACCCAAACACAGCACAGAGACAGCACTACTTGACCTAAAATCCAGATCGACACCATCAGAGACTCAGGGAACCTATGAATCCTCCTATTACTCCACTTGTCTGCAGCGTTCTATCTAGTGGACCATGACAAATTATGCCTAGCATTATCAGAAAACTTTCATTTTTCGCACAACGCAACCACATGGATTACATCATTCTTATCTGAACGCACGTCCAGAGTAGCCATTGGCGAGGAGGCGGCTGATCCTATATCAGTCTACATAGGTGTACCACAAGGATCTTGCCTTTCCCCCACTCTTTATAATGCTTATACAAAACCTCTCTTCGCTGCATTAGATGCCCTGGGTTTAATCTATACGAACTTTGCGGGTGATACACAGATTCTCATCCCAATCACTGACAATCAAGAACAGGACTCAGATCTCATAAACAAAATCTACTCTCTCATCCCAAACTGGATGGCAACAAACAGCTTACGCCTTAATGGCGAAAAGGCCGAGATCCTCATCGTAGGTTCCCCAACCCGACTATACTTCTATCGTCATAGATGGTACTCCCATTCCCATCTCAAATCAAGTTAAAACCCTAGGGTTATACCTCGACTCAAGCCTCACCATGAGTAAACATATCAACTCACTCGCCTCATCCACCACTTACACGTCTAAACTCATTTCCCTTAGTCGAAAATTTCTCACCCCACAGAACAGTATCACATTAGCAAGAGCCCTTATACTGTCTAAGTTAGACTATTGCAATATACTCTTGCTAGGCACCTGTAAGAAACACCTAGCCAAATTGCAACTTCTGCAAAATAAAGCATTAAGGGCAGCACTTGGAATTAAAAAAAGGGATCACATATCACAGACCAGAAGAGAGATACACTGGTTACCTATACAAGCTAGAATACTACACAAAACACTTACCACCACTCAATAAATGTCTCACTGGAAAAATGTCAACCAGATCTCTCAGATCTAACTCTAGTACTCGCATACTCATCCCCCGATTTAAGAACTCAAGAACAGGAGGGTCCCGCTTCCCTGTAGCAGCTCCCAGAATCTGGAACTCAATCCCCTCCAACTTAAGCAATGAGCCTTCCCACACTCACTTTAAGAAACTACTAAAAACTTAGTTATTTAACAAATTCAAACCTGATTATTTCTTAAGCCCTGTCTACAACCATATGTCTTGATGACTGCTTGTAAGTGTACACTGTTGTCACCCGATCTCTTATTTGTAACTACCATGCCATTGTCCTTTTATCACCTGACATCTTTTGCCCTGTAACCAGAAAACATTACTGTAATCATGTAACCTATGCCGTGACACCCACGGGTTTGGCCGTATAATCAAATGTAATAAATAAATACAAATAAAAATAAATAATGAAGAAATAACTTTGGACAATAAGAAATGTTGATGTTTCAGTTGGAACTTTAACTTGGAACTTTGTGTTGGGGCCCTGGAAAAGGATTGAGACCCAGGGAAGGGAGTAATTCCCCCAGGTAAGGTTTCCACCTTACAGTTTGAAATGTGGTCCATTGTCCAGAAGAAGGGAACCATTTTTCTGGACTAAGGAGGTCAACTGCCTCTTTAGTTTAGTATTTAGTGTAAGGCACAGCAGTAGGGCTTTGACACAGGACGATGGACTATTGATTTGCACAAACATTCTGACACAGCCAATAGTTTTTAGTTGAGGCAAGGCAACTCCTCTTAGAGTTAGGGTAAGCTAGGTTTCTCTTAACTTTCTGGTATAATACAGGTTTTTGCCAACAATCCTGCCACATGTGTGTCAGTCTCCTCGTTTTGCACCCTTACAAGACGAGCAGCAATTATGGCAGGAGAATATCCCACATTCCCCTCAGCTGTTTTCTCAGACCATGCCTTTCACAGTCTTGTTAAATCTCTCAACAAGCTGATTGGTTTTGGGATGGAAAGCTATAGAGAAATTTTAAGCCCTCCACCATCTTCCACATAACCTTCCCATAGGCAGATTTGAAGTTTGAGGCACCCGTCAGAAATTGCTTTTTTAGGGAACCCCCATGAAAGAATATCCCTTTCAGAGACTTTGCTGCAACTGGGGCTTTGATTCTCATTAATGGGACAGCTTCAGTGTGCGGGTGGTGTGGTCTACCTCAACCAAGATGTACCGGTTCCCTGAGGTGGTTTGGGTATCCAACAGAACCACCTAGTCTCTCAAAAGGCCACCCAATGACTGGCAATGGATTTAAGGGAGCTTTTCTTGTCGAACCCGACTTACCAGAAGCTTGGAAAGTATGACAGTTCGGAAAATTCCTTGATTTTTACGGGCATCTGGGACCAGAAAAAATGGGCAGGCAACCTTTCAGCTGTTTTTGTAACTCCTAAGTGATCTGACAAAGGAATGTCATAAGCCAAGTCCAGAAGAAACCTTCTGTAGCATTGGGGAACTGCCAATCTCTGGTTAACCTATGCCCCAGATTTCTTGCTCTCACTGTACAGGTGGCTATTCTGCAAGTATGCCTTGAATGACCTTGAATGACCCAGGGGCCTAGTCTGAGCCTGTTCTTCTGCCTGCTTCTGCAGACTTGCTAGAGTAGGTAAGTCCCTCTGTACTTTTAAAAAATCAGCCTGACATGGACCTCCAGCTAAGGACAGTTCTCTCAGTTCTGTCAGGCCCCTGAGGTATGAAGCAACTGTGTAATTTCTCTCAGGTTCTGGTTCTATGCCTGTGCGTGTTAGGGAGAATTCTCCAAAATGGCTAATTTTCCTTACCCACTGCGTCCCTCATTAGCTTTGCTGGATTTCTAGGGTTTATTCTTTTAACCTGGTAAGAGTGTGAGCCTATTTCCCACTCTTACATGTATTTTGCTGTGTGTGTTTTTACCACTTTTGTGAACTTGGGCTCTGGAGCCTCACCTACTCCATGGGCAGCATCTTTTTGTGTGTTACACAGCACCTTCAGTGAAGTGACACAGGGTTGTCTTTCAGACTTCCCACTGAATCCATTTTTCTGGGACTGACTACTGTCTCCCAGAAACATGTAAAGGTGCCATTAACTTTATGTAGTCTCTTTTTTTTTAATTCAAACCGTTGTTTTTTAGTTTGATTAACAAACTTTTACAACATCTGGTGCCTTTACAGGTGCATTTTACAATTGGTTGCAACTTTTCATTTCATTTCATTACATTTGGTGGCAGCTTTTCATTTCATTTCATTACCATAATATTGAATAAAAACATAAAATTATAAAATAATCATTTGTGTCCATCAGTTACATATATCGGTAGTTAGAGATGTTATCCAACGCAACAGAAAGGCCAATTCACCTAAGACCTTAATGTGAATGCATGATCTTTAGAAAAACATTATAAGCATGAAGAATTTAAACACACATTGCATAAATGTACATTATCGATTCAAATGAGTGTAATTAGGATAGTAACACAGAATCTTCTGCATAAACACATATATTTGGAAAATAACAGAGCACAAGTAACCATTGCATGTGCTAATAGTAACAGCAGGAGTAATGATTCAGCCCTTCAGACTTTTTAGGTACATGCTTTCGAATTCCAGATTAATGTGTGTTAGAAACCTGCAAAGCAACAAGATCAATCTTGTACTATTACCCCACATACAAGATAACCAAAACCACTCCCTTTTAACTAAGTTCATGCCCACTCTTTCTTGCTTAAATATTTGTACGCGAATTTCCTCAAAGTGTGAACAATAGACAACTAAATGCTTAGTAGATTCAATCTGCATCCCATCATTACAGAATCTACAGCCCTGATCACTAACATTTGGCAGAGTTGTGCCAACATTCAATTCTTTCAAGGGTCAGCATTTGGTTTAATTTAAATTGGAGATAGATTTCTCTGGCTTTGTTACAAGGAAATTGAATTAAGTAGGGTTTATTCAGTGTTCTTGCAGTGCTGAACTTTGCTGCTTCTTTGTACAATTTAAATTTGATCATTTCATTTAAGGTCTTACACCTATCATGATCGAATAAATGAAGTTTAACATGTACTAGTCTGAATTCTAAGTCAGAGAGTCTAAGTGGAATTTCAGCAAGTAGAAGAACCATGCGGTCATAATATTTTGCAATAGATGGTGGTGTGGAAGCAATCAACATCTGGCCTAAGTCCTCATATAAGCAGTTAGTCGGAGGATATAGCATTTTGGCTAAACTTGACAATAAACACCAGTTGTAGCACGCAGACAAAGCAGTAAGTCCCAATTCCTGCCTCAATACTGCATTGGGTAGAGACTTGGCTAAACGCAAAGCCCCATTCCATAAGCCTTTTAAGTTGGTCGAGGAATTTATCAATATCTGCAAGGCACATATCTAGGGCAAACAAGAGTACTGATTCCACTTTAAGGATGTAAAATTGAAATAATGGGATTAGCGAAAATTTACAGTACTTCACATATACCATACGCATTTGGGTTGCAAGCGGTGCAGTTTTTTTGTTCAATGTCTCCTTCCACATTGCAATAAAGTTGGAATCGGAGATTTTATAACCGAGATAAAGGATCGAGGAAACTATAGCAATTGGAAAGTCCTCAATGGTCCATTTAAATGAAGAATACTTCCTCTTTAGATTCCTAAATACAACAATGTGTGATTTTTCCACATTTGCAATGAAGATTGTGGATACTGCAATAAGAGGAAAATAGAGACAATTTGGCTTGAAGACCCATGGGGGTGCGATCAAAGATCCCAATATCATCGGCGAAAGCTAGCCAATACATTTGTTAGGTGACCAAGTCTCACCGGATAAGAGATCTTCTTGGTCCAGATGTCGTTTATGCCGCATGAATATAGATTGAATAGAGTGGCTGTCAAGTTGCACCCCTGCTTCACACCAATCCAAATAGGAATGGCGTTAGTGGTTGACTCTCACAAGAGGAAGTGTTTTCATGTTTTCATGAAGTTTTGAAATTAAATGTATAATAAGAGGAGATATGCCCATAGAAGACACCTTTTCCCTTAGCAGTGAGCGTATCACACAGTCAAAAGCGGCTGTAAGATCTATGGATGCCATATACAAAGGACCAGAGTTCTGAACTTTTGCTTTTGCCAAAACATGGGCCATTATTGTTGCATTGAGTGCGGCGGTCCCCATCCTGGCCTGAAACCCAATTTGGAATTGTGATAAAATATTAAGCTGTTTGATCGCACTTTGTAACTCGCGAAGCAATAGAATGACAAAAACCTTTGCAACAGTATCAATTAAAGCAATAGGTCGAAAATTGGATGGGTCAGATCTTAGGCCCTTTTTATATATGGGAACAATGATAGAACACAGCCAGGAAGAAGGAATGAGCGAAGTCCATAATATGTTATCAAATTGTTTTTTTAAGAAACTGAGCCCAAAGTGCTGGATTTTCGTTTTAGAACACAAGAAGGCATACCATCTGGGCCAGCTGCTCTAGAGTAATTCAGAGTATGTATTGTGGTTTCAATATCGACCAAGGACCATAATGGCAAAGAAGGACTTAAGAAGCCAAAGTCCATTTTCTCTCAATTAGCAAAAGCTGGAGGCAGGGAAAATGTATTTTCAAAAAATGTTTTCCAAGAGTCGGCAGATATCGTCGAGACCTGGTCAGTACGTAGAGCGGTTGTGCCCGCCCTAAGCATCGCCCACGTAGAACGTCCATCATTGTGGCAAAGCGTGGCAAACATTCTTTGATTATTCAAATTATGTATATAATGTTTATGATTGCGACATTTATTACGATATACATTACAAATATTTTTTTTCCTTCAAATATTCCTCCAATGGGAGAGAAGCCTTTCTAAGTTCTCGAAGGGACATATTTTTTTATCTTTTTAGCTGCTGAAATTGCCTTAATGTTAGGATCTTGATTCGGGGCAATAACACCTCATACGTCTTTCGCAAGTTAGTTGTTACATTTGCTATAATATTCGAAAATCAACAGACTTCAGCTTGCGCAGATAAATGGTGATTAGGGAGTCCATTATAGTTTGAGAGCTGTGTTGCGATCATATCGTTCATCCTATCACAAAGCTTTTTGGACGAACAAATTGACAACCCAGGGCGGTCCCCCTCCAAGAAGGTCTGTTGAATGTCATTACTGAGCATGTCCACATTGACCTCCAAATTTAGCTGGATTATGGAATGGTCCCCGAGGCCAAGATCATAGATAGCAATTTTACTGGACTTTCCATGTAAATTTGATGAAATAGCATAATAGTAGATACAAGAAGAAGTCGAACCCCTCCTCAATGTATGGCATCCATCGCTAGCAGCAAAAGGAAGAAAATTAAGCTCCCAAGGTGCTAAGTACTCTTGCCATAGTTGCCCTCTATAACTTGCTTGAGATTGACCATCAGCAATTGGATTATACATATTCAATGTCGAACAATGGGCATTGAAATCCCCTCCCAACAGTATTCCGCATATTGGATACAATTATATAACTTCATCAAAAAGCTTGTCAAGCTCCTGAAAGACAGTTGTAATTTTCTGTAGAGCAGGGTTATGATAAAGTGAAATAATAAGCAAGATATCACGGTGGTCAACATTTAAAGAAACCAACAAGGCCATTGTTGCCATGGATTTATAGTCTGCTACAAAATGTATTTTTAAATTGGTGTTTATACAAATGGCTAAACCTCCATAGGGTCGTCCAGAGTGACCTTTTTTTGCCTTAATTTGGTATACCACAAATCCAGGCAGCAGTAGCTCTTGTTCACACATGGTTTTCTGTCATAATAGAATATCACACACAATGCCTGGGTGTGCATGGTTGCACCATGAATACAAGTTCCTAAAACCGCACAAATTCCATGACAAAATGGCTAGGACAGAAGCCTGCTTACTGGGGGATATTGTCCATGGCCGGATTTAAAGTAATGGCTAATGCAGATAGCCAAGACCAATCTTTGCTAATGTTAGATAGACCTGCAAGCTGGGCAATGACAGCAGAATTCATCTCCCCGCTTGAGTCCCCACAATTTTGCTTTGGAGAGTTCAAACTAATTGCTGGAATTGGAGTTTCATTAAAACAGATCGCATCATCAATAGAATCAAAGAGATGCGGCATTAGTCCAATAAACTGGAGTTCGCCTGTGTACTGCATCAACAAGTTAGTGATAATGGCTGATTGCACTTTGCACACCATACAATGATTGGGAGTTGCTGGTAAAGTAACCCATTCTATATAAGCCGTATTTAATGTTCTTAAAGCTGGAATTCTACTAAATGCTTGTAAGAGGGCAGAACGATTAAGGCGTTTAACGCCATTTTTGTCAGAAACAATTTCCCATCCTACGATGGTTGTGGAGTACTTGCCCATTCCCCCCATACCATCATCTTCCAACCGTTGGGGCGGTGGAGATTGCGGCCGAGGCCCTTTTTTAGAATCCTCCAATATAGGGCCGTGCGCCAACGGCAAGTTGGAAGAGGACTCTGGGCAATTTTCCATATTTCGCACCAGAGGGGCCACTACAGTGGGCACAGAGGCCAGTTGTGGAGCGGTGTTAGCCAGATTTGAATTACCGCTGTCGGATGTCAAAACCGAACCCCTCCCTGCTTGCACAACTTTGTTCTCAATGAGTTTGAAAAAAGTTGGTAATTGTGTTTGAGAAGACGGTTGAACTTTGCCATCCGTATTTAAATGCACTAACGGGGAGGCAGCCGGACCACAACCGCCCAGACTTTCCACTGGCTTAGAAGTTTTTTTAATAATAAGTGTGCACGGGCCAAGCCCATCTTTAAGAGCAATTTGTTCATCAGGGCTAAGATTTTGTAAGGCATTTTTGCTCTCTACGGACAATTCCTCCAAATGAATACCCTTTTCTTCATTATTGCCTAACTGAGCGTTAGGGTCCATATTGGATGACATTGTACTCATTGAATTGTTTTAGATTTTTTCATTTTTTTATTTTGAGAAGAAGTGACTGAACCGAGTGCTTGGAGTGCCATCTTCCTGTCAGCTTTTCTTTTTAGAGCTCGAAAGAAAAGTCTTTTTTCCTTCCTCGAGGTAAAAGTTTGCCCTGATCCTACCGAGGGGGCATCCGTATGTGCAGTAACAGTTTCTGGGGAAACAGAATCAGTTTGTGCGTTTGCATCCAACAGTTTCATTAAGGCTGAGGGACTGTCTGGGGGGGCTATCACACACATCAATGTTGTCCGCAGGTGGTTTCACCTCCTGCTCATCTTTAGGTTGTAAGAAAAATAAGACCAGTTCTATTTTCTCAGAATGGAGTGCGACCTCCTTGCACAATTGTGCATGAGTGAGAATTCAGCAAGAAGGTATAGCCAATGGAGCAGCTACAGTCTGAGCAAATGATTGAGGGAATGTGTAAGAAACACAGGGGTCTGCCTGACTAGGCGGATCATGTGCATAGGCTTGAATAGCATCTGTTTGCGTAGTCACAGAGGCAAAGCAAGACGAAGTTACTTTCAGATGTGGCTGATCTCCACCTTCGCGTCTAAGACTATCCGCAAATATAAAGCCCTCTAGTTTGTTGATTTTGAGAAGAATCTGAGTCAGTGAGGATTTTCAATCTCTGATCTCATAATGTGTGTAATCGTGCCCTTTGTCCAATAGATTCAATATCCTTGATAGTACAGGATATGAGGCTTCGAGGGATTGCATGTCCTCAGAGGGCTCCAATAAGTCAAAACCTAATGGTGGGATCTGCTGTTTTTTGGTAGGTGAGTACGCAAGTCCTAGAGCATGATGTACGGACGAGGTTGGATTTCTGGTTGGAGAGGATAGACATGGACTGGATGAAGGAAGATTCAGAGACTTCATTTTGCGAGTCTCAGATGGAACAGGGATATTGAGCTCTTCAGGAGAAATCCCTTCCTTGCAATGAATGTGCACGTGAGCTCTCTTGCAGCTTGAAAGAGTGACAGGGGTCGAGGGGCCAACAGAGAGCCGTACCCGTTTTTCAAGCGCTGCGAGTACCACTGGCGCAAGGATGGAATTATCTGAAGGAGAGGAGCCCATTTCTTCACTGGAGCGATTGTCTGCAGGGAGTGGGTCGTCCATACGCATGCTAAGGAAGCTCTTGCGCGAGGACTTAGTAGGGCCGTTGAAATTGCTAGATATAGAGGCACTAGGTGGAGAAAAGTCAATTGGTGCCGTTGCAGCTTGAGCATGTGTATAAGAGAATACTATCTCATGACATACCAAATCCTGATCATTAATAGGGCCCCACATTGCGGGCAAACAGGATACCTTATCGGTACCCGGCACAGTAGCACCACCAATACGCTTAGAAAGCGACATCCATTTAGCTTGATGTGATTTGGTGGTGCTAACTTTTTTGGGGACCGGTGAAGCAAGAGCGCGACCACTGCGTTAGCTTAAAACCATTTGAGATCAGTTCACTACAATCAACCAAATACCACCCCTAAACAGCAGAAAATACAATTAAGAGAAAAAATAAATAATAAGGAAAAATATTTCAATATGCGGGACCCACCACCTCACCTCCTCACCCTCTCATCCTAACAGCACAACAGCACACTAAACACACTTCCAAATGCGTGCGCACATGCGCTTGTGCCCGTGATTTTGTAAGAAAACTGGGAGGGAGGGAGGGAGGGAGGGAGGGAGGGAGGGAGGGAAGAGGGGGTGGAGTCCAGCCACGCAATGATTCTAAAGCAAAATAAAAAATAAGTCATATGCCGAGCGTGCCACTGATGTCACTATTCTAGTATATCCCAGCTCACTCCAGGAAGCTATAGCCCAGCCCACACTGGCATCCAGTAGCCCAGCCCACTCCCAGTGTGAAGCCCAGCCCACCACAATCAGTCAGTGTACAAACCACCCCCAACACGGAGTCTCGATGTAAAAAGCAACACACGCTCTGTATATTTACTTTGGTAATTGCAGTCCGTGGCGCTTCGCCTTGTTGCTGTATGCAGTCCTTCCTCTTGTCCTTACAGGACTTCAACAAGTTCAAAGAGGAGGAATTAGACCGGAGCAGCAGAAGAATCTCAAGCACAACAGCACACTTAACGCACTTCCAAATGCGGTGTAGTCTCTTTAAACCACAGACCCCATACAGCCCATCTTACATGGAGTATTGGAAAGGGTTAATTCTTATCCCTTTTTGTCTGTTTCTCTTGGAACACTGTTTCGCTCCCTTTTCATCAAGACTTGGCTGGTGCCAGTGGTAACTACCCTATTTTTCATACTGCAGTTATCTTAAATAAGCATGGTATTGTGTTAGGCTATTTTATTAGCCTCGAACATAAATCCGCTTTTATTTCGACTCCGGCTGGGTTTATTCGCCATTTCTTTTTGTAAATGTCTTTCTCTTGTTTTACTCTGCACGCCAAACCAGGTTTGGTTCCTTTGTTCACCATCTTTTTGCAGGCTTCTGCACAGAAGCCCTCCTTAAGGCGCCTGAAAGTCTGGGTAGGCAGGATGTGAGGGATGTGAACCCCTGCCATGGGTTCCCTTGGTAACCCAAGTTGCACTCCTGTTTGATTGGCTGGGTGACTGTCTGTGCCAGGACAGCCACCCTGCTGTGTGATTGACAGCCAGGCTGTGTGAATGGGGGAAAACTGCATAAAAAGCAGGTCTCTGGGACTGGAAAGGCAGAGTCGCCACTGGAACGAAAGAACCGACAAGGAGCTGACAGAAGAGGACCCCTACCATGACTGAACTGCCCGGTGAAGCCCTGCTGCAGGTCCGAATCTTCAGAATCCGACGACAGAGAGGATCCTCCAGGAATCCTCTTCCCTTGATTTGGGTTTTGACCTAGTGACTTTGGCCCTAAGCCTTTTTTACCTGATTGTATCACTGTAGTTCCTCTTGCTCAATTTCCCTGAGTACTTACCTGTTGGTGTGTTTCAATTTCTATTAACTTTGTCCTTCCCTCCCTTTTAAATTGCTGGAGTGCCATTTTGCTCTGACTTCATTTTGTGAGTTTAACTTGTCTGGAACTTATTGGGAGTGGTGTGGTGTATTAAGAGTGTGATTTTAAACTGCTTTACTTTAGTGAAATGTTATACAACTGAAGAGTAAATAAATGTATATTCTTTTACTTGAAAACCTTGAGTCAGTGTTTGTTTGAATCATAGTAATTGCTGTCCTTTGTGTAACTATTTGATACTGCTCACTTACTCTTGAGATAAGTCTGGCTGCTCAGCCATCGCTACCACTTTTACTGTGTAGTACAGGCTTGTACCAAAGGTGAATTGGTACTGTCACTTGTAGTCCTAATTGTGTATGGTGTTCCCAAAGGGTACTGCATATAATTCTGCCTAACAGTGCGCAATCCTGAAATCACTGAATCCTGTGCCACCACAGTAGGCACATCAGTGGCCTCTGGGCCCAGGAGCTGGCGCCTCAGTGGGCTTAGGAACTAGACTAGGCACTATCAAGGTCTCTGGTCTTTTGCACACTTTGGCAGGAGAAGTCTCAGGGCCCATGGCCACAAGTGCTGATTCTCTGGCTTCTTACTTTTCTATACACATGTGTACAGGCGCATTATAAATGACTTATCATATCATAACATATAGATCTGCAGTGACCTCTCCGATTATCTCACAATCAGAAAAGCCATTTCCTAAGTCTTTTTTTTTACTTTTATTAGTATGGACCAGGTGATGATACAACTTATAACAGTCAGTCTACTGGAATTGGGTCTTTTAGTGCAATATAGTTGTGCAAGTTCTCCACCCGCAAATTGAACTTTACCATTGTTGTGACCATCAAACCAACTAACTAACCTGTTAGGACCTGGAATTATCTGTTCTTCTTGCACCCACTGTCACCTAGCAGGAGTTACACTACAATCAGTCTGTTTTCTATAACATCCGACTCCAGCATCAAGCTCTACCTCATGTCCCATCAGTTAAGCGGGCAGTGGTGGTGGGAGCACTAATTAACTCTGAACTCGATTATTGCAATAGCCTGCTTGCAGGGATCCCAGCGAATCAGTGGCAACGGTTCCAAAGAGCACAGAACGCTGCAGTGAGACTGGTGGTGGGGGCAAAGAAATCAGATCACATTTCAGGTTTCTGTCGCTGATTACATTAGTTCTCGGCGAGGGACAGAATAGATTTTAAAGTTCTGTGGCTTGTTTTTAAATGCTTAAATAATCTGGCCCCGCAATATCTGACAGACAACATTCATAGGCACAGTCCAGCTCGATCACTCCGGTCTGAGGACAAGTTGCTGCTACATATTCCTTTGTCTGCCTGCGTGACGAGAGGTGACCAGAGATTTGTGGTCTATGGACCCACAGTTTGGAATAGACGACATCAGCCGTTTTTTTTTCCGCTGCATTTTTTGCTGCCGATATTTTACTGCAAAAACCCATCGAAAAACAAAACAAAATTCAATGAGTTTTTGCGGCAAAAGATTTGCGGCAACAAATGCAACGGAAAAATAAACAGGGGATGGAATGACATAGAACCAGAACAGACTGCGCTTGCAAAAACGGACAGCTAAATCGCTGAGTCTTTTCCGAAAAGCGGTGAAGACGCATTTGTTTAATGTGAGTGAACAGGGATGTCCGATCTTTACCTTGTTCCAGGGGTTATCTGTTCATGGAAACGCAAAACTTTTGTATTCTGCCACAAGCTGATTAACACCTGCGCCCAAATACGATTGAGTTTGTCCGGTTTGCGCTATATAAATGAATCAAATCAAATGAAACCAAACTGTTTCACACAGTATGAGAGCTTAGTTTGAAGGTGTGCTCCAAAAACATCTGTGTGTTTTGCAGGGGACCTCTCAGAGGACCCTGTTAAGTGGCCACGGCCACATCCTGTGGCCACCAAGTAGGTCTAAAAGAAAGATATTGGGGGGACATATACAGTGGACAACGCCAAAGGCCATGGCTAGTGGCCCGTAAAAACTCTATGGTATAAAAAAAAATGTGAAATTCACTGAAAAAACTTTAGTTAATGTGTATCCCACTTAGTCACACCAGAAATAATACTGCCACTCCTGGGCTAGTGGTAATTTATCTGTAAAAAAAAAAAAACCTGGCTATGGCCAGTACTGACTACCGCTTATTTGGGTCTACTCTTTCAGGTTATATAGCCCCCTCCTATGTGTCATGTCCCCACACAGAAAACACATTTGGGAATTGAGGATGCAGGTGCCACAGTGTTGGGGTAGCCTCACCCTTCGTTTATGTGGGTGCTGACGAGCCATGTGGCTGAGACTTCCCATCAAGCTTTTTTTGGGCTTTTTTTGGCAGAAGTTTGAGAACCTTTGTCCTTACCCACCTTTGATTTATTTTCCTCAAAAATCATTTCTTCTTTGAGTGTGCACGCCTGAGCCTTTTTCTGGACTCAAGCAATCACATACTTGTTAGCAGCCTTTGCAAGCCCCCTAGAATCTGTGAAATGCTGGTGTAACTGCCTCACAATTCTTAAAGATATGCTCACATGCAATCAAATTAAACATCCCCTCAAATGTATCAACTTTGTTACCAATGACCCAGCGACTCTGATACTTCAAGGACTGGTGTGTAAATAACTTGAAGCTCCTAAGGTATAGCCCTGGTGTCTTGCAGAACTTCCTGAGGATGATGGAATTCCTTTTGGAATATATAGGCCTTTCCACAAGAGCCATGTGAATGATATCATCAGTTCCATCTGTCAGTAGACTGCTCATTAGGGCTGCACTATACTATCCTGCAACAGGAAGGCTAACTCCATTGTTTCAAACCAATCCAAGATGTCCTTCCTCACCTCATACAAGTGGACCAGTCTTTTGGGATGTGGCGCCTAGGCTTTCCTTGGGTACCACCACTGGAAATGTTCCCTTCCCAACTAGAGGTCTGCTTGTGGCCTTCCTCTATTCCTCAAGTTCTCTTTTTCACAAAATTCCTTCTGTTTCTGCCTCTCATCCCCTTTCCCCTGCTCTGCTAGGGCCACGCTCCTTGCCTCTAGAGCTTTCTCTTAGCCAGCTCAACCCCAGTGACACTACCCGGAGACCTGACTGAAGCTTGCGAAATAATAGAGACACTGGATCTCTGGGAAACCACACTAGCCTCCCCCTGGGATGTATAGCGGGAAACACTGTCACTATCGCTGTCCCCTTCCAACCCCGCTGTGGAAAGGAGACCTGGGCTGGGGGCTAAAGATCACTATGGACACCCTAGGTTTCCTCAACCAACTTTGCTTCCTCAACAGCTTGAAGGCTAATGCGCATTTCATGTTTGCAAACCTTACTGCCATGGGGAGTCACCTTCCTTGACATAGCTCACAAATGGCTCTGGACTTCAGGCTCTGTACTGAGTATGTGTTAATTTACATTTTACAATAACAAATAAAAACATGCCTGTGTTTCTAACAGTGAATGCATAGTCTTTTATGTTATCTGACTAAGCTGTAGGGACAGTCTGTATTATATCCAACCTCTGACCATCAGTGTGATTAGATTACTATTGCTCTGCATTAGTACATAATTGAGAAGTGGGTAAAGTGCATGCTCAGCCCCAAACTACTACTAAACCAGCAGTGAGTCCAATCATAAAGGTGAAACATGCATAGCGCAGGCTATACTCCACAGGAGGGGTGTGAGCTGGTATAGATGCAACACAAACAACAATAGTATGGGGGTACAAAAATAAAAGAATGTCCAACTAAAGTTCTCTAAAAATAGGAACTTCAATAAAACTAACAATGCACACAATAACCACCACTAAAGACCCACCCTTTAACGGAAATACAGAAAATGAAGAGATTGAGAGTGATGGGGGCACTCTGGGTGAAGGCAGGGGTGCAGCCAATTGATTTGAGCAGCAACTGTCAAAAGTACTTGAATGTGTCTTGTCTTAAAAAGGCAAAGCATGTGTTCCTATAAATCGACAATGATTTGCAAGATGATTAGGGGGTCAGACCTACTGCAAATACCTTTATTGCTTGTCTTGGAGTCTCAGCTGCATCAAGCATGGTTTCCTGATGCTTTTCTGCTGTCGAGCTGATATGATATGATATGATGTGGCATTTATAATGCGTCTATACACAAGTGTTTCAAGGCGTGACGAGGCAAGGGAGGGGAAACAGTGGAAAGACAGAGACAACGATCTTACTAGGCTGGGTGACATTGAGATCGCGCAAATGCAGGGGAGGGGGCAGGGGGAAAGGTGCGGGGGGAAATGGGGAGCGGGAGTGCAGTGCATAGGATAAACAGTAAAAAAATAAAGACAATAAATAAAAAGTGCGGCCAGCTAGTGGCACGTGCAAGGGTAAGTGCAGACATCAGGCAGTTTCAGTTTCAGCCAGGAGATCAGCAGGGAAGAGGAGGAGAGAAAGCAAAAGCAAAGAGGAAGGTCTTGAGGTGCTTCCGGAACCAGAGATGGTTCTCCTCAAGTTTCAGAACGGCAAGGAGGCTGTTCCAGAGGGAGGTCCCAACAGAAGAAAGAGATCTACCACCAACTCATTACTTGGAGAGGCGACTGACCCTGAGGGAGTTGGAGGCGGATGAGCAAAGAGCTCCAGAAGGAAGATATTTAGGAAGAAGGTCTTGAGGCCGCAGGCCCCAGAAGGCCTTGTGGACAATGTAGAGGGTTTTGAACGTAATCCTCGCCGCCACTGGGAGCCAGTGCAGAGATTTCAGTCCTGGAGATATACGATCCCTGGGCTTGAGGCCAAGAACAAGTCTTGCAGTCCTGTTTTGGATGAGTTGCAGAGGGCGGAGAGTAGAGGCAGGCAGATTTAGAAAGTGGCTGTGACAGTAGTCCAGCCTAGAAAGAACCAGAGCTCTGGAGACAGTGAGCTTCTGGGCGATGGAAAGGAAAGGAAGAATACCTCTGAGGAGGTGCAGCTGGTAGTGTGACTTCTTAGAGACGTCAGAGATGTGAGGAGGGAAGGATAGTGTGGAGTCAAAGATAACCCCAAGGTTCTTTGCCTCACAGGTGGCAGCAGGAATAGGACCAAGAGAGGCCAGCCAGAGAGTGACAGGAAAGGAGGGAGCAGGTGTGCAGATGAGGAGAATCTCAGTCTTACTGGCATTAAGGCAGAGATCATTGGCGGCTCACCACTACTGGATCGCAGACAGACAGTCAGAGATGAGAGAAGGAGAAGAGGTGACAGAAGGGAGCCTGAAAATGAGTTGAGTGTCATTCGCATAGCACTGAAGGTTGGAGCAGAGAGCGGCACTGCGGTGGGCAAGAAGTGGCAGGTATTGGTTGAACAGCCAAGGAGCGAGGTTAGACCCCTTGGGAACACAACAGGTAGAGATAGAGATAGAGGAGAGAAAGGACCCAAGTTCGACCTGACAGGGTCGGTCGGGGAGGAAAAAAGTCAGCCAAGCCAGGGCCTGATCGGTGAAACCCAGGTTATCACGGAGATGGTTAAGTGGGATGCCATGGTTGACCGTGTCAAAGGCAGAAGAGAGATCAAGCAAGATGAGGACACGGGGTGTTGGAATCAAGGATGGAGAGCAGGTCTTCACGGATGTTCAGGAGAGCAGGTGCCGTGCTTCTGGCAGCTCTGAAGCCAGACTGATGGTCATGGAGACAACCAACAGGTTTAGTGTGAAGATAAACTGGGAGATGGCCAGCTTTTCCAGAAGTTTGCCCAGGAAAGGAGTAATGTAGATTGGGCGATAGTTAGCCAGCAAGGAAGGCTTGGCAGAGGGTTTTTTAAGAAGAGGGTGCACACGGGAGTGCTTCAGGGGGGAAGGGAAGACTCCAGTGGTGAAGGAGTGGTTGCAGAAGTCAGCCAGAGCAGGAGCCAGGGTGTCAATGTGGTCCTTGATGGTTCTGGAGGAACAAGGGTAAACCTGTTGTGACAAGACTTTCATAGATTGGACTTGTCTGGAAACCACGTCAGGCGAGAACAGGTGAAAGGCAGAGAAGGAGGGAGGAGAGGTGGCTGAAGAAGGGTCAGAGGAAGGGCAGCGAGGAGTGGGAGAGGAAGAGAGAGAAGACAGATGTCCTGAGTTTCAGAGATGAAATGAGAAGCCAGGGCCTTGCAGAGGGCCTGGGAAGGGACAGGAGAGGTAGAGACTGCAGCAGGATTGGCCAGCTCTTTGCAGATTTTAAAGAGATCAGCCGAGTTGTTGGATGCCGCAGAGACATGGGCTTGGATGTGGGCTCTCTTCTTCGTGGGGACAGAGAGCCGGTGTTGCCTTTGGAGCAGGCGGCAGGCCAGTTTGTCAGAGGGTGTACCGGAAGCACGCCATTTCCTCTCGGCTACCCTGCACTTGCGTTTAAGGGTGATGAGGTCTGAGTCGTACCGAGAGTTGCACTTGGCTTTCGGCTTCAAGTGGATCCTCATGACAGGGGCAAAAACAGTGAGAGTATCAGATATAGCAGAGTGGAGCATGGAAAGGGCTGTGTCAGGGTGTGCGTCAACCAAGGTGGATGGGGGGGGGTGAGAAAGTGGCAGCGAAAGCCTCAACTGACACACACTCCATGTGTCGGATAACCGAAAATGTAGGTGGCAGTGCTGGAGTTGGCTTGGTCTGAGGGGTAGAGAGGGTGAGCTGGGAGGAAAGGAGAAAGTGATCACTCCATGAGAGAAGACTGGTAGAGGGATGGAAAGGGTAAGGTCTGAAGAGATCAGAACATCCAGAGTGTGCCCTGCAGAGTGAGTCGGTCCAGAGAGGAGAATAGAGAGTGAGAGAGTTGCACAGGTCGCGAAAGAGTCCAGAGGAAGGACAGGAGGCATCCAGGTGGATGTTAACGTCTCCAAGAAGGAGGAGTTGAGTGGTCGAGACCAGGAGGGAAGAGGAGAGGTCCACCCACTCAGAGAGGAAGCAGGAGATCTGACCAGGTGGCCGATAGATGGTAGCCACAGTAAGGTAATGGCCGGGAGAGAGAGAGAGCCTGCAGACGAGGCATTCGAAAGATGAGTAGGCCTGCGTAGGAATGACAGAGGCAGGAATTCACTCAGGGAAGATCAGGGCTACACCCCCTGTGGAACGGTTGGATCAGGGAGGAGAGTGTCAAAGCTAGTGACAGAGCTGGCCATGAACCATGTTTCAGTGAGACCGAGGACATCGAGGTCAAGTTCCTCCGGGAGGCAGCAGATGTCAGAGGAGTGTTTGACAGCTGAGCGAGAGTTTAGAGTGGCAATATGGAGAAGGCTGCCGTCCTTGAAAGACTTCCGGGGAGGGGCACAAATCAGAGGTACGCCCAGCAGAGGTGTAGAAGAAGCCAGAGGGAGGTGGGGGGGCAGAAGAGGAAGCAGGAGAGGGCAAGGTAGCCAAGGAGGAGACAGACGGGGGGAGGCAAGGAAGCTGTGGATGGGAGAGAGGGGACAGCAGGGGAAGAAAGGAAATTGATGAGACGCGAGAAGCGTCTATCAAAGAGGAGAAGGTTGCCTTGAGGGCCTTGAACAAAGATGGTACCATTCAAGTAAACATTAATGATGACCTTAGAGGAGTGGAAGGAGGTCAGGAGGGCCTCACACTGGGTGACTCCATTAATGGGGAAGAAGAGAAAGGGGAGAGCACAGAGACCATATGTAGAGTCCATAGGTCTGGCGAGGGAATGAGAAAGAGGATGTCGGTGAGGATTTGCCTGGAGGAGGTACTGGTATAGGTATCAGCGATAGGGAGGCCTGGGTTGGAGACCAGGACGTCCTTTTTAAACTTCTTCCTACCAGATTTAGTGAGGAGAGCAGGATAGTCCATCGAGAAGCAGTTTGAAAAGATAGGAGAAACAGAGAGCACCATAGAGTAGTAGGGAGTGGAGAGAAGAGAAAGGGTGTGGGAGGGGGTGGGGCGGGGAGAAAACTAGGGAAGGACACAGGGAAGGGCGCAAGCAGATGAGACAGAGAGAGACAAGACAATAGTAGACAACTGGACAAGACGACAGGAGCTTAGATAATGGTAGAAAATTTGCCAGATGAATGCTTTGCTAGGAGGCAAAACCACAGAACTGAACTACTTCACAATGCAATTTAAATACGGGAGAAAAACACACCTTAGTGTGAGAGTCCTGTATAGTGGGGAAAGGCCAAGGTTTCACAATGCATTTTTAAATACTTTCACAATGCATTTTAAATAACGGAGGAGAGACACACCTAAGTCTGAGAGTATGCTATGTGGCCAGGTTTTAAGGGTAGAGTGAAGCTCTATTCCTAAGCCGGGCCACACCTACCTTATTTGGTCGCTGCTGGTTGACGGCCGGCCACTGACTTCCCCGGCTGACACCTGCAGACACTAGCTGGAGCCTCAGTGGGAGCTGCCTTTTGCCTAGGGGCCCCTAGGGGCCCCTAGCGGGGGGGGGCTGCCGGGCAGGGGGGTTGCCCTGGGAGTTTAGTTAAGAGCAGTGATCTGGCCAATGATGGGTGGAGGGCGGGCTGAGAGGCAGGAGGAGGGAGCGTAGTGGAAGGATAAGGAAGGAAGGGAACAGAAACAACAACGCTGCACACAGGGCTTGCTGGGGCTCAAATATGATATTAAGGTACCAGTTCAAGAAGGGAGCCCGGGAGAAAGAGCCACGCACCAACAGCGCTGGCAACTAGTCCTGGCAAGGAAACAGGCACAACCAATCACGGGTGGAGGGCGGGTTGGGAGGTCCGAGGAGGGAGGGGAGTGGAAGGAGAAGGAAGGAAGGGAACAGAGACAACAACGATGCACACAGGGACTGGGGCGGTTCATATATCACATTAAGGCACCAGTTCAAGAAGGCCCAGGAGGATCAACACGCAACCACCACTCACCTGGGCTGGCCCGGGGAGAAATAAAGCAAAAACATTGATTTATGCTGTCAATCAAGAAGGTTGTTGTGTTAAGTAGGGGCGATGCTTACGCTGGGTTGAATCAGCATTCACGATGGACGAGTCAATGGCTTCCAGGGGGCGAGTCAGCGTTCAGGTTGGTTGGAGACAATGCTTCTGTTGGATCAAGTCAGTTTTTGGAATGCAACGAGTCGGGAGCTTCCACAATGGTGAGCCGGCAGTCGAGTTGCCGCAGATATATACTTCACTTGGTCGACTTGGCCAAGACGGCTCGAACAAGCAGCTAAGTGGTTGGAAATTCTAAGAGTGCCAAAAGCAGCGCTGCAGGTACTGTAGCAGCTCAAAGTGAACGTGGTCGAAAAGAAATTGTTTCAAAGCGGTAAACAGGGTTCTGAGCTAATTCTGGGCTTCTGAGTGGCTGGCAGGCTCAGTCCAGGGTCTCCAGGAACAAGGTGAGTCTGTCCTTCCACTCCAGGAAGATTGTTTGACATCTACAACGGGTCCTTCACCAAGGCATACATTCGTTTTCAAAAATGGCACTGCACATTTACATATAGAGAAAATGCAAGTCTGTTTTAAAGTGCATTGATGAAAAAAGTAAACTGAACAAACTAAACTTTTTTGTAAGCTATGTATCTAGAAATTGGGTCAGTTATAATCCATTAGCTTACTGCTAAATGTCGATTCAGAAGTTTGGCACGCGCTATTGTACTAGTGTCCATAATGCATACAAGTAACCATGGGCAAAATGCAACCAATTAAATCATTAATATATATAAGCATGGTTTTAAAATTGTTAAAACCTTTCACATACGCTCATTTGTCATAGAGAAAATAAATAATGCATCACCTAATGCATCAAACATACAATGGATTTAAACAGAATTCATCCTACCTTAAATATTAATCACAATGCGGTGCCTCAACTATTCAAATATCTGACTTTACCACATCAGCCCATAGTGCTTGACCACATAAAGTGACACGTGAAATCATACGTCTTTTGAGGCTTCTCTGCAATGACAGATACCAAACAAATAATAACCTAACATGCATTATCACAAAATAACAATGTCCCAAATGTATACATTTAAGCTATCTAAAACAGACCAATGAAGCAGACTTCATATGAACTATAAAATGGGACACAGAGAGACAACATCCTACCATAATAAACCAAAGGAGGTCTCATCTGTGCACCTTGCTTTGGCACTTGGGGACAATAAGCCACAACGTTCCACTCACTACAAACTACAAGAGGCTTCCTTACTCTACTTCCTGACCTCATATCCCCATACGTTATTTTCCTTGTCCTGTGAACATCTCTCTAAGAAATATAACCAGTGATAGGGTGAGGGATAATTGCCTGTCACCCATTAATCTCAAACAAAGGGCCTCATTTAATACACCAGCATCTGAGTGGATGAATCTCTCAAACTGCTTTCTTCTACTATCTAAAAAGGCAGCACAATATTTCAAAGTTTCTTCATGTTTCCTTTTGCTTTGGCCTGTTGAAGGCACGTTTTCGCTGCCTCTGCAGTTCGGGTGGTGCACTTCTGTACGGGCATGAGAAGGTGGCCAAGATCATCATGGCATGTGCCATGCTGCACAACATGTGCATCCAATGGAACGTGCCTCTGTCCCCTGACATTGAACAGCAACCACCAGGTGAGGATGAAGATGATGAAGAAGATGGGGTTGCACATCATCCAGGTGGCGATGCACAGGAGGGACGTGCTGTGCGCCAGTCTGTGATAGGGCAATATTTCTAAGACACATGGATGCAGAGGGTGCCATGGATGTGGAACTCAGGGCACTGGGTGTGGGGGTACATGGACACTGGACACTGTAAACCAATAAAGCACACAAACACAATAAGAAATGTCCAGTCATGTGATTTTTTGGTACACAACGGGTGTATTAAACAGGAAAATTGAACAAAGTGCTCTGACCCTCCACCTCACACACATCCCCTCCCCCTTCCCCCACAAATACCCTCCCGCTTCCCCCACAACTCCCCCACACGACCCCTGCCCTTCCCCCCTCAACCCCCCCACTCACCCTCCTCCCACTCCCCCCACAACTAACCCCACACATGGTGTGCAATGGAATGCTGCACAAGTCCACATCAGTCGGCATATGCAGGCTGCCCCTGCTACTTCTGTCCTCTTCCCGCCTCTGGGGACGGCATGTCCGAGCGCCGCAAGGTGCGCGCAGACCTGTGCAGGGGGCTGGCAGGGTGGAGCTTGAGGATGAGCCTGTGCCCACTTGCTCCTCTCTCGGGCAAGACGCTGTGCCTCCAAGGCATCAGCAATTCGGGCACGGAACTGCCTCACTGACAACAGCTACTCACAGATGCGAGTGGTGCTGGACTCAATGGCCACTTTCATGGCCGCAGTGTTCTCCCGGCCCTCCTGCCTTGGCAGGGCACCATCTGAGACGTATTGTTTGACAAGCCCTGTCAGCTCCTCCTGCCGCCGCTCTGTTAGCAGAATTATATGCAGTACCCTTTGGGAACACCACACAATTAAGACTACAAGTGACAGTACAAATCCACCTTTGGTACAAGCCCGTGCTACACAGTAAAAGTGGTAGCGATGGCTGAGCAGCCAGACTTATCTCAAGAGCAAGTGAGCAGTATCAATAGTTACACAAAGGACAGCAATTACTATGATTCAAACAAACACTGACTCAAGAACATACATTTATTTACACATCAGTTGTATAACATCCCACTAAAGTAAAGCAGTTCAAAAATAACTTTCTTAATACACCACGCCACTCCCAATAGATTCTAGACAAGTTAAGTTCACAAATGAAGTGTGAACAAAATGGCACTCCAGCAATTTAAAAGGGAGGAAAATACAAAGTTAGGCAGAAATTGAGCAGCACCAACAGGTAAGTAAGCAGGGCAATCTAGAGAGAGGAACTACAGTGATGGAATCAAATCATAAAGGATTAGGGCCAAAGTCAATAGGACAAATGTCTTTTGCTCAAGATCAGGGTAGTTCGCGGTTAAGTTTTTGCCAAGAGTTCCGGACAAAGTTGGTCGGTAGAAAAGTTAGTTAAAAGAGTAGAGAAGGACAAGCCCTCGGATTGGAGAAAGATTTCACACACTTCCACCGCGGCTGGACGAAACGAACAACCGGATTTTCACAGTACCTTTAAATGGAGAAGAAGCTGTAGCTGAGGCAGACTTTCCTGGCAGGTCCTGCAGGCTCACAGTTCCTGAAGCGACTGTCGGACTGACACGAACTAGGAAAACTGGAGGGTCCTGCACTGCCCAGGGAAGAAACCAGCAGCAGAGCAAAACAACAAATAAAAGGTGTGCTCCTTAAAACCCAAGCAGGGTCCGACCTTCCTGACTATCTGGTTCACTGTAGCTCTGTACAGCAAATTCGACCAGAGGAGGGAGTCCTGGCTTGCAGTTTGGGCAAACTGGTTGGCCCCACCAGCTCAGGGGAAAAAGATTCCTGGTAGATCTTCTCTGTCGTAGGAGTCTGAAGATTCGGACCTACAGCAGGGCTTCACCGGCCGGTTCAGTCGTTGAAGGGGTCCTCTTCAGTCAGCTCCTCAACGGTTCTTTCGTTCCAGGGGTGACTCTGCCTTTCCAGACCCAGAGACCTGCCTTTTATGCAGTTTTCTCCCATTCACACAGCCTGGCTGTCAATCACACAGCAGGTTGGCTGTCCCGCCGGGACAGTCACCACAGCCAATCATTTCAGAGTGCGACATGGGTCTCCCTGTGCAGGGAGTCCTAAACCCCTCCCTCACACCCTGTCCCCCCCAGACATACAGGCACCTAAGGAGGGCTTCTGCATAGAAGCCCGCAAAAATACGGTGAACAAAGGAATCAACCCTGGTTTGGCGCGCAGAGTAAAACACAAGAAAGACTTTTACAAAAAGAAATGGCGAATAAACCCAGCCGGAACCGAAATAAAACATATATGAGCTAGCAGGCTTAAGTTCGAGGCTACCAAGATAGCCTAAAACAATACCAAGGTTAATTAAGATAACCGCTGTAGGAAAAATAGGGTAGTTACCACTGCCACCAGCCAAGTCTTGATGAAAAGGGAGCAAAACAATGCTCCAAGAGAAACAGACAAAAAAGGGATCACTAGTAACCCTTTCCAGTACTCTGTGTAAGATAGTGTGTACTGGGTCTGAGGTTTTACAGAGGCTAATAAAGTTAATGGAAACTTTATATGTTCTGGGAAACAGTAGTCAGTCCCAGAAAATGGAGTATGAGTTGGGAAGTCTAAAAGACAACCCTGTGTCACTGCACTGAAGGTGCTGTGTGACACACAGTAAAAAGATGATGCCTGTGGAGTAGGTGAGGCTCCACAGTCTATGAACACAAACATGTTAAACACACACAGTGGGGAAAAAGGGCTCACACTCTTACCAGATGAGAAAACATATCCTAGAAATCCAACAAAGCTGCTGAGTTTAGGGAAATTAGCCATTCTGGAGAATTCTCCCTAACACGCTCCATTTGTGACATTTGCCACTCCCCATCCCGGACACCTGTGGAGATGGATGGTACATCTGGCAAGGGTCCCAATTCAGGTGGGTCCTCTGTGGGGCTCCAGCCATCTGGTTCTTCCTCCCCTCCAGACTGGTCGTGCATGGTGCCAGTGGGGGTGCTCATTGGGGTGGCCTGGGATGTTGGCCGGGGGCTGGATGTGGCAACAACTTCTGATGACACATTGTCATCCTCAGGGACACACACCTCGCCTTGGGATAGTTCTTCATCCCCACTCTGGGGGGCTGTGGCTGCTGCCTCCCCTACCGAGCTGTTAGCAGCAGACAGGAGCCCATCTGCCACTGGCTCAAGTGCAGTAGATTCACGCGGTGTCAGCACTGTTGGTAATGCAGATGCCCTTTGTCGCCCCAGTGCCTTGCCATCCAGTGGCACCTTTGCCCTCGGTGGCTGATGTGGCTTGCCTGGGCCCTTCGATGTGGAAGGCCTATTGCTGTCCTCCCTGCCCTGGCCTTCTTCGACAGAGTCGTGGCCTGTGCTGCTGCGTCCTTTCCCTCGCTGGCGTAATCTGAGCCTAAGGGGGACCGAGAGAGGGACGGCATCAGTGATGGTTGTAATGCATAATGCAAACATTGGTATAGGTGCAGTTGTGGACATTTGATGAATTACTGTCTTGGAGTTGTGACATACAGGTTGCTTGCTATATGGGGGGCTCATTCAGGCATACTTCTTGTTCACACATGTCTGAGGTATTGTATGGTGTCTGACATGCCTTCCTGTGGTGGACTGCGTGCAGTGTGACACATGCCGTTTCCCTGCTTGCGGGGTGTGTCTCAGGTATGGTTTTGGCATGCTGCATGCATGTAGATGTGATGGTGCTGGGGACAGCATAGAGGCAGGGATGTGTCCATGTGTGTATGACGGACCATGCATTGGCTCATGTCACTGTCACATTGGTGGCCCATCATCAGACTTTACATTCCAGTGGTTTGTGTGGACACTCACCTCCATCTGCTTTATGACGGCACTCCCCGCTCCATATCTCCCACTCCTTCTATGGCCTCCATGCCAATTGTGCTGGCGCAGGTTTCTTCCCAGCGTGTGAGTTTAATAGGGGAATTTGACCTGCCGCCTGTGGCCCGACCCTGGCTGCGGTTTGCGGATAAGATGTTGTGCACTCGGAGGCGCAGGTCATCCCATTTTTTTTTTACGTCTTTTACAGTGCGGGGTGGTGGTGCCAACCGCACTGACCTTCTGGGCCACTTGCTCCCAGACTTCTTTCTTCTTGAGCTGTGCAGCTCTCCTGAGGTCAGCTGCAAATACAACGTCCCCATTCTCTGCCAGAGTGTCGGCCAGCATGTTGAGTTCATCCTCTGAGAACCTCTCCTTCCGCTGCCGGGATGCCCCTTTCTTTGTGGCCTTTGGCATATTGCTGGTGGTGTAGATGCGGATGTGACTGGTTGTGTGAGGCTCCAGGTCCTGTATCTCGAGGATGGCAATGGATTGTGCTTTTCAAGATGGCTGCCGTGACAGTTCCCTTTCCGGTGCGATGGCATTACTTTCGGTTCCTATATTTCCGGGCCCAGTAATGCCGAGCCCGGTAATGCCGGACCCGTTATTTAGGGGTGGACGGAGGCGGAAGAGGTGTCAGCGCTTTCCATGATGTTGCTAAGGGATGTTTTTGGGTCTTTTGCGGCATGCCGGTAATGTCAATACCGGCATGCCGCTACGCGTATGCACACATACTCGTAATCAGCGGCTGTTAGCAGTGTCAGTGCTACTCGGACCCAGTATTGCCTCCATGCCGGTAAAAACTGATTTTTACCGCAAATCTCGTAATGGCCCCCATTTTAAATTAAGAAAGCAAATGTAAATCCTAATTAATATCTCAAAGTTTGACAAATTCTGTTGACAATTGTCCATGGCCATTTATTAATATTATTATGCTTTGAAATGAATTTCATAAAAATTGCACATTTGAATTTTAACATGCTAATATCTTCTAATAAGATTGTTTTTCTCTAGGGGATGGGTTACGGGTCCAGAGATAAATACCAAATCCCTTTGGATAGAAATGCCATGCTGCCCACTAATGTAAAATTGGTGCTAGGGTAATCCCAATCCTCTACATACAATGAGCCAATTATGTTGTGCAATGGTATTTCGACTCATGGAGAGTGGCTCCTGCAACAAGGGACTTCCTAGCACTAAGCCCAAAGTAGAAGAACAGATTATCCTGCAAAAACCGAGGTAAAGAACAGAGCCTTGGTTTTATGGTGAAAGATTCCAGTAGAACGACTCAGCTTCAACTTAAGGAGCGAGGAAATTCCACATAACAGGAGTTCGCATTGAAAAAGTCCAGCCTTCCTCCTGGGCCCACCTGTGTTTAGGAATATCAAGTAAAGCCAGGTTGGAGGTACTCAAAAAACACACTGGAGAAGACTTTTTTTCAGTTGGGATGCCAAGAAAGGGAGTTTAGTATTTGTAAGGCATCTATATACCATGCACATGGCCCTGAACCTAATATGCTGTCTTTCCAGATGCCTGTGCAACTTGGCTAAGTAGGTGGAAATGTGGGTGGCACGTCCTAAATCAAGCATAAGAGGTGCTGAAGTTTTTTGGAGAACCTGCAGACATCTTAAATTACAATCAGGCAGAGAAAATTAGAGCAAACCAGCCTCGACTGAATTAATAAGGAAGCTGCGGCAATGTGAACAGACAAAGAGTAAGTGGAAAGATTTGCAGTAAAAGGCAAAGTTAGAGAAAACAGAAGGCAGATGAGACTTAACTCGAAGGGAAAGAAAGGGTCACTAGGATGTCAAATTTGAATCCTAGATTTTTCATTGAAGTTACCAAAAGGTGACAGGATCCCTTGGTAAACAGAAAGAAGCAGGCACACCAAAGTCTTAAGACAATCTAACCCAGTGAATAGAACAATTTATGATTTCTCAGAATTGAGATGGAGAGAGTTAGCATTCATCTATCCTGCAATTTCTGCGATAAAGAATTGGAAATATGATGCTGTAGCACCCCCACTCCTCAACCGAATGGTTGAGGTGCTGGATGCCTTCAGCATTGATGTAAAATTAAAATCAAATAGAGGAAACCAAAGCAACCAAGAATTCAACATTTAAAATGAATGAGGAGGGACCCAAAATACGAGAAGGAGTGATTCAGCACAAAAAGTGGATAACAAAACAACTTGAGTGAGGTCGATGAAGAACGAGGGAAACGAGGCCAGGATAGTGACCCCACAGTTGAATAACCACCTGAGGAGGATTTTGAGGTGGACAATGGCAAAACCACTGAGAGGTCAAATACAACCAAGCCTACCACACCTCACCTATCCAGCATCATTTGGATATCATCAAAGGTTTCCAGCAGCACAGTATCGGGGCAAAAACCCACCTGCAAAGAATGAAGAACATCAGAACTCTCAAAAAACCAGCCATGTTGAACAGCCATACATGATTCCAAGATTAAGCTTCAGCAGGAAAATAGAAACTACGTGGGAGATGGGGAAGTTAAGGCTTTGGCTTATGCGGACAATGTGGTGGTCATCTTGAATGATCCTGTTGTGGGGGTGCATGTATTGAGGAGTGTTTTTGAGGAAGTGGGAAAGTTATCGGGTTACTGGATCAATTGGGATAAAACGGTAGTATTTCCGGTGAGGAATTCACCAGGACGTGAACATTTACTGGGATGGCATTGTAAATGGGAATATTCCAGTGTGAAATATTTGGGTAGTTATATTACTCAGGATTTTGAAAAGTTAGTACGTTATAATGTGGATAAGATCATTGAGGTTCTTAAACGGGACATTATGAGATGGGGATGTGTCAATCTTACTATTTGGGGTAAAGTTAATGCTATTAAAAGGCTTTTGCTAGCAAAGGTTCTGTATGTTGTTCAATCGTTGCCTCTGCATTTTACAAAGAGAGCATTTGCACGTATAGATAGGTTGTTTCAGGACTTTTTATGGGGATTTGGGAAGAGAGCCAGAATTCCTTGGTACATTATGGTCCGGAAAGTTAAAGGTGGGGGTTTTGGGTACCCTATATTAAAGAATTATGGTAGTGGTTTTTTATTGAAAAAAGTGTCTGATTACACTGGTGGAGATCTGAGTAAGGTGCCATGGTGGGTGCAAATTGAGATGCAGCAGTTTTTGCCGTATGATATTAAATGTTTGTTTTCTTTTGTGACGTTACCTAGGAAGGGGCAGTGTTTGAAAGCAGTATTGGCTACAATAGAAGCATTGTCGTCATTGATAGTGGGAACTGGACAAGAACTTCATATTTATGAGGAGGCATCCCTTTGGCATAATCCTGGTCTGCAGTTCATTAATAAAGTACTGAATTGTAGAAGTTGGGTTAAGAGAGGCATTTTAACTATTGCTGATGTGTGGAGTGATGAAGGAGTGGTACCGTTTGGTTTGGTTTGGTTTGGTTTGGTTGAGAGGTTTGGACTGCAGAATAGGGAATTAAGAAGATATGATATACTTGGAACTTTACTCTCAGACAGGAGACAAATGATGGATACTCCATTTTTGAAGAAACCGGAAATTTTTAATACATTGGTTAATGGATTTCAAAAAGTGACTAATTTTGTGCAGGTTGTGCAACTTGATGAGAAATGGTTGGATTCATGGGAAAAGTTACGATTGTCATGGTCAGAGGAGTTAGGCAGGGAACTTACACCAAAATAATGGGAACATATTTGGAGAGTCCCGACAAATGCTAAAGTGGATTTACAATTACGTTACATCCATCAAAGGATATTGGGCAGAATATATTTGACCCCAGTGGGTTGGTTGATGATGATCGATGTTGGGGTTGTAGGAAATAAAAGGGTAATCTGCTAAATATGTTGTGGAATTGTGAAAGGGTGGTGGGTTTTTGGAGGGAGGTTATTGACAGGACTGACCAAATCTGGAACATTATTTATCCACACAATCCCTTGGCAGTCATCTTACTATTGTGAAGTGGTGGCCTGGATATTCGCTGGATAATATCGTGTGGGATGTGCAAAGTTTTGTTGGTGGCGGCTAAACAGATATTGAAGGTCTGGAAGACGAGGAAGAAACCGACAGTGGAGGAGTGGATTTTAGATGTGAAAGTTTTGTCAAGATTTGAAAAACTATGTATAGTAAACAAAACAAGGAAACCCTTTATTAAGAACTGTGGGGAAGCTTTATTGATCTTTATGGGTGATGCTGAATTGGGTTATGGAGTATAGTGAAATGTTTTATTTTCAGATAATGTGAATATTGGGGGGGTTGTGTTGGTTATGTGGTTGTTTTGTTTTGTGTAGTCTTACTTGTCTGTTGACATTTGTTTAGTGCGTATGGTTTTGCTTTAGGTTATTTTTAGTTTAATATTGTAGAATATAGAGTTACGATTTGCAATTCTATTATAATAATTGTCTTAAGCTACTGTGTAGTTTGTGACTTAATGACCTAAGATGTAGATACTGTTGTTTTTATTGTACCTTGTTGAAAATAAGAAATAAAGATTTAAAAAAATTTTAAAAAAGAAACTGCGTAACAAGTACATGGAATAACATCATCCACAGATTCTTTTAGAGATAAAGAGGAAATAATAAGTAGGTGAGATTCACCAATCAATGAAGAGCACAGAAGGGTGCAAGTGTCACCCAAAATGGAAGAAACGTCGTCCTGAGGATTAGCATCATACGCATAAAAAGGAAATGTCCCTGTAAATCAATGTACATTATTAGTGTCTAATTCTTATGCTTCACTATGCAAAGAACTATTCTCAAAAATTGGAGAAAGAATAGAATGCAAAATGTATTTACATGATAAGCTCAATAAACAAAAGACAAACACACAACAGGAACCAAACTGAAGTGCTACCAAATATTCAGACGCCAACAATGTGAGACACCATCTACCAGACAAAGATAGTGCTAAAACACACACCTTGGGCGCATATCTATTTGAATTGCAAAAACAGGGCTACAGCTCAATGTAAGCCTAACACAAATGAATATCACATCTGTGTAGTTTATTCAAAGACAGGTAGATACTGCATTTCATAGGCATCTATCCCAAATTACACACTCAAAAAGATAATCAATCGATCTTGATCCAGAAAAATGCCAACTTGAGTGTCAGCTGAAATGGCCAATTAGTTCTCGTGGTCCAGTCTTCTTCAGGGCAAGGCAAACTTCATTGGAGGGGATAGTTATGTGTATTCACAGTGATGAAAAAACAGGAGTTCTATAAATAGTCCAGTCGGATTTACACCTATCAAGTCAAACACAAGAAAAGGCTGATTGGTGCCATAGACAATTTCATTTTTCAATGTTCCATGAAATGTCAAAAAGTTTCAAACAGGTGACCTCACCAACACAATTCCTTCAGCCAACGACCTGTGAGATTCTGCAGAAAGAAACCCAATTTGGTTTTAAAACACTTCAGAAGTACCCAATTATTGTGACTACAAAGAACAACTCTGGGAGAAAAATTGCAATCTGACATGTTCTTGAGGATTCACAATGGTAGCGGCAGAGGAATGGGGCGCTACATCGGAGAGAGTGCAAAAAGGCATGATCGCTCAGTGACTACAAGTACACCCCCAGAAAAGACGTCCGTGCACGTGTGCTCGCGCACACATTACTATAATAATTGAATGCTTATATAGAACTTTGATCCAAAGAGCTATACATAGCAATTATTTACATACATTATTATTACCCAATTGAAATTGCTACTCACTTTATCAAACTCGGAAGTATGAAAGGCTGAGTCAACCTTGCCGGGATTTGAACCTGCGACCTGCAGATCAAACACAGATCACAGCAAACAAGCACTTAACATACTGAGCCATTTTACGACCATAGTTTATTTGGGGTTACTACTTAATTGTTTGGGTTATTAGTTAACTGAAAGGTAGGGACAAGCTATTGTACCTACCATGCTCAGAAATAGCTACTTGGCATATTTCGAAGTGAAACCGGAAAGCAAGTTAACCGATTGGAGGACAGGAACCAACAGCATGACCCGCATAAATATGCACTGCAGTAGCGAACTGCAGCCATCGCAAAAGAATAAAGGTCACAGGTCTAGAACGATAGCACGGCCATCCTACCAGCATGGATGACATGAAAGAGTGGACAAAACAAGCGGCCATCTTGAACGTGATACATGTATCTGCTTGAGTATTGAACACTTACTCAAAATGTAATAAAAAACTTAAAATCCACAATGGGAATACAAACTATACGTATGCCCTGACGGTATGCAGCCAATCAATGTGTGCAAGTCTGAGAATTTAAAAGTTCGAAAAGGCAAATGATCAAACAAGCAGTGACAATTCAACACCAGTATGAGAGAAATACAATATTCATAATAAAGCTGACCATTGAATTTCTTGATTCAAACCAGTTTCATGTGTCTTAAGGCAAAGTATCCATTGTTCTTCAAACCGTATCAGACGGTTGGAAATGAAGACATTGGGCCTCATTCCAAGTCTGGCGGTAAAAATCTGGTGTTAGCGTGATGGCGCGCCTAATGGTTCCGCCACCGCGGTGCGCTGGAAACAAGGTAGGATTACGCTTCGTGGGCTGCGCGCATCCCTTATCTGCGGAAGCAGTGCCATTATCACAGTAACACCAGTAGAGACGGATATACTGCCACCAATGTTGGTGGTGCATCCGCCTCCGCCACGTGCATGCCTGATGTAGAGGCACTGGAAACACCAGAACCGGAAATAGCATGATCGCCGGAACTGGAAAGAGCCCGGCTGCCATTACCAAAATCACAATCCACTGCAATCTCCCTGTGCCTGAAGCCATCCAGCCTTACTGACTGCCAGAGGAGCACCAGATACTTTCTCACTGATGACAATACTCCCATGTACATATCACGATTGCGTACTGTGGCACGCCATGGTTAGGGGGACTTTCAATTTACCGGCACCTGGATTCCTGTGACACAGTAACCTCTAATGACCCTCAGGCACCGGTAAGCAAGGTGCACGTAAGGTGTGTGGGGTCCGGCACAACCCCAGAAGGTACCGTAATTAGCTCCCTGGGTCCCTTTGCGGGTTGGTTTTTAACGCCTGCAAAAAGCAGGCGTTAAATTCCCCAACCCGCAAAGGGACCTCATAGTAAGGCAGTAAGGATTTACCGGTACCGGTAAAATACCGGTACCGGTAAACCCTTACCGCTTACCGTGTAATGAGGCCCAATGTGATCTGCGGTCTTGCGCAGCAGCAAGGGGAGCGTTCCAAGCTTTAGCTGCGGCAACTGAAAAGGCACGACCGCTAGTGCGCATCAATCTGACGCGGGGTACCACAACGAGAAATGCGGATTGTGAGCGGAGACATCGAGTGGGAATGTAGTGCAGGAATTTGTCCTGAATTTATTCAGGTCCCACACCGTTGAATGCCCGGTGTTACACAAATATTTAAACAAGATCTTTTCTACTGAGAGCCAATGGAGCTGCCGCAGTAAAGGGGTCATGTGGGTGCCAAAATAAGGCCAGAGGACAGCTCTAGCAGCAGCATTTTTCAGCAGCTGAAGACGGTTAAACAGATAGCGTGGCTGAGCTAAGTACAACGAGTTGCAATAGTCTAAGCCACTCATGACAAGCGCAGCTACCACCGGAGCCTGGCATTTTTCAAGCACAAAAGGAAGGACTTTCCTAAGTATGCAAAGTTAAAATGGCCGTTTTTGCATACTGCCGCAACCTGACCATCCTCGGTAAGAGAGGAAGAGATAGTCACCCCCATATTCTTCACAGATAGCACAGGTACCGGAAAGAGGGCCAAGTGCGGTGGGCCAGCAGTCATTGGTCCAGTAAAGGAGGGGATTGGTGGTACCTACCACCAACACCTCAGTCTTACTGCCATAAAATTTCAGCCAATTGGATGTCATCCATTCCCCAACCTCCTGAAGACAACACCTAAACCGTCTCAGGTGGCCGTCTCAGCTTGAGTTAAGTCAAGCCGAACCAGGATTTGTGTGTTGTCAGCGTAAGAATAATAACGGAAGCCATGGAGCAGAATGAGGGACAAAAGGTGCCTAATGTAGAGATTGAACAAGACAGGGGAGAGAGCAGATCCCTGTGGCACACCACAGGAGAGTGGGACTGGACTTGAGCGAAAAGGTGGAAGGGAAACAGATTGAGATCAGCGGCAAGGAAGTCTTAGTTACTTACCTGTAACTGTATTTCTCCAGCATTGGTATCTTTCATAGATTCAGATGGTTTAATATTGCCCGTCGTCAGACTGGGAATCCTCAGTGATAAAAATAATGATTAACATTTTTTAATATACATCCATTATTCCACATAGAATGCATGTAAATACCCCATTGTGGCCTATGAGCCATTCTATTGTGTAGTCCCTCCACCTCACTTTGGTCCATTATGGCCCACAACCAATGAGGTGACAGGGCTTAAGCTCCGCCCTAGTCAGCCACCTTCAGATTTTGAACCGTAGGAACTACAGTATGATGGGTGCTGAGCGTAGGAGCAGCCTCTCAGGGGAGGCGGGTAGGCACATTTGAATTTATGAAAGATATCAATGCTGGAGAAATACAGTTACAGGTAAGTAACTAAGACTTCTCCAGCATTGGCTTTTTCATAGATTCAGATGCTTGAATAGAATACAAAGCAGTTAAAACATGCCACCATTACATATACATATATAAGCATAAATGCAGAAAAAATATTTCTGACAAACCTTTGCCATACAGCAACCCAACGGTTACATACTCAGGGGAAGGCGGGAAAGGAGGCTGGTCATACCTTATGCAAAGAGGTGGCGGAGCACTGCCTGTCCAACTGCAGACTCTTTGTTGGTATCTTCTGCCAGGCAGTAGTGCTTAGCGAACGTGTGCAGGGTGCTCCAGGTAGCGGCTCGGCATATGTCTTTCAAGGCTACCCCTGCGTGGAACGCTACTGATGTCGCTCTCCCTCTAGTGGAGTGTGCCGAAGGCGGCTTGGTGAGGATGTCGCCCTTCACTTGATGACAGTGGGTGATACATGGAGAGACCCATCGTGCAAAACTTTGTTTGGAGATATGCTGTCCTTTTGTGCAACCAGAAAAGGCAATGAACAGTCTGTTTAAGGAGCGTAACTCCTTAGTTCTCTTTAAGTAAAATTTCAAAACTCTAGCCACATCAAGAGAATGCAATGCTCTTTCCGCTTCAGAGGTATGATTCTGAAAAAAGAATGGCAAGACAATGCACTCTGTGAGTGTCATTTCCGATAAGACCTTGGGAAGGAATTTAGGGTGTGCTCTCAAAATGACACGGTGTTAGGGAGAATTCTCATTGTATGGCTAATTTCCCTTACATAGTAAGTACCCCAGCAGCTTTTCTGGATTTCTGGAGTTTGTTCTTCCACTTAGTAAGAGTGCACCCGTTTTTTCCCACTCTTACTTGTGTTTTGCCATGTGTATTTCATCTGTTTTTGTGATTGTGGACTCTGGAGTACACCACTTCAGTAGCCCCCTTCTTTTGTGTGTTTAACAGCACCTTCAGTGCAGTGACACAGGGTTGTCTTTTAGACTTCTCACCGACTCCATTTATGAAGCTGACTACTGTCCCCCAGAAAAGGGAAAAGTTACCATTAACTTTACTTAGTCATTTAACCACAGATCCAGTACAGCCCATCTTACATGGAGTACTGGAAAGGGTTAATCCTTAGCCCTTTTTATCTGTACCTCCTAGAGCATTGTTTCGCTCTTGAACGTTTAAACTTGGCTGGTGGCAGTGGTATCTACCCTAACCTTTCTACCGCAATTATACTATGTAAACGTGGTAATGTTTTAGGCTATTATATTAGCCTCGAACTTAAACCCGCTTGACCAAATACTTTTTGTTTTGGTTCCGGTCGGGTTTGTTCGCCATTTCTTTTTGTTAAAGTCCTTCTTGTGTTTTACTTTGCGCGGCAAACCAGGTTTGCCTTCTTTGTTCACTGTCTTTTGGCGGGCTTCTGCCAAGAAGCCCTCCTCTAGGCGCCTGGGTGTCTAGGTGGGCTGAATGTGAGGGAGGGGTGTAGTCACCCCCTGCACAGGGTATCCTAGGAAACCCAAGTCGCACTTTGCCATGATTGGCTGAGGTGGTTGTCCGGGCCGGACAACCCCCCTGCTGCGTGATTGACAGCCAAGCTGTTTGAATGGGGGATTTTCGCATAAAAGGCAGGTCTCTTGGGCTAGAAGTGAGAGTCGCCACTGGAACTACAAGGAACTGAAGAGAAGCAGAGAAGAAGTCGACTGCTGAAACTATCCCGTCCCGGTGAAGCCCTGCTGCAGTCCTGAGCTATCTACCCTTCGACGACCAGAGAAGATCCAGTCTGGAGTCTTCTTACCTTGAGCTTGGTGGGGATAACCAGCTCATCTTCTACAGCCAGAGGATCCTCTTCATGGTCGAAATCGCTGCACACTGCTGTAGTGGTCCGGATAGCCATCTGAAGAGCCTCTCCTGTTTTTAAGGAGCACACCTTTTATTCACCATCGCTGCTGCCGGCTTCAGCCTTGTGTGGTGCAGACTCCTCCAGACGTCCTCCTTCGGATCGAAGCTCCAGGAACCGTGGGCCTGCAGGAAACTACCAGGAACAACTGCCGTGGCACCAGCCTCTTCACTGAATAAGGTACTGTGTTCTGCTCGAGAAATTAGGGTGAATCCCTTTTCTTCGCCTCCAAGGCTTGCCCTTGTCTTCCCTCCTTCTTATAACTTTTGCTTCCTCTGTTAACAATATCTAAGTACTCCTGGCTACGTTGAATCGTGAACTATCCGACTGTGTGATCCTCGACAACAGGAACCCGGTTCCACTTGACACTGGCTCCGGCCTATTGACTCTTGAATTTCTGTCTAAGAGTGTTCTCTGGTTCTGTCTGCCTTGACAAAAGTATTGCCTATGATTTTTGCCCCCAACTCTCTCTGGGTATCTCAGGTGCTAAGTGTGTTTTTGCCCCGATAACATTTCTTGCCGCGGATACGCGTTTCTTTAGTAAGACCGAACTGCCATTACTGTCAAAAAGTGATCGCAAGTGTATTCCCGGTAACATCTTTTGTTTCACAACACCGGTCCGTTAAAACACAGGGTACTTACCTTGAAGTACACCGTACAAAGTGAATTGGTTAGTCGCAGTATATTTTACGTGTGGTTTTTGAATTGATAGAAGTGTTGTGTTTATAACAAATGGTTTAAAAATAAATGTACTTATATTTTTTACCTGAAACCTTGAGTCACAGTAATTGTGGTCCCTTTGTGTAATCTCTGCGACTGCTCATATACTCTTGAGATAAGCCTGGCTGCTCCGCTACTGCTACCACTTTAACATAGTAGTACAGGCTTGTACCAAAGGTAAAACTTGTATGGCCACCTGTAGTCTTAATTGTGTGTAGTGGGTCCTAAGGGCACTGCACAGGATTCTGCCTTGTTTCAGAAGGACACACGGTCCTTCTGAAACAAGGTAAAAGGAGGTTCTGAAGACAAAGCTTGCAATTCACTGATCCTTCTTCCCAATTTAATGGCTTTCAAAAAGGCAGTTTTCCAAGATAGGGATTTCATGTCACAGCTGTGAATGGGCCTGAAAGGGGGTTCCATGAGAGCTTTTAACACTGTGTTTAGACTCCAGGTAGGGACTGGTGAGGGCGTAGGAGGGTAAGTACGCATCAACTCCTTTAGGAAGACCTTGACTGCAGGAAGAGAGAGTAATGACTGTGTTTCTGAAGTCGTCATACATGCTGATATGGCAGATAGGTGAACTTTGATGGAGGACAGTGAGAGCCCTACCTTAGCCAAATGTAATAAGTAAGGTAGTATCTGTTCTACCGAAGCTGTAAGTGAGTTAATTGTAGACGTCTGACACCACTTAGAGAAACAAGTCAATTTCCGGACGTAGGTGATTATCGTAGAGGGGGCTTCAGATGCCCTGATTATGTCCCAGCAGTCTGATGGGAGGTTCAGATTCATAAGTATACGCTGCTCAGGAACCAAGCCTTGACGGAGAGGTTTGCTGGGTCGTGGTGAAGGACTTTGTGGTTCTGTTGCATCAATAAGCATTGATGCGGTTTGAGGCGAATTGGAGACCATCAGGATAGAAGCTGTAGAGTCGGGTACCAAATCTGTTGTGCCCAGTCCGGTGCTATTAGGATCATGGAGCAATACTGCTCCTTCATTCTGCGTAGAATTCTTGCTATGAGTGGAATGGGGGAAAGGCATACAGGAATTTCCCTGTCCAGTCCACTGAGAAAGCATCTCCTGCTGATTGCTGTTCTGGGTACCTTGAGGCAAATTCTTGGCATTTTCTGTTGACTTTGGTGGCAAAGAGGTCGATCTGTGGATGGCCACATATGGAGAAAATCCGCTGGACTTCCTTCTCGTCTAGCTCCCATTCATGGGATGAAGTGTACTCCCTGCTCAGTTTGTCCGCTAGGACATTGTCCACTCTCGGGAGATGTTCCGCCCTGATTTGGATTCAGTGGTGTAAGGCCCATGCCCATAGCAGTTGAGCTTCTTGTGACACGACCTCTGATTTCGTGCCCCATTGCTTGTTTGTGTAGTGCATGGAGGTTGTATTGTCTGTCTGGACGGTCAGTACCTGTCCAGCTACTACTGGAAGGAAGGCTTTCAGAGCCCACCGTATCGCTCTGAGCTCTAAGATATTGATGCAGAGCTGTGACTTCTGATCGGACCAAGTCCCTTTTGTTTGGAGATCCGCCGGGTGAGCTCCCCAGCCCAAAAGGGACGCATCTGTCCTTAAGAGAAGAGTAGATGTTGGTGTCTGGAATGGCATTCCTTGTAGCAGGTTCAGCGGAGTGTTCCACCACCGAAGTGCTTTGTGTACTGTCGTTGGTATCTGGACTACATCTTCCCATGAACCTGTAGCTTGCGTCCATTGGTAGTCCAGGGCCTCCTGGACTGGTCTCATGCAAAGTCTGCAATTTGGTATGAGAAATATACATAAGGAAATCATGCCCAAGAGGGATTTGAAAGAGCGTACCATGGTTGTCCCTTTTTCTAGGAACCAAGAGGTGGGGCGGAGGATAGCTGTTACACTGTCCGCTGATGGTCTTACCCTGGGAATGCTGGTATTGAACTCAGCCCCCAGGAAGAAGACTGTCTTGCTGGGTAGTGGGCAGGATTTTATGTTGTTTATCGAAAAACCTAACTCTTTTAGGAGTTTTATAGTTTTTGAAACTGCCAAACGACCGTGACTGGAGGAGTTCGCCCTTATCAACCAGTCATCCAAATATGGAAAGACTTCCGTTTCCATCCTTCTGAGTTTTGCTGCAATGGGCGCCAGGCATTTGGTAAACGCTCTCGGTGCTGACTTTAGCCCAAACGGTAGCACCCGGAATTGGAAATGCAGGTCTCCTACCGCAAACCTGAGGAACTGTCTGTGGGCAGGATGAATTGGAATGTGGAAGTATGTGTCCTCCAAGTCCAGAATGGCTAGGAAGTCGTTTCTGTTTAGCCACGGTAGGACCCCCTGCAGGGAAATCATCTTGAATTTGATGCGTTTGATGTATTTGTTGAGCGCTCACAAATCTTAATATGGGTCTCCACTGGCCATTTCTCTTCTTGATTAGAAAGAAACGGGAGTAGAAACCTTTTCCTTTCTGAGGGTAAGGAACTGTTTCTATTGCTGCTTTGCACAGTAATTTTTTAACTATGGCCATGACTTGCTTTAGCATATGCACTTTGAGAGGGGTGGGAGCAAGGGATGGAGGTTGGTTTAGGAATTCTATGGTGTGACCCTCGCGGACCACCTGTAACACCCACTTGTCTGATATTATCGAATGCCAGCATTGGAAAAATTGGCTTACTCTTCCCCCCACAGAAGTGTGACATAGAGTGGGAAGAACCGACCTGTCAATTTTGTTTGTTCTGGGCTTTACCTTGGGTAGAGCCACATCTCCCTCTTTGGGAGTACTTGTTGGAGGATTGGTACCTGTTGCCCAGAAATGTGTTTCCTTGCGTCTTTTGACGATGGGAAGATCGATTATATCCTCTGTCTTTTGACGATTAGCCTCGAAAAGGGTGAAAAGACCTACGGTCTCTATATTTATCCTTTCAGGAACTGATGACTCGAGCTGTGTCCGTTTTTATTCCTTTTAGGTGGTCATCGACCTTCTTACAAAACAACTCTTGCCCATCAAAGGGCATGTCCAGTATTTGTGCTTGCACCTCAGGTCTGAAATTTGTGACTTTCATCCAGGCCTGTCTCCTTAGTACAGTGCTGTGAGCCATATGCCTGAATCCTGACTCAGCCACATCGACTGCAGCATTGATCATGTGATCTGAAGTAGCTTCTCCGTCTGCAATGATCGACTTGGCTTTTTCCTGGAGATCCACAGGTAGATTTTTGGTCAGCTTGGACATGCAAAGCCAAAAGCTCGCGGTCAAACCTAGCGGTCATGGGCAGCGCATTACCCGCTCTAATAGTGAGGGATGCTGAGGAAGACACTTTTCTACCCATGGCTTCCAACTTACGACCTTCCTTGTCTGGCGGTTCTGACAGTGGTGATGAAGGGTTGGCTAACTTTTTTCTGGCCGCTACAGTGATAATAGTGTCTGGCTTAGTATGACCCGTTAGACAACATGGTGCTGAGTCTGGCGCCTTGTATTTCTTTTCAGGTCTTGAAACCGGAGCAGGTGTGGATAGTGGTATGACCAGTATCTTTGACCCAGACTCCTATATGGTGTCGAGAAGAGGAATGGTGGTAACCGTTCTTCTGCGCTTGTCCCTGTGCTCGTAAAGCACTGATTTCTTCTCTTCTGATGCAACTTGTAATTTGAACAAGTCTGCAGCTTTTCCGATAATAGTATGAAATGATACTAAATCGTCCGGTGGTGAAGAATCACCTGGAGAGTCTTTCTTTCTGGGCTTCTCATCGATATAATCGTACCATTCGCTGGGAGCATCAGGCTCCTGTTTGATCTCCCCTTCTTCAGGGTCTGAGAAATCCCTGATCGGGTCCTCTTGCCAATCAGAGACTGATGTAGACGATGGTACCATAGTTGGATCTCGAACCGGAGATCGAGGTCTATGTGACGATGCTGGAGACGGGACCCTTGTCGGTGAAGCACTGAGTGTTCTGCTCCTGGATCTACGTGGAGGTTCAGGCGATCTTGATCTTTTCTGTGGTCTACTCCTGGAAGGGGAGTGACTTGGTGTACTATGTCGAGGTGAGATGTCCCTCTGGTGGGTTCTCGACTCTTTCGGCACAGATGACCTACTCTTTTCTTCTGGCCGTCTGTTGAATTCCTCGATGATCCTTTGCATCGATTCCATAAGTACAGGGTCATAAGGATTGGCAACGACCTCAGTAGACAGCTGCCAGGGAGGACTGTTTTCCTTGGGCGTGAGAAAAGTTTGCTCACCAAGAAATTCTGTGTCTGAGAACTCCTCTTGAAGAATGATGTCAGGGAGTTCTGTCATCTCTTTTAAACGAGATAATTGTGCTTCAAGTGGTTCAGGAGCCTCTGAAACCGGAGGCGTTGCTCCCATAGGTTTGGGGAGACTGCTCACATTGGATGGTTTATCTGTGACGTCCACGAGGGGCGTTTTAGGCCTTATTTCTCCATCGACAAAGAAGTTTGTGGTGTCGTCGATGATGGTTTCGTGGACGACGGCTTCGACAACGGTGGTTTCGTTGACAGTGGCTTCGTGGACGACGGTTTCGTCCATGGTGGTTCCGTGGACGAAGACTTTGAAGGTGTTTGGTGACCCTTATCCATCGACGAGAGGTTCGTGGATGAGAGGTTCGTGGACGAGAGCTTCGTCGACGAGTGATGAGCTTCCTTCGTCGACGACTGTTTTGTAGAAATTGGCCTTGACGACGAGGATTTAGTTATGGATGATGAGGCTTGGAGTGTCGTCGTTGATGGGGGTTTCCTCGACGGCCTGGTCGTTGGCGGGTCCCTATCCTTACTCCCGTTCGTAGACAGCTTCTCTGTGGACAACTGCCCCCCCCAGTTTTTTTAAAATGGCCCCTTACCTTTGGAGGGTTTTTTTTCTTCAGGATGCCGTATCCTGTGGCCTCCAGAGCTCAAGGGGGGCATGGAAGGAGTGGTTTCCAGCTTTCTCTTACACTTCAGAGTGGGAGAGGAACTCCTTTCCACTGAAGAGGCCCTTCTCTTAGAGGTTTGCCTCTCAGATGGTTTAGTAGACAGTACAGGAGCTGTTTTGGCAGACTCCTTGTCAGAGGACAGACCTTTGGCTGCTAGATGTAACAGAGGTCTCCTGTGTCTGTCTTGCAGAGTTTGGGTGGAGAAAGACCTGCAAATGTCACATTTATTGATGTCATGAGTGTATAGGCAGTAGATGAAGTGGTCATGTGGATCCTTCATGTAGAAAAGTTTTTTATTGCACCTCGTGCAGTCCCTGAACAGGGACAGCTTCTTGGCAGCCTGAAGTTCAGCCATGCTGAGGAGAAATTCACTCGACGAATTTGATGCAAGAAAAAAGATTCTCGGTGCCCAAAAAGTCAGAATAGATAGCCCCTAAGCAGGGGAGAACAGTAGAATATATTATAAGAATAAATACTACACAAAAAAGGAGAAAAATATTCGAAAGCTCAGAGAGCTGGAGGATTCCCTCTGTCTGTTAGACTGTGCTGAAAAATCTGAAGATGGCTGACTAGGGCAGAGCTTAAGCCCTGTCACCTCATTGGTTGGGGCCATAAAGGACCAAAGTGAGGTGGAGGGACTGCACAATAGAATGGCTCATAGGTCACAATGGGGTATTTGCATGCATTCTCTATGGAATAATGGATGTATATTAAACCATTTTAATAATTATTTTTATCACCAAGGATTCCCAGTCTGATGACGGGGAATATTCAAGCATCTGAATCTATGAAAGATCCAATGCTGGAGAAGGATACGAACCAGTCAAGAACCTTACCAGACAGCCCGGCCGAGGACAGCCTAGAGATCGGGGTGGGATGGTTAACTGTGTCGCACGGAGCTGACAGATCTAATAAAACAACCGCAACGACGCCCCTCTGATCCACCAGGCGAGTCAGGTCGTCCAGCACTGAGTTAAGGACAGATTCAGAGCCCCTGCCCGGCTGAAAACCCAGTTGAAAAGAGTCAAAATAGGCGAACGATTCAAGAAATGTAGACATTAAGAGAGAGACCAGGGCTTCCAGTAATTTCATGAGGAAGAGAAGCAGTGATATAGGTTGGTAATTGGCCAGTACTTGGTGGGTGCTGACCACTTGTGTAGGCATGTGTATTGGATACCTGCTGTGGGGTTCAATGATGATGGTATGTAGGTTTGCATAATTGTGACTTGTCTGTGAAGCAGGTGGTGGGGGATGTGCACAGTTTTTTAGCAGCCACATGTGTGGGTTGTCTGATGCATTCTGGTACATGTGGTAGTTTTGTATTGCCTCATTTGGCTTATCATTGATAGGTATTGGGTTATGTTCCATATGCCCGTTTGGTACATGCGTTCAATGACTTTTGAATAAGGGATGCAATTTATTAGTATTAGGTTGCATTTGCACACATGCTCTGCTGACTGTGCTTCTACCCCCCTCCCATACACAGATGTCATGCATTGGTCATTCTACTCACCCAACAGCAGGTGCACTCTGGTGAGTGCCTATTTACCCCATCCCCCCACTACACATAGGTCATGTATTGGTCATTATACTCACCCAACAGCCAGGTGCACTCTGGTGAATGCCTATTTACCCCCTCCCCCACTACACAGAGGTCATGCATTGGTCATTCTACTCACCCAACACCCAGGCGCGCTCTCCGATGTGCCGTGTCATGTACCCTGGCAAAGTGGAGTTCCGCAAGACCATTGAGTCGTGTGTGGATCCCGGAAAACGTGCACAGCAATGGGAGATGAGGTGTTCAGCATTACAGACCATCTGCATGTTAAGGGAGTGGAATTGTTTGCGGTTTCTATACACTGCCTCAATGGCATGTCTGGGCACCAACTCCACATGGGTGTAATCTAACGCACCAATGCAATTGGGCAGGCCTGCCAGGGCATGGAAGGCCACTTTGGTGGCATTAACCTGGGCAGGGGTTCGGGGTAGGGCGATGGGGTCTGCCGCATGGTGCAGCAATGCATCCAGTACCTGGAACAAGACCTTGAAAAAACATGATTGTGACAGCTGTGCAGCTCAACAACGGTGTGCTGGCATGTGCCGGTTGCATGGAAGTGCAGTACCGACACTACCTTCAGCAAGGGGGGGATTATAGTCTGTATGTTTAGCAAGCTGCTGATGTCATCATTAATGAGGGTGACTATTGATATTATGACCTCCCTGTCAAGCCGGTACAAGGTGGGGATTTGGCTTGGGGTCAGGTTTCAGGGCCAGGCCCTGATGCGGGGTATTGGTAGCTGTCTGCGGGGTGCTACCTGCTGGACATTGATGTTAGGCATGGCCAACTGGTTCCTCATTCGCCTCCTGTGCCTACGCCACCTCCTCTGCCTCAATACCTCCTTGCAGGTTCCCCAGCCCAATTGCTACTCCAGCGACTGCCAGCATGGTTGTGTTGGGAGGTGGATTGGGTGTGGGTGTGCTCCTTTCATACATTCCCAGTAGTCAATGGTGTTCAGCTGGGTTCACTTTGTACACCAGTGGCCTGTTTGCCAGCATGGTTGTGTTGGGAGGTGGGTAGGGTGTGGGTGTGGTCCTTTTCTGCATTCACAGTGGTCAACGGTGTGCAGCTGTGCTGGTTTGGTAAACCTGGGGCCTGTTGTTGCTCACCTGGAACTGTTTAACGCCTGGTCCGCAGTGCCGGTATTGCAGGCACAGTGGTCACGGTGCCAATGCCATTTTTATGGCGGTGTTTCTGTGTAGGCGGAACTCTAAATGTGCCCGTACTACCACCTTGCTGGTAATTCAGGGACTTCCGACGACTATTTCCTCTGTTTACGGTCACGGTGCTACCAGGTGCGGTATCACCGTGGGTGTCACTTTGCGGTGACAGTGTTACCCCACTTGTGACTCTGAATGTGCCGGTGTCGGAAAACAGTGCCGGTACGGTGCTACCGGCACCGCTTTTTCCGAACCGGCATACTTTTAAAGAGGCCCATTGTGTAGATAAGGTTTGATTACATCAATTACCATCCATTGCATATCTCTGTCTGAATGGTTATAAGCCACGTAATGTTGTACCAAAGGAGCTGTACACGTGGGTTTAGGTATTCTGTATTCCCAAATCCTGGTAGCCACTTTCCTGGAGGCCATACCTATGTAGATTTTCTGGCATGGACATCAGATCATGTATATTATGTTCTTAGTGTTACAGTTAGCAATGCACCCTCTAACTGTAAACAGAAACTGTTAATAAAGTTACTCACTGTAGTGACTAGAGTACTCATAGTCCATAGTCCACTTTCCTCCATCCTAGTGGGGCGTACCCCAACATGGGGACAGTACCGGAAACTACGGCAGCAAAACAATTAGATTCCCCTTTAAATTTAGTACAGCATGCAGAGGCGCAGCCTCGGGCGTTGAAACGCCCCGCTGAGGCCCCACCCTCCGGCACCAAACCTCAATCCCCTTTGATCACATGGGACGCTTGGATACATTAACCACCGGGTTGCCTGCAGCTTGGGGGAATTCTTGTAAGCCCCAATGGCTGCCAAACAAGTGCGGCAAGTATCCACCTGAACTCCAGAATGAGCCAGGTGTGCTGAAAAAGCTAGTACATCACCCAGAGGACAGGGTCCAGTCCCTTGTCGCTAGCCCAATGACAAAACCTAGTCCTTATACTGGGACCAAGTCGAGGGCCTCTTAGCCTGCTGAATGATGTCCCAGTTGTCATCCAAAAATTGAGCATGCTGAAGCCTCAGCAGGTCAGGAATCAAGCTGCCAGTGACAGCCTGGCTGGGTCCGGGTGTTCCACTGCCCCGCCCTGCTGCGTCAGGAAGCCCCAGCTGTGGAGATGGACAGGACCCTGGGAGCACAACTGCAGCAGATCTGAAAACCAGGGTTTCGAAGGCCAGTGGGGGAGGGGGGGGGCAACCAAGATGAGACTGCACCCCACTAAAGCCCAGAAATTGCGGAGGATCTGTTGGAGCAGAGGGGTGGGCGGGATCGCATAATACCTGCGGCCGTGCTAACAGATCTGGAAGGCGTCTCCCAGTGACCCCTAACCTGCCCATGAAGCAAACTTGGGGCAATCAGCATTGTGGGGAGATGCAAACAAGTCCAGATCCACTAACCCCAATGCTGGAACAGGGGCAACAAGGAGTCGTTGCGCAACTCCCACTCATAGCTGTTGAACCCCAAGCGGCTCAGCTGGTCCGCTTCCGCATTGCTGTACCCCAGAAGGTGGACTGCTGAAATCCAAATCCCCACCAACAGGGCCCATTCACAGATCAAAACCGGCTCCATGCAGTAGGCCGGGAGGGAGATCGGGTGCCACCCTGCTTGTTCAGTTAAAACATTGTAGAATTGTCTGTCCTGACCAGGACCGACCTGTCCCTGATGAGAGGCAAGAACGCCTTCAGGGCCAGGCCCACTGCCTTGCGCTCGAGAAGATTGATATGCAAGAGGGCTCCGTCCTGGACCATGCGCCATGAATAGCATAGCCCTCCAGAGTAGCCCCCCAGCCCGAAAGGGAGAAGTCTTTTGTCACCACCAGGGTAGGCTCTGGTCGGGTGAAGGAGTCTCCAACTGAAACATTGCCTTCCATTAGGCACCAGTGAAGATCATGCAGCAGGAGCAGTGGTATAGGGATCCTGTCGGACTGAGACCCTGTCTCCTGATCCTAATTGGCCTCCAGGTGGAGCTGGAAGTACCTCATCTTAAGGCGGGCGTGCTGCACAGTGAGCACGCAGGAGGACATCGGACCCGGAATGTGCTAGAACCACCATGCTGAGGTGGTCGTGTTGGCCAGAAAGTGCCCCCCCACTTTGCGGAGGGACAAAAGCCCCTCGGGCGTAGGGAACATTTGCTCAACTGTAGTATTCCAACACCCCCTAGCTCCTGCGATCGGCACAACTGTGATTTCCTCTGGTTGAGGGAGAAACCCAGCCGATGAAGGATATTTGCCAATCTTTGGAAGGAGTGCACCCCCCCTTCAGGTGACTCCACCCTCGCCAGCCAGTAAGCCTAGAAGGGCGTTGCAATAATCGAGTTTGGCTCCTATAGTCTCTCTAGCTATGGCCAAGCGGTTGGAGGTGGATAAGTAGGGTTTAATGGCATTGATGAGTTTGGTGCTGAACGCTGATGCAGAGGCTATGGCACTGACTTGTTTGTTCATCGATAGATTTGCATCAATGTGAACACTTAGAGTCTTGACAGAGGATGATATGGAGATGGTTGAGTTGTCTATGTTGAAGTTGTTGTATTGGGGGCTTAGTTTCGATAATGTTTTTGTCTGGCCCAGGATGAGAATTTCAGTCTTCTCCCCATTAAGACAGAGGCCATTGATTGCCATCCAAGCTTGGATAGTGGCATAGATGTTGTGAAGGGCCGTGGCATCTTGGTGATAGAGTCCAGATAGGGGTAAAAGTACTTGAGTGTCGTCTGCATAGTTTGTATATGCAACACCCATGGAGTCAAGTAGGTCGAAGAGGGGTTTTGTGAAGAGGTTATAGAGGGTGGGGGCTGTACAAGATCCTTGGGGGACACCGCAGTTTATAGTGGTAGAATCTGCGTTAGCTGTGTCAGAGTAGACCTTCATGGCTCTTCCTTCAATGAAGGAAGTGATCCAGGATGCTGCTTGATTAGAGAAATGGGCTGCATGGGTGAGGTGGGTGGTGAGTGTTTGGTGATCTACCAGGTCAAAATCATCTGATAGATCGTATTTCTTGGCGTCGCTGGACTCCTCGACATGACTGCATGAGCAGTTTCCAGCCACTCCAACTTGGACGCTTCCTCATTCTGGGCTGCCCTTGAGGTTGCCAGCTCCAGTGATGTGCCCATATCGAGGGTCCACTGCAACAGGATGTATGGTTCCCTCAGGATTCGTCACCTCAGCGCTGGGGGTGCACAGTGCTGAATAATCTGTGCTCTAACTTGATCCACCTCATCATGCACGCTGCAGGACACTGCCAGGCGCCAAAGTCATCCGTGATATGAGCCTATGGATTCCAACGGATCATGATGTACCTGCGTAACAGAAACCTCTCTATTTACCATGGGGTATCAAGGTATGCTTGAAGGGAGCTTTTGGCTTCCTCGTAGGAGTTATCTCTCAGCTGCAAAGTTTTAAAGGTCTGGTGCACCTCGCTCCCAGTGTAGAACAGCACCATCATCTGTCATGTTCGCCATTGCAAAGAACATCTCCAGCCTCTCTACCAACATGTCCCACTGTGGACATCACATGGGCGATGGAGACATCAACCTCTGCATGGGATTTCCTGCAAAATGTCTCTGATGTCTACCCCTAGGGGCATTCAAAGTCCACCGTTCCAGTGTTAAAGAGACAAGTCCTGGAGGATGGCACCTCATGTACCCCATCTGCCAAATCCATTCCTGAGCACCGTGAACAGGGCCCCTAACTGCCATCACACGTACCACGCAGCAGATGGTTGCAAATAGGTCACCATCAAGAGAGAGGCACAAGCACCCTGACTAGGGCTGCCAGCTGGCACGCCCAGGTCCCACAGCCAGGCTCCGGACCAGAATCTGTCAATAGGGGGAGTATTGGGAAGTTTGGGCCACTGAGACCCGAGCACCCGACTCAGTGCCGCCAGCCAACGCCACCTCCACTCGCCATCCCTGCCCTCTTCTATGGCAAAACGTACCTGCCGTCTGAGTGGCCATCGAGTCACCAGAGCCCCCAGATCATGAGCTAGCCAGCCACTGCCACGTGGCAACAGGGCGTAGCCCACAAGCTCCAATCACTGACACAGCATTTGACTATGCCGAACTGCCTGTTGTGGCAGTCATGGTGATTGCTAGTTCCACCCGCCATCCACAGGGAGTAATGTGTTCACCTTGCCGGGGAGGTATGGAGCGCAAGAGCGCACTATACTTGAGAAGATGCAAGTACCGCAAGGAGGGGTGACATGCCACCGCCGCCGAACTTGTTGCCAATGTTGGGAATGTCTCCAAGGGTCCTTCTTCCAAGGAGCTCAGCAAGTGCCTATGAGGGGTCCAACCTCCACAACCTTTCAGAAATCCTCTAATGTTGTCTGGCAGGGCCCAATGACTGCTTGGGCAGTAGGATCAGAGCTATATTCTCAGCAGGGAACCTTCATACTCAAAGTCACCCTAACCTGAAAGTGTCTTCAGGGTTACCCACTTATCCGTACTATAGAACTGGCAGTTTGTGGATGTTCTGAGCTGAGGAGCCCTTCAGTTATGTTGTTAAGGCTCACTGGTGTTTATACTTAGGGTTTCCTGTTTTAGGGGTTTATTTTGTTTTACTTCCGGGCGTCTTTTTCCAGTGTTTCCCAAACATTTCAGGATCTGTGTTTATCAGTGTTTTGCCATGTGCCCCTTCATAAAATTAAGGATAACTGTTTTTTCCAGTGTAAACACACAAATATTCGGAAGGAAATGTCAATTTACAGTCTTCACACAGAAATGTTACGAGCGTCTTGTCCAAAACATTGGTCCCTTAAATGAGCCATAATTTATGAATTGCTCTTAATTTAAAAACTCTCCTTGAATAAAGACAAAGCTAAGCAGCAATTAAGGGACCTGCAACTTCTGATGGGCCACTGGGTGTGGGAGCTCTAGAGAGCCACAGGTGGTTGGGAGTTGTCCGTGACACTGTGGCCTCATGCAAGCCTCATACATGGAAGCCACACATTGGTTGTTTGTTTGTTTATTAATTTGTAATGCGCACCAGACCCGGAGGTATCGGGCGCAGAATGCAAGATGATACAAGAATACTTTCAAATTAAGGTTACATAGGTTACAGAAATAAATGTACAGCAGTTCTTAGGTGTAATACAATTAGGGATCTGGAATCAAATATATACATACAAGAAAAAGGATGAAGACGATCTATGATTACATAATTTATTGTGCTAAAATATAACATATTCAAACGTTTGCAGAGGCTATATACAGTCGGAGCTATAGGGTCATGCTGTGATGTTTGCAGGGGAGGACAATCACTGGGTTAAGTTAGTGGTCGTTTTCTCTGAGCCACTTGATGTTGTTAAATCTGAAGTTGAGAAAGGTTTGATCCGCCCTCAGAGGGGGGGGGGGGGTTCCATAGATGCGCTACTTTGTTTTGTCAGTTTATAATTAGGTACTACTAGGTAATCTGAATTAGCAATCATGATAGGTTGGCTGGTAATTTTCCGGTCACAAGGTAGCGAGGGGCAGCATTGTTAAGGCATTTGTGAGTTAACGAGGCAGTTTTGAGCAGGATTTTGTCACTGATAGACAGCCATTTGATCTGTCTTCTTGCCTCAGAAATATGTTCTCTTCTGGCAATACCCTGTGCCGTTCTCAGGGCATTATTCTGGAGAATTTGGATCTTACTAACAGTGTGCTTGCTAGCACCCAGGTACAGTGAATTGCAGTAGTCTAGCCTGGATAAAATTAGTGCTCTGGCAAGTGTAGTACAGCTCTTCCTGAATAGAAAAGGTTTGCCGGCTCTGATCAGTTTACAAGTATATGCAGAGGCTGAGGTCATGGCATTGACCTGTTTAACAAAAGTGAGGGTGGAGTCTAGGTAAAAATGGAGAATTTTTACCTCTTTTGCAACTTTAATAAGGTTGCCATTGATGTTAAAGGAGGCATATTTGGGGCCAAGTTTGTTGAGGTTAAATGCTGGCCCTAGGATGAGGAGCTCAGAATTGTCATCATTCAAGCATAGACCGTGGGTGGCCATCCATGCTTGGATGATGAGATTTATTTTATTTACTAAGACCACATCCTTGTCATAATCCCCGGTAAGAGGATCTGGGTATTATCTGCATAATTGGTGTAGGTGACACCCAGACGGTCCAAATCGTCAAATAAGTGCTTAATAAATATGTTGTACATTGTGGGTGACACGCAGGAACCCTGCGGCACACCACATGTAATAGGGATGGGATCAGCCTCCGCAGATGGCGAGAAGACTCTCATGGTCCTGTTACTCAAAAACAATTGAATCCATACTATGGCATCCTGAGCGAAGTGAGCCGCTAAGTCAAGGTGATTGCATAGTATTTTATGGTCCACCAGATCAAAGGCAGCTGAAAGAAGGAGAAGTAGCAAGGCTGTGTTCCCCGTGTCTTTAAGTTCGTCGATCTGTGTTTTAAGATCAATCAACGCCGTTTCAGTACCATGTTGGGGCCTGAAACCAGATTGGCGGATTCCCAGAAGCTGATTGGACTCTACGTACCCCTGTATCTGGAGTTAGGACACCCGGTCTAATATTTTAAGTATGAATGGCACTGTTGTGATTGGCCCGTAGTTGGTGGGCATGGCTGGGTCTAGTGATTGTTTTTTGAGGAGGGGAAGGACCCAGGACTCTTAAATTGTTGGGGATGGTGCCAGATAAAAAAGACGCATTAATTAGCTTGGTTATGAAAGGTGAGAGGTCTCTTGTAGCATCTTTGATGATTTGGGCTGGGCA